>NC_138370.1:44728708-44770197 GCF_054177405.1 Leptonychotes weddellii | reverse complement strand
GCACCCATTCTGTTGATTGCTAAATGTAATAGTCTGATCCTGACGCTGAATAAATGTGTCTTTTTTTAAATGTGCTGTGTAAAGTTAGTCTACCCTGAAGCCATCTTGGTATACTACCCCAACAGTGTGAAGTTAGAATTCCTTCAGGGTGATGCCAGGTTCCATTTGAAATTGATTTGCAACCTGCTTGGGCACAGAAGCCATTGTCTCCACAAACCTTTGTGTAGTTGAACTGACAGTTAATGTGTTGTGACCTGGAGTTCACCATTAAAAGGGTCACCGAAGGAAAGTCCTGGAGTTTATTTGGTTATTAATATGATTGTTGGCACATCCTATGCAATATATCTAAATTGAATTATGGTATCAGATAAAATTATAGATGGGATTAAAGCTTGTGTATCACCCATTATCATGTGTAATCAATAAACGATTTAATATTCTCTTGAAAAAAAAACAATCAGAAGACAATTAACAAAATGGCAATAAGTGCATGTCTATCAATAATTATTATTTTTTTTTAATTTATTTATTAGAGAGAGAGAGAGTGAGAGAGAGAGCGCAAGAGGGGGTAGGGTTAGAGGGAGAAGCAGACTCCCCGCCAAGCAGGGAGCCCGATGTGGGACTCGATCCCGGGACTCCGGGATCATGACCTGAGCCAAAGGCAGTCGCTTAACCAACTGAGCCACCCAGGCGCCCAATAATTATTTTTAACATAAATAAACTAAATGCTCTAATCAAAAGACATAGGGTGGATGAATAGTTAAAAAACAAAAAAACAAGATTCAATACATGCTCCCTGCAAGAGACTCAGTTCAAATCTCAAGACACATACAGACTAAAAGTGAAGGAATGGAAAAAGGTATTTCATGCAAATGGAAACATAAAGAAATCTAGGGTAACAATAATTATATAAGACAAAATAGACTTTAAAACAAAGACTCTAACAAGAGACAAAAAAGAGCATTACATAATGATAAAGGGATCAATCCAACAAAGAGGATAAAACAATTGTAAATATCTATACACCCAACACAACAGCACCTAAATATATAAAGCAAATGTTAGCAGACATAAAGGGAGAACTTGAAAGCAATACAGTAATAGTAGGGGACTTTAACACCCCATTTACACCAATGGATAGATTATCCAGACAGAAAATCAGTAAGGAAACAGTGGTTTTGAACAACACATTAGACAAGATGGACTTAACAGATATATAGAGAAGGTTCCATACAAAAACCTCAGAATACATCCTTTTCAAGGGCACATGGAACATTCTCTAGGATACGTCACATGTTGGGCCGCAAAACAAGTCTCAATAGATTTAAGATTGAAATCATATTAAGTATTTTTTCTTTCTTTTTTTTTTTTTTAAGTAAACTCTATGCCACACATGGGGCTTGAACTCATGACCCTGAGATCAAGAGTTGCATGCTCTACCAACTGAGCCAGCCAGGTGCCCCTCCCGTATCTTTTCTAATCACAACAATGTAAACTAGAAATCAACTACAAGGGAAAAAAACTGGAAAAAAAACACAAAAACATGAAGGCTAAACAACATGCTACTAAACAACAGAAGTCAACAAAGAAATTCAAGAGGAAATCAAAAAATACATGAAGACAAATGAAAATGGAAACACAACAGTTCAAAATCTTTGAGATGCAGCAAAAGCAGTTTTAAGAGGGAATTTATAGCAATACAGGCTTACCTCAAGAAACAAGAAAAATCTCAAATAAACAATCTAACCTTACACCTAAAAGAACTTAAAAAAAGAACAAAGCCCAAAGTTAGTGGAAGGAAGGAAATAATAAAGATCAGAGCAGAAATAAATAGAAACTAAAAACAAAACAAAACAAAAGAAAGAAAGAAACATACAACAAGAATAGAAAAAATCAAGGAAACTAAGAACTGGTTCTTTGAAAAGATAAACAAAATTGATAAGGCTTTAGCCAGACTCATCAGGGGGAAAAAAAAGGAGAGAAGACTGAAATAAACAAGCAATGAAGGAAAAGAAGCTACAACTGAATGAATGAACACGGAGGGTGGGCCATGCCCTTGGCTTTAGGGAGGTTGTATCTTCACATGCCCACCTCCACTAGCAAGGTAGAGGATGAGAGCAAAAAAAGGCACACTCCAGCACCTCCATCCCAAGAAAAATCTCAACAAACCCCTGCCCCTCCAGCACTCTTTAATATGACCAACTGGATCACCATCACATAAAATCCAGTCCCCTCTTAATCTGCTGCCTTCGCACTGGTTCCTGGGACGAGTGAGTCCATGCACTAGCCCCTCAGGCTCCCTGGCTGTAAACCCCATTGGTTTTCATGGTCTCTTTGGTGCAGGTCTCAACGGTTGGAGTGCCCAGTGTGGGGCACAAATCCCTCACTCTTCAGGGAGAGGCTTCAGGAGTGAGGTGCCTCCCTATTGTGTGTCACAGAGCCAGGGATAGGGTTTTGGTGAGACTGTGTCTCTGCCTCTCCTACCCAATCTAGATGGGGTCCTTTTATCCCTTGTGGAGAAAGCTGTTCAGCTAGTTTTCAATTCTTTTTCAGCAGGAATTATTCTATAAGATTTGGTGTGTCTACAGAGGAGGTGAGTTCAGGGTCTTTCTAGGCTGTCATCTTGAACCACCACATAATTTACAAGTTATTCTTGTAACTTTTAGTCCGTGAAAATAAAACACAATCGTTTTACAATTCATTCAATGGCAGCTGTTAATCATCAAATTAGCAATGGTTATCTTCAAAAGTTATTACATTAGCTGTGCCATCATTTCTTGAGGATGAGCAAATACCTAGAGTCACAGACATTTCCCATATAAGATGCATCATATAAATCAGATTCAATTTATCACCAGCATTTATAAAACCAGACCTAGGAAAAGAACTAGGTCTGAGGACACATGCATGGTCTTAATATAGTGAATGTTTAGCCTGCCTTGATTATTACAAAATCAGAATAGCAAGAATATTCACAGTATAAATTATTCTTAATGGACAAACCAATAAGGAAAAAAAATGGACAAATGACTTAACTAGACTCTTATCAAAAGAGAAAATCCAAATAACCAATAAACATATAAAAAGATACCCCATCTTAGTTGTGATCAGGGAAATTAAATTAATCCGCCATGAGGGACCACTAGATAACCATCAAGTTGTCTAAAATGTAAAGGTCTGACAATACCAAGTAGTGCTAAGGATGTGGAATAACCAAAATCTTTATACATAACTGATGGATATACAAATTAGTAAAAAACACTTTACTAAACAATTTGACATGTAGGACAAATTGATGTTATGCATGCCCTGTGCCTTAGCAATTTCACTCCAAGGTATCTCTCCTCCAAAAAGCAAGCCTGTGTGCACAGGATATAAGTAACAAGAATGTCCACAGCAGCACTCTTTAAAACACATGGAAACAACTCAAATACTTTTCAGCAGTCATAAATCTATTAAGTAGTCAATATACTGAGGTAAAAACCAATGCTGCACACAGAAACACAGACAAATCTTAAAAACATAATAAAGAAGGAAGCCAGCCACAAATAATACTTTTGTGCTGCCGCTTATATATAGGTCAAAAAGAAGCAAATTAAACCACCCTCTTTGGGGCGCCTGGGTGGCTCAGTTGGTTAAGACTCTGCCTTGGCTCAAGTCATGATCTCGGGGTCCTGAAATCGAGTCCCACATCGGGCTCCCTGTTCAGCAGAGAGTCTGCTTATCCCTCTCCCTCTACCCCTCCCCCAATTTCTGCACTCTCTCTCTCCCCCTCTCTCTCTAATGAATAGATAAAATCTTAAAAAAAAAAACACTCTATTTAGCGATGCATACTGAAGGGAAAATCATAAAGCAAAGCATGAAAGTGATGATTATCCAGGTCAGAGCAGCGGTTGCCTTGTGGGGGAGGTGGTAGGCTGTGGTCACTTAGGGGTTCCCTGGGACCTTCCGTGATGCTGGAAAAGGTCTGTTTTCTTGATCTACGTGGTGGTTACACGGTGTTTGCTATATGTTCCGTCACTAAGCTATGTACACCATTTGCTTATTTTCCTTTATGTGCATTAAATTTCATCATTTAACAGTGATTTATTTTTAAAGTTTAAAAATAAAAGCCATGGGTGAACATAAACCTGCACATAGAGGAAAAAAAGCAGTGAAGTCATTGCACTCAGGAACTGTGTGACTAGTCGAATGAGGCATCTGGGAAAGGGGCTTGCTCCTTCAACAGGTTAATTTATTAATGTAGCATAGAATGTGTAGTCATTGTGTTGTTGTTGTTGTTGTTTTCTTGAAAGCAGACATGATACGGAGAGCACAAAAATTCTATGAAATGAAAAAAAGAAGAAAGCACCAACAGAGCAACATTAAATGGGAGATAATAAGGCTGTTTGTGTTTCCCTGGCACTTCTTCCCCAACAAAACCTCAGGCAGGAGGTGGGAACACTCAGCACAGTTAGGAAAAGCTCCTGCCCGGAGGTTGGGATGGTGATTTAACCAGGATACACACAGGTAGAAAGGAAAGGGTCCATCCTGCGCACATGCTAATCTCCAAATGCATTGTAGATTTGCTTTTCCAGAAACAGGTATAGGAGGGGTTCAGAAGTATTTGGAAGATGCTAGGTCCATTCTTTCCATATTCCCAAGGGCACGACTGATCAACTTAAAATATATGGAGAAGGAAAGAGTTCTGAACTGAGAATCAAAAGAGCTGAATATTTTATGCCAGCACAATTCACACCTTGCTTCTTTCCTTTGTGCAAGCCCATTCACCCATTCAAGCCTCATGTCCTCCATCTCTAAAAGAACGAGAAGGTACCACTGAGTCTGCGCTATGTCTTGGCAGCAGATGGTCAGGCTACGGCCTGCATTCTGTGGCAGGAATTGTATGCCCCATGCAGAGTCTCCTGGGAGTCTTCCATGGAGTCATGCAAGGGAACCCTCAGCCTTGATCTAGTATTGAACTACTTACTTCCAGTCCACTAGCACCCCTCCTCTTCCCCACCCCCATGCCAATCCACAGTGGTGCTCTCAACAACACACGTTGGAACCCAGAATAAAACTCGCCTGGCTATTTTTTGCATTCACCAATAGATCTCTTGGAGAGAGTATGCTGCAAAAAAAGAAAGAAACACAGCCATAATGGTGGAATTTAATAATGAATAAAGAGGAGGAGGAAAGAAAGAAGGAGGAGAAGGTGGTGGTGGTGGTGGTGGAGGGGGAGAAGGAAGAGAAGGAAGTGAATAACCTAATTTCTACCACAATGAGTGTAATGGACTTCGTAATTTGTCATCCTCAGAAAACCTTTTACAATGCACTTTTTGAGAAGAGGAAGCTGAAGCTCAGAGATGCTAAATAATTTATCCAACGGTATGTGACTGCAAAATGGAGCATAACCAATAAAATTATGCTCTACTGTCAATTTACAGACTCAGAATCCTATGGCTGTGGGCTATTTGAGTACAAGCCTGCCTCAAAGGACAAGAAGATAACCAAAGTAAGTGTCTTCTCAACTTTTGGTCCTCCACCCACCACTTCAGGGAAGACAGACCTAATGACCCTTCCCCAGAGCTGTGCCCCTATAGCTCCAGGGAAGTGGTGTCCTGCTCTACTCTGAACACTGGGCATCCAACCTTGAACACCACACTGATCTGGCTCTTCCTGTGAGAGAACAGAAGAGAGTTCCAACCCACCCATTCCAAGAAGATTACCTTTACCAGGATCTCAAAGTTCCCAAATACTAGGCAACATTTCATACAGGTCATTTGGAAAATGAAGACCCTCAGTGAATTTTTCTGGTTGGCAGATTCCCTCCACCATCTGCCTCTAGCCAGGTAAAAAAATCTGCTGTCCAAAGAGAAGGCTACCCCTTCTCTGCTATGTCTGAGCCCCTACCTAACTCTTGGGCAGACCAACAGTTGACACCTTGAGACCCTTTGTTTCTTGAAACACAGCAAGTTCTTGTTCACATCCTTTCTGGTCTTAAATTAAGCCTGGGTTTATAATATCACTTGTCTGGTCTCCTGTGTTTTCAGGGAACTCTGAAGGAAAGGAGAAACAAAATAGAAAGTAGACATTTCCTGCATTTTTCTATCATACACATGAAGTTATAGGATAAATATTTGGGCCTGGTCTCTGCACCTGTTCAGCCTTGACTGAGTTCCTTCTTTTCCCATGATTTGTAAAAAAGAAAGTAGCACAGACAGGACCAGGGACTCTTCTTCCTCTAACCCTGAAGAAGCCTGTCTCCCCTGGGTACCCTTCCAAGTAGAATGAGGCCAGTGTCCAGCCCCACCCAACCTTGTCCAGCTCTATAAAGGAAGCTCCCAGGCAGCCACCCCCAGGAAGTTCCAGGTCTATACCCTCTCAAGCAATGAGGTGCTCTCTCTCTGGATTACTCTTCCTCCTGTTGATCTCACTGCCGTCAGGTAAGATGGCGGGTACAGGTCTGATCATGAAAGTAGGGGTCTTCCGAGGACACAGGCACTTAAAATCCTTTATGGGCATAAGACCAGCAGGGGGACACCCAATAGCAGATGGACCAGCAGGCTAGGGATGGGATGTGAGTTGGTGGTCTTCAGCCCTTGCCCTGCTCACCTGTTGCCACATCCTGAAGGTCTACCCAAGCTTGAGAGAGAGGAGCCAATTTCATGACACACACATCACCGTTCAGCTATTCAAATTCCTATTTCCCTTAACTTCCTCTGATTAGCCTTAGACGTGGCGGCCCTCACTGAAATAGGATATGAGGTGAGAGGACAGGATGCAGAAGGTCAATCACAAAATAATAAGCCACCCACCAGGAAGAGAGGGCAGGTCTAGGATTTCTCCAAGCCCCGTAAAGCCTGATTTTTCTTTTCCATGTTTTTTTTTTCCTTCAGGGAATGGAATGTTTGGAAATGATGGAGTAGAAATTCGTACTTGCACTGCACTTAAAGGCAGGTGCTTCTTCGGTTGCAGAGTGGGATGGAGATGGGTAGCATTCTGTCACAACATATTGTCTTGTTGCACAAAAATGAAGAAAAATATCCTCCCTCAGGTCAATGAGCCATGACCCTTACCTCATGGGTCCAATTAAAAGGATATATGAATGGCTAAAAGGACAAAATCCCCTCTCTGTGTGTAAAGATCATTGACAAGCCATGGGTAGCAAATGAGGAGCAGATTCTCACCAACTTACTGGCAAAATTCCAGAGGTATTTTGTGAAGGGGCACTGCAGCAAAATGTATCTCCTGTTCTTTTTTCTGCCCTCCCAACCCCAATCACCAATTCCTATTTCAAATTTAAAGTCAGTTGATGAACACATGGCCATAGGCCAAAGGAGATGATGTATGCTGAGCTCAATCACCATAGCCTACTCTGTGCCAGTCACACTTTTAAGTGGTTCACGTATATCAAATCACTACATCCTCACCACAAAACCTTTTTTTGCCTCCAATTTTGCAGATGAAGGAACTTTTCCAAGGTCACACAATCAGTAAGTGTAGGTTAGTAGTGGGTTTGAACCCAGTCTTGATCCAGTGTCTTTACTGTCAATCTATACCACCTCCCAATTATAAGAATCAAGCTGGAAGTATTCACTGTAGTTTGTAGTGGTTGTAGGTTGCAGTCCAATGAGGAGTCAAGAATCCAGCTAGATCCATGGAACAGCAGACCCCTCAAAACTCTCCCTATGGCTTAAAGCTATAATGTTCCTGGTTGCTCCATTGCATTCCTGACTCTACTCAGCAGCTCTGATGCTTCAAGATCAAGGTTGCCCTAAGATTCCACACACCAACCATCGCTGCTCTCACCACTATGGTGGAAGCAATGAGCCAGACATACCCACACCCAAACTTCCAGCTGTCTGTGGGGTAGCATTTTTCCAGCAGCACTTCCTTACTACCCCTCCAGTGCCCCAGCCCAGGGGCAGATGTAACAGAGCTTCTTAAAGACCCTTTTCATTAGCTGCTCAGGAGGAAGAACAATAGCTGAGTGTCAGTCAGGGTTTCCCTCCTCCAAGGATGTGTCTGAAGGAAACACATCTGAATGTGTGCACTGGAATGCTAAGCAGGGCTTCATTCTTTCTGGAAGTCCTGCCTGCTCAGACTCATCCACTTTAATCCTCAACGTTCCAACAAAAAAGAAAAACCAGAAAGCTTGAGTAGTCCACAGGGCTGGCCTCCTCGGGCATCTGTGTCTTAGCTAGTCCTTTTGGTTACATCTAGAGAGGTTCTGTGGTGTTGGGCTACCTGTATTTGCTAATTAAACCCACTCCCTAACCAAAAGAAAAGGAGAGGTGGGTGCAAAAGCTTGCAAAGTAATATAAATGCAATGAAATTAACATAAAAGTGGGAAATACAAAGAGAAAACTGGGTGAAAGGAGAAGGCAAATATTCTTTCACCAGATTTCAAAAGGGTCCACAACCCAAAATAAAGGCTAAAGATCTCTACCCTTTTCTTGTGGTTCCCAAAACCACAATCATACCAGCCAGAGGTGAGATACTGCTTTAACTTTGACAATGGGATGGCAGAATAGACACACAACACTGCCTTTGATGTTCTTCAGGACAGCTTAGATGAGGCTGGAACATTCAGTTATTCTGGCTAAAAACCCACATATGAAATAAATAAGCGTACTGATTTATCACACATAAAAGCCATTTTGTACTCACCTCATGGCTTCATGGGTACAACCTTTGAAGGAGTGGCCACCTGCTCTGAGGAAGCCAAAACTACTCATCTTTGTTCTCCACATCACAAGGCAGCCATGGGGAAAGTCCATGATTTAGGTTTCGCAAATCAGATGTCTGTCCCCAGGCGCTGGACTTGAGTCAACAATATCACTACATCAGTGCCATTGGGAAACTGGTTCATCCTAGCGCAACAGACTGCTTCAGGACCCTGCTCTAGCAGAATGACCCTTCAGGGCTCCTTTGCTTATGGCCCTATTCTGAGCCTTCTCTATGAGGTCTCAGATATCTCTCTAGTGCATTCCCCTTAGGCTTAAAAATGCCCAGAGTTAATGTAAGTTACTGGAAATCAAGAAATCTGAAGGATACGGAGAACTTTTACTGATACCTTATCATACAGTCATTTTCTTTATTTTTTTTATTATTATGTTATGTTAATCACTATACATTACATCATTAGTTTTTGATGTAGTGTTCCATGATTCATTGTTTGTGTATAACACCCAGTGCTCCATGCAGTACGTGCCCTCTTTAATACCCATCACCAGGCTAACCCATCCCCCACCCCCCTCCCCTCTAGAACCCTCAGTTTGTTTCTCAGAGTCCGTAGTCTCTCATGGTTCGTCTCCCCCACCGATTTTCCCCCCTTCATTTCTCCCTTCCTACTATCTTCTTTTTTTTTTTTTAACATATAATGTATTATTTGTTTCAGAGTTACAGGTCTGTGATTCAACAGTCTTGCACACTTCACAGTGCTCACCATAGCACATACCCTCCCCAATGTCCATCACCTAGCCGTCCAATCCCTCCCACTCCCCACCACTCCAGCAACCCTCAGTTTGTTTCCTGAGATTAAGAACTCCTCATATCAGTGAGGTCATATGATACATGTCTTTCTCTGATTGTCATACAGTCATTTTCACGTTAAATTAGGTAATGTGTGGAATTACCCCAGCACTCCTGACCCTGATCGCTACCCACACGCTGTGAAGCCAGGATATCAGTGGCAGTAGGAACTGAAACAGGCATCCATCTACGCGTGCAAAGAGAAAGCAGATCTCAGGGACAATCAGACCCTGCCCCCCAACACTACCTCCTCACTCTAAAATTCTTTTTCCGGGATCAAACTTGGAGGTTTAAAGTTTTGGCTATGTTTCAGGTCTGGGTCTGCCATAAAAATTACCACAAACTGCGTGGCTTAAAACACTAGAAATTTGTTTTCTCACAGTTCTAGAGACCAGAAGTCCAAAATCAAGGTATTGGAGGGCCATATTCCCTCTGAAAGTTCTAGAGAAAAATCCTTTTCTGTCTCTTCCAAGTTTCTGGTGGTTATTAGCAATCCTTGGCTCTCTTTGGCTTAGAGCTACATCACTTCAATCTCTGTCTCTGTCTTCACACGTTCTTCTCCCTCATCTGTGTGTGCCTCTGTATCTTTACATGGCCTTCTATAAAGACACCAGTCATTGGATTTAAGGCTGGCCCTAATCCAGTATGGCATTATCTCAATTAATTGCATCTACAAAGACCTTATTTCCAAATAAGGTCACGTTTCAAAGTTCCAAGTGGACAGAATTTGGGGACACCACCAGTCAACCCAGATTCACAATTTCTTTGGGGCAGAGAGAATCCCTTCTTTACTCACATTCTTTTTACACACAATAAGAAGAGCTAAGACCAGGAGAGGATTTGCAAATAAACCAATCTTTGCTATGAAAACCAACATTTTTCCCCTTCCTTTTTCCCCAGACTTCCCCTGGAGAAGACACAAAGAAGGATAAGGTGGTCCCTCACCTCAAATGCTCAGAGATTATTTGGAGAGATAGAAGTCTAAATAATCACAACATGAACTGGCAGAGCTCATAGTAATCCATGAAGTGACCTGTAGGCTTTCCTATAACACAATAAGCTTGTGTTCCCCAGCTTTATCCGGGTATAATTGACAACTTAAGCCTGTATATATTTCAGGTATACAACTTGATGATTTAATACGCATTATGAAACAAGCTAATGCACATATCTATCATGTCACACAGTTACCGTATGTGTGTGTGTGCGCGCACGCACATGCATGCGCGTGATGAGAACACTTAAAATCCACCCTCTCAGCAATTCTCAAGTGTACAATACCATATTGTTGACACATGAAGTTTTGAAGTCAAAGTGGAGGTGAGCTATATGGTATATGGCAAATCTGGTATGCCTTATGTGGAAGCATAGAGAAAATTCTAGAAAAACTAGTTCATGCAGAGACAGCTAACCCAGCTGGAATGAAAGTAGAAAGTACATCACCAATTCTGTGCTCCCACTTGGGCTGTCATTTCAGAAGTCATATATTTAAAAAAAAAGTGTAATTAGATAATAATGATAGCAAAATCCCAATCCTATGTGCTGAGTTGGCATCAAAGGGATCCAGATCTTGAGCCACAGCAACTCTTCTCAAAAGCTGGTTTCTGTACCCTTCTGTGCCCACGATGCAGAAGTAGCTCCAACTCTGTAAGCCCAACTTGAGATTCCTCTTGCCAGCCCAAACAACAGAACTCTCTCTCCTCAGCCCTCATTCCCAGCTTAACTTAGCCACCTTGAGTCTTCTCGTCTTTTCTCTCACCACCCAGTTCCCAATTTTGCATCTCAAGAGCACCAAAAACCACACTGGGAAAAAATGTTCTTGGTGGGGTGGGCGAGAGGAGGTGAAAGAAGAGGGAAAGGGGGGGGAACAGGCTTGCACTAAACAGTGCCTCCGTGATGTCCCCCTGAGAACCAGTTCGTGCTCTCCGCCCCGCCAAGAGACTCAGAGTCATGGGCGGGGCCTAAGATGAGCAGTGAGGTCATAGAGCCGGTACTCTGCACAGAGAACTAGTCATGTTGTTGTCATGACTACTACATCCACCATCACCGGGACTGTGATGAAAGGAAGAATTCTATTAGCAAGACTAGCCAGCCACTCCCTACCCATGGGTGCTCAGAGTTCCAGCAGAAGAGTACAGGCCTCTTAAGTGTCCCCAGACAAGCATTCAGCAGGGATCACAGGTCTCCATCCTCCACGATAAAAGCCCATTTATGCTGGGCACATGCGCAGACATCCAAGCAGACAGGAGTGAGCAAGCGTGACATGGCTGGGGGTGGGGGGAGGGGCGGGTCACAAGCAGACACCTGGGGTTCAGGAAGGGCCTGTTGGAAAGTTCAGAGGCCCATTCCCTGCCTTCTTTCCTATCCAGAGTAACCACGGAGCAGCAGTGAGCTCCACTGGTCAGGTCCAGGTGGGATCTTCTACCCACAAAATCCAGGTAGCCGCCTCTGCTGCCCAAGTCTTGTCCACAAGCCACCAGCAGAGAGATTCTGACTCCGTAAGACAGGAAGTATTTTTGAATCAGCCTGTTGGGAAAGGAGTGTCTTCTACATACTTTGGTGGTTTGATTTGGGGGTATGAGCAGTTTTTCCTTCAAATTACAAAATCTCCCAGCTCATTTTACAGAGCCCAGGCATGGGCTTCTAAGGACAAGAGCAACTGCACCATCACAGAGCCAGTAGGCTTAACAGTTCCTTAAGTTCCCCGCCCTCCAAAAATTCACAAGTGTTGCATAAGCCACAAGCAGCGCCAACCCTAGTGTGTGGAATTACAACAGGCAATGCTCATGACCACATGCCGAAGTGACGATGCCTTGACTGTTCCAGACCTCAGGTTGCCTCTGGCTTGTGTCTTCTTAACCTAGACTCTGCTCAGGACCCGTGGGAAATACAGTGATTGATTGCCAACCACAAAGCTCCACGCCTCTGGTCCCGTTCCCGCTCTGCTCTAATTCATTCTAAAGCACAATATTCCAGGCCTGTTCTGGCCAGCAGAGAGGAACCTGGAGCCACATCTCGTTGATTCTAGATTCCCAAATCCCACGAATGTGGCCTGAAGCCCAATTCACTTTGTGAGAGTCACATCACTGACTCCAATGTGAATAATATAAATTTTCTGTCCACAAAAGCCACTTATTCTTTTTCTTGGATGCTGTCATTCATTAATCTTCATCCTCCCAAAATGAATATTTGTGTCATTTTTTTTAATCTCAGGGCACAACCTCACATTTATTCACTTTGACTTTGTGTTATTAGATTTGGTCTCTCACACCAACCTGTTGAGCTCTTCCAGGATCCAGATTCCTTCACCCTGAAACAAGTCAAGAAATCCATTGTGGGGGTGGGCAAGATGCGCAGCACCATGGCCAAGCCCACCACCTCTCCCAGGAAGATAGGAGAGCTACAGGCCAAACTTAGGGAACATCTGCACCCCCTGACTCCACTCCTGAGATCCTTGCCTTTGGTCGTACGTGTAAGTTCAGGGCAATAATGAATAAACTATGAGGCAGATGATGCTAGTATTTGGAATTTCGCATCCTTCTCTTTGCTGCCAACTTCTTTCTCTTTACTAGCCCACCTCCTAACCCACTCTAAGCAAAGCACATCCCAAAGTGCCCAAAGCAAGTTAACTCCATAAAGAGAATCTTAACTGCAAGACTTAGCAAACATTTTCTATAAAGGGCCAGAGAGCAAATTATTGAGTGGCAGCTACTCAATTCTGTCCTTGTGTCATGAAAACAGCCACATTTCAATAAAGTTTTATTTATAAAAACATGCGGTGGGTGGGATTTGGCCCACAGGGCTCAGGTTTGCCAAATCCTGCTCTAATAGAAGGTTTCAGGTGCCTTGGTCCACTGTGGAGCTCTGGGTGAGCCCCACACTAAATGCCAAGGGCCCACAGAAGCCTGGGCCAGGATATCTGCCCTCAAAGGGCTTACAATCGACATGTGTTTATGAAAGATGAATATACAAATGGCAACATTCAATGGTATCCATTAATACCACCACTGTTCTTTCATTCACTCCTCAAACATTTGCTCTGCAACTACCAGGTGGTAGGTACATGCACTAGTCTGTGGAGGATGTGGAGAGGGACAAGCCCCAAACACTGCCCTCGGGGAGCTCCAACCAACTGCAAGGCTCCTGGGACTTCTTTTCCAGGACTATCAGAGGGAGGATGCACGTAGACCACAGGGTAAAAGACAAGAGCAGGAAGTGGGGTGCCTGAGTCATCCCCCATACACCACCCTTCTTTATCCTACCAATGTAACTTTGGACAAGGTATTGACCTCTTCTAATCTCAGCTTCTCCTCCCTATTTTAGATAGCAATACTACGCCAAAGGATTCTTATGATGCTTAAAGGATGCATATGTAAAACACAGGGCCTGACATATATTAGATGCTTAATAAATGACAGTTTTATTCATTCAGAAAAACAATGTTCCTTACAAACGCAACTCCTGACCATTCTATACAATTCTGACTTATGTGTATTTCTTTCAGGGCAAGAACGAAGCTCCCAGAATGCAAAAACCCATTCATTTCTTCATTTGTTTTTTTTTATATTCACTTATTCATCTAACGAATAGATAATTCATGGCTACTATGTGAACAGGCACCCAAAAAAGGAGTGGGGGTGGGGGGAAACGTAATCTCTGTTCTCTTTGAATTTATAGCATAGCAGAAGTAATAAACCAAAAGTAATAAATAAACAAACAAATCAATAATCACAAAATGGCCACTGCTTTGAAGGAAGGGTGCAGGGATACACTAATATCTATGGATATATGTGTACATATATTCATATGTGTGTGTATATACATATGTGTGTGTGCGCATATGTAACCACACCCAGATCAAGATATAGGATATTTCCAGCACCCCCAGAAGATTCCTTCATGCCGTTCTCAGTCAGTAACCCCTCTAGAGGTAACAACGATTCTAAATTCTATTACGATCCATTAGTTTTGCCTGGGATTGAATTGAGGTATAGAGAATCGTACTATATGCAGTCTTATGAACCTAACTTCTTTCATTCAGCCTAAGGTTTATGAAATTCATCCATTATGTTACATGTAACAGTTATTCATCCTTTTTTATTACTGTATATGTACCACAATTTATTTATCTGTTCTCCTGTTGATGGGCATTTGGTTTGTTTCCACTTTTTGGTTAATACTGATTTCTTTTTTTAAAGACTTTATTTATTTATTTGACAGAGAGAGAGATAGCGAGAGCAGGAACACAAGCAGGGGGAGTGGGAGAGCGAGAAGCAGGCTTCCTGCCGAGCAGGGAGCCCGATGCGGGACTCGATCCCAGGACCCTGGGATCATGACCTGAGCCGAAGGCAGACGCTTAACCATCTGAGCCACCCAGGCGCCCGACGGTCAGCTTTAATACAAGCTTCCATAGGGGCCCCTGGGTGGCTCAGTTGGTTAAGCATCCGACTCTTGATTTTGGCTCTGGTCATGATCTCAGGGTCATGAGATCGAGCCTGGAGTTGGGCTCCACGCTGGGCATGCAGACTGCTTAAGATTCTGTCTCTCTCTGCCTTTCCCTCTCCCTCTGCCACTCCCCACTTGTGTTCGTTCTCACTAAAAAATAAATAAATAAATAATAAATAAATAAATAAATAAATAAATAAATAAATAAATAAAATCAAGCTTCCACAGCCCTAGTGACATAAGGAAGCCATAAGCCTATCACTAAGTTAGTGACGGAGTCCAAACAAGAACGTGGGTCTCTTGACAGCCATCCCACACTTTTCCTACTCTCTAACACGCTGTAATGTGTATACAATCACACTTGACATGGGAAAGAGGAGAGGGCAGGTGAAAACAAGTGCCACAAAATGCTATTATACTGTTTGTCTTTCAAAACAGTGAACCGCTGTGTTGTGACCCTGTGCCAGGTCCTGGAAGACGTTGTAATTATTCAATGAATAAATAAACTTGACCTCTCATAGAGACCAAGTTTAAATAGACTACAGGGAAGAAAGAAATCAATCCATACAAAGGCAAAACAACTTTCATTTAAAATCCACTCGTTCCTACTGTTTCTGTGTGCCAGACATTAAAAGCCAGCTCTTCTGTCTCTTTTCGCCCTGTTTCTCTGGGCAGGCACTGCCGCAAGCGTCTCTTATGGAGTATGACTCTTTCCCGCCACCAGATGGCAGGCTCTGTCAATTGTGCGCCTCGGCGGCCTTCCAATTGCGCAGTCTGCGGAGCGCACCAGCGGGCGGTGCCCCCGTGTCGGCTCCAGAGTCCTGCTTGACCATCGGTTACTTGCTTTCACTGGAACTGCTCGTGGTCAGAGCACTGCCGGGCACAGAGTCGATATCCAATAAAAAACCAAAGTAAACTAATAAAGGCAGAGCCCTCTCTGTGCTAATTTCTCCACAACACTGTCCGTTCTCCAGACTGCTCAGCAACCTGTATTGCAGAACATGACAGTTTACAGGAATAAGGCCGTCGCCTTGGCCCCACAGCAAGTGGAAGTCAGAAGTCACACGAAAATTCAAGCCAAGGAGTACTGCAATGAGTGTCCTAACCCTGAATTGGAAGAGGGGTCCCAGAGCTGGGTGAGGTTATACCAAAGGGACCCTCCCGCCCTGCTGGGATTGACCCAAGGAAGGCAGCCCCACGCGCGGGCCAGTAGGGCAGCAGACGGGAGGATCTGCTGCAGGAGGCAGCTCATTATCTGAAAATACATACACATCAACGCCTGGATCCAGAAAGGCCCTCAAAAATCATCTCTACAGATGAGAAAACCGAGGCCCAGAGAGGGGAAGGGACTTGCCCAAAATCCCACGTGTATTTGGGGAAGGGAGCCAGCCAAAACGGCGGGCCACAGTTAAATTTTTTAAAATCTTTTTCAACCTCCCCATCTTGCAAAATGGATACATGCCAACTTGTGTAGGACCAGGAAAAAAAAAAAGGACCAAAATTAAATACAATCTGATGATGGTGCAAAAGGGACTTAAGTCATTGAATCGCTTCTAAGAGCCTTTGGAAGCTCTCAGATCTAGCTCCGCCTCACTTGTCCACACTGCGTGAAGCAGAACCTGCACGTGAGAATGACAATGCGCGAGGGAAGACCAAACCTCTAGAGCTCCAGAAGCTAGGGGTTACGGTTCCTATTTTCACCACCAGAGGGCGCAGCGTGCCTATTTTCCCCTCCTTCCAGCCCCCGAACAAATTGTCCCACTGTTCTCCCCACCTGTGGCTCTTTCCAGGGCCAAGAGGACCACTCTTGCCACTTTTCCATTTATAGGAGGCAATTTTCAACAACGTTTGGAAGAGTGAGACAGAAACCTGGAAAAATGTGAATTTGGATATAAATCTCACATCATACAGTTGATGAAACTACCTGGTTTCGGGGTGGGGGAGGTTGGAACGGGAAGAGGGACATATTTATCCCAGTTTTGTAAAGAAAATCAATTTCTCACTGTTTAAGAGATGGAAACATTAGCAAAGATAAGTTCTAAGATGTATCAATTTGAGGTGAAGGAATTTTTTTTAAGAATAGTTCAAATCTGTGTTATTCAAAGGTCAACTGGACTTTAAATATTTTTTGAGGAACCCGAAAGACGTGAACAAATGGTAAGATTCGCCATGTTCATAGATTAAAAGGCTCGATATGGGCACCTGGGTGGCTCAGTTGGTTAAGCAACTGCGTTCAGCTCAGGTCGTGATCCTGGAGTCCCGGGATCGAGTCCCACATCGGACTCCCCACTCAGTGGAGAGTCTGCTTCTCCCTTTGACCCTCTCCCCTCTCATGCTCTCTCTCACTCTCTCTCTCTCAAATAAATAAATAAAATCTTTTAAAAATAAATAAATAAAAAATAAAAGTTTCGATACAATGAACATGGCAACTCTCCCTAAGTTAGCTTCTCCCTTTGACCGTCTCCCCTCTCATGCTCTCTCTCACTCTCTCTCTCTCAAATAAATAAATAAAATCTTTAAAAAATAAATAAATAAAAAATAAAAGGTTCGATACGATGAACATGGCAACTCTCCCTAAGTTAACCCATAAATTGAATGTGACCTTTTTAGTTAAGAATCAGACAAGCTAATTTTAAATCTCATAGGAAAATATTTGAAATTAAGAATCTTATCAGAAATTCTGAAGATGAAGAGTATGGACAAGTAGCCTTCCTGGGTGTTAAACACTATTACTTAGTCTCAGTAATTAAAACCAGACAGATCACTGAAGTGAAGATACAGACCCAATAAAAATGAGCATTTAGAAATGATAAAGAAGCCATCTAATCAAAGATTATTCAATAATGTTGGGAAAACTAGAGACCCATCAAAAAAATTATAAGGTTGGATCCTTATTTCACACACTACACTAGGATAAATTCCAAATGGACCAAACTTTTAAAGATAATAAGAGGAATCCATAACAGTACTAGAAGAATGCATAGAATAATTATTTTATAACCCGTTTACCTGTAATAAAGTTCCAGTACTACTATGGACTGAATGTTTGTGTGCCCCTCAAATTTGTATATTGAAATCCTAACCCCCCCCTGAGGTGATTGTATCTGTAGGTGGGGCCTTTGGAGGTGACTAGGTCATAAGGGTAGAGCCCTCAAGAAGGGGATCAGTACCTTTATGAACTTCAGGAGAGAGCTTGCTTCTCTCCCTTCTGCCCTTCTGCCATGTGAGATCAAAAGCGGAAGACAGCTGTCTACAAACCAGGAAGTGGTCGCTCACCAGACACGGCATCTGCCCATCTGCCGTCATGTTGACCTTGAACTTGCCAGTCTCCAGGACTGTGAGAAATAAATGTTGTTTAAGCAGCTGGTCTCTAGAATCTTGTTATAGCAGCCCAAATGAAGACAGACACCTTTTTAAAAATAATAAACGGACTGCACGAAACCAACAATTTCTGCATGTTAAAGTCAAAACACCTCAGTATTACAAACTGGCAACATAATCAGGAAACATCATGAATACGAAATTTTTAGAAGTTGGAGTAAAACTTCCAATTAAAATCTTTTAAAATTTTAATAAGACCTTTGAAATTACTTCTCTGAATGTGTATTTTTCATATCCGTTTTTATATTAAACAGTCCCAGACATTTCCTGAGAGGCTATTAGTGATGAGATCCTCACATTTTTTTAAAAGTCCTCATCTATGAGAAACGCTGTTCACACCAGTGGGTGATAAAAATCAACTTAAACCATGTTTACAGTTTCTCAAAGATTTGCAACAGAATTTTTTTTTTAAATAGGAAACTCTTTTCTTTTTTTTTTTCTTTTTTTAAAGATTTTATTTATTTATTCATGAGAGACAGAGAGAGAGAGAGAGAAGCAGGCTCCCAAGGAGCGGGAGCCCGATGTGGGACTCGATCCCAGGACCCTAGGATCATGACCTGAGCCGAAGGCAGACGCTTAACCATCTGAGCCACCCAGGCGCCCTGCAACAGAATTTTACATGAAGACTCTAACAGCCCTTCTTTTCTTTAGTTGACCAATACAATGTTCAACTTGTCTGTAACAGTGAGAATCGATTTTGAACCCATATGAAACATTCCAAAATCAGGATGCTCTGACTTGTTGAACGTGCTCTTCAAAATAATGAGGAAGAAGAGTCACCATCGGCCGGCCAGGAGGCCACCTCTTAAAGAGCATGTCAGTTGCAACTGGAGAAAAGCAGCTGGAAAATGTGGAGACAGATCCAGATCTAGATCCTGCCAGGAGCTCTCATCTAAAGCCTTGCCCTCCCATCCCTTACCAGCCATGCCTTGGCAAGACACCTGGCGCTTGGCACAAGGAACACCACCTCCTCAGGCAGCTCCATGGCCCTCGGCTATAATGGACCGGCCAGGTCTGCAGCGGCCTGGGTGGATATCAGGGGCGGAGGGCCTCCCCTGCTGTGCTCGGCACTGAATCAGAGCCATCCACAGAGGGCACAGGAGGGCACAGGACTTGCTCCCTGCCCCCCCGCCCCCACCCCCCGCACAGGATCTGCTCCCTGGGGCCCTGCCCACCCCGGTGCCCTGAGGGGAGGCCCTGGACAGCAAGGAGGCACCTGGCTGGGCTCCCACTGTTCCAGGCTCAGCCCAGGGCCGAAGGGCTCGTCCACATGCCAGGGCACCCCAATTGGCTGATGTCTTAGGCTCTTGCAGCTACTGTCACAAAACACCACAGATTGAATGGTGGAGGTTTATTGCTCCCAGTTCTGGAGGTTGGAAAGTCCACAATCAAGGTGATGGTAGATTGGGTGTCTTCCTGATTCATAACCAGGCCTCCTTGCTGGGCCTGCACACCGTGAAGGGAGACGGGGCTCTCGGGGGGGGTCTCTTTTATAAGGACACTCATCCCTCATGAGGGCTCCACCCTTAAGACTAGGCATCTCCCAAAGACCCCACCTCTTAATGCCATCACCTTCTGAGATTAAGATTTCAGCCTGTGAATCTGGGGGGACACAAACACTCAGACCACAGTAGATGTGAGCTCTTGGCCTTAGTTGCTCCGGCTTCCGGGCTTGTTTTTTGCTTTCTTTAATTTTCCCCCTATTTCCGACTCCTTCACTTTGTACATTCACACGTCCTATCCTACTCCTCGGCAGCAGCAGAGGTTTTCATCTGCCTGGCCAAGAAGCCCAAGATGAACTTTCAAGACAGTCCAAGTGACTTAGCCAGTGCTGGACTCCGTTTCCCTGAGACGCCAGGATGCACAGACTGCAGCGAAGCCCCCGTGCTGATGCTTCCTCTGCTCTTCTTTGCTCCCGCTTTCCGAGGTTCCACCTGCTCTTATCTACCTCCCATCAAGAGCTTGTCTCCAGCCCTTCCGTTCCCTAACAGACCCGTCTTTACCTGTGCCATGAGGCCCGGGACCCTGGCGCTCAGATGGTCCTTCTGATCTTGACCACTCTGACTCTTAGTCCATCTGGTCTTACACCCATGGGTACCCTCCCCCAGAATGGGCTCACACTTCTATCACCCCTCTAATCTTACCTTGCAGCACTCTCTGTTGTTTAATTTGGGTGGGAAGGGGTGACTTCCAGCACAATTCCTCCAGGACCACCCTTCCTTCTAGGAGAGCAGCTGGGATTGGTCCAGACCCACCAGCAGCTGCCACGCTTCTTCCTCTTCCCCCCACAATCATGCTGCAGTTCTTGCTTGGGGATACTATATACAGAAACTGGATTTCAAAAAATTAAAATATTATATAGAAAATGGACACCAATGTGAATCCACCCAGCTCATAAAGCCAACTCCAGACTGGCCTTTGGTATACAAACCAATTCTGTCCCCTCTGGGGAAGACTTTTGCCATTTGTGTTAAAAAAACATTGCCTATCTCTGGCCTTGGGAATTTTCTTCACTCAAAAGCACTGAGCTGGGGCGCCTGGGTGGCTCAGTCTATTGGGCGTCTGCCTTCAGCTCAGGTCATGATCCCAGGGTCCTGGATGGAGCCCCAAGGCGGGCTCCCTGCTCAGCAGGGTGTCTTTTTCTCCCTCTCCCTCTGCCCCTCCCTGCTGCTTGTGAGCACTCTCTCTCTCTCAAATAAATAAATAAATCTTTAAAAAAAAAAAAAGAAGAAGAAGAAGAACGTACAACAGCCAAGAGTGAACTATGATGTAAAGTAGGGACTCTGGGGGATAATGACTTGCCACTGTGGGTTCATCGATTGTAACAAATATATCGGCTGCTGGGGGAATGCGTTGATCACCAGGCAGGCTGTGAGTGTGGGGGCAGAGCACCTGGGAACTCTCTGTACCTTCCACTCAATTTTGCTGTTCAGATAAAATGCTGTAAAAATTTTTTTTAGAAAAAGAGGAAGAGTGAACTATACTATTTACCGCAGTACAAGGGTAGAGTGAGTCTCCCGGACAATGATGGGGAAGGGAGCCAGATACAAGAGAGCAGTGCTTGATGACTCCATTTACATGAATTTCAAGGACACACAAAACTACGGCCGAGGTCCTGGTTGCAGCAGGGGTGGGGGTGGGGGGTCAGCACAGAGACACATCTATGTCTGGATCTGGGCATCGTCTACAAGGGTATACCCATTAGTAAAAGTGCATCGATCTGTACACATAAGACTTGTACACTCTATGCTAAACTTTAATTTTAAAAAAATGTATGTGACACTAACAAGCGTGCCCACATCTCTTCGGAAAAATGAATCGAACCCAACCTTTGCTGAGGTCCAGAGAGAAAACTCGCAAACTGCATGGGGCTCCTTCCAAGACAGTGACAAATAACAGAAGTGCCTATAGAGCAGGGCAAAGCGTTTACAGTTTGGAATGTCCTTTAAGTCATTTTTTTTCTTCTGCAGAATGGCATCTGGTCAAAAGGAGTGTTCCTATCAGATCACGGATTAAATCATTCACGGTATCAGCTGGATGAAATTTGCAAGAGACTCACAAATTCCCCCATCTCTGACATTTCAACCAAACTCTCATTTTCTCTTCCCGATTTGCTAACAATGCACAGACGCTCCTCACCAGTCCCCTGCCCTCCCCGGGGGAGCCCATTCCCGCCCACCACCACCACCACCACCCCCCGCCCAACAATGGGCACTCCCCAGATAAGACTCAGGATTTCCAACCTGTGGCGCCAGTCTGGGAAAGGCAGACAGAGCGCGGGCCTTGTGGCCCCTCCGCCCGCTCCCCTCAGCCCTTCCCTTCCCTGGCACCAAAACAGATGACTTCATCTTCGGGACCCAGCTCCTATCTGCTGCTCAGCCTCCCGGGACCGGAGCGGGAAGGGAGCCTGGAGGCAGAGGACAGCCCGCGCTCTGGTTACTTTGGCACAGGCTGGAGCTCTGTGGAGTGTCAGCTGCAGCCTCCAAATCGGAAGCCCCGACCTCCTTCTGGGGGTTCCTGCAGCCCCGGCCAGCCATGCCCCTGCATGCGGCCCCTTCTCCCGGCGCAGCCTCCACCCTCTTCTGTGCCACACTTGGGTACAGGGCAGCTGTAACTGACAGCCACCACTTAGCCAGGCGCAGAAGGGCAGAAGGAGTCTCCCTTTGTCCCTCGATAGGAAGGTTCCATTCCTGGTCCTGAGGCCCCACGCCAAGGCAGACCGTTTATTTTTGTTCATGTTGGTAGTCTCAAACCAGCTCAGTGTGTGACTAATGCAGCTTGGGAATTACAAGTCCCAGTCACTGTCCAGTGTCAGTGTGTGCTTTCCTGCCCCAGGGTCGTGTGAGCCTATGGAGACACCGGCGGGGAGCTCGGGGGGAGACCCGTCTGGCCACAGGGAAAAGGCTGTGTCCTGCCCGGTCATGTTACTGCGTTGGTGGTGTCACTCACTGTCCAGTCTGGTCCAGGGCTTCAGAGATGCTGGCTCCTTCCCCCGCCAGGGCAAACCTCATGTTGTCGCCCACAGGACCAGCTCGGGAGCTGGGCTACTGGCTTCCCACAGCCACGTGACCTGCAGCAAAGTAAATTAGCTCTCTGACCACAGCTGCCTCATCTGTAAAATGGGGATATAATTGCTACTCTCCCAGACCACTGTTGTAATGCTCAAATAGGTTAATAAATTAGTACTTTTTGCTTGGTGTGTAGTAAACAACAAATGGGGGGGGGTGGTTATTACTAGAGTCTGTCTGGTATCAGTGGTCTTATATGGTGGTCAGCTTCTGCCTTCCTCCTTCAGCCCCCTACAGCCCATGCCATCTTTTCGGTACACAAATGGGGACTCTATGACCCCCTCCAAGGGGCCCCTGGGCTCCCTCTTGCTGGATCACAGGAGTAACGTGGGCCTCGTGCTCCCCTGGACTCCATCCTTTCCTTCCAGGCCAGGACACACTGATTTCTGGCATCTCAACCACCTCCTGATTTCAGAAATTGCCAGATGGAGAAGTGGGCTTTGTCAGG
This sequence comes from Leptonychotes weddellii, assembly GCF_054177405.1. Taxonomy (NCBI): domain Eukaryota; kingdom Metazoa; phylum Chordata; class Mammalia; order Carnivora; family Phocidae; genus Leptonychotes; species Leptonychotes weddellii. The sequence continues at coordinate 44,746,839 of NC_138370.1, read as the reverse complement.
CAGATGTCTGTCAAACGTCAGAGGACAATTGCTTCGTGCCTCTTCCCCACCCGGGAGGGAGGGTGCCAATAGGTGGGGAATGTGCCGTCCTAGCAGCTCCCAGCTAAATGCTGTCCCCCAGGCCCTCTCTCTAGCTTTCCGCTCACTTCCTGTGCCTTTCTGGAAGCACCAGACCAGTTTACTCTCTCGAACCTTTGTGCAGCCCCTGCATGTCCCTTCTTGGCCAAGAGTCATCTCCTAGAGGCTGGCCATGGGGCAGGTGGGCAGGGGGTGGAAGGGTCCAGGACAGTATTCCCATCCCAGATTTCACATTCTTACCCTCCCCAGAATAGCTCTAATAGCTTCCTGCATTTTTATGAGGCTTTTATCGTTCCATTTCCTGACATTAACAGACCTTATCTCCCCCACAACAGCTCCATCTGGACCTTCTGGTTCTGGTTCTGGAGAGCAGGCCCTGTGTCCATCTGACTGCTCTAAGAGAGGAAGCTTGATCCTTCCTTTAGGGACAGCGGTGCAGGGGCCCATGGGGCTGGCCTCCAGAGGCCTGAGAGCCCACCTGTTAGGGTGATAACCATGCGGAGCCTCCTGCTAATCCCACCGAGGGTCTGCCACGTGCTGGGCACTGTGTGAGCACTAGGAACACCCAGGCACTAAAACTCCCCCCACACACAGATAGTAAGACCCTTGACCACAGTCTTCAGGGACATATCATTTTTTAATTATAATAATGAGTATCATCAAGAGTGCTGGTCAACAGGAAGTGTCACTTTGCTAGGAGCCATGAAAACCAAAGCTGTATTTTACGGGGCCTTTGGACTCCAAGGCTCAAAAAGCTTTAAAACCAGGACCCCAAAATATTCCAGCTATTCTCCTTGACCCTCGCCTCTCATTCCAGACCTCACATCTAGCCCAAACCTCTTCTTGATCCAGCTCCAAATCCTTGGCTCTGCACTTCGGCTCCACTCCTGCTGTTGGCCCCATTGTTTGTATTCGATTTTCCCAGCGTTTGATATTTAACCCTCAATTTTTTTTACAGAATTCTGCCTTGGACTCACCTCTCTGATTCTCCCCAGGCTGGACAGGCTCTTGTGGGACACTCCCAAGTTACGGCTCCTCACATCGGAGCACAAGGCCTCAATTACATGGGGTTGTGACTCTAGTTAGGATATCATTGTTCAGTAAGAAAAGAAAAAAGTCTGAGGGTTTGGGGTTTCAACATGACTGGAGAGCAAAAGACTCAAACTGTTCCAGTGGAAAATTCTAGTAGCTTCATCAACCAGTGCTGGAACTATTAGGCCTATATACATACAACCAAACCCTAAACTCGCCTTCCAGACAAGTTAGCCCTCAAGTCCACCCTCAGTGTTTCTTTTCCTCTTTTTAACCACATGGCCCCCGGATGCTCCCGTTGGGGGCTGAGTAGGGCATAAATGTGACTTGCTCTGCCTCCCCTTGCACACAGGGCCAAGCTCCCATCGACCTGGTCCATGCCTGGGCTCAGAGTTCTCGAGTCCAGAGACCTGGGTTCTTCACTGCCTGGCTGTGCAACCTGGGGTGAGTCATTGAACCTTTGTAGGGCTCCGTTTCCTCCCTTATAAGGGATATGAGAAGCCCTGCCCCACTTCCCTCCCAAGTCGTGAGGACCAACAGAGGTCATTGGTATGAGGCACCTCATTGGTATGAGTGTAAAGGAGACTGGCAAGGTCTCCAGCGACCCAAACAGAGTCTCAGGGGATCTGTCAGGCCTCTCCTCCCCAGCCCTGAATATGGGGCCATAAAGCAATCTATTCCTCTGGCCTCAGGCCAGTATGGAGCTGCCACCATCTTGAAGGAGGAGCCCACCTCCCTCCCCGCTTGTCTCTTATGTGCCCTTCTTCATGCCTTTACATGACATGTAGAAGGGACTCAAAATGGATCCCAAGAGCACCCTAGACCCAGAAGGACCAAGACCATAAATGTCAGATACACCAGAGAGGAACACAAGGAACGCACTATACTAATTTTAGGACTCCCAGTGGGGAGACATGATCTAGAACTATAATTACAATGCCAGAGGGATCCGGGACACCCCACCAGACCATGAGGGCCTTCCTCAAGGGCAGAAATGGGAACTTACTGTTTTTTCTATTTTTTAGGACTAGCAGAATACCCGGCACTTACTAAACTATGGCAGAAGGATGTCAAAGGGGAAACCTGAGAGGTGTGGGACAGGAGGGGACACTGGCAGGACAGAGAAGCCTTGTTATCGGGGCATCCCACCCAGAGCACCTTGGGTAGAAAAGGAGAAAGGAGGCTTACAAACTTGGTGTACGTCCACCTCAAGCTGAGCCATATTGCTGACCTCCCTTCCAGGCCACAGTGATCACGAGGGCCCCTGTGGTTACTCTGATTACTCGGATTTGCTGCCTCCATCCCCCGTGATTCTGGCCACCAACGTATCCCCAGCAACTCCGCAGTCATGGGCTTGACCCCGCTTCCTAGGTCACTGTCACCATCTACCCCTCAGAACGATCGGCCCAGAGCTCTTTACCCCTTCCCTGTCCTGGGCTCAGCTTCAGGCACGGCCTGTGGAGGCTGAGGCTTCTCAGGAGGGGCGGGGGAGGGCTGTGGAGGAGCTGTCAAGCTGGGTTTTATTGTCCAGATCTGGGAGGCCACTTATCTGGGACACCCACACAGGGAAGTGAGATAGTCCGGCAGCACTTTTCCCACCAATATTCTTATCTTGACTGGAAAGAAGACTGTTTGTATGTGAAGACATGTGTTTTTGCAAACTCCCGTGTATGTCTTTTGAGTGTTTTTCCCTCCATGACTTCTGACCATATGGATTATGTTTGTGTAATTTTATGACTTGAGTACAAAGTAGGAGTCTGGGAAGCACGTCTGTGGTTGATATGTTGGAGAAGGAGATGCCCCAAAGGGAGACGAGAGGTGGGAGATACTAAAGGAGTAAAATGACAGCAGGGGAAAACATTTAAGAGATTGAAAACGACCTGTTTCAGTGAAAGACTGAAAAAAAAAATAGGTATTTTCACATATTAACTAGGTAGCTTGTGTAGTGGTGTAGCCCTTTTGGAGAGCAATCTCCAAATGTTAAAAGGTTGAAAAGTTAAGTGTGTCTTCTCGTCACTGGTAAGTCTGATTTCCGTATCTACCCAAGAGAAATGCTTGCGTATGTACACAAAGAGATATACCAAAATGTTCACTGCTGAATGATTGTAGTAGCAAAAATTATAAACAACCCAAATGTCAATCGAAAGGGGAGTGGTTAAACATATTACAGTTGGTATATCAACACTCTGGAATGCTAAGTATCAGAAAGAACAAGAAAAATCTTCATACCAAAAGATTCCCCCAAATATGTTAAGTTTAAAAAAAGAACAAATTGCAGAATTTATATGGATTATACTATATAAAGAACAAAAAAAGAAATACATATATTTCTAGAAAGAGAGGTATAGATATCTATCTATATCTATATCCTTATATATATATTTGTATATTCATTACATATATTTATCATATATATCCAATATATTGGATATATATTCTCATATATATTCTCATATATATCCAATATATTGGATATATATTCTCATATATATCCATATATTTTAGAGAGAGAGAGAATGGAAGGAAAGAGAGAAAGGCCTGGAAGGTGAACACCCCACATGGCCACAGTGGTTCTTCTAAAGACAGCTGGAATTAAAGGCAGGGAAATGATCCGCCTTATGTGCATTATCTGAATTCTCCTATAATGGAAAGCTGTTTCCGTACAATTTGTGTGATGATAAATACTTTTTAATTTTTTTAAAGAAATTGGCAACACGAGAATCCACCCACCATAAACTCTATGATCTAAACAAAAAAAGGAAAGTAAATAAACGTCTTGCTTTCTGTGGCAAAGCTGTGATTCCGCCTGGTTCTCATCCTCCTGGTGAGATGGGGGAAGGAGCAGGGGCATGAGGAAGAAGCCAGAGGAAAGGCAGCTCAGTCACCACCATACCCTGGCCTACCGAGTGGACACAGTGGAGGAGGATGTTATTTTCACCTGAGTTGTTCTGGAAAGTAGCTACCACTGCAGAGAACCCAGGGAGGGTGGCCGAAAGTTTTTCCCATAGAGTTAGAGTCAGAAAATGGTTCAATGTGGGCCAATCCTTTTTTTTTCCCCTTTAGTTTATCAATACAGAACCTGAGGCTGGAGGGGTAGAGCACACATCCCTGCAGTGCGATAATTATTTCCCATCCTCTCTCTAGGCATTGGGAGAGATGAGGGAAATTCAATCTGTAGGCAGCAATTTAGAGGTTCGCTCCCCCACCCAAGGAGAAAGGAAGGCGAAGCTCGCAAACAGGCACACTCACAGAGACTACCAACGTAATCCAAAATCTCTCACGACCTGGGGAGATGGGAGCCAGGGAGCCCCGGACCCAAGGGAGAAGACTAAAGCTCTCAGGCTCTACCTACCATCTCCCCAAATCTCTTTGCCCAAGATGGAACCTCTACTCACAAGGGAGGCGCCAAGGAGAAGCAAAACGAATAAAGAAGAAATTATCCTGACTTCTCCCCCTCAGGTCCAAAGCAGTTCTCTCAAATCATAGTCGGCTGGGTACAAAATTCTGGGTCACCGCTCATTTTCCTTCAGCGCCTAATTCCATTGTCTTCTGGCTTTTGCAGCTGTTGAAAAGTCTGTTCTCCGTCTAATTGCCATACGTTGGTATATCAATCCATCTTTTCTCTCTGGTTTCTTCAGAAATGGCTCTCCTTATCTTTGATGCTTTACAGTGTGTCTTGGAATGGATTGTTTTTAATCCTGTTTAGGACTGTGTTTATTGAGTCTACGAATACTTGTCTTTCATTAATTCTAGAAAATTCTCAGATATTATCCCTTCAAATATTGCCCCTTCAAATGATGCCTCCTTTATATTCCCTCCTTTTGTCTTAATTTGAATTCCCTGACAGCAGAGCTTGAGCAAAGAACTTAAGTGCAAGTCGTTTATTCAGGAAGCGAGATCCCAGTGACCAGCAGTAGCGAGTTATGGAAAGTGAAATAGGAAATTCAATACAGTTTGCAAAATGGAGCTGATTACCACTGTGACTAACTAGGGCTCTCAGTCCTGCAGAGAACTCTTTGGAGAACTTTACCGTGTATGCCTCAGATTGTTTCAACAAAGGACAATTGAATTGAGACATTTATTTACTTACCTCTATCCTCCGTTGGTTGAGGGCTGCTGCCGGAAGTTTTTAACACCTTCAAACTTCCGAACTGTGTTGATGTGTAAGCTGAGTTTGGCCTTTGCAGTGTTGGCAAAAGCCCGGAGTCCAAACAGAGAGACACTGCGCACGTGGTTATGAAGGGATGTTGGCACTGTGCATGGAGTAGCCACCACGACCACACGACATCAGGTGGGTCGAAAGGATTAGCACAAGGCACCACCAACGTCAACTTCCAATTTATGGTGAAACTTCTCATTCCATCTTGCAAGTCTCATAACCTCACTCTTATGTTCTCCATCTCTTTTTTGTTCTGGGCTTCACTTGTGGCAGTTTTTGCAGATCTGTATTCTCATTTGCTAATTTTCTCCTGCTATTCTTTTGCGCAATAGTATGTTATGTTCTTACGGTTTCTAGTTCCTTCATCTCTGACGTATCTGTTTATTTTCTTTCAGATGGCTTCATTGTCTCAACTCTCAGGTGGTAATCCTGCTGCTCATCGTGTCTGCTGACTCTTTTTCATGATAGGCTATTTTCCTATGTCTGGGGATTTATTACTATGAACCTATCTTCCATGAGCATAGACCCTCCCCCTTCTACCCCATCTCGATGCTCTACTGTGGGAACCACATACACTTTGGAAAGAGGATTCCTCCTCCAAGCAGTATTTTATTGGATTCTTCCAAACACTCCAGGAGTATCATAAATTTGGGACCAATTTTTTTTTATTGTGGTAATATATACATGACATAAAGTTTACCATTTTTAACCCCTTTTAAGTGTACAGCTCAGTGGCATTAAGTATATTCAACATTGTTGTGCAACCATCATCACCATTCATCTCCAGCACTTCTTCACCCCAAATGGAAATTCTATACTAACAACTCTCCACTCTCCCTCAGTCCCCGATAACAACCATTCTATGAATCGACTATGTCTTCATGAATCTGACTATTCTTGGTACCTCGTGTAAGTGGTGGAATCATACAATGTCTGTCCTTTTGTGACTGGCTTATTTTACTTCGCATAATATCTTCAAGGTCAACCCATGTTGTAGCATGTACCCAAATTTTTTCCTGTACACCTAAAATGAATACAATGTTATATGTCAATTATATCTCAATTTTGAAAATAAATAAAAAGAATTGCATTCCTTCTTAAGGCCGAATAATATTCCGTTGCATGTAAGTGGCATATTTTGTGCATCCGTTCATCCACGGATGGACATTTGGGTTGTTTGGGACCAATTTTAAAGTGAATTTCTCAGCTGGAGTTTTGGGTTATCCTGGGAGATGTTTTTCCCACCTAGAGCCCCAGGCAAACGAAGTCTCCCTCACCGGTGGGAAGGGGGTATCTAGCCCCTTTGCACTGAGCCTCATCATTTGTCCCTATGAGAGTATAAAACCAAGCCTCTAGCCAAAAGGACCCATTTCCTGCTGAGAATCCACCCCACCCAGACTCCAGAGCACACAGTATCAGCTCTCACACTAACGACCCTTGTTTTCAAATCTCTCTTCATCCCCAGAACCCCAGGATTGCCCCTTTCTTGCTTTGAAGAAGTGGTTTTCCACCTTGGCTCATCTCAGAATCAAGTGAAGACATTTTTTAAAAATTCCAGGATACAACCCAGACCAATCACACTCAAATCTCTGGTAACCAAAAGCAAGTTTATTTAAATAAGAATATATTATGTAAATAATTGTATACGAGGTACCTGGATATGTAAAAAATTATGAAGGTAAACCCGAACTGTCAAAATAGGGTGAGCCCTGCTTTAGCCTTGCTGCTTTGTTAGGCAGATTCCGGGTTATGCTCCTAATTAGGTTAATTTCCTAACAGGAAGTTGTGGTCTGTGATCATTCCAAGGCTGCAACCTTAGTCTGGAAATAATATCGATTGTCAATTTTAACTATCAGCCTCCTACCTGGGATCTTCCTTGCAAAGCCTAGATTCAGGGCCATTGACATTCTGATGTTCCAGGACACATCTTATGGGGAATAGACCATTTTTCAACAACAGGAAGTGAGTCTGTCCAGTATCATCCCAGCAAATGCATGTGTCATCTTCATCTTGTCACCTCTGTCGAAGAACGCCATTGCTCTTTAGCCCATATGTGAGTCTTCGGATGCTATTCGGTTACTTGCATCAACTCTAGTAAACCTATTAATGATGATTATGGTAGCCAACAAGTATAAATAACTTATGCTATAAATTGCTGCTACCTGATATCAAAGACAAGACCTGAACCCCAAATTTTACATTCTTATTTCTTATTGTCCTTACATAAATGTAATTAAACAATATATAATGAACATATAACTTATACCATATAACTAATGTATAGAATAATAAATATATACTATATAATGAATATCACATAATAAATACGATCATTATTACCATCGTTATAAACTATTTTAAACAAAGAGATAGGTGCAGAAAATCAGACTCCAATAGTACCACCTCCAAGATTTAATAGGTGTTCATACTTTGTCATATTGGCTTCAGATCTCTTTAAGAGAAAAAAATAATCATTACAGGCAGAGCTAAAACCGTTACCACACGCTCCATCCTACCCTCCCCAGAGGGAACAACTAACTTGAAGTTATATTTACCATTTGCAGGCATATTTCACACTTTTTCCACCTGTGTGTATATTCACAAATAACATATAGAATTGCATACATTTAAAATGTTTACATAAATTAAGTCGTGTTGAAATGAAGGGGTGACCGATTAGCCCCGGGGAACGCACAGCATCTGCACATTCCAGTAGATGTCGCTAGAGTTCCAGTCAGGGAGGGATCCGGGCGTTTGGGGTTTGGTGTGTTGTTGTTGTTTTGGTGTTTTGTTTTGTTTTCTTTTTCTGTTCTCAGTGACAGGTTTGGGATTTCCTTCTGTGGAAAGTTTAGCTCTCATCTGCAGTTTGTCTACATGCAAGATATTGGAGCTTTATTTTTCAAAACTTAAAAGCCATCCAGTAAGCAGTGATACTTCAGAGGATTGCTTTCAGTCCTCTCCTTGGAGGGAATGCTCATAAAAGCAGGGTGTGGACAAAGGCATGAGCAAAGAGGGGGAGATCTGCATTCTAGTCCCAGTGCCTCAACCATGCAGCTATGCCAACCTCCCCGGGCCTCAGGGCCCCCCTCTGTAGAATACAGGAGTTGGACTCCTTCAGAGATAGCAAATCCTAGCATCTCACATGCAGACTCTGGTCCTTTGATAGTGGCTCCCTGGGGGCTGCTCTGGGCAGAAAAAAAAAGGTTCCATAATCTACCAGCGATAGAGGAGAGCTGGCAACACGCATGCCCCGTGTTTGCCAACCCTGGAGGACAATCTCCAAACGGAAGTCCCCCCAACCCAGCTCTAAATCTGCCGCCTACCCTTCCCATGTGGCTGTGTAGCAGCCCCCAGAGATTGGCAGGCCTGGGACCACCACCATCATCCTGTCTGGGTGACACACAGATTTCACTTTATTTTCTTTTTAAGTGGGCATGGCTTGTTTTAAGTCCCAGGAAGTCTTAAGGGCCACCAGTCACGAAGTCATAGGTGGCCAATTCAGGGTCAAAGAGCACAGAAGTTGAGAAACTGGACTGTGATCAGGCCTTAGCTTTTTCTGAGAAGACCGGGCAGATTAACCCTGGCCACCCCAGATCCATAGCAGGGCCCTGAATGCAAACATCTCCTATTTCCCCACTCACTAAAATTTGCCAACAGATACTACAAATCTGATGAAATCAGAAAGAGTCCAGGGAAGGAAGTGCTACCAGTTTGATATTTTTCCAGGAGTTAAGGGTGGCCAGTGTCCCGCCCATTAGACATCTGTTCGTCCTAACAGCTCAGGTCTGGAGACTGGGCCATAGACCAACAGTGTGGGCCATGAGCCCCAGGAGGTCTGGGTCCCCCTCTGGCAGGCTCCACGGGCCTCAGAGCAGGCTCCCATTCCACGTTCCTCCTGCTGGCCCCTCCCTGACCTGCCCTCTCTCTGGCCTCAGGGCCCTGGGGGAGGCCCGAAGAGGCCGTGGGAGTTTGGCTACCATTATCCGGCCCTTATCTGAGCCCACTTAGTTCAATGACTAGGAGCCGACCTGAGGGTCACGCCTGTCTCCAGAGAGCCAGTGCTATCTCGGTGACCTGTGGAAACCTTGGCATGAGCTCATGTTTTCTGACGAAAGAGAGGACCCCTGCCATATCGCTGCCCTGTGCCCCCACCCCCAGCGTCTGGCATGAGCCCGGTGAAGGCTCCACCATTACTCACTGAAATAGCAACACTGATAACTCCTGCAGACAGAAATACATTGATGAATTCCCATTCAGAAAAGCACCTCCTCCCTCCCTCCTTCCCCTCTGCCTTCATGCAGTGCTGCTAGAACGGACACTCAGGCACACAGGCAGGGCCTGTCTCGGACACAGCCTCAAAACTGTCACTACCTCCCACCACTCCCACCATGTAGATACCGTGTCACCGTGAATTCCTAGAGAAGTCTGCATCCTAGAATTCACGCCAAGACATACTTTCTCTTCATTTCGGGAAAATGCTGTGAAGACAGCAACCTTACTCCACTCATCTGTATGTTGCAACATCTGACACCATCTGACAAAGAGTTGGCTGCTCAGTATAAATGGGCTCAGTTGAAGTGGATCGGGTAGGCTTGACAGAATACAGGACTAGGAAGCAGGTCATCCAGTTGCCGGCCCTGACTCCACTCCCCAGGGGACCTTGGGCAGGTTAGTGCTCCCTCTCTGGTCCACACAGAGTTACTTTATACAGTCTGAAAATCTTTGCCTGTTAACAGGAGCATTTAGTGCATTTATATTTAATGTAATTGCTGACATATTTGAGTTTAAGTCTACCACTTTTTGTGACTTTCTTTTGTCCTGGCTTCCCTACGTTGGCTTTTCCTCTCTCTTCTTGCCATCACTTAGCTTGATTAATTCCGTGCTTTTTCCCCCTTCTACTCCCTTGGAAGTCATAAGCCCTATTTTTATCATAATAATCCCAGAAACCATAACATGTAAAGTTAACGTCTTATCAAAGTCTAAGGTTGAATAAATGTTTATCTATAAAAATTTATCTATAAACATATATCTATATATATAAACATGTATCTATAAACTTATAACACTTTAATTCCACTTATCCCTCCAGCTTATATGCTATTGTTATATATTTCAATTTTTCCATTTTTTTTTAAATCTCACAAATTATTATTGTTGTTTCATACCATGTATGGTACAAAATTTAAATTTACCCATACGTTTACTCATTTTCTTTGACCTCTATTCCTGTATCTCAGTCGTGCCATCTGGATTGTCTTACTCTCTGCCTGAAGACATCCTATATAATTCCTTTACATGGCTACTAATATTGGAAAAGTCTTCTGGTTTTATCTGAAAATGAAGACATCTGTTTATTTTGCTCTTATTCCTTAAAAAAAAAATTCACTGTATAGAATTCTAGATTAACAGTTAATTTCTTTCAGCACATTGAAAATATTGGATTACCTTCTAGATTCCATTATTATTGGTGTGGTCATTCCCCCACCACCACCACACCCCAGCTACTTTTAAAATTTTTTTCTTTGTCTTTGGTTTTCTGCAGTTTTCCTAAGAGTCAGCTAGTGTATCTTTATTCCCCTAAGGATTTATTCTATTACACTTGAACCTGTGGATTGAGGTCTTTTATCAATTCTGGAAAATCCATAGCTATTATTCCTCAAATATAGTTTCTATTCTCTCATCTCCTCCAGGATTCTAATTAAACATATGTTAGACTCTCTTATTCTATCTTCTATATCTCTTCTCCTTTCTTCTCCATTTTCTGTTGTTTTTGTCTCTCTGTGTTGCAATCCAAGAGATCTTTTTCTGGCTAATTTCCTATTCACTAATTCTCTCTTTAGTTGTGTCTCATACCCTATTAAAGCCAGCCAGCTATTGAACTTCCTAAGTTTTGGTTAGTGTACATTTTATTTCTAAAAGATCTATTTGGTGTCTTTTAAGGCCTCTTATGTCACGTTAGAAACTTTTTTTTCTTTTTTTTTTTCTTAATTCCATAAGTTCTTGTTTTCAGTGGGCTATTTGGTCAGATAACCTAATCTACCATGGCCTGATCTCTTGAGCTTATTTAACATTTATTTAACTAATGGTTTAGTGGTTTCCCTCAGCCAAATAACGTTCTATCTCAGAGGAATAAAGACAGATAACTGCTTGCAGCTTTGAAAGGACAGGTTTCGTGACTTCTACCAAGATATTTAAAACTAAAAGTGTTGTCTTTTAATCTTTAACTCATCTGGATAATATAATTCCCATAGGTTTTTTTTTTTTATATTATTGAATGTACATCTATACTGGTTACCTACTTCCCCATAATAAATTTAGGGGCTTAAAATAACAAATATTTATTATCTTACAGTTTCTGTTGTTTGGAATCCAGGAATAGCTTATCTGAGTCCTCTGCTTCAAGTTCTCTTAGAATGCTGCAATCAAGATATCAGTCAGGGCTGGGGACTCATCTGAAGGCTCAACTGGAGAAGCACACTTATGTGGTTTTTAGCAGAATTCAATTCCTTTTGGAATGATGGACTAAAGGCCTCAGTTCCCAACTGGCTGTTGGCTAAAGACTGCCCTCATTTCCTTGCCATGTGGGCCTTCCAAACTTGTTTCATCAAAGCCGGCAAGGGCAAGTCAGCTCGCAAGACAGCAGTCAAAATCTTTGTAATGGAGTCATGGAAGTGACATCTCCCATGTTGAGGTATTCAATTAGTGAGAAGCAAGTTACTCAAAGAGAGGGGATTACAGAGGTGTGAATACCAGGAAGCAGGGATTAATGGGGACCTTTTCAAAGGCTGTCTACTGCAAACATTCTCTCCATAGGCTTTCATGTGTGGACACAGGCATGGCCCCAGGAAGGGCTAGTGTGATGGCTCTCCTCTCCATCTAGAAATCGTTTTCCTCCAAGGCCCATGCTTGGAAGTCAGCCAGACAGATGAGAATCCCGGCTCCATCACATAGTAGTGGAATGTTCTTGAACAAATTACTTAACTTCCCTGCACCTTAGTTTCCTAATCTGTACTAGGGCAATAGATATCCTCAAGAAGCCCATGCCATTTAATATTTAGCCAGCATGCCAACCAGTTCTTGAAACACTAAAATACTTCCAACTCGCATGGTAAAATACTTGTTTTCCTGAGCCTCCTGGAGGTCCTGTGGCCACCCCAGCATTCCTGATATTGTCTTCAGGAACTTCTTGAACCCTGCATAATTCAGCAATTACAGGAATAATATCCAGCATAACAGTAGGCCTCTAGGACCAAGGTCCAGTGTCATGTAGGCCATTTTCTATTCTGTCCAGTCCTGAATGTAAAATGTTTTTAATATCACCCTTGGTCATAGGTACTGTGTAAATGTTGAGGTCTCCAGGAGCATACTCAATAAACAGAACCCCACTTTCCTGCTTGTATTATGACCATTTTTGAGAAATGAAATAAGCAAGTAAAAAGGGAGATGGTGCTCTGAATATATTCACCAAGTTGGTCTGTTAATGGAACTCCAAATGAGATGGTCTTGTCTGTCCCATGCCAGCCAGCAGTGGGTCAGAGCTGGCCCAGAGAGCACTGAGGGAAAACCTCTCCTTGTAGAAACCGGGCGTGGAAAAACAGCGTTCTCGCTTCCCAAGATCACGCAGGTAAACTGCTTGGCACAGCTTAGAGCATGATGTCAAGAAAGAAGCTTTCCCACCTGCACTTGGAGGAGAGAGTCTACCCCAGCTCTGACTCTGCCAATGTCACCAGAGCCTGAGTGCCTAGCTTCAAATCCCAGCCCCACCAGTGACTAACCATGTGGCTTGGGCCAGGTTTTACCATATGAGTCAGACTACCTGGTTGGAATCTCAGATCTGCTACTTCACTGCTCCAGCCTTAGGTGGTTTGTTGACCTTCTCTTGGCCCCCATTTCCTCATCCGAGCTACCTGACAGGGTTTTCATGGAGATCAAATGAGTTCATGTATGTACAGAGCTTAGAACAGTATCTGTACATACTAAGTATTCAATAAATAGAAGCCACTATCATTAAATAAGTAATTCAAATAAAGTACTGGGTACTTCATAAGTGTCCAATTATAATTATTAATCATGCCTCAGTAGACTCACCTGCAAAGTGGGAATAGCAATATCTACCTCAAAATGTATGAGAAAATGCTGAATGAAATGCTACATGCAAGTTAGTCAACTTCATTTAAATGCCCATTTTACAAACATCTTTTATCCCTTCCCCAAGTGCTGGAGAGACTGGAAAGATGAGGCCAGTTATAAAACCAGAGAACCTGTCACAAATGGGGCCCAGGAGCTGGAGGAGGAATGGGGGATGGGAGCTAAGTCCACTGCTTTCCAACACCACCTCCTGGCAGCCACCCACCAGCTCTGTCACACAGACCCCTTCAACGGGGACCTTTCGAGAGCAGATGTGGAAAGAGCGCTTTTTACAAGTCCCCTGAAGAGGCCAGAAGCTTTGACCCCAGAGCTGCACAAGGCCAGCAGCCCCACGGAAGGCACCAGCTGACACACACCCTGGGTCCTCTCTGCACCAGCTGTGTCAATATTTGTCCCCAGGAGAAGGCTGTCCAGAGGGAGAAGATGCTGGTGAGAAGGCACAGACAGAACCCAGGAAAACCCAAGACTGGGCTCGGCCCTGACCCTGCCTTCAGAGCAAGTCGAGTCGCCTCTCTGAGCCTCAGTTTCTCCATTTTGTAAAGAGCATACCATCCTAGCCCCGCCTACCTCCCAAATGGACTGGACCTCCTACTAGATGGTAACTTTGAACTCTTTGTATCTAAAGCATTTTACAGACATGGGTCAGGCTCCCCTCCAGCTCCCCGACTCCTCCCTGCCAACACTGGCAGCAGGCACCACCCTCCTTGGCCTCCAGAGACCGCATGAAAACTCCTGGCCAAATCCCAGTCCTGCCCCCATTTTCTCCCCAACAAGTGCCCCCTCTCATGGCACCCTCCTTCACCATTAGATGTCTCCCTGGACGTACTAAATTTCCAGGGAGCACGTTCCGGTGTTCGCTTTCTACACATTCGTTCACTAAACTAACAGTCTGAACAGCTACTACACGTGTCCAGCCCATGCTGGCTCTGGGGACATAGAATAAGAATGGCCTCTGCCACCAAGGGAAGCAAATGAGCTCGTTGAGGCCAGGACTGATCAAGGAAACAAAACAAAAAAGCTTGGGGTCTCTAGTGCGGGGGGGACATACCCACGCAGCCTCACTGGCCAGGACAGGCTGCCCAGAGGAGGAAGGCTTGAGCAGAGTCTTACATGAGTAGGTGGCGCCTGGACCGAGGAGTGGGAGAGGGCTTGCCCAGAGGAACAACCTGTGCAAAAGGAGGTGGGGAAGAGGCAGACCTGGGGTGGGGGGTGGCGTCTATATGTCCTTGAAAGGGGGGGGGCATAACTCCTCCCCCCACAAGGAGCACGTCCACCTCCAGGGACTGAGGAGAAAGGCTCGGAGTAGTAGCGGCAAAGCTCAGAAGCCACCAGCTGAAAATCGGAGACCCAGACTCCATGTTAGGTCAAAATGTCAGGACCAATCTCTAAAAATAAGGTTCTTTTTTTTCTTTTCTTCTTACCGTGTAAATACCCGCACGTGTTCCCCTAGGCTGAGACCAGGTCAAGTCTCCAGCTTCTGAGTCTTTCCTTCCTCAGGCCCTAACCCTTTCCCCTCGGTCCCGGGGGGCCACGGCTCCACACCACCACCACTGGCCCCTGTCAGCTCTGTGTCTGCAGCCACATCCGAGACACTGGTGTCCCTGAGGACAAGCAGACATATGGGGACACCATGGGGAGATCCAGGGTGCTGACCGGGAGAGGAAAACAGGAAGGTGGAGGTGATAAGGAGAGCGTCTCGAAGGAACTGGGAAAAACTTTTAAGAACAGCAGGTTTGGCAAAATCATGGCCTGAAGAGTAGGAGTCCCTGGTCATCGGGATATCAGAGCTGGCCAAGAAATACCCTTTGGCACAGAGCAGGAAAGGAAGATGCATCTGTGTGCTGCTGGAAGTGGCTCCTCATGGAGACTGGCCCATTCATTCATTCATTCAATATTTTATGGAAGACCTATTTCTGTTATGTCTTGCACAAACACAAATCTGGCAGGTCCCATGGGCTGAGGTGCCTGGGAAACAGCCCCGTTTACTTTTCCTGAATGTGCCAGGCACATTCCTGCCACAGGGCCTTTGCACTTACCTTTTCCTCTGCCTGGAATACTCTTCCACAGAGATTCACATCACTCCTTCCCCCATCTTTCTCTGGTCTTTAGTAAAATGTCACCTTCTCCATGATGC
Organism: Leptonychotes weddellii; assembly: GCF_054177405.1. Classification (NCBI taxonomy): domain Eukaryota; kingdom Metazoa; phylum Chordata; class Mammalia; order Carnivora; family Phocidae; genus Leptonychotes; species Leptonychotes weddellii. The sequence continues at coordinate 44,731,288 of NC_138370.1, read as the reverse complement.
CTTCCTTGATGATCCTGTTTAAAGTTGCAGTGACACCCCCCACCCCCAGAAAAAGTCCCTATCCTTATTCTCCCAGGCATGCCCTGAATATTTGTAGAGCCTGAAGCAAGAGCAAAAGTGATGGGCCCCAAAATATGACCTGTCCCCTTTCTCCTCCCACCCCCCATTTTTGACCCAATACCTCAAGGAGCTTCACACATACATGTGCCTCAGGCATGGAGGGACATGCACCTGTGTTCCATTCCACTCTTCAAGGTCAGACCCAGGGCAAATCCATGCAAGCCCTGGACGTGGACTCAGTGTCATTTGAGCAGGAACTTTTGAGGTCCTAAGTAACCAGAGTGTGGTCTAGAAAGGGGATTCCAGGCTCCCAGGGGCAGATCCCCTTGGCCTGGCAAACTCATCACCCTTAAAAAGGGCCAGGGCAGGCCTCTAAGGTAGGGGGTCCCACTTGCCCAGATCTAAGGATGGGACTGTCCCTTTCCTACTTCATTTTCCTCCCTCTGATATACTATCTATTTTACTTATTTAACTTGTCTTATTCCCTTCAGGAAACTGCAGGCCCCAGAAAAGGCCAGGATCTGTTTTGATTATTACTATATTTTCTGTACATTACCTGTCACATAGTTGGTGCTCAATAAATATCTGTTGAATAAATAATGGATTTGAGGGGTTCAAGATGCCAGAATAGAAGCCAGGCTGGGGGATCCCTGTCTTCATAAAGCTTCTTTGCTCTCCAGAAGGTTTTGGGCACCAAAGGTGACACAGTGCAAGGTGCCAAGCTCCTTCTTTTCAAACCAATAAACCCTAGAGAGGAACTTATGAATTTCATTTTTTTCATAGATAGTAAAAAAAATAGAGTGGGAGTGTGTTTTAATTATATGCTTGATACTTACTTCAATATGTATACACTCAGTGAATATGTAGTGTGACAAAAACTCTCTCTGACTGATTTTAATCGGGATCCTCTGAGTCTCCCCTCTCAGCAAGGCCTTGACCTTGGCCCCATCCTGTCTTCGGACTGCCTAGCTCAGTTTTAGCAAGAATCCTGCTAAGTCAGTTTAGCAAGAGGCCCCCACCCTTGATATCTGATCACCCTGAATACCTGATCAAGTGCCTCACACAGCACCCCTGATGTCTAAGCCTTCAGTAAGAATCCCGTTACATCATTTCAGCAAGAATCCCCCATCTGATGTTTCTTCTTAGTAATTTTCCATCTACTGACCCCACCCCGCTCCTTGGCTGTGAATCCCCACTTGTCCTGGTTGTATTCAGAGTGTAACCCCATCTCTTTCCCCTCCTGCCAAAGTCCTGACCCCTACTGCAATACACTCGAACCAAATCTTCCTTGCCATTTTAACAAGTGTCAGAATAGTTTCCCCTTAACAGTTAGGAATACAAAAATCTATCAGAAGGGTCCCCAGTCTCTGGGGTGCCTGGGTGGCTCAGATGGTTAAGCGTCTGCCTTCGGCTCAGGTCATGATCCCAGGGTCCTGGGATGGAGCCCCGCATCAGGCTCCCTGCTCAGTGGGGAGCCTTCTTCTCCCTTTCCCTCTGCCATTCCCTCCACTTGTGCTCTCTGGCTCTATCTCTCTGTCAAATAAATAAATAAAACCTTAAAAAAGAAGAAGAAGAAGAAGGATCCCCAGTCTCAAAGATTTCCAGTCTTGTGGGGAAGTCAGATGCATAAACCAAATACAAAGTAGTAAGGACTGATATAAAAGTATGGTCAATGGGTCATCAACACCCAGAGAAGAGAGCAGTTCTATTGCCTGTGCCAATCAGAGTCCTGTAGGGAAGAGTGACATGGGCTGGGCTTTGAAGGGTGAGTAGGAGTTCCTGTTTTCTCAAAGCTCAATAAACTAGGCGCAGAAGCATCGCTTTTGCACATTAAAAGATGTTTAATATATATGATCTTATATCTGTAAAATGCACGTGTGTGCAGAGAAAAAAATTATAAGTTTAGAGGGTAATATATATTAATTAAAATGAGTTTTAAATTAATAGTAATTATGTAGGATAATGGATGATTCCTTTTCTTTAAACATTTTTTTTGTGTAAAACAGCAACTATATTGCCCTTCTGGTTAGAAGACATTAAGATAATTAACAGACGGCATCCACAACCCAATCTGAGCTTTTGGTCTAGGAGCTCCGGTAGCAGACTGTCTCCGGATGTCCTGGGGGGAGCAGGCAGAGCTTGTAGTAATGTGTTTCAGGGTTTCAGGGTCGATGCCTTCCAGGCCAGGGAAATGGAACCACCAATGGTGTGGAGATGGAAAATCATGGGGATGGTGTGCGGCCACGGCGAGCCCATCTGCTGGGGCAGAGTTAGGCTGGAAGACTAGGCTGGGGTCTGGAATTGCAGGCAGAGTCTTTTGTCCTCTAACCTCCAGGCTCAGGGGGCTCCAGGGCAGAGCCGGGAGGGCACAAGCCAATCAAGGAGGCTCTGTTTTTAATGGCGAGAAGACGTGGCACAGCTGCATCCGAATCCCAAGTCTCTCGACCGCACTCTTGGGCCATTCAACCGCCAGACACCTGGGTGTCCAAATCACTACGGAGTTTAAAAAAAAAGGGAAAG
>NC_138370.1:44691289-44728208 GCF_054177405.1 Leptonychotes weddellii | reverse complement strand
GATCCAGGGACTCCAGGATCATGACCTGAGCCGAAGGCAGTCGCTTAACCAACTGAGCCACCCAGGCGCCCAGAATCTCCCAATCCTTATCATCACTATTGGCAAAGTCATTGCCCCGTGATTTACAAAACCTCTTTGAAGCAGCAGAGTAAAGATCACCAAACCCATACTCCTGGCCGTTTTTACTTCACACAAATATCAGTTTGGAGATGGGATGAATTTACATTGTTTATGCTTTACGGCCAAATTTCCTGGTCATTTATGTTCGTAATCTGAAGGATTTTTGCCTGGGAGCCATGGGCTGGGACCAAAAAGTGGAAAGAGGTGTGCAGATGGAATGATCCTCGCAGTCCCATGGGCCCCATTTTAGAGGTTCTAGAGCCATAAAATGCCTGCCAACCTCATCCTTCCCTCTCTTCCACCTGCCCTCCTCCCCTGCTATGTGACCCTCTTTGCTGCATTTGCCCACGAAGTTACAGTTCCCTTCTACCACACCGCCAGCAGCTTTCTGGTCATGACAGGAGCAGCAAGCTACAGGCAGAATCCACTGTCTCTGTGCAAACAGTTGTCATGTTAATAACTCTATATACTTGGTGTTTTATACACTCAGAAGGTGAAGAGCCCAATTTCAAAAACGGGCCAAAGGCCTGGATCAACACTTCACAAGAAAAGATACATGAATGGCCAATAAGCACATGAAAAGATGCTCAACATCATTAGTCATCAAGGAAAGGCAAGTTCAAACTGCAATGAGACACCACTGCGCAGCCCCTGGAATAATTACACTGAAAGACCACCCACACCAAGTGTGAGGATGGAGGACAACTGGAATTCTCATACACCGCCGGTGGGAAGGTAACATGGTTTGACCACTTCAAAAACCAGTTTTGTCAGTGCTCTTAAAAACCAACCGACAGGGGCGCCTGGGTGGCTTGGTCGGTTAAGCATCCTACTCTCGATCTCAGCTCAGGTCTTGATCTCAGGGTTGTGAGTTCGGGCCCCGTGTTGGTCTCCACACTGGGTGTGGGACCTATTTAAAAAAAAAAAAAGTCACCTACATATGACCTAGCCATTCCTCTTTAAGGTATTTACCCAAAAGAAATGAAAATATACATTCACACACAGACTGTACTCAAAAATTCGTAGCAGGTTTCTTTATAATAGCCCAAAAATGGAAACAACCCAAACTCTCATTGACAGGTGAATGGATAAACAAACTGTGGTCTATCTATTCAATGAAGTACTACTCAGCAATAAAAAAAGTGAACTATTGATACATGAACTTACATAGATGAATCTCAAAAAGAAGAGCACATACTACATGATTCCATTCCGGAAAATGTAGTCAAATCTGTAGAGAGAGCAAGATCGGTGTTGCTTAGGGATGGAGACAGAGAGAAAAGCAGAAGGGAGGGACTACCGAGGGGCAAAAGAAAATTTTGGGGAGTGATGTATGATTTCCTTATCTTGTTTATAGTGATGTTTTACGGTGTATATTCATGGATCAGAACTTATCCAGGTGTGCATGCTAAATACATGCAGTTGATTATATGTCAATTACACCTAAATAAAGCTGCTTAAATTTTTTTTAATTTTTAAAAGGGAACAAACTAGTGATACACACAACAGCATGGATGATTGTCAGAACCATTACGTTGAATGAAAGAAACCAGACATAAACTAGAAGGCACTGTGTGGTTCCATTTATTTAAAATTCTTGGAAATGAAAACAAATAGGAACAGACAGTATATCAGTGGTTGCCTGGGGACAAGGGTAGAAGCAGGGATGAATTACAAAGGGCAGAGTAAAACTTTTGAGGGCGATGGAAGCATCCCTTATCTTCATTTGGTGATGGTTTCATTGATGTAAGCATATGTCAAAAACTCATCAACTTGTACACTGTGTATATGTGTGTGTAGTTTACCACAAGTTAATTATACCTCAAAAGAGTTGTTAAAAATGCTCTAGAGCATCAAAACATTATGAACACAGTTGCTTGAAACACATGAATCAATAAAAATCCACAAATCCAGGATGATAATCAAAGAAGAGTAATCCAAGGCAATAGGAAAAAAACATTCATTTGTTATTCTTTGGGTTGACTATCAAACCAACCCCTTACTTTGAAAATTAGTCATGTGAAAGAAAGGCATTCCCATTGATTCTACATTTCCAGCAGGAACTGTATGTCAGTTGATGAGAGAAAGCTTTGCCTTACAGAAAACCACCAGCTTATACACATAAAAGGGTTGACAGAACTGGAAAATCATCATTTTCCAAGCCTAATGAAATTATTGATTCCATCGAGGATTATTCCTTAATGTTGAAACTGTGAAGTGAATTGTAAGTGGGGAGCTGGATTTTGTGCAATGCCAGAGTAACATCCCCGTCATTACCATCTAGCCACAAGGGGTCCCCCCACGAAGGGACCAGGCTGCCAACCCCTAACCCTGGCGTTATCTTACACACTAAGGGAAAGCTGTTTCTCTGCTTACAACACTTCTGACACCAAATGTGTGGGGCTGTTTTTCCCACACCAACCAATTCTCCAGTTCTCTGCGAACACCAACTGGGTGTCCTACGATTTGATTCAGTTGCGACCCTAACTCCCCAGAGTTAGCCCAGACCCCCCAGGTTATATCGCCCCCACTTCAGATGCCAATCACAAGTCCAGGTCTCCCATACTTCTGACCAACCGGCTATATATATACATCAGGAGTTCCCACAAACCCCCTTCTCAGGTTCAGTAATTTGCTGGAATGGCTCACAAAACTCAGGGGAAGATTTGCCTGTGCTGACTGGTCTAGTATACAGGACATTACAAAGAATACAGACGAAAAGCCAAGTGAAAAGGTACATAGGGTGAGGACCAGAAGGATCTCTAGTGCAGGAGTTTCTGTCCCTGTGGAGTTGGGGTGCATCATGTTCCCAGCACCAGGATACGTTCCAAGCCTCTAATCACATGGTTGATTCCACTGGCAACCAGCCCCCATCTTGAGGCTATGTAGGGATCCACCAAAGAGTCACTTCATTAGTATAAACCCAGGTACGGTGGAAAGGGTTTTTTTTATGAATAACAAGACACTCCTCTCTCCCATACCACTCAGGAAATTCTAAGGGTTTAAGAAGCGCTTGGGGTGCCTGGGTGGCTCAGTCGTTAGGCGTCTGCCTTCTGCTCAGGTCATGATCCCAGGGTCCTAGGATCGAGCCCCGCATCGGGCTCCTTGTTCAGCGGGAAGCCTGCTTCTCCCTCTCCCACTCCCCCTGCTTGTGTTCCTGCTCTTGCTATCTCTCTCTCTGTCAAATAAATAAAATCTTAAAAAAAAAAAAAAGAAGCACTCGTGCCAGGAACCAGGGACGAAGACCAAATATATTTCTTATATTATCACAGACCAAATGCATATTTGTTATTATATTACAATATCACAAACACTAGAGTTCATGTGTCTCTTGATATGCAGAAACATGAAGTCCATCTCTTATAATGTCTTCTAGTTTAGAGGGTTAATGTAAGCCTATCAAAACTTTAGACCTAACTTTCAATTATGGGAAATTCAAGGGATGGAGAAACCGGCTAAGCTTCCCAGCAAGGAAGCAATTAGACAAGCCCAGAAAGTGGGACATTCTGCAGAACTTCCCAAGTCAGGGTCATAATAAAAGGGCCTGCTTTTGAATAAAAGAACTCTAAGGGACATAACGACCAAATGCAATGTATGATTCTGTATAACCAACCGAAAAGGACATTTGGCAGACTACTTGGATTGGGGATGAGGCAATACTAAAGAATTACTGTTTTTTTCAATCATGATAATGTTAACTTGACTATATTGGGAGATGGTCTTTCTTTAAACCCATACTGAATGTTTAGGATTTTTAAATCATCAAATACCCCCCAAAATACTATCTATGTTTTATGTTAATCCTTTCCAAGGTTAAATTATCAGCAAGCAAAAGCCCTTAAGTCCAATTTTTATTATAAAACCATAGAAACCTAAAAAAAAAAAAAAAAATCATGGAAACCTGAAAGCTTTATGCTGTCAGCTTCTGGAACCCAATTAACACTAGAAAATGCTATCTCTGTGTTGGATTTTAACCAGCACCAACATTCTACGTTGCTAGGCAATGTAGCTAGTATTGTACCCAGACTCCAAAGTGGCCCCCAATAATTCCCACCTCCCAGTATCCACGCCCTTGTGTAGTACCCCTCCCACATCAAACCCCAGGGCTGGCCTTTGCAACCAATGGGATATTCCAGAAATGACAGTTGTGGTTTCTGAGGCAAAGTCGTAAAAGACACTGAGGCTCCGTCTTGGCTCTCTCATAGGTCTCCCGCTCTGGGAAGCCAGCCTCTACACGTGAGGACATCCAAGCAGCACAGATGCAGAGAAACTAGGCCACCTGCCAATAGCTGGCACCAACTGGCCAGCCATGTGAGTCAGCCAAGAAGGCTGGAGATCCTCCAGGAAGCAGATCCTCCAGGCCCAGTCAAGTCCTCAGGTGAACAGCAGCCCCTAGGTGACATCTTGCCTGAGATTCCGTGACGGACCCTGAGTCACAGCAGCCCGCTACAGCAGCTCCCAAATTCCTAATCTATAGAAACCGTGAGATCACAAATGATTGCCATTGTTTTAAACTACTAAGTTTTGGGGGAATCAGTTGCTCAGCAAAGGATCACATAAGTAATGATGGGCAAAAGCACCGAGCAGGAGACGGAGCTGAGTTTCAGATCCTGTTCTTCCCCTATTGCTGTGCCACTTTATTTTTGAGCCTACTTATTGTCCTAGTCTGTTCTGGCTACTATAACGAGAATACCATAGACTGGGCGGTTTACCCAGCAAACATTGATTTCTCGCAGTTCTAGAGGCTGGAAGTCCAAGACCTAGGTCCCAGCAGATCCCGTGTCTGGTGAAAGCCTGCTTTCTGACGTGTGGAGAGCAGCCTTCTAGTTCTGTCCTCACTTGGTGGAGAGGCTAATCCCATCATGAGGGCCATGCTCCCATGACCTCATATAAACCTAATTACCTCCCACAGTCCCACCTCCTAATCACATCCTCCTTGGGGGTTAGAGCTTCAACATAGGAATGGGAGAGGGTGAGCCAACATGCCGTCCGTAACAGTGATCTTTTAAAAATAATAGCATGAAAATACTATTGGCCTCACAAGTTTGTTTAAAGGATCGAATGGGCATAAAGTACCTAGAGCAGTGGTAAGCCCAAGGGAGATAATTAATACATGCTGGTTGTCTTCTTAATCACACCGTGCCCCATTCTCTCACTTAACGATGGATCTTCTACTCTGTCAGATGGACCTGAACTGCTCACCGGTGGGATTGTTGCCGAGTCAAACAGGAATGTGTGTTTGGAGAGGCTCGGTAAACTCTCAAGTCCTTCGCACGTGCTGTTGGTAGCCTTTAAGGGCCTGACTCAGGAGAACCCGCAGAGTGTGGCCTCCTCCGTCAGTGGGTCAGATCAGGGGTCCACCAGGAGTCATTGGTGTCATGTGGATATTGACAGAAAGCCACAGAAAGACTTTTCCCAGCTGCTGACATCAGGCCCACATGCTATCTATTGCCAAAGAGTTGGAGCTTTAGAAAGCTCAAACTCCAAAGTAGAGAAAGGCATGTGATTCCACAGTCAGGAAACACTGAGGTCACTGCATAGACCAAAGATCCAGAGAGGAAGCAGAAATGCCAAAAATGAAAGATCCTTCATAACGACTTCCAAGAAACCAGCAGAGTTTTGCTGCACTGTGAAGTCTAGGGCCTTGTGCTGATCTGTTAGGTGTCCCTCATTCAAGGACAGTGCCCTCCCCCGCCTTCATCCCGCCTTCACCACCTCCCAGAACAGGAACTGGCCTGAGATAAATCACGCCTGACAGGAAATAAGAAATATGCAAAGTGGTAAAGAAAAAGAGACAAGAAAACAACCACCATGACTTGGTCCAATGTGTCAGCAAATGCCTCCGTGTGAAAGTTTTACTGCCTCAAAATGGATCTTTGTTCTAAAATACCCAGACAAAGCTACGAATGCATACATTTTAAGACCAGGCGATACATCAGTGAAGTGTAACTATATAAATCAACACGTGTGGTTGTTAGGTGTATAACATTGGATCAAAAAAGCATGTCACTACACGAGGATGTCCAACCATGCTAATAAACTTCAAAATAAGGAGAACCAAACAGTGATCATTTACAGATGCATAATCCACAATAATACTATCATTTAAAAGACAAAATAGGGGTGGCCGCCTGACTCAGTCGGTGGAGCAGGCAACTCTTGATCTCGGGGTTGTAAGTTCCAGCCCCACCTGGGTTAGAGTTACTTAAAAATAATTTTAAAAATCTTTGTTAAAAAAGGCAAAATAGTGATACGTACTCAATTTTGAACAGCTGTAACCTCTGAAAGGGAGGGGAGAAATAGGGAAGGATATAGGTGAGGCACTTTCGAGGCTAATGGTGTTATTCATTTTTCTCTAAAGATTTATTTATTTATTTTGAGAGAGAGAGAGAGAACACGTGAGAGAGCGCGGTGGGGGGTGGGGCAGAGGGACAGGGAGAGAGTCTTAAGTAGACTCCGCGCTGAGCATGGAGCCTGACACAGGGCTGGATCCCACGACCCCAAGATCATGACCTGAATGGAAATCAAGAATCGGATGCTTAACCAAATGAGCCACCCAGGTGCCCCTAATGTTGTTAATCTTATGTCAGGTAGCTGGGTCACTTCATTTCAGTCTGATGGTCCATAACCTGCATGTTTCTCAGATTCTCTCTCAAACTCTGGATTTCTTTTATTCCGTTTTCCTATGATATTTTCCACAAAAGTGAATATAGACACATTAAAGAATTTTGAAAAATTAGAAGGGAGAAAAGCCCCCCCCCCCATCCTACCATCTTATTTCTGTTTCAGCTCACGGCCTCTTCTTTTTCTTTATGCAGGTGGTTTTTTTTTAAACGAGTTATAAGCATACTATACATACTTTTGCTTTCTGCTCTTAACACTGAATCATAAGCAGCCTTCAAATTACCTAAAATCTTCAAAATCGTCCTTCTTCATGGCCACATAATGGGATATCTATAATTCTTCATGAAAATTCCAAGAATCCTAGTGATTCTGTATAGTATATGCGAGTTTAAAAGAAAATATGTGATAATGTTTGATTAGCCTCCTAATACTGCCATAAAAAATTACCACACAACAGGTGGCTTAAAACAAGAGAAATTTATTCTCTCTCATGAAAGTTAAAATTCTGAAATCAAGGTGTCAGCAGGACCACACTCCTTTCAAAGTATCTAGGAAAAATTCCTTCTTTGCCTCTCTCCTAGCTTCTGGTGACTCCTGGCAATCCTGGGATCATTGGCTTGTAGCTGGTCACTCTACCCTCGCCTCTCTCTTCACATCTCCTTCTTCTCTGTCTCTCTGTGTCCTCTCCTCTTCTTATAAGGACATCAGTTATTGGGTTTAGTATCCATCCTAATCCAGTATGATCTCAACTAAATTATATCTGCAAAGATCCTACTTCCAAATAAGGTTACACTCTGAGGTTCTAGATGGACATGAATTTTGGAGACACTATTTGACCCACTCCAGCTGCCTTCGGCAAAAATATGAAACACCAAAAACTGGTTTTCAAATAAGGCAAAAATGTGCTGCCCCAAGCCAACCAATCCAGGTGTACTGGCTGTGGGCTCTCAATCCATGCTGTAGAAAGTTTGCATGCAAAGAGACCTCAGAGATCTGTGCAAACTTCTCATTTCATCATAAGGAATTTGAGGTGCTCAGTGGTAAGGTGATTTATCCCAGGAGACTCAAATTTCTGGTTACATTCAAGGAGACCACCTCAGGGCAATGCTAATTGGGCCCAAGAGAAACCTCAGTCTACATCTCAAGGACCTTTCTAAGATTGTATTATTTATCTAGCACTGAGTAACAAATTAACACACACTTAGCACTTCAACCAGCACACATCTATTATCATATAGTTTCTGTGGGCCAGGTATCTGGACTTAGCTTTGCCGTTTTCTGCTTCAAGTTCTCACAAAATGGCACTCAAGGTGTTGGTCAAGATTATGTTCTTATCTGGAGGCTCAGCTGGGGAAGAATCTACCTCTGAGCTCACTGATGTGGTAGTCAGCAGGATTCAGTTTCTTTTGGGCTAATGGACTCAGGGCCTCAGTTCCTAGCTGGCTTTTGGCCAGAAGTGACCCTCAGTTTCTTGCCTGATGGGCCTTTCTGCAGATTGGATGACTTAAACAAGGAAATTTATTTTCTCATGGTTCTAGAGGCTGGAAGTCCAAGATCAAGGTGTTGGAAATGTTGGTTTCTTTTGAGACTTCTCTTTAGTTTGCAGATTGTCACCTTCTCACCGTGTCCTCTTATGGTCCCCTCTGTGTGTGCTTGTCTGGTATTTACATTTCCTCTTCTTTTAAGGATGCCAGTCAGACTGAATTAAGGCCCACCCTAAAGGCCTCATTTTAACTCAGTCACCTCTTTAAAGAACTTATCTTCAAATACAGTCACACTCTGAGATATTGGGGGTTAGGGCTTCAACATATGAAATTGGGACTGGCAAGTATTCAATTAAGGCAGTAACATAGACCTAATCTTATTTTAGCAGCGCTACAATCCTTGCCTGTCTCCATCAAACTGGTAGCTTCTGAGTGCGTCTGACTGAGGACAATTCCACCAGCAGCCTCAGAGCTCACCAGAGACCCTTCTTATGGGGGAGGGTCCAGGGACCTGGGGGATTGCTGCATTCCCATGTCTTGCCACTGCCCCAGTCTTCTTTACTCTGGGGCTCAACCCTAGTATCTGGAGCTCACAATGGACACTTCTGGACAGTTGTTTTCCCTAATCCACAAATTCCACTCACTCCTCAGGGCTCTCTTCCCCCATACCCTGACCCTCCCTGAACTGCTCTTCAGTCCCCTTTCCTAAATGCTGGCTCACTCCTTGACTTACCAGTGACCCTCACACTCAGCAGGTGTGTGGACAGATCCCATCAGGTACAAACCACCACCAATTGTGTAGATCTCCATGGAGCACATTCTTCACTGGAATTTCATAAAGACACACCTTCTAGTTGTCCTTCCCTAGCTGCTTCTCTTCATTTTTCCTCCTGATTCCTCCTCGTATCCCTGACCTCCTAACCTTAGAGAGTCTTCAGGTGCACTCCCAGGACTTGTTTTTTTTTTTTTTTGGCCATTCTCTCTACTTTGGTAAACTCAATCAGTCTACAGCATTAGACACCATCTATACCTTGCTTGCAAATCTTGATCCTCAATTTGGTGTCTGTGAACTCCAGACTCAGCTCTCTATTCAACATCTCAGCTTGAATGTTTAATAAGGTATGTCATTCTGGATGTGTCTAAAATGGAGCTCCTGATCTTCCCCCAAAAAAGCTTCCTCTTCTGAAGTCTTCCACACCTAACTTTACCGCAACTCTATTCTTCCAGTTGCTTAGGTCAAAAAATCCTTGATTTCTCTTTTTCTCTCGTAGCCCATATCACATCCATCCGAAAGCCTTGTTTGCTCTGTCTTGAGAATATCACTTCTCACCACCTCCCCTGCAACTGCCCTGGTGCAAGGCTCCATCTCCTCCCACCAATCTAGCCTCCCTGCCTCTGCCCCTCCTCCCCTGTACATCTTTCTAAACACAGCAGCCAGATGTGTCTGTTGAAACCCAAGTCAAATCATAGCACTTCTCTGTTCAAAACCCACCAGTGGTTCCTATAACACTCAAAGTAAAGGCCAAAGCACAGGAGATAGAATGGGAGCTGCCAGGAGCTGGGAGGCGGGGGGCGGGTAGTGTCTCATGGATACGGAGTTTCAGTTTGGGACTACGGAAAGTTCTGGAAATGGATGGTGGTGATGATTGCATAGCTATCTAACAAAAGATAGATAGGCTTAAAAAGAAAAAAAACCAAGGCCCTACACATTTTGACTCCCTTTTATTTTCCTGACTTTATCTCCTACCATTTTCCATCTCATACATTCCACTTCATTCACATAGGCCTCCTGACTGTTCTTCAAACACATAGGGCATTCAGGGAATTTGCCCTCACTAATCTCTGTCAAAAATGTTCTTCCCTGGGGCCCCTGGCTGGCTCAGTTGGTAGAGCATGAGACTCTTGATCTCGGGTTGTGAGTTGGAGCCCCACGTTGGGTGCAGAGATTACTTAAATATAAAATCTTTTTTTTTAAAGATTTTATTTATTTCACAGAGAAAGACACAGCGAGAGAGGGAACACTGAGATATTGGGGGTTAGGGCTTCAACATATGAAATTGGGACTGGCAAGTATTCAATTAAGGCAGTAACATAGACCTAATCTTATTTTAGCAGCGCTACAATCCTTGCCTGTCTCCATCAAACTGGTAGCTTCTGAGTGCGTCTGACTGAGGACAATTCCACCAGCAGCCTCAGAGCTCACCGGAGACCCTTCTCCGGGGAGTGGGAGAGGGAGAAGCAGGCTTCCCGCGGAGCAGGGAGCCCGATGTGGGGCTCGAACCCAGGACCCTGGGATCATGACCTGAGCCGAAGGCAGACGCTTAACGACTGAGCCACCCAGGCGCCCCTTAAATATAAAATCTTAAAAAAAAAAAAATGCCCTTGCGCAAATATCTGGATGGCTCAACTGCTTACCTCCTTTACCCTCTGGTGAGGTAGAGTATATTCCCATAGTATCCTACGTAAAATTGCAAACCACACCCTGAGCTCCATTGGTACTTCCCATCCACCTTCTCTGCTTTATTTTTCTCCATAGTTTATCATCAGTGACACAATATATTATTATTTATTTGGTTGGCTTTTATTGTCGGTCTTTACTGCTATAACGTGAGTTCTGCGGAGTTGAGATTTTTGTCTGCTTTTATTTATTCCTGCATTCCTAGCTCCTAGCACACTGTCTGGCACATAGCAGATCCCCAATAGTGTTTGAATTAGTATTTATTGTGGCATTGGCAACATTTTTTTAAACTAGAACTATTATAAATTCATGAAAAAATTACGGTCTTTCTCTACAAGTCTTCTGTACACAGTAAAAATGTGAGATCATGAAAGCTATACAGAAACAGAGGGAAATATTCCTGATCAAAGTGGACATGGCTATGTACATTATGATTGTAAAGATCTAACATATGTATTCATGTGGGCAAGAATGGAAATAAATATGCAAAACGAGAATAGTTGTTAGGATAATGGGAGTACATTTCTCCTCAAAAAACCAATTGGCTTTATTACGAATTAGAATATTTACAACCTACTGTGTGCCAGATAATATTTTAAGCAAATTACACAGATAGTCTCATTCAATCTTCACAAAAATAAACTCTAGGCTATGGTAGAAGAGTTAAGTTACTTGGTCAGGATCACACAGGTTGTGGCAGAAGCCAAGCCAAACTTATGTCTGACTCACATCAAAATATTAACCAATTTCTGTATGAGTCAGCCCCAGCCACAATGATACTGCATAACAAACCACCCCAAACTTTGGTGACGTGCAACAATAAGCATTTGGTCCCCTGCTCACTGGTTTTCAAGTTGACTCATTTGGCAACTAGACTAGTCTTAGCTCAGTGACTTGCTCCAAGCTACGGTCTGCACAGATGGTTCAGGTCAGCTCCGTGTTCATTCTGAGGCCCATCCTGAAGAGGCAGAGACTCCCAGGGGCATGTTCTTTACGAGGGTCCAATGCAAGAAGGGCCACCTTCTCATGTACACACCATGTTCTTCCCTACCTGTGTTCTTTGACTCATAACATTGTTTCTTTACCTTTTGTGAAGACCTGGGGACCACACTGGTCTTCAAAATTTCATACTCAAAGCTGTTAAATATCTGAAAATCATGTGCTGTCATGAAGAGAGAGCCCAATTAAGACCTGAGTTGATGGATGCCTGGGTGGCTCAGTGGGTTAAGTATCTGCCTTCAGCTCAGGTCGTGATCCCAGGGTCCTGGGATCGAGCCCCGCATCGGGCTCCTTGCTCAGCGGAGAGCCTGCTTCTCCCTCTCCCTCTGCTGCTCCCTCTGCTTGTGCTCGCATGCTCTCTCTCTCTGGCAAATAAATAAATAAAATCTTAAAAAAAAAAAAGACCTGAGTTGATGATCTACCATTCACCAGGCAGGAGGTTGGTTATGGGTAAAACTGAGAAAATTTCTATGGTTCCTTTCTCAATCTAAAAATAGAAACCATGTGGATAATATTCAAAATATTTAGTGACCAACTTGGTGTCTGGAGGCTTCCTGCTGTGCTAGATATTAACTCTTTAGTAATCTTTAGTTTAAAGGGTTCCAGAGAGGCCTTGAAAACTGGGGAGGGCACTCGGGGGCTCTGTCACTGTTTTATGACTGGTAAGGGCACACCACTGTATCCAAACTGATTGTCATCCCTGGAGATCAAATGTCCCCACCCTGCCATAAGGACAAAGACAGGTTCATCAGGAAATTTAGAACCAAGGCGGGGGAAAGTGCTATCATAATAGGAAAATCCTGCACATCCCATAGGTGCCACCTGGTCAGATAGCCTTCAAAACTGCAAGATGCTGCCCGAAAAAAGTCTCCATCACCTACGGCAGAACCTCTGCTGACAGTTTTCTTTCTCCATGACAATTTCCCCCTTTGGGATTAAAAAGCAGAAATCACTATTCTCTGCAGCCTGTAGGACAAAAACAGTTCACAATCATTTCTCTTTGGTCCCATCTGGTATTTGTTTTTCATTTGAGCCAATATTGTTTAAGATTTTATTTATTTACTTATTTGAGAGAGAGAGTGAGTGAGAGACAGAACACAAGCAAGGGGAGTGGGAAAGGGAGAGGGAGAAGCAGGCTCCCCACTGAGCAGGGAGCCCGATGCGGGGGCTCGATCCCAGGACTCTGGGATCATGACCTGAGCAGAAGGCAGATGCTTAACCAACTGAGCCACTCAGGCACCCTTGAGCCACCATTTGAAAGCTGGAGGCTTGGGCGCCTGGGTGGCTCAGTTGGTTAAGCGTCTGCCTTCTGCTCAGGTCATGATCCTGGGGTCCTGGGATCGAGCCCCATATCGGGCTCTCTGCTCGGCGGGGAGCCTGTTTCTCCCTCTGCCTCTGCCTGCCACCCCACCTGCTTGTGCTCTCTCTCTCGCTGTGTCTCTCTCTGTCAAATAAATAAAATCTTTAAAAAAAAAAGCTGGAGGCTTCATCTAAAAATCCAGATTTTCCTCACTCCCCGGAACCAGTTAGCCGCACAGTGTATGTCTCATTTGTCAGCACTGCCTTCTGGGTAAACTGTGTCTCCTCCCTGCCCCCTCAAATTTGAACAGGTGCATTTGGGAGCTCTTCCCTTTTTGCCTCATTGATCTGAGAAAGGAAGATGGGTCACCAGCAGCTCTGCTAGAGCTATCCAAGAAAATTCCAGGGTTCGCGTTCTTGCTGCATCTGCGCAAACCTGCAGGGTCTGATCCAGAAATATGGCCTCAATATGTGCCACCAGTGTTTCCATCAGGACGCAAAGCACACTGGCTTCCTTAAGTTGGATTAAGTGAACTGCCTTGAATGGGTCATCCAAGATTCGCACCTTAATTCTAGCTCTTTGTATATAAAATAAAAATACTTCAACATAAAAAATAAATAAATAAGATCAAAAAAATAGAAAAATCCAGATTTCATTTTTTTAATTTTATTTATCTATTTTAAGTAATCTCTATACCCACTGTGGGGCTCAAACTCATGACCCCGAGATCAAGAGTCCTAGGCTCTACTCTACCCTACGACCCAGGAATTGTACTACTAGGTATTATTTATCCAAAGGATATAAGCATAATGATTCAAAAGGCACATGCACCCCAAAGTTTATAGCAGCAATGTCCACAATAGCCAACACATGGAAAGAGCCCAGATGTCCATCAACAGATGAATGGATAAAGAAGATGTGGTATATATATACAATGGAATATTATGCAGCCATCAAAAGGAATGAGATCTTGCCATTTGCAACGACGTGGATGGAACTGGAGGGTATTATGCTGAGCGAAATAAGTCAAACAGAGAAAGACATGTATCATACGATTTCACTCATATGTGGAATTTAAGAAACAAAACAGATGAACATAGAGGAAGGAAAGGAAAAATAAGACAAAATCAGAGAGGGAGAAAAGCCATAAGAGACTCTTAACTCTAGGAAACAAACTGAGGGTTGCTGGACGACGTGGGGGGATGGGGTAACTGGGTAACGGGCATTAATGAGCACTGGATGTTATATGCAATTGATGAATCACTGAACTCTACCTCTGAAACTAATAATACACTATATGTTAATTAATTGATTTTAAATTTTTAGAAAAACTTAAGGAAGTTAAGGGAAAAAAAAGAGTCTTAGACTCTACTGACTAAGCCAGCCAGATGTCCCAAAAAATCCAGATTTCTACTTCTATCAAATAAACCAGAAGATAGAGCAACATTCTTTTGGTATCCCTTGCATGGCAAGAATCTGCTAGAACTGAACAGAAGTTACCCTTCATGTAAGGCCTATATACTCCATGGCTCCCCTCTCCTCACCATTCCTCAAGCTTCTCCCTAATACTGAGACAGGCACTTGAAATGAACTTTTTTTTCTTATAATAGAGAAATATATCTCTGTGCAAGACTCTCACAAATGGGGAAAGAAACTCAGAGCTGCCAACTCAGGGAAGCCTCTGAGGGACTCTGACATAACAAAGAAAGTGTATGAAGTATGGAGGCGGCCCACCGAGCCATTATGTACCGTTGTGCAATGCACTTCATTGCCTCTGTGAATGGTGCCCCCTAGGGTTGTGCAGTGAGCAATCTGCACAGCTGTTCAGTGCATTCTGGAGGCATGAGAAAGATACAGAGGTGGCACAGACCTGTGAGAACAGAGCAGGCAGGGGATGGTCCCAAATGGGGTAGGGGGCCGACAAAAGGAGCCCTTTCAGCTTTACTAGAAGAAAGAACAGAAATGAGGAAGGCTTGGGGTTGATTATGAAAGCAGACCGCAGAAGAAAATGGACGCATTTGACTCTTCCTGCTTTCATCTTCAGGAAAGCACCTGACCCTCAAAGGGGAGAAGGCAGAGAAATTATCAGGAGGCCTCCGAAGTCCAAGGTGAGCAATGTACACCTTGCCCTCGTCGGAGGGGCTTGAGGCTGGGGCTTGCAGAGGACTCCAGACTCGGGAGCAAATGAGACATAACTAATCTCACTACATGAGGCCGCAACTTGATGTTTTTTATGGTAGTAAAGAAGAAGTTTCTAGATACTAAGAGACAGACTAGACCAAATGTTTTGTGTTCCCTTCATTTCCTTACCACTGTGCGGCTCTCCTTTGACTACAGGGTGACCTTGATGGGTCCTGTAGCCAAGTCTGGGGAAGCCACAGGTAGTAGCTTTCAAGCCCCTTTTTCCCTAACCCTGGGGCAGAATGGGGGCTCACCCAGACATACTATCATAATTCACTTACTTCATTTATAATAACTCGGGGCAAGTGCTTTGAGTTTTTAAATGCAAACTGGAACATTAAAAAGCATGCCTGCTTTATAGACCCAGAGGGGCTCTGCAAGAGGTTTTGCAGGCGCAACACTTTCTCCTTTCTCTGCCTGGCATATGTTCTGAGAGAGGGAAGTCCAAACCTTGGTGAGGGGTCAAGACGAGACAATGGCCCTAGCTTAGTTCTGCCTGCACCCCAGAGTATAATGAATTTCTTGCCCAGTGAGTGCCAAGGCCTCTTGGGATTGGCTGAAGGGCTGAGGAGCAAGACCATGGGTTAATTTAGCCTCAGCGGTCTGAGGAGGCAAGGACTAAGGAAGGAGGCCGCCATGGGCCCTGAGATGCCCATAGGCAAGGTCAAAAACAGGGTCCTGAGAAGGGACAGAGACGAGCAGGGCACCATCTGTCCCTCCTGGGGCTCTCCAGGGTGCTCACCACCAAATAACCACAGGAGGCTGCCAAGGTGACTACAGAGAACCGAGAACTGACTCCAGCAGCCTCAGGCCAGAGAGCAAGCCCTTCCCACCCCAGGGATCGATAAACACTTCAGGGGAAAGATGCGTTTATTCTTAGCCTGGAACTCCACGGTGGAGATGGAGAGAGGGAGAACATTTGAAGCAAAAGCACTGCAAACACAGACTGCACGAGGCTGCTGAGTCTATCATTCCTCCTTCCTAGTGCTTAACCCCCTCCCCCAGGCCCGACATGCTCTCTTCAGGGGATGTGCCGCGTCATGTCCCTCCTCCCCAGACTCTGCTCAGGCTGATCCCTCACCTAGAAGGATCTGAGGCATTTGCTGTCCCACGTCGGGCTCCCTGCTCAGCGGGGAGCCTGCTTCTCCCTCTGCCCGCCGCTCCCCCCTCTTGTGCACACTCTCTCTCTCTGACAAATAAATAAGTAAAAATCTTAAAAAAAAAAAAAAATCCATAGAATATCTAGGACAGGGCTTTTGCGACACCAAACTTTCCCTAGCTGGTCAACATTTTTATAAATAAATGAATATTAGTATTCATAATAATAAAGAAGATGAGAGACATGTGGCTTCGTTACGCCACCCTAATGTGGAGAAGAGAGAAGTCACGGGACTTAATAAAGCGTCTGAACGTTAGAAATTTGCGGAAAAAGACTCTTGCCCTTAGAAAAACTATCCGTGACTTCACTGCCTCTGGTTTTAGTGGGGAGTGCTGTCTCCCCGCTGCCCCTGCTGCCGTTCTACCCACCCAGGTGCTATACTGCTTCAGGGTTGGGTCCATTCTGGAGGCTCTGCTTTCAGGAAGATGGTGGCCCACCCAGGCTGATGTCAGGTCTGGGAACTGTATCCCAGGGGCATGAGCTGATGGAGCTGAGGCCATTTGGCTCTTCACCAAAGGATGCGGCAGCCTCGTCTGGGCACAAAGTGATATTCGAACCTGAGGAGTGGGGCAGGTAGGGCAGAGATCCAACTCCATATCAGGAGATTCAAAAAACGGAGAGGCCTCATGAGGTAGCAAGGATCCCGACACCCCAAATGTGCAAGCACTGGGCCATCAATCACGGGCCCGGGTTTACCTTATGTCTGGAAAGTGCCTTGTGAACTTTTGACCATGTATGTGCAGGATGTTGTAGAAAGTTGACCTCTTGGGGCACCTGGGTGGCTCAGTTGGTTAAACGCCTGCCTAAGGCTCAGGTCATGATCTCAGCGTCCTGGGATGGAGTCTCACATCAGGCTCTCTGCTCGGTGGGGAGTCTGCTTCTCCCTCTCACTCACCCTCTATGTTCTCCCTCTCTCTTTCTCTCTCAAATAAATAAGTAAAATCTTTAAAAAAAAAAAAAAGAAAGAAAGAGAGAGAGAGAAAGAAAGAAAGAAAGAAAGAAAGAAAGAAAGAAAGAAAGAAAGAAAGAAAGAAAGAAAGAAAAGAAAGCTGACCTCTTGGAGAGCAGAGAGCCTGTCAAGAGCCAGTCTTATCCCCAATATCCACTACGGTATCTGGCACATACAATCATATTTAAAGTGCCTTTCAATTTTAGATTACTTAGACTCTTTCAAGAATTATACACATAAATAATAATGCTTCTGAGAGAGACATTCTCACCAAAGAGCCTCCACTTATGTGGGTACATAAATATCCACGAAACCACCCTTTACTCTCTCATGCAGCAAACAGCCCAACACAAAAGGGACAAGAGGTGTGTGGTAACCACAGCATGTTTTTGACCTGGTCTCGACATATTTTCTGCAGATTCCTGAGCTAGCAAATAATTTCTCAGTAATACTAGCCCAGGAAAAGTACCTGAGGGGTAGACTCTTTGCTTAGAGAGCAATGCTGAGCAGGCTTTTCGTGTTTTTCTTCCTGCCATTAATCGGCTTTTACTACTGAACTCTGTGAAAAACATCATTATCACCCCCTGCATAATTACCAACTCCCAAACCACAGAAACATTCCAGAATAGGAGCAGGGAGAAAGAGGCTGGGGAAAGAAATGCCCGGGTCTCCTCATAGTGAGCATCTAGGGGAGCCTCTACTTGGCTAGAAGCTTCACCCGGTGTCATGGGCTGAATTGTGTACCCGCAAATTTCATATGTGCAAGCCTTATCCCTCAGTACCTCAGAATGTGACTGTATTTGGAGATAGGGCCTCTGTTTATTTATCTTAAGATTTTCTTTATTTGAGAGAGAGAGTGCACACACGCACGCACACACATGAGCAGCGTGGGGGCAGGAGGGGCAGAGGGAGGGGGAAGCAGACTCCGTGCTGAGCAGGGACCCCCCCCATGCGGGACTCCATCCCAGGACCCCAAGATCATGACCTGAGCTGAGGGCAGATGCTTAACCTACTGAGCCACCCAGGCACCCCTGGAGATAGGGCCTTTAAAGAGGTGATTTAGTTAAAAAGAGGTCATTAGGGTAAGCCCTAACTCAAGAGGACCAGTGTCCTGATAAGCACAGGAAGCTGGAACACTGGGAGACATGGGTGGTGCTCAAGCACAGAGGAAAGGCCACATGAAGACAGAGAAGGTGGCCATTGCAAGCCAAGGAGAGAGACCTCAGGAGAAACCAAACTTTACGGACACCTTCCTATCAGATTTCTAGCTTCTAGAACTATGAGAAAATTCATTTCTGTTCTTGAAGCCCCCCCAGTCTGTGCTATGTTGTGATGGTAGCCCTCGCAGACTATTGTACCCGGGATATTTCATTTCATCCTCATAACTACTCAGATTATTTCCCTTATTTTGCAGAAAAAATCGAGGCTCAGAGAAGTCAGTTACACTTTCCCCAATTTTCACAGTGAGTGAGTGGCAAAGCCAGGATTTTATATCAGGTCTGTGTATTGCATTGTTTGCAATATAAATACAAAAGTTGTCTTCTATCAGGCTTGTGTATTACAATACATTGTATTGTATTCTTTCTACCACATCAAGTTGCCTAGTAAAACTAACGTTTTGCTGAAAATAGTCTAGAACCAATCCTGTACCAGACCAATCAATGTAAGATGCTCCAATGGAAGGGATTTCTTGCCAGTACCATATGGAGATGGGATTCTGCTCCATTTAATCTCCCGGACATGCTTTACCACCACCCACTGCAAAGTCATCTGGGCCTGCAAAGCTGATGACAGCCTGACAGGGAAGCTCCATCAGGTCCTCTCATGGCATTAGAGCTGCGCGGTGTCCAACAGGACCTAAGGGGAAGCAGTCAGGAGAGGAGCAGGCCTTCTTTGTACTCTCTCAAAGAGACGTGATTCCACAAACCCTGATCTCAGCCCCCCTCTCTGATGAATAGCAGAGAGTCAGGCTCCTTATTTAAGAATTATAATGATGACCACCACCTAAACTTCCATCTACCAAGCGCGATGCTAGGCACTTGACATCCATATTCCGGGGTGAATACTATTCCCTATCACAGAGGACACAGAGGACGAAATTGAGACTTAGAAAGCTGAGTGACTTGCTCAAAGAGACACCAGCTAGAAAGGCACAGAGCCCAAGGTCCAGCTCCCCAAAGCCTGTCCTCTTTCTCCACCGCCCTGCCTCACGCTGAGAGAAACCAAATGACACACGGAGACCCACCTGCGCAGCCCACTAGTGCCGCTCCAAGGCCCCTAGGAAGACACCCCCAAGAGCCCACTGAAGCCTCCCCTTGTAGCCTCACCAACACAAGAGACAGGAGACCTCCAGGGATGGCAACATCATCATCCACCTAATAAAATGGGAACCCAGCCAGGAGGAATCCAAAGATTGTTTACAGAGAGCACCTTCCTGCCAAGCCATTCCCCTAGCTCCTACCACCCCGTTTCTGTCCACCCCACGCCCTTAACCCACACTGCCATAGGCAGCCAGTATCTACACAAGACCCTTGGTGTTTGTTAACTCTGGCTCTGGAAACACCAGCACGATGATGATCCCTATCAGGTGAATGCCTGTGCCATATTTGTTGACATCAGTGTCAAGAGGTGACGCCAGTCATCCACGTGTGCCTGAGAGGATGAACAGCACGGCCAGTGGGTTCAGATCCACAGTGCCTCCCAAGAACTCGGGTTCTCGTCTGGTCTAGCTCGGAGAGTTTCATGTCTGTGTTATTTCTCTAGGCCTCATCCTCTTCAAGCCCCTATTAAGGGGTTAAGCTAAATCATCTCTGAAGATCATTAAAGCACTGGACTTTGGGGGCGCCTGGGTGGCTCAGATGATTAAGCGTCTGCCTTCGGCTCAGGTCATGATCTCCAGGTCCTGGGATCGAGCCCCGCATCGGGCTCCCCGCTCAGCAGGGAATCTGCTTCTCCCTCTCCCTCTGCCTCTCCCCCTGCTTGTGCTCTCTGTCTCTCTCAAATGAATAAATAAAATATTTAAAAATCAATAAATAAATAAAAATAAAGCACCGGAGTTTTCAGATTTCATTCCCTGGATTTCATCTCTATCCCAGACTGGCTGTACAGAGCTCCTTATATTAGGCAGGGTTCTCCAGAGAAACAGCAATAGGATAGATCTACCAAGAGAGAAGAAGAGATAGATAAGAGGAGATTTATTCTTGGAGATGGCTTATGCAGTTATGGGGGCCAGAAAGTCTCACAATGTGCTGTAGTTGGACAACCAGGAAACCCTGCGGTGTGATTCAGTCCAAGTGCTACAGCCTGAGAGCCAGGGGACCCCATAGTGTAACTCTTCGGTCTGAGCTCAAACCCCCATGAATCAGGAAGCCGCTCGTGTAAGTCTGAGAGTCCAAAAGATAAGAACCAACAGCTCTGATGTCCAAGGACAGGAGAAAATGGTTGTCCCAGCTCAAGAGAAAAAATACTAACCCTTCCTTTGCCTTTTTGTTCTATTCGGGCCCCCGTGGATTGGATGACGCCCGCTTGCATTGGTGAGGGCTGATCTCTTTACTCAGTCAACTAAATCAAATAGTACTCTTGCCCAGAAACACCCTCACAGATACACCCAGAAACAATATTTTACCAGCTACCTGGACATCCCTCAGGACAGTCAAGTTTACACATAAAATGAATCATCACACTCCTAAATGAGAATCAGAGTCAAACTTTATAATCCATACATTTATCCCTTTACTCACTCATTCAGCCAACATGGACTAAGTGCCCCCCATGAGCCACGTGTCGGAATAGCTACAGAAAAACTTGGGAACAGAGTAAAATAGCACTTGCTAACCTGGTTTACCACACCCCTCAAGGTATGCAGCCTCCAGATAAAAATGGGAGCCCTGGTGTTTTCTGTTGGCAGGCTGACTGATTAACACCTGGCTCTCCACTTAGATCCTAAGTTCCACATGAGTCAGGCTGGCCGCTCAATTCCCAATGCCTAGTACAGTGCCTGGTACGTAGTGGGCAGAATCAACATACAATAAACACTGCAAACCTGAAGAATACATTATTTTCACATTAATACAAACACGAATATGAAATTGTGAATGAAAGTCAAACTTGCCATGCATTTGTAAGATGAAAACTTTGGGGCAAAAGTGAGGGAGGCATGAAGAGGTGGAGCGCAGAGGATCTTTAGGGCGGTGAAGCTCCTCTGTGTAATGGTGGACACAAGTACGTACAAGAACGTACAACACCAAGAGTGAACCGTAATGTAAACTGTTGGAATCTGGGCGATAATGATGTGTCAGTGTAGATTCATCCACTGTAACCAATGTTCCACTCTGTGGGGGATGTTGATAGTAGGGGAAGCAGTGGGTGTGTGGGGGCAGGGGAGGGTATAGGAAACATCTATCCCTTCCTCTCAATGTTGCTGTGAACCTAAAATGGCTCTAAAAAATAAAGTCTATTTAAAAAAACAAAAAAAAGGGCGCCTGGGTGGCTCAGTTGGTTAAGCGACTGCCTCCGGCTCAGGTCATGATCCTGGAGTCCCAGGATCGAGTCCCGCATCGGGCTCCCTGCTCGGCGGGGAGTCTGCTTCTCCCTCTCCCACTCCCCGTTTGTGTTCCCTCTCTCGCTGTGTCTTTCTCTGTCAAATAAATAAATAAAATCTTTAAAAAAAAAACAAAAAAAAACTTCAGGGCAAGTTTGTTGTCTGGGTAGGTGTGTCGAGAACATGTCCCCTCTCCCACGAGAGCTTTGGCAGCACCAGCAAAACCATTGTGCCAACTGGGAAGGAGCTGCGCCCCCCACCCCGGACCCCCAACCCAGTGGCTGGACTCCCTGCTAGCCAGCACGCCCTCTCTCCAGGCACACCCCAGAACTGGGAGGCCAGCACGGTGCTGGGTCTCCAGGCATGCCCAATCCCACCCGCAATCCTGCCTTGACCCACTTAGTTCGACTGAGCAAGTTTGGAATCTCCTAAAGGAACTTTCCCAGAGAAGTGAAATTGAAAGGTGAGCCTACAGTAGCTGGCCCCAGAGCTCTAACTGCGGCAGGAACTCTTTAGTCAGGCCAGGTCTGGGGAGATGAGTCCTGTGGGACTGAGAACGGGGAGGCTACTGTGCAGGAGACAGGGAAAGAATGGGGTCACTAAAGAACATTTTCTGAAAGGAGATGCCTCAGGTTCTGGATGCATTTCTGCAAGATACAACCCTTCTCCACCTCTCGGCCACCTCCTGCCCATCCTCACAGCCTACTCCCAAATTTCCAGGAGGGTCCACTAAACTCACCAGGATTTGTGCAGATGTGTATGGAAATCAAGCATGGGGAGGCATTTTGGGTCCTCAGAAAGCAAGCACACCCTCGTCCCCATAGATATGCAAACATTAAAGGGACAGCTTTAAACAGCCAAAGGCCATGAAAACAGAAGATTTCCATCCATTTTACCTGGATCTAAATTAGAACTGGAAGCCCCAGTTGAAAACTTAAAGCAAAAGCAAAAAATAGAAAAGCATAAAAGGAACAACTTCCCAGAGCACAGATATCTTTGCTTTGACTAACTCAGGTTAATCTTAGATACCCAGACCACGGGTCCCCTCCTGTCCAGTGGTCTTGAGCTCATGTGCTGGTTCACCAGGAAGGCTGGCTTCAGGCTTGAGCAAAGACCATCCTCTTGACCTAGACCACCTGACCTACATCTGGCTCACTGCTACCAGCTCACCCTATGACAGGTCTGGTCACGCTACAACCCTGCCTCCTACCTGTCAGCTCTCCTCTGTTGGCAGGAGGCTCCGTCCTTTTATGGGTTCTGGAGTCCATAACCCCAGCCCACCTTCCAGGAAGCTCCTTTTCCAGGACTGAAGGCCATGTCTGGCTGAGTGAAAGGCAGTAAATTGAGTTGTGATTAAGGCTATACCCTGCCCCCCACTGAATGTCCAACCCCTTCTCAGCTCTCAGTGCAAAATTCACCAACTTCCCCTACCTGATCCCCTGATGACTGAGCCACTACTTCCCTTCACACACACAAATGTGATGATTAACAAGTGAAACGTGCTCTATACGTTTACTCACAAACACACACATCAATTAGAGGTCTTCTCGTCTACACATAACCCTAGATAAACAAACAAGGATGGCGTGCTCACACAGGTAAGTGTCTGGAGGAAACAAAGGATTTCATGTCTTACCATGGATTTCTAAAATCTGAAGACTGTCTTGGGCGCCTGGGTGGCTCAGTCGGTTGAGAGCGTGCCTTCAGCCCAGGTCATGGTCCTGGGGTCCTGGGATCGAGTCCCGCGTCGGTCTCCCTGCTCAGTGGGGAGCCTGCTTCTCCCTCTGCTCCCCTACTAGTGCTCTCTCTCACTATCTCTGTCTCTTTCTCAAATAAATAAATAAAATCTTAAAAAAATAAAAAAGTCTGAAGACATTCTCAAGCAAAAGCAGAATTTATGAAAAATGAAAACACTTCTTTGAAGATTACTTAATTTTTAAAAAGTACTTACTTGCTCTCTACAGCAAATGAGCCAATGTTTCTAAAATGATGGAGAAATTAGGTCATTCTCTATGGCCCACCTCACCGATGTCTAAAATGAGCCAGAGCAATGATTATGTATTTAAATGGAAACAGTTCACTCTTAACATTGCCTTTGGACCATGGGCTTGGGCCACAAATGACAGAGAAATCCTAAGCTGGGGTACCTCCCTACTGTCACCCCTCCTGATAACTTCAGGATTTGGACACTCAGTATTCACTGCTGGAGGGCATGAGGCTGCCTTTTCACAGAGAGTTAAATCAGTAGATCTGTCCCTAGGGGGTTATTTACCACCTAGGACAAAAACACTCTGAAAGATTCCATGAGAGCCCAAGGTAGGAGACCCAAAGTAGACGCATCCGTTCTCTTAGCTCAGACCCTCTTGTCAAGCTTCTTGGCAGCCTTGGAATGGGTCCAGGGGACCACATGGTGCTGAAGGTAGTGACTATGACCTCAGAAAACCAGACAGGAAGAACATTGGACTGAGTCAGGAGGCTTAGCTGCTTAATTGCATGTGACTTTGGAAAATCGCCCAGCCTTTCTTTGGTTTTGTCATCTGGAAAAAGTCTGCCTCACAGGGCTGCTAAGAGGCTCCAAGTAGAACAGGTTGAGGGTGAGAATATGTTGTAAACTGTAAGAAGCTATAAAAGAGTATAAATACCCTTCTGGGTATTGTCAGTGCTTTTGATTTGGAGCAGGCTCTTTACTGAGCTTGCTCTGTGCTGGGCACTCAGGGCTGTACGTGTTCTAACTCCCTGCCATAGAGGGAGTTGTGTCCCCACAAATTTCAAATCTCAAAATCCTAACCCCCAATGGCACAGTATTTGGAGATGGTGCCTTTGGGATGTAATTCGGTTTAGATGAGGTCATGAGGATAAGAAGAGACCCTAGAGAAGCTGCCTCCTCTCTTTCCTCACCTGTCCACATGGAGGAAAGTCTATGCAAGGACACAGCAAGAAGGCAGCCATTTGCAAGCCCAGGAGACAGCCCTCCCCAGACAGCAACCCTGCAGGAACCTTGAGCTTGGACTTCCAGCCTTCAGGACTGTGAGAAATAAAGTCCTGTTCTTTAAGCCACCCTGTCTATGGTATTTTGTTCCAGCAGCTGAAGCTGAGTCAGACATTCCTTTGATGTCCTAACAACCCTGAGATAACCCCTATCATCACGGCCATTCTACAGATGAGGAAAAAGGAGCCCAGAGAGTTTAATGAACTTGTCCAAGGCCAAGGCCACCAACTGAGATGTGGTGGAAACAGGATTATGAATTTGTGGCAGAGACCAGCCAGAACTCACCTAAACTATTTCTTCTTCCTGGGTACACAATTAAACCATGTTTCCCAGCCCTGTTACCTGGAGGGTTTTCTTCCGTGGCGTGTATGTGAAAGACTGCATACTGCCCATCAACCAGGGCGGTGAAGAGGACAGGGATGTTTCCCCATTCTCTCCCTTTCCTTTGGCAGGGACCTCAGCATCCACATGTAGGAGATAGCTCTGCAACAAGAAGGGAGCAGCCTGGGTCCCTCAGTGACATCAGGAAACAGAGTACCTCCCCCACAACCAACCCTCACTGGTCTCCAACTTCAATAAGAAATGAAGTGCTGTTGGGATAGGTCTATTTGTTATAGTCCCTAGTATTACTTACCCTGACTGATACGTCTCCAAGGGTCCCTCTTAACAGGGACTACTGAGCTCTCTCTTGACTAGAGCCACAGGCAGCAAGTGGGTCCTACCATTTAGGATGGTTTAACAATAGAAGGTTAGCTCTAAACATCAAGGCAACCAAACCAATCTCGTATGTGAAAATGATGAGGCTATCTGTTTGCAATGTAAAAACCTGAATACTACCTCTGATTACAAACCAGGAAACAACACAAAGACACTTCTACAAGAAATAGAGGAAAACTCATTTGCTGTTGCATTTGTCTTCAGGGACATTTTTTTAATTACCAACACGCGCACAACCTAACCCAATTTGTTTTGTAGCAAAGTTTCCTTTTAACTTCCAGTACCTGGTGGAGCACCTGTCCCATAATAGACTGTCAATTAACATTCGCTGAGAATGACTGGGTGTTTGCTCCCTCATTGTTTTCTGCTCACTTCCCAGTTCAAAAACATATAGTCAGGAATGTCCCCAGTCAGATTTTCCTCTGGGGTCGCCAAAAAAGCTGGCCTCTGAAAAAGTCCAAAGTAGCCCTGTCCTCTAAGACAGAGTTAGAGACTGAATTGCCTCCCCCCAAAATTCATATGTTGAGGCCCTAACCCCAGGACCTCAGAATGTGACTGCATTTGGAGACAGGGCCTTTAAAGAGATGATTCTGTGAAATGATTCTATTGGAGGGCGGCCTAATCCAATCTGACATGTGTCCTTATAAGAAAAGGAGATTAGGACACAAAAAGAGACACCAGGGATTGTGTGTGCACAGAAAAAAAAAAAGATATTTGAGCCTACCTTTTATTTTTATTTATTTATTTATTT
Source organism: Leptonychotes weddellii (assembly GCF_054177405.1). NCBI lineage: Eukaryota > Metazoa > Chordata > Mammalia > Carnivora > Phocidae > Leptonychotes > Leptonychotes weddellii. Next base: position 44,701,937 of record NC_138370.1, on the reverse strand, counting down.
ATTTTAAGATTTTATTTATTTGTCAGAGGGAGAGGGAGAGCACAGGCAGGGGGAGCTGCAGGCTCCCCACTGAGCAGGGAGCCCGACGTGGGACTCGATCCCAGGACCCTGGGATCATGACCTGAGCCGGAGGCAGACGCCTACCCACTGAGCCACCCAGGTGTCCCTTGAGCCTACCTTTTGAATACAGTTTTGGCGGAGCTGTTTCCAACTTATATTATGCTTTGTTACATATGGTTAGAAGACCAGAGCTTTTATTCCAACGTGATATTAAGAAAAATTTCAAAGACAACAAAACTGGAAAAATTTTACAGTGAATTTTATGATGAACACTGGTATGTGTACCCAGTATTCTACCATTAATATTTGACTGCGTTTGCTTTATTGCACACCTATCCATTTTCCTGTCCCTCCCTCGTTTTCTCCATCCCATCCATCATCTTAATGCATTTCAAAGTAAGTTGCCAATATCTAACTTCCCTTTCAGCATCCATATCATTAACCAGAATCCAGTATTTGCTTATAGTGGTTCTTTTCATGTAAAATGTATCTACAATGATGAAATTCACACACCTCAAGTATATATTCCTGGAGTGTTGACAGGGATATACACCTGTTGTTTTGGGAAAGGGAGGTATATGCAAAAAGACCTCTAAAGGCCAAAGGAGCCCTGTGACGGAAGAAAAAGTCTGCTAAGTTCATCTAGATGAGAAATGATTTATTTAGGGAACTTCGGAAAGAAGCAAGTCTTGCGTGGTTGCAGGACCAGATCTCTCTGAAACTTTATCTCCCTTAAGCCTTTTGTAGCCCTTAGAGGCTGGGAGTACTTGCTGGGGCATCACCCAAAAGGAGAATATTTAAAATTGGGTTTCTGTCACAGTCATATCTCCAGGGCAGATCAAGGACATTATGCCCTGAGGATGTATTTAAGGATGTGGTTAAACAAAAGGAAAGAATGGGGGAGAGAGAATTCTGCTCAAGGAGGTTTCAGGTCACAGACCAGTCAACATGGCAGATTTGTCCAAGATGGCGCAGTCTCGTTCACACACCCGTGTTCCCAAACACCTATCAAGATGTACAACAGAACCAACACTCCAGAAAGTGGTCAAGCCTCTTCTCAGTCGATTCCACCCTCACCATGCCTGGAGGCAGCTACTATTATAACATTTGTTGCACTATAGATTAGTTTTGTTTGCTTTAGAACTTCATTTAAAAGGAATCATATAGTATGCTTTCTTCTTACCTGCAGTTTCTTTCACTCAGCATAATGTGCTTGAGACTGATCCTGTGGTTGTGTGCTGTAGTCATCTGACCTCTTTTTCTGTTTGGGAAGTATTGTTAAATACCAATGCGGCTGGCTGATCCATCTTCCTACAGATGAGCACTTGCGCTGTTTCCAGTTTTTCACTATGCTGAATAAAGCCACTATAAACACTCTCGTACAAGTCTTTTCGTGGCCATATGCCTTCATTTCTCTTGGATCAACACATAAAAATGGAATTGTTGAGTCATAGGGTAAGGGTATGTTTAGTTTTGTTATTAACAAAAAAAACCACCCAAAACTACCAGAGTGATTCTTAAACCAAGGTGCCCGCGCCCTTTTATTCTAAAAGGCTTGATAATGTACAGTTACCCCCATTGCTCCACATGCTTGCCAACACTTGGTGTCATCAGTGGGTTTTTTTTTTTTAAGATTTTATTTATTTATTTGAGAGAGAAAGAATGAGACAGAGAGAGAGCGTGAGAGGGGGGCAGGGTCAGAGGGAGAAGCAGACTCCCTGCTGAGCAGGGAGCCCGACACGGGGCTCGACCCCAGTACTCCAGGATCATGACCTGACCCGAAGGCAGTCGCTTAACCAACTGAGCCACCCAGGCGCCCTCGTCAGTGTTTTTAATAAAACCAGACCTTTCTATATATCTGGTTCTGGACATTAGGAAATGGGAGGGGCTTTCCAGCACTAAGCATGTACAGTGGGCAGTGTGGTTGGTGTCCTGTACAGAATCTAATTTAAATTTATTCCTCATAACAACTTGTTCAGAGGCTGGGGGAAGTAAGGTAATTGTAGAACTGAGATTCAAACCCAGGTTTTTCTGGTTCCGTTTTTTTTTTCACCTTGGTTAGAAACAAGATGTTGAGAAGGGAGATCCCTGTGCAAAGGAGTGTTGTCAACCACTTCCCATTAGGGCCCTCCAGGAAGCTCAGAAGATTCTGCTTCATGTTAGAAGTTGATGCCTCTGACCCCTGATGACTTGGGGATAGAGGATAAGAGGGGGAAAGAGATCCTTCTCCAAACACTTGCTTCCTTCCACCTGCTAGAGGTCTTAGGAAATGAAGCTCTCAGGCCCATGAAAGGCCTGAAGGAAGAATGAGGGGCCCAGAGAGACCTTCCAAAGGTCTTTTCTGCCTCTGGGGCTAAGGGGTTCTGGGTGCAGCTCTAATGTCAGTTACAGTTCTGCCTTACTTAAATAATACCCCCCAACATGAGCTGTTTGACCCAGTGGGAGCCAATTATGTCCCTGGGGAGCTCCCATATTTGAGGGAATATGTCATTGCTGGGGTTTGGGATATAAATGGAGAGGACATGGAATGCATGGAGCCCCATCCATCCCAATCCACATGAGGTAAATACAAACATCTTCATTAGCCAGATGAAGAATCTGAAGATCAGAGGGTTTGAGTCGCTTATCTCAAGTCGTACAGTTCTACATGGGAGATTGCAAACTCTGTCCACCTCCTAGTGGGAAGGATTGAGGCAAGGGCTTTGGAATCACAGGCTTGGAGCCGGGGGCGCTGAGAGAACACTCTTTGTAACCTGCCAGACCACACGTGAGAATACACACCAAGGTGACATTCTCAACAAGGCAGTCTCAACTTCAACTGCACCCGCTCTGTGTTGAGACCCCACCTCTGAGTCAGAATGCTGAAGCATGTGGATCCTGAGGGAAGGCAGTGCCTTCCATGCTGCCTTAGCAGGGACTAGAGCCCGAGGCAGGCGGGGAAGGGAGGCTCCCCTGCTGATAGACACTCGGCACAGGGCGGAGCCCCAGCAAAGGGAGAAAGATTCTTAGTCAAAAGTGTGCCAGGGGACCCTGGGCCCTCATTTCTCCAGGTTACCTATGTGCATTTCAGCAGCAAGACGTTGGCCGGGAAAAAAAAAAAAAAAAAAAAAAAGCCTCTGTCCTTCCCTCAAATCCTGTCATAGATGCTATGACCCACAGGTGTGTGAGTGGTGGCCTCTCTTATTGCCTGATGAAGCAGGAGAAAGCCTGAGGCCGTGGTAAGTGCAGGTCTGCTCCTAATACATTGTCTTAAGATGTCTTTTGAGTCCCTTTTCCTTCATCTGTAGAGTGGAGGGAACTTTCCCACGTCCCAGGGCTTCAAGAATATTCTTTACAAGGTACATATTATATAATAGAGTGTATTATTTCATAATAGATGATCAATTATTGTTTTTAATTCCCCTTTCCTCTGGTCTTTGGCCCAACAGATTGTTAAAAAGAAAGTAAACATTTGGGGATCATGAAAACAGCTCCGTGTTGTCCCAGTTTTGCCTTGGGCCTAGGATCTTCTTGTCCTGCCACTGTCCTTTTAAATCAGTCTGGGTGGCCAAAGATACAAATGTAGGGATCCGGAGGGGCAGCTACACCCCAATGTTTATAGCAGCAATGTCCACAACAGCCAAACTATGGAAAGAGCTTAGATGTCCATCGACAGATGAATGGATAAAGAAGATGTGGTGTATATATATACAATGGAATATTATGCAGCCATCAAAAAAACACAAAATCTTGCCATTTGCAACGATAGGGATGGAACTAGAGGGTATTACACTAAGCAAAATAAGTCAATCAAAGAAAGACAATTATCATATGATCTCACTCATATGAGGAATTTGAGAAACAAGACAGGATCATAGGGGAAGGGAGGGAAAAATGAAACAAGATGAAACCAGAGAGGGAGACAAACCATAAGAGACTCTTAATTTCAGGAAACTGAGGATTGCTGGAGTGGTGGGGGTGGGAGGGATGGGGTGGCTGGGTGATGGACATTGGGGAGGGTATGTGCTATGGTGAGCGCTGTGAATTGTGTAAGACTGATGAATCACAGACCTGTACCCCTGAAACAAATAATATATTATATGTTAATAAAAAAAATTTTTTAAAGGAAAAAAAGTGTATTTTCTGGTTTCAGTAGTGATTTCAAAATCAATTTTATGGCAAAGTGGCTTATTTTAGAGTCTTTTCACTGTGAGCAGCATTCCTGTATATTATTTATACTCAATAAAACTTGATTATTGAGATTCTTGTATTTTAAAGGGAGTATTTAAATTATTTTGATTTGAAATACGTTCTCAAGGAGGAGCCAGTAGAAGAAATAGTATATTTATAAGTATAAAACAAGGTACAAATTTACAAATATGAAAGGAAAGTAGTTACTACTTTGGATCTTTGTGCTTCACCAATTTTTTTTTTTTAAGATTTTATTTATTTATTTGTCAGATAGAGAGAGAGAGACAGAGTGTGCGAGTGCAGAAGCAGGGGGAGTAGCAGGCAGAGGGAGAAGCAGGCTTCCCGCTGAGCTGGGAGCCCGATGAGGGGCTTGATCCCAGGACCCTGAGATCATGACCTGAGCCGAAGGCAGACGCTTAACGACTGAGCCACCCAGGCGTCCCTGTGCTTCACCAATTTTTATGATGAGCTTTTTATGAATTAAACATAATTTTCCTTTATCTTTTCAAGTTTCTGCTTAATTTTTGCCTTTAAGTTGACTTGTTGTATTTTAAATTTTTAAGTGGTCAAGGAATGGATCATTGCTTTTATGCATAGCAAAATTTTGACTATATGGTTATTAGTTATATGTAGTAAATTATTTTTTAATGTCACGCAAATATATTTGTAATGAACAATTCTTTTATTTTTATTTATTTATTTGTTTATTTATTTATTTATTTTTAAGGATTTTATTTATTTATTTGACAGAGAGAGAGATCACAAGTAAGCAGACGGGCAGGCAGGCAGGCAGGCAGGCAGAGGGAGAGGGAGAAGCTGGCTCCCTACTGAGCAGGGAGCCCAATGTGGGGCTTGATCCCAGGAAGCTGGGATCATGACCTGAGCCAAAGGCAGACGCTTAAACGACTGAGCCACCCAGGCGCCCCTGAACAATTCTTTTAAAATAATATATCAATTCAGCTATACTTATAGTCACTTTCTTAGCATTTATAATTTAGGGTTCTTTATACTATATAAACAAATCATTTGTATGTTAAAGATGATTTAAGGTACAAAAATGCATATCAAAAATTTCTAGAAGGACCCACTGAATAGCAGGTGAAAAATCTCCACCACAGAGTCTAACTCCCTGGGATCTAGAAGCTGGCAGAGAGAAGCCAGAGGAAAACAAAATTTATAAGCGTTTACAAATAAAATGAAAAAAAAAAATCAGGCATTTCTTCAGAAAAGGAACTTCTTAAAGGACAGCCAAAAAAAGAAAAAAGGGATTATTTCTACTTTAGCCTTTTCCAGTACTTCCTTCATCAATCCTGTTATTTGGTAATAGGTTTATTGAAATATAAGTGACATGCTATAATATTTACCCATTTGAGGTATACAAGTCAATGGCTTATATATAATTTTATATTATGTATAAAATTATATAAATATAACATGTATATAATATAAACATATTTATATATAACATAAGTTATATATTTATAAATATAAAATATATTTTATATATTATAATTTTATATTTATAAATAAATTATAAATTGTAATTATTATAAATATAACAATATATTTATAAATTATAAAATATAGTAGTATATTTAGGAATAAAGTATAGAATTTATTATGGAATAATATAAATAATATCTATAAATAAATATATATATTATTATATATCTTTTCTATTCATATATAATACATAATATTATATATTATATAAAATAATATAAATATATATTATATATAAACATAATAAATAGACATAATAAATAAAATAAACATAATATATAAACATAATAAATAAAAATGCATAAACCATCACCACAATTTTAGAACACTTTTATTATTCTGAAAAGAAATCTTATACCTTTTATCTTTCACCTCCCAAACCTCCCATCTCAGCCCAAGCCAATCACGAATCTTTCCACTGTACAGAGTTGCCCATTCTGGACATTTCATATACATAAAAAAATACGTGGCCTTTGTGACTGGTTTCTTTCATTTAGCATAAATGTTTTCAAAGTTTGTCCATGTTGTAGCATGCCCAAATATTTCATTGCTTTTTATGAATGAAAAATGTTCCATTGTGGGTACCTGGGTGGCTCAGTTGGTTAAGCAGCTGCCTTCAGCTCAGGTCATGATCCCAGAGTCCTGGGATCAAGCCCCACATGGGGCTTCCTGCTTGGCGGGAAGCCTGCTTCTCCTTCTCCCACTCCCCCTGCTTGTGTTCTTTCTCTAGCGTCTCTCTCTCTCTCTCTGTCAGTTAAATAAATAAATAAAATCTTTATAAAAAAAAAGAAAAGAAAAATGTTCCATTGTATGGGTGTATGACGTTTTGTTCATCGGTGGGTGGACATTGGGTTTTTCCATCTTTTTTTTTTTTTAAGATTTTAAATATTTATTTGAGAGAGAGAGTGAGAGAGAGAAAGAGCACAAGAGGGGGGAGTGGGAGAGGGAGAGGCAGACTCCCTGCTGAGCAGGTAGCCCGATGCGGGACTCGATCCAGGGACTCCTGGATCATGACCTGAGCCGAAGGCAGTCGCTTAACCAACTGAGCCACCCAGGCGCCCGGGTTTTTCCATCTTTTTGATGAAGGATAATTGGAAGAAAGGCAGGCAGGGACAAGCACCCCCTCCCCCTTAAAAGGATTTTTAAACCCACCCTGGAGGGAGCCCTCCACTGTTTTCCATGTGATAGATAGATGACAAAAACCTGATTGGATGACAGGCCAGGGAGGGTAAATCAGATTAAAACAGCCCTCCAACAAGCCCATAAAAACCCCTAGACTTAGGCTGATGGCAACCGTCTCAGGTCCCCTCCCTCTTTGGGAGCTTTGTGTTATCACTTTGCTATCACTCAGTAAACCTTGCTTTGCTGCCCACCACTCTGGTCTACTTCTCCATTCTTTGAAGTGGCGTGACCAAGAACTGTGAGCACCAAAGGAGAAGTAAATCCTGTAACAGTTGACAATATTGTAAATGTTGCAATGCACATTTGAACACAAGTTTTTGTGAAGACAGGTTTTCATCTCTTTTGAGTATATACCTACACCTCTTTTCCAGAGCTCAGGAGACAAATGGCTTTTGCATATACAAGCCCAGGCCTTCTGTAAGCTCTGAGGGGTATTCCCTGAGCCCCTGACCTCAAACCTGGCAGGTTAAGCCGAAATTCTACTCAACCTTCAAGGCCCACTTCATGCACGGATACATTCACTCAATAAATGTTTATTCATTCTATACTAGGTGCCAGGCTCTCTGCTACGTGCTGGGGATGCAGAAAGAACAACATAGCATTTGGAAGCAAAATTCAACCAAGTTAATGTGAAGATCTAATAAGCTTTATTAAACAATTTATGAATTGACTAGCATCTCCCAACTGGCAAGTAAGGGGAGCTCCAAGGAGTTGTACAAAATGGAAGGTTTTTATGGGAAAGAGGTTGGGCAAAAAGTTATTAGCCAAAGAAAGGACTGTTCCAGTCAAGGTTACCTTCCCTTAGCCAGAAGGGCAGGAAGTCTTATAAGGTGGGTCATGCCATTTTCCTTAGGGAGTGGGAGACTGGAAAGGGCCCATGTGACAGATTACCTCACTGGTGCTGACCAGAAATTCTGGATTCATTGGCTTAAAATTCCATTCTTGGGAAGGTAGAAACTGCAGTTAAGTATTGGTTTGCTGTCCTGGGGGCAAGTGACTCTGAGGGAAAAGGTTAGGGTATAGGCAGGGAGAGATAGGAGGCCCATGACTCCCCTGACTAGGCTCATGCAGGGGGCTAAGTGACCAGGCTCACAGAAATCCCAAATAGGCTCACGGAAATCCCAAATGTGGAGAAATATTGAGGTGGACAAAACCAGGGATAAGGGAGCAAATCAGACCACCTGGTCCTGAATGTTAGAGAGTATTTTGTTTTGTTTTGTTTTTGGCAGCTACATTGTAATCACAGAAAATGACCAGACCTCAAAGAAGTAAGCCATTAAGAGATGTTATCATTAGTCCTTGCTCAAACCAAGCCCGCAAAGAATTTCAAGGCCAAAAGCTTCCTGGTCAGTTCTCAATAAAAGACTGCCAGTAAAAGCCCACAGGGGCAACCCCATTCGGGACCCCTCTCACTCTAGAGACCTTTTTTCTTTCCTTTCTGCTCTCACCTTCACTTAATAAACTTTCACTTCACCTTTTTGTGTCTGCAAGATTCATTCTTCAACTCCGTGAGACAAGAACCCCACAACCCTATAACAACTCTTCCCTGGGCTTGTGGCTTTCATTTTAACTATAGGCAAGAATCCTTATCCTCATGGAGTTTAAGAGCCAGTAAGGGCATTGAGGAGAATAAACAAGCAAATTATACGGTGTGTCCCTTTCTCCATGAAGCATTCCTAGATGCGGCAGGAAGGGTTAAATTCTACTCAAGTAGTACTTGTTTATTTCTCTTTTATTTCAAAAAAGTGATTTCTATCTCTACAATGGCACCCATTCAAAATTTCATTAAAAAGAGATAATGTAAAGTACTCAGCACTCCTGTTACGATGAAGAGAGATTTACCATGGTCATCTGTGTATCCTCCCCATTTGGGTTTCTTTTTATGAGCTCCATTATGGGTTTTGAAAATGACTGACAACATGTGGGAGATGACATGTCAATAACACTGATTTGCAGTATAGAGTCCACGGTTCTCAAGATATGACAGGGTAAGCTTGCAGCTGGGACCATCATGACTTGTAGCCTCCTTCCCCACTGTTCCTCAGCTACCCCACTCAACTGAGGGTTTAGTAACCGCGGGCAGACTCTGAGACTTCCTTCCACTCCTTTCTCTAATTGGGACCAAACAGGTATTAAGTGCATGTGTCCAGCTAGCTCTCTGCTGTGCCCTGGCAGGCACAGGGACTGTGTGACAGCTGGTGCCAGGTATCTGCAAGATGCAGCAGATAGCAGCCAGTGATACGGGAAACAAAGGCAGAAGGAAATGTAGAAAAAAATTAAATGTCCTTTTAACCTGCAGCCCATATTGACAAATACTTGAGATCCGCAGAGTATAACATTCCTCCAGGAAGCTCCCAACTGTCTTAATGCTTTGCTAGAGGGAAAAACAACCTTAGCTCGACAATAGCAAGGCCTCCAGAATCCTGTGAGTCTTCTTTAGCCTATGAAAGTCATTTTGGAACTTGCCTTTTCTTTACTTCCCCCAACCCCAAAGTACATCATCAGTTGCTCCTCACAATCCTGGGGTTACAGCTCTTTCTGCCCACAGGTCTTGTCCCGGTGCTTTAATAAAATCATCTTTTTTGCACCAAAGACTTCTCAAGAATTCCTTCTTGGCTGTGGGCTCTGGATCCCAACAACATTACTTAAACCATTCGACATCACCAGGACCTCTTGGGAGTCCGCCAGATCTACAGCTTTCTTATTACCGGGAGCACCTGGATAAAATAGTAGACTTTCCTGAGCCTCTCGAATAAAACTGGGATCATACCTAGGTTGCAAAGTTGTCAAAAGGAATAGAAGGGGGGGGGAATGACACGTCTTGAGCCACCCCATCTCCATCAGCCTCCCTAGCCACTCCCCAGATAAACTCCAAGTAAAATAGTGTACTCGCTGCGTGTGTGTCCCCTTTAGGACAGGTCTGGCACCCCTCTTCCCAACAGATTTCTGCCCCTAAGTCCCTTCTCTATAGAAATCTTGAGGCAGGTCCTGAAATTCATACCCATTTATTGTTAATAACTGGAGGATCTTATAGGCATGTTCTCAGAATATCAACGCTAACAGAGCCTTTTAAGGCTCTTCTGGGAGGCCTGCTATCATGATACCCCAACTCAGTCAGTGGTTTCTGAAATGAATGAAATAAAGGACAGTCAAGCAGGAATCCATCAAGCTTTGAACCGCTGCTTTCAGGCGGCAGCGGCCCCTGGGGAAGTTCTCCCCGCTTCATCTCCCCTCCGCTCCCCACTGGCCCCCCTCGGTCAGGTTGGAGGCGGAGGAGTTCCGGAGCGGGGAGCCCAACCACAGCGGCTCAGAGTCCGCGAGGCAGCGGGGCCGGGGTGGGGTGGGGGGGTAGTGGTGGAGGGCGGAGGGCGGAGGGCGGAGGGCGGAGGGCGGAGGGCGGAGGGCGGAGGGCGGGCCCCGGGCTCGCAGCCGTCACGTGGCGAGTCAGCTGGGCGCGCGGGGCGGGGCCGGGCGCGGTAAATAGGCGCGGGGGCAGGCTCCGGGAAGCTACGGCGGCAGCTCGGCCCGGCGCTGGCGGGGGCCCCCGGCGCGCTCGCAGGGTGCAGGCCCAGGCTCTCGGCTGCGGGGCTCGGTGAGTGCGGGCGGGCGGCTCGGGCGCGGCGCCGCCGCGGTGGACGTGACCTTGGAGGGGCAAGGGGAGGCCGGGGCGGGCTGGGGGGAGCTTTGGCGCCCCCGCCAGGCCCAGGCGCGGTCCCGCGGCATCCCCGGGGCG
>NC_138370.1:44673353-44690789 GCF_054177405.1 Leptonychotes weddellii | reverse complement strand
TAGATTTGGGACAGATTGAGAATCCAGTCTTCCTGAAGGCTCTCCAACCTCCTAAGGAAGCTTTGGTAAAAATCAATCTCAGCAGCAGCCCAAACTGATTCCATGTCCTTAGAGAATATCAGGACCGAAGCCTTCTGCAACTTGGCATTAGCCCCTGCGTTCATTCCATTTCATTCTAGAGTCCCAAGGTCCACAGTAGTCCCAGGAATGGCTTCAGAGTAGTCTGGGGAGTGATTATGATATGGGGGGGGGGGGTGCGGCTAATAGGATCAGCTGACCACCTGGCATTCAGTGGGATGTGCTTCCATGGAAACTGTCGAGTGCTGTAGGGGCCTGGAGAGGGAAGAAATGTGAGAGCCTGTCTTGTTCAGCCAGGAATTGGCTTGGCAGAGGGCCAGAGGGGTCCACCCAGGAAGACCAGCTGCCTGAGGGCTGGAAGTACCATCTGCCCACAGCTGTTCCCTCCACGGTGTCCACGCCCTGCAAGCGGGTCTGGTGACTTGCACTCTTCTTACCCAGTTTGGGCCCTTCTTTTCTCACAGAATAAGGACTTTCTGTTCATTCTGTCCTGTAATTAAAAAAAAAACCACAAAACACAAAACTGAGAAGACGGGAAGTGTTCACCCCAAAGAGGGGAAGCGAAAGCTGGTTGTGTTTCCAGCAAAGGCCGTAGGACCCACGGCCAGCTTGCTGGGTGCACAGCTTGCGTTAGCCAGTTGCTGTCGCTGGTCCGCTGCGCACGGTTCCTGCGAATGCAGGAAGACGCGGGATATCTGCGTCTGTCCCTTCTAGCCAGAGAAAGCTCAGCAGTCTCCTGGGCTCTAAAAATGGAAGCCCAGTTGGAGGTCAGTTGAGGTTCAAACCTCATTTTTAGTTCAGACTCTTATGATGTAGAGGTAGGTACTGTGGACAGGTCTGGAGTGGACTGGAGTTACTTGGCACAGGCTAGCAGTGGGGGGAGGGAGGGGAGAAAGGAGGGTGGTGGGTGGCACCTGGGAATGGAGGGTGCCCAAGCGAGCAGCCCTTCACCGCTTTCTTACTATAGAGCAGGTGCCGTCGTGGAGCCCTGGACTTCCACCTGGAGAAATGAAAGGTCATCAGCCCTATTTTACAGCTGGTGACACTGAGGCTCAGTGCAGGTTGGTACTCAACGGTGTACAGTTAGTAAGCGGAAGATCTGAACCCAGGTCTCCTGACTCCAAGCCCAGTGCTCGTCCTCGCCATAGGCTACAGCAGCTGTTCACTACCTGAACCCCAATCCAGACTTACTCGCAAATGCCACAGCCCTGGGATGCTGGGCTGAAAGGACGAGTTGTCCAAGTGCTCAGTGCTAGGGGGGCTTTTAGTGGTTCAAGCTGAGCTCCCGCCCTCCAGGCTCATGGCTCTGCAGTTCGCTGGGGCCCCTGGTCTCCCTGACGCAGGGTTATGATGGGGAGAATGACGTTGACAGGAAGTACGGAGGAGGACCTGTGGAACCAAGAGAAGAAGGGCAAGTGCATGAAAGTCTCACTTGTGGGGGCCTGGCTGTGGCCATGGCAGCCCTTGGCCCAGAAACGGAGAACCGTCTGGGAAATGGGTGGTGCCTGTGTTCTCTGCCACCAGAAAAACCAGAGAAAGCTTGTTTCAAGTCCACGTTATCATGGAATTGCTCCCATTCTCCACTTGCTCATGATTTAACATCTCAGCAGGTGGCAGAGTCCCCGGGGGTCACCTGGGGATGGCCCTCTATGACCTGTAGGGAGCATTCACATGGGGCTGCCTTAGCACCCCACCACGTTCCCACAGGTCACGGTGAAAGCCGGGGAGGGCGACCCTCCCAGGTGTGATTCAAGCGGGCTTGTCAGCAGGCCTGGCCCTCCTGGCATGGGTCTGAACACCCATGTGCCCAGAGCGTACCCTCCAGTGTTCGCCCGCTAGGTTCTCCTATCGTGGGAAAATGTGGAGGCGCCCAGTGTAAGTTGGAGGGTGTCCAGATAAAGAAAGGGAACCCGACTGCTTTGCTTCTTTGCTCAGAAGATGTTATGAGAGAGACCTCAGCTCCCTTGCTCCTTCCACCGTGTGAGGACACAGCGAGACATTTACCTAACAGTTGGGAGACCATGTGGGTCCATGATGTGGTCATGGGAGCACCAGCCTCCCCGTGAGTCACTGAAAACAAGAAGATTAAGTGGGTTTTTTTTTTTAATTTTCTTTTTAGATTTTATTTATTTATTTGAGAGAGACAGAGATAGCGAGAGAGAGCACAAGTGGGAAGGAGAGGGAGAAGCAGGCTCCCCGCAGAGCAAGGAGCCTGATGCGGGACTCGATCCCAGGACCCCGGGATCACGACCCAAGCCGAAGGCAGACGTTTATCCGACTGAGCCACCCAGGCACCCAGGTTAAGTGTTTTGAGCCGAAAGTCACTAGGAGAACGCTTCACTTTGACTAGGAATCAACTGGAAGTACATTTGGGAGCTCAGGGTTTTGGGTAGCCCTAGCTACTCTTCTTCCTAAAAGAGCAAAACTTTGAATATAATATGTTCATTTAATTTTTAAAAAAAAGATAGTGAAAAATAAGTCTCCCCGCCACACATACTACTTTTCACGTTTTTGGGGTTTTTTTTGATGTTTTGCATGTGGTAACGGTAATAGGCATGTACATTGCTTCATGGGCTCACACGCTTACCATTGACTCATCTGCTACTTGCTTTTTTCCCACTTACATGTATCTTGGGCATATTTACTTTATCCGTACAGTATGATTCACTTCACCTAGTTCATTTTGAATGGCCGCTTTCTGTTCTGTTAATCATTTACTGTAACATAACAGTTAATCTGTTATTAGACACTTGGCTTTGTTTCTGGTCTCTCGTTATACAGAGAATATTTAGTAAACATCTGTATACCTGTATCTTTGAATTTGAGGCCAGTAGGATAAATTTCTAAATGTCAAATTGCTGAGCCAAAGGGCGTACAGATCGAAAAATTTATAGAAATGGCCCGGGTATCGTCTCCATGATTGTGCTTACCGCCGGGGTTCAGCAGCCCAGCGTTTCTGCCTCCCCACGTCTGACCGCCACCAGGAACCAGCCAGCCGCCCAGCCTTTGCAAGTCCTTCATTTAATCTCAACTACTTGAGTATCTTTTGATATCTGATGGCCATTTGTAGTTTTGTTTGTTTTTTTTAAGATTTTATTTATTCATGAGAGATGGAGAGAGACAGAGGCAGAGGGAGAAGCAGGCTTCCCACTGAGTGTGGAGCCCAATGTGGGGCTCGATCCCAGGACCCTGGGATCATGACCTGAGCCGAAGGCAGACGCTTAACGACTGAGCCCCCCAGGCTCCCTGTACTTCTTTTTCTATAAATTCATTGTGTGTCCTTTTGCCATTTCTCTATTGTGGTTTTATTCAGGTTTTTAAGCGCCTTTTGCATATTAAGGAAATGAAGCTTTAAGTATATGGGAGTACTATTTTGTCAGTTTGCCACTTTTTATCTTGTTTTTCTAGAAAAAGAGGCTTTATTTTCCTGTAATCAAGCACTGTCCCTTTAAAGTTCTGTTTGTCAATCATAGATGGTTCTCACTCTGATACTACAGTTTTTTAAAGTGCATTTACTGTTTTCTTCATACAGCTTGTTTTTACTTAAGATCCCTGTTCCGTGTAACACTTCCTGTGTAAAGATTCAGCCTTACTGTGTTTTTCGAAATGTCATCCACTGAAACGGGCCGTTGCCCCTCCCACCTGTGCCGCGAAAGCTAAATCCCCCCATGGGGAGTGGTCTGTTTTGTTGATCAGACTGTTCCTGGGCCAGTGTCAGCCAGGGTTTTATAATATGTTGACTACCCCAGAGGGCAGGCCTCCATCCGTGCTCTTTTCCAGAACTATTTGCTGTTGTCACGTCTTTATTCTTCGGGATGAATTGTTGGCTTAAGCAGCAGTCAAGTTTAAGTCTTGCCTCAACTGTAATTCACTGTGGGAGGCTGCGTGCTCAGTGCATCTTCGGGAACCCTGTGTCCTGGGAGGAGGTGGGTCCCTCTGGAAGCCGCTGGGGTCAGGGACAGGAAACCCTCCCCCTTCCACCCCTGCTCCCCACACAGGTGTCCCACAAGGCCCCCGGGGCTGTGGCACCGGGAACATTGCTTGCTTTCATTAGAGCTCCTTGCCTAAGAGCATGGTTCAGAGGCGGGGCTGGTCTCCTGACTTGCAAGCCAGTCTGAGATCTGAGGACTGGTGTGATGGCTTCCCTTCCTGGAAAGACCCGTCTGGAAAAACTGGAAAAACCAGAGAACGTCCGGGACTTGTGCCACTGGCCAGACTGGCTCTGTCCCCTGGTGCTACTGAGCCTGGCACATCCTGGGCTTCGTTGGCCTCTGTTGGCTTGTCTTACGCCCCGAGTGTGGCTGGGGAAGTAGATTCTCTTTCGCGTTTTTCTTATCTCAGTGGTCCTCCACTTGGGACCTAATCACCCAAGACTGTTTCCTGTCTCAGAGCACGAACCTGGAAGAGTCTCAAACTTGGCTCGACAAACCCAGGGAGAGGCAGTTGGGCGACAGCAGGGAGGGCCCTGAACCCCCGTTTAGCCCGAAGATCTGGGTCTGTTGATGGGTTGCGGATGCAGGCGTCCGTGCTGCCTGGGGCCTGGGCCCGGGCTTCTGACAGACAGCAGGGCCGTGCTGGCCCCAGTCCCGCAGCTCCCGAGATAGCCGCCGGCCACCCAGTGAGCAGCGCCATCAGACGGTGAGCCCGGCTTGAGAACGGCCGGGGGGGCGCCCAGGAGGCCCAGCTGCCCGCAGCCTGCTCTGTCCCGGCCCCGGGGCATCTGGAGGACACGCGGACACAGCCCGTCTTAGCCCCCGGGCGGCTCCCGACAGAACAGTACAGACGGGGTGGCTGCTGAGCAGTTTCTCAGTTTGGGACCCAGTGTGGGAGTCTGAGGCCAGGGTGCCGGCACGGTCAGGTGAGGGTCCTCTTCTGGCTGTGTGCTCCCATGGCAGAAGGTGAGAGCGAGCTCCCTGGGGTCTCTTTGATGAGAACACTGGTCCCATCCTCATGACGAATCACCCCCCCAAAGGCCCCACCTCCTAATGCCATCACATGGGGGTTAGGATTTCAACATGAATTTGGGTGGGGGGCTGGGGTGGACGAACATTCAGTCCACAGCACGGCCCTGTGTGCTCCGGGCACAGATTGGGACTTTGCTGAGACGGGGCCTGGGAGCCCAGGGGCACTGTTGGTCTTTGAGGGCTCTCTGCCCCCCCCACACCCACACATTTCCGAAGAGGAGACCGAGAAATGGAGCCCCTGAGTTGTTTCTGGCCCCAGAACCATGCTGCCTGAGGCGGCACCCCTGTGTATGTTACGTACTTGAACTGAAGTATCCTGATGTCTTGTCTTTTCTAGGTGAATCGAAGATCCAGCTTCCAAAATGTGGCCCCTCTTGGCTACCCTTGGCTGCCTGGTGGTGCTGACTGGTGCCCAGAGCAGGCCGCCTTTCCAGCCGCTGTCGGATGAGCTGGTCAGCTACATTAACAAACGTAACACTACGTGGAAGGTGAGCTGTGGGGACCGCCGCTTCTGTGCGCGCCCCTGCCGCGGGGGATCGGTTGGTGCGTTCCGCCTCCCGAGGGTGGTTGCTGCAGCCGTGGCCCAGAGGGCCGTCTGTCCCGGAGAGTGGGCCTGATTGAGAGTCGTGGCCACTGCGGACCGTGCCAACCTCCTCCCCGCTCCTTGCCCCCTGCGCACGCGTGCGTGGTGGTGCATGGGGGCTAAACGAGCTCTGGAAGTGCTCACAGCCAGGAGGACCCTGAACCTCGCTCCCCCACCATGGTAATTGTTAAGGCTCATCGGGCAGCTCCTTGCTTCTGCCCAGCCCCCGAGGCCTGGGACTGCAGGAATAAAGAGACGAAGAATGAGCCATGTTCAGGGCTGCAGAGGGCTTCTCTTGACCTCAGCAGATGTAGCAGATCAGAGAAGATCCCCAGTGGTCTGGGAGCTGCGTGCCCGCCCGCTCCCCCCCGCCCCGCCCCGGGTGGCTCCCTCGGGACAGGGCCTCGCTTGCTGTGAGGGGTGCCTGTCTCAGTCCGTCCACACTGCTGTAACAAAGTACCACAGATTGGGTGGTGCATAAGTAGAAATGCATCGCTTACAGTTCTGGAGGCTGGAAGTACAGTTTCAGGGTGCCGGCATGGCTGGGTTCTAGGGAGGGCCTTCCTTAGTGGGAGGGGCAAGCCAGCTCTCCTGGGGCTCCTAGAAGGGCACTAATCCCGTTCACGAGGGCTGCACCCTTGTGACCAAATCACCTCCCAAAGGCCCCACCTCCAGTACCATCACCTTGAGGGTTAGGTTTCAACATGAATTTGGGGGGA
This sequence comes from Leptonychotes weddellii, assembly GCF_054177405.1. Classification (NCBI taxonomy): domain Eukaryota; kingdom Metazoa; phylum Chordata; class Mammalia; order Carnivora; family Phocidae; genus Leptonychotes; species Leptonychotes weddellii. The sequence continues at coordinate 44,684,445 of NC_138370.1, read as the reverse complement.
TGCATTTGTTCTATAGCAATGCCCCAAGTCCCCTTGCTCTGCTGAGCTGGTCGGGACCCCTGGCCTTGTCAGGCCTTCATCTACCCCCAGCCCTGGACACCCCCTCTGTTGACTGCTGTGGCTGGGGCTCTCTTCCAGGCTGGACACAACTTCCACAATGTGGACCCGAGCTACCTGAGGAAGCTATGTGGCACCTTCCTGGGTGGGCCGAAGCTGCCCCAGAGGTGAGTGCCTGCTGCCCGGGGGTGGATACAGGGCTGCCCCTGCTGCGCTGCCATATGAACAGCAGGGGTGTGTTTGGGACCGCGGGAAAGAGGGAGTAAGAAGGCCTCCTTGGCATCCAGAGGCCTCCCTTCTCCCGGAGCTGCGAGACTCTGCCTGACAGGGCTCAGCCCCCGGTGCCGTGTTTCCTACTGTGCTTCTCGACGTGTCTCAGAGGCCAGTGGGCAGGGCCCCGGGTCTGTCCTGTATGACCTGGCTGGATCCAGTTGAATAACTGAAGGAGACTCTAAGAAAAGCCATCTGATCTGCCATTGATGTTTCATTTTTTCTAGAGAACTCTGTAATGGGGCATTTTCAAGTAGATACTACTCTTATAGGAAGCATTAGAAATATCTGCCAATGTGGATGGAGTAGTTAGGGGACATCACACAACGGGGAAGATATTAAAAATGTTGTGAGGACCCTGGGCAGACCCGGGATGGGGTGAGGGGAGTAAGAAACACAGTTATGTGGATCTTGTGGCCAAACTCCTGAAAAATATCCCATAAAATAAGACCAGAAGGAAGCACAGGGAACGAGAAGATGTGTTGAACGGTAGAGTTCTTGGTTTGGTTTGGTTGTGTAAAGTTCCCAGGGGACATCCCTGCAGATGTCACCTTCAGCTTGTCCTTCCTGTGCCTCCCTTTCCACGTGATGGCCCAGCCGGCAGTCGCTGATGTCTACGGGGACGGGGGAGGGTTGTAAGATGAGAGTTTGGGGATGCCTGGGTGGCTCAGTTGGTTGAGCGTCTGCTTTCGGCTCAGGTCGTGATCCCGGGGTCTTGGGATCGAGCCCCACGTCGGGCTCCCTGCTCAGCAAGTTTGTCATGGAGGCCTTCCTTTATCTAGAATTTGGTTTGCCGAGAACATGATTCTGCCTGAAAGCTTCGATTCCCGGGAACAGTGGCCTAACTGCCCGACCATCAAAGAGATCCGAGACCAGGGCTCCTGTGGGTCCTGCTGGGTGAGGCCCTGCTGACTGGGAGGGGCCCGAGCATGGGTGGCGGGGGGCACTTGTCCGACCAGCCATGAGTGACTAGGGAAGTTAGTAAACTTGCTGAGTCTCCATTTCTGTCAGCATACAAATCATGAAGATCCCTGTGGTCATGAGTTATTGCAAGAACTAGGTGGAAGAGTCGATGTGCAAAGCACTCTGCATGGAGTCTGGGTGTGGCACGTGTGTGGGTGGTGAAGCTGTTTTTACTTCCCTGTTGGACACGCTGTCCCAGGCCGTCAGCAGATACCAGTAGTTTTGAGCTCTGCTCTGCTTCATGAAGACGTATCCCATCCGTATCAATGAGCTATCTTAATTTAATTTCTAACTGTGGTAAAGTACGCATGGTATAAATTTAACCGTCTTAGTCATGTTTAAGCGCAGTTCGGTGGCATTAAGTACATTCACGTTATCGGAAATGTGGTCACCGGGGTCCATCCGCAGAGCTCTTACCATCTTGTAAGAATGGAAACTGCCCCCATTAAACACTAATCCCCCTTCCCCAGCCCCCCAGCAACCACCCTTCTACTCTCTGTCTCTTACCGACCAGCCTAGATACCTCATGTTAGTAAAATCGTACAGTATTTGTCCTCTGTATGAGCTGTTTTATGTTAACAACAACCCACGTTTTAGAAACGAACTTGAGTGCGCACGTAAAGATTTGGGGCGGACTGGTCTCCCGCTTTAAAGACACACATGAGCGCCAGGACCCTCACTGGCATGGGGGGAGACTAGCCACCAAGAAGGTCTGAGGCGTCCATTGTGGTCCTCCGCTGGGGTGGCTGGCAGAGCCCACGGCCCAGGAGTGGGGCTCACCTGTGTGGGGCTTGTTTCCGCAGGCATTTGGGGCCGTGGAAGCCATTTCTGACCGGATCTGCATCCGCACCAATGGGCACGTCAACGTGGAGGTGTCTGCCGAGGACATGCTCACATGCTGTGGCGACCAGTGTGGGGACGGGTGAGTCAGAAGTGGCCCCTGGAGCCCCCAGGCTGAGGCCTCCCTGAGGACAGGAGTGGTACTCCAGGTCAGCAGACGGTCCTTTGCTGAGACAGCTGGCGGGGGGAGTCGGGCAGCAGGCCCCGGTGTGACTGCTACCTTCCGGGAGCCGCCTGAAGCCAGGCTGAGCCCGCAGCGCTGGGTGTGGCTGGTTCGGTGTGAGCACACCAGAGATGGTCTCAGAATATGCGGCTGAACTTCTCATCTCTGGCCTGGTTTTTGTCATCCTTGTTCCCTTTCCTTGCTCAGGGAAATGTAATGGGGCCTCGTTTCTGTAACGCAGAATGATGGGCCCCCAGCTTGGTCACAGAACCTAAATTCCCACTGTGGGTGCCTGCTTTTCTGCCAGCTCTGGCCTTGGTTTTACAGCCATGGTTCTCGGATATGGCTACGGAGTAGAAATACCTGGGAGTTAAATAAAAGCGTCCAGGCCTCACCTCATTCCGATCCGCCCAGTTCCCGGCATTAGCGTCGTGTGTATTAAAACACCAGGGGATTGCAGCGTGCTGATTGAGAATCTGTGTGACGGCCTGGTTTGGCGTAGACATGAACACGGGGGTCCTTCTGTCTTGTTGGGGAGGGTGGTGGGCAGGCCCAGGAGCTGGGGCGATTCGCCGGAAGAGGTGACTATCCCAGGGAGGGTGAAGTGGGCTTCCTGGGGACCCGGGAGAGCTATTGGGCTAGCTGCTGAAGGCCCTGGTGGATCCGTAAGCGACCCTGGGGCCTTGGCAGCAGGTGGTGTGGCCTGGGAGCAGCTAGAAGTTCTCTCACAGTGAATTTAAAGAGTGGCTCTTTTCTTAGCTGTAATGGGGGCTTTCCTGCTGAAGCTTGGAACTTCTGGACAAAACAAGGCCTGGTTTCCGGTGGGCTCTATGAATCTCATGTAGGTGAGTGTCTGCCCTCAGCCTCTCTCTGGCTAGCTGGATTTTATAAGCCACGAGGAAGAATGGTCTCCGCTTGCATTGTAAAGTGCGGGTTGAGCGTTGAGGGCAGGAGGCTGAACAATCCGGTAGAAACAGGCGGTCCCCTCCAGGGCAGAACAGGGCAGGCTTAGCGATGGAGTTCGTGCTGCACCTTTGACCTCCTGTTCCCGTCGGTGCTGCCCTTGTGCCCCCAGAGGGCTTCTGAAGAGACTGGCAGCTGATCCCTTCCTTGCTACTTGGCCCCCCAGGCTGCAGACCCTACTCCATCCCTCCCTGTGAGCACCACGTGAATGGCTCCCGGCCCCCATGCACAGGAGAGGGGGATACCCCCAAGTGCAGCAAGATCTGCGAGCCCGGCTACACCCCGTCCTACAAAGAAGACAAGCACTATGGTAAGGTGGGGCCCGCGCTCCCAGCACCCCAGGGCCGGGGACCCGCTGACACCCTTCCCGAGCCAGAGGAAGGGAGAGGCCGGGGCAGTCGACCCTTGGAGTCAGGAACACAGGAGGGAGAAAGGAAGGTCGTGACTGACTGTCTTGTCAGCGGGAGCAATACACTGCGTTTTCTGCCTGTCTCCGTGCCGAATCCGGCCCCTGGATCCCCGATGTGTTGGTCACAGACCCTTAGGGTTGGAGGGACCAGGCCCCTCGTTTTACAGGGGAATGATCTGGCCTAGAACCTTCTGGGCACCACTCTGCCCTTCCTCTGGGGTCTCGTGCTCACCGCCCCTCCCGCCTCAAAGCTGTGCCCCGCCCCCCCAATCTCCACTTCCCGGTCGGGCGCCATCATTCATTCCTCCCCAGGGAGGCCCTCCCAGGCCCCTGGGCTGGACGAGTCCCCAAACGCAGTCTTCACCTGGCAGCTCCCCATGAGTCAGTGAAGAGCTGACAGATGGAGCCGCGGGGGGCACGTCTCACCCCCCCCCCCTTCCGGCTGGTTCATTTGCCAGGATGCAGTTCCTACAGCATGTCCAGTAGCGAGAAGGAGATCATGGCAGAGATCTACAAGAACGGCCCAGTAGAGGCGGCCTTCACCGTGTACTCCGACTTCCTGATGTACAAGTCTGGTGCGTGTTGCCCCCTCATGGCAGCGGGAGCCGGGGAGGTGTGGGTTCCGGGGGGACCCACAGGGCTGGATCACGGAGGAAGACGTCGGATTGTGCTGGCAAAGTCCCAGACCACGCCTCACATTCAGGGGGCCAGGGGGGCAGGAAGCACCTGGCTGTCGTATCCACCCCGGGGAACCCGACAGCCCCTGGCCCGAGAGCTGCCTTAGAAACCCCCCATTCTAGATGAGCAGTCTGTGGCCAACCTCTGCTGTCTCCTTTCCGTTCTGCCACCTCGAACTCTTCAGCGCTCTCTGCTCTTAGGAAACGTCATTGATTAAAGGGAGATGATTCTGGCAAGACGAGATTATAAAGCCAGCGCTTTTTTTTTTTTTAAAGATTTTATTTATTTGACAGAGAGACACACCGAGAGAGGGAACACAAGCAGGGGGAGTGGGAGAGGGAGAAGCAGGCTTCCCGCTGAGCAGGGAGCCCGATGCGGGGCTCGATCCCAGGACCCTGGGATCATGACCTGAGCGGAAGGCAGACGCTTAACAACTGAGTCACCCAGGCGCCCGAAGCTGGTGCTTTTTAACAGTTCCCCCGCCCCCCCATAATTTAAAGGGATGCATTTCCAGTTTGACAGACTGATTAACTCACCAGTGAGGCCATCGCCTGCTCCACAGGCCCCGTGAGCACGCTGAGCTCGGTCAGCACCGGCTGCGGCCACCCCGGCCTCTCTCTCTCTTCACCCCTGCAGGGTCCATCCCAGGGCAGCAACTTGAAACTCCTCAAGTTACAGAACCCTTTTGACAAATACATCCTTCCATGGAGTCCTAGCATGTAGAACGGATAGCTGGAATTGAATGTTAATGTTAAATTTACTTCTTAGATTAGAATTTATAACTTCAGTTTTCAAGGCAACCAACAAGCTCATTTTGTTGGGACTCCCCTTTAATATTTACTCAACATATTTGGGTGTTGGGCTTTCAAAAACCTATTGGAATGATTACCCCATGTGGCGGGAGCCCCTGGAGCCCTCTGAGAGAACGTCAGAGCGCTCTCTGTGTAACCTTGTTTGGGAGGGCTTGGTGGGCCCGGGGAGCCAGCTGAGTTGGAGCGATGCTCCGGGACCGGTCTCTGCCTGAACGGGCCGTCCCTTTCTCAGGAGTGTACCAGCACATCACTGGAGAAATGATGGGAGGCCACGCTGTCCGCATCCTGGGCTGGGGAGTGGAGAATGGCACGCCCTACTGGCTGGTTGGCAACTCGTGGAACACGGACTGGGGCGACAATGGTGAGTGGCGGCCCACTGCCTGCTCACAGGGCGTGTGAGCCGGGACGGAGTGGTCATCTTGTCCTGCTCTGCTCCAGACACTGGCCCTGGGGCTCAGCAGTGACCTCCTGGGGGTTCCCTTGCCATGAAGGCAGATGCTGATGCCGAGAGAGGGTGGTAGGGATCAGGATGTGGCTTCGGGTCGCTTGTCCCTCACGCTTCCCCACGCCCCGGGTGCAGTGCTTGCTTATGTGCGTCAAATGGAAGTGGGGTCTAGAGGCCTCGTGACGTGGAGCCAGGCTACTGGGCAAACAGGAGAGGAGTCGGGAGAGCACCTTGGGGTTGGTTTGCTGACTGCTTTGGGGCTAGGCTGGTGTCTTCTCCTAAGTCTTTCTGTTGTGAGTGTGAGTACCTTGGCAAGGGTCAAAACTGAGCACACTCTAAAGGCCTATTTTTGCTTTCCAGGCTTCTTTAAAATCCTCAGAGGACGGGATCACTGTGGAATTGAATCAGAAATTGTGGCGGGAGTCCCATGCACTGACCAGTACTGGAAAAAGATCTAATCTGCTGTGGGACTGGTCCTGCCAGCCCTGGGGCAGTGTTTCCCTAAAGATAGCCAGTTGGGCTGGTGAGGAGATGGGGAGGAATGTCTTTTATCCTTTCGAGTTGAGATAAGGTATAAGAGGTTTTAGACAGGGCCTGAAGGATTGGGCCAAACCTCGCATCTACCATCAGAACCGTCTTCCAAGGAGACATGTCCAAGGCCTGGCTACCTCCCAGCCTGCTGGGTGGACCGCGGTCCCAGGGCACACTTAGACGACGTGAGCCACCCTCGCAAGCAAAGCGAGGCCTTCCACCCCCCGCCCCCCAGACTAGTGCCCGCACCCCAGCGCATCCTCCCCCCTTCCGCGCACACCGGGAAGCCAGACCGAGACCTAGAGGGTTTGTTAGGCGTTCCAGAGGAATAGAAAGTGGAGTCCCTAACAAGACCAGTCCCCACCAGTGGCAGTACTTGTAAGCAAGTAGCTCGCTAGCTGTGGACTAGGTTGAAAAAACCCGTGGGGCGGCCCTTGGGGGAAACCCGTTCTCCAAAGGCCCCTGCATCTCTTGAGCTTTGCGGTGTTGCTGCAAAGACCCTCTCTGGTCATGCCCTTGGCATGGTTCCTTTTTAGGTGTTTCATTTTGTGTGCACCTCAGCTGATCATGTGAATGAGAGAACAGTTGGAGGATCTGTCCTCGCTTCACAGACCATGTCTCCCTCCACCACCACCAGGTGGTCGCGACCCGATCGGCCTCCCAGCCTAATATAGTGAAACTCATTCGGGAGAAACCAGCTTTACCCCTGTAAAGATCACTGCTTCACTCTGTTAATTTAACCAGGAAAGGAATGACTGTGCCAATAAAACATTTTCTCCCTCAACGTGAAGTCTGTGTTCTGGTGGGATGCCACGGTCCGTCCGTCCTTACCCGACAGAATCCTGTTTTCCTGGATCCGGGTGTCCTTGAAACTCGAACCCGGGAACTCTTGCCTCAAACCATGGTTTCTCTCTTAGTTCCCTGTCACTTTCATCAACCCTGCTCTGTAACTGCATCCCCTACACTGTGTCTCAAGCCCGACGAGCTGCCCCCCTGCTCAGTTTCAAGAGCTAGGAACATAGTTGTAGTCCGTTTCATACCAGCTGCAAGCCAGCAGCAACCCGCGTGGGGGGTCACACAGGAGTGGCGTGGGGGGTGACACCGGAAGCCATTTGTCCCAGCGGAGGGCCAGGTCGCCCTGGTCGCTGCTGATGTTTGGGACGGGGTGGAAGCAGCCTGTGTGTCCTAGTCTAAGTTCCCTCTGTGTCTGGGTCACGTTGCCGGTTAAGAACTGTTGCTTTGCATAGTCCCGGTTAAGAATCCCAAGCAGTGAAGTACACTAGTGTTGGAGGGAACAGGAAACTAGAATTGCCCCCCATCCCACTGGCCGGTCAGTACCTGACTTCTTTCCCAGCTGAGGGCTGGACTAGTTCTAGACGCATGGGAAGTTTGACTTCCAATGGGAATTAGAAGTTAGGGATCAGGAAGTGCCTTATCAGATAAGCTCTTAAACACCTGCTGAATATGGAAGGGAAAATTTGTGAAAGCCGGAATTAAATGAAAAACTCAAAAATCTGTGACACCTGACATAATATTTAAGCGTTTAACAAAGGTTACCAAAGCCAAACTTTGCAATCACTTTATTCCTCAAATTTCATTTGGAAGACATTCATAACCTCAATGTAGTTCTGACAAATTCGACCTGCCCCCAAACGCAATCGAATGATCCCACGTCCATCCTGTGCCCACCCCGCGCCCACCCGCAGCTCCGCACTCAGCCGGGAAGCCGGTGGAGATGCAATACGGCAAGGACCCAGATGAAATGCAGGGCATCTGCACGCTTGGCTTAAGGAGCCTGTTAGAAAACAAAACCAGCCATGTTTATTTAGGGTTGGGATCAATGTCAGTACTTAAACAAACCTCAAATTACCTCATTGATCACCCTGTCACCTCAGTTCAACAAGTGGTACGCTTCTCTCGGGTGCCTGTCCGAACAAGGTGATCGATGGAAGGGACCATGCCTTTTTGTTCATTACCCAGAGGAGGGTGTGGGTTTAGTTTAGACTCAGAAGTCTGCGCACATAGTTGAACCTTTTCCACTTTTAAAATGTGTCGGATACCCTCTCTCACTGTGTCTCTCGCTCTCTAATAAAATAAAAAAAAAAAAAAAATGCATCGGATAGCTATGCTTCAGACCAAAAGCGTGGCCGTCACCTGGCAGTTTGTTAGAAATGCGGAACTTGGGCCAGAACTCTGAATCTGCCCTTGCAATTTAACAAGACTCCTGCTGATTCATATGTTCATTAGAGTTTGAAAAATAAGACCTTAGAGCAGCGGTTCTCAAACTGGGCTCCTGACCAGCAGCATGTGTATCACCTGAGAACTTGTTAAAGATGCCAGTTTGGGGGCTACTCCCCAAGACCTGAGAGACAAATGGTCCTAGCAATCTGGGACCTTCAGGCAATTCAGATGCTAAAGTTTGAGAACCATGGCTTTAGAGCTTTGCTTCCCAAACTGCTAAGATTAATTAACAAATGTCTAACCACCCTTCCTCCCCCTACACACGTGTGCACGCCAGCCCCAGGGAAAGGGTTCCAACAGAATGGGGCTTTCCAGGTAATTGCTCCAAGCGCTTTCCCAAAGGGAGATGGGTATGCATGTGTATCTGGAGCTCTAGAAGCTCCCAAAGTGTGGAGATCAGACTCTTGCTCCTGTCTGTTGTAAGGGAGTTCTTTAAATTTAGAGCCCTAGATTCAGATGGGTCAGATACTCCTCTGAGGAGAAGCTCAAATATTCCCCTGTAAGTAGAACTCAAGTAGACCTTAGGCCAGAGATCCTATACATCTGATTAATTAAAGTGTGGAGCGGAGGGTGGGATTGGCAGATTTAACAAAAACAAAGGATGTTGCGGCGCGTGGGTGGCCCAGATGGTTAAGCGCCTGCCTTCAGCTCAGGTCATGATCCCAGGGCCCTGGGATCGAGCCCCACATTGGGCTCCTGGCTCAGCAGGGAGCCTGCTTCTCCCTCTCCCACTCCCCCTCCTCATGCTCTCTCTCTCTCTGTATCTCTGTGTCTCAAATGAATAAATAAAATCTTTAAAAAAAACAAAAACAAAGGATGTTCAATCAGATTTGAATTTCAGAGCAAGTAAATTTTTAGTAGAAATATGTCCTGTGCAATAATATTTGGGACATAATTATACTAAACCAAAACAAAACTAGTGTGTCAAATTCTAGTTTAACTGGGCATCCTGTATTTTATCTGGCAATTTTAATAGAGAACTATATTTAGAAGGAAAATGATCTTCCAAAGCACTCAGGAGTGGGCCCAAGAGCTAAGACTTTGCATGAGTCCGTGACAGTAAAAGTTACATAACTCTATGGCTGGGAGGGGCCTGGGAGATCTGCTAAACCATACAGAAGCTCAGAAAGTCCCACAGGTCATGACTGAGCCAGGAAAGAACCTTCCAGGCCACCCACCCCAGACCACGATTTCCACCATGTTGTTCTCTGTCCTACACGGGTTGTTACGGAACTCATCCGGCATTTCAGCACACAAATTTCTGACAACCCACCTTGGAATCTTAAACCAAGTTCTGATGCTTAAATTACTAGGAAAATTCCTAGGGAGCCCGGCTCAGAGCTGTATCCCTTGCGGCAAATGCCCGGCTTCAGCGTGGTGACAAGTTTGTCCAGGACCGACCCTCACATGAACCAATTCACCGCAGCTTCCATGGACCGAAACTAAGCCACTGTGTCCGGTGGCAGCCGGGGACACGAAGGGACAGCAGTGTGAGTACGTGTGTAACAACGCGGGGCCAGCAGTCCTGCCGGGGAAAACCCTCAGCTTCGATGATTACGTCACCGCACACAAAGGACTGCGGCAGAGGAGTAGGCTATATACACGGAGGGTATGAACGGCTTCTAGAAAGTACTTTCATGCCCCACAACAGTGATTCCTCAGCTTGAGGGGCTTTTTCAAACACCCTCCGAGAGGGGCCGTGTTCTCCCCGGCCCAGGCCTAGCTTCGCAGTAAGGTCCTGGGTGAGCGTGCCTCACACCCCCGGCCTGTGCGGGGCTCAAGGCAGGCAGCGATGCTAGAAGAAGGAGGCTAAATGCTCTTTGGCTTTCCAGCCCATCACCTGAAAACACATTTTGCCTTTCTCGAGGCTTCCATGTATAAACTGGTGATTTAAAAAAAAAAAAAAGAAACAAAAGACAAAAACCCCCACAAAAATCCTGGACATGGTAACATTTCTGCATGCAGCTAAGAGTCAGCCAAGGGGACAGCAGGCTGGTAGAGGGAGTGCAGGTGCCAAGCTGGCCAGGGACGCGAGGCTGCCGCATGCTCATTTCCAGCAGGCACAGCCGTGCAGGGCCCAGGCAGTTGGGTCCTTCTTCTTGGTCCTGCTCTGGCTGGCTCTGCGGGGGCCGCAGACGGCCGTCTGTCCCTCCATCACTGACTCCATTCTTGCGTTCCTATTTGCCGTGCTCGTCCAGGCTTTCAAATGAGCTGCCCTCGACAGATGCAAAGTAATTCAGTTCTTCATTATAAACACATCTTTATATATGATGTCTTCTTAAAAAGTCAGCCTTAACTGGAGGCCAGTCTTCCACGATGGGGCCCAAAGCAATCCCGCAGTTTCTTTCTGAAAGCTCACCTCCTTTTAAACCAGGAAGCGATTCCAGAACGCCCAGAAGTCAGTCCTTAGCCTTCATGGGCAGAAGACAGTCTGCCTTCTTAGGAAACCTGGGGCTGTTGCCTAGACCTACAAACACGGACATCTACTACATTCAAACCAACTGAATAAAACAAAATGATGATAAGCGCTGTGAATTGTGCAGGACTGTTGAGTCTCAGATCTGTACCTCTGAGACAAATAATGCAAGATATGTTAAGAAAAAAAAAGAAGAAGAAGAAGGTAGCGGGAGGGGAGGAATGAAGCGGGGGAAATCGGAGGGGTGGACGAACCATGAGAGAAGATGGACTCTGAAAAGCAAACTGAGGGTTCTAGAGGGGAG
>NC_138370.1:44645424-44673253 GCF_054177405.1 Leptonychotes weddellii | reverse complement strand
GCCTTCCCTTTTCTTCTTAGCTTCTTGACTGCATGTCACAGCTTCTAAAAGTCCCAAGTCCACAGAGTTCTTTCAGGGATTAAAGAGGCAGGGGAAAACGGGGGGAGAGGGGGGACCAATGTCCTTTTTCTTGGAGAAAAGGCCAATCCATTTTAGGGTGAACCTGAGCTTCCAGACGAGTACCCAGTCAGTGCTCTCCGGTCTGAACATAGTCTTCTGTGACCTGGGACAGGGTGCTCAGGTACCGCCAGCTCAGGGCAGCCAAGAGCATGACAAATGACAGGTAAATGGGGGAGTAGTGACTTCGGGGGATCAGCTGACAATTGGGAAGATTCTGGGTCCTGATGGTGGAGATGATCTGCCTTGTTTTGCCAGAAGATGGGTCTGAGCTGGGGATTCTATGATAAATCTGTGTTAAAGAAAGGAGGAAATTTTAAGTGCCACTTAGTGAGTCCCAGAACCTTTATAAACACCTTCTGTGTTTACTTCTTACAGCAATCCTACACAGGGAGGTATCTGATGTCCCTCTTCCCAGTGAGCAAACAGGCTCAGAGAACACGGAAGGAATAACCCAAAGTCACCCCACTGATGAGGCAGGATTGTCCACAGAGGCCTGTATCGTCCCACAGCCTGATCTAGGGAGCACCAGGGCGCCCCTGCCCCCGGGGAGCCACCTAGGTCCTCTCCGGCCTGCGCCTCCCTGCGCCTCCCAGCGCCGGGCACAGAGGGGGAGCCGGGGAATGTCGGCAGAGCAGCGCAACACGCTGCAGGGGAAAGGCTACTGAAAAGGCGGGGCAAACACAGCCAGACAAGATGGAATCTGTGGTGTGGACCACAGGCTGGATGAAGAAAGGCGAGAGCAGAAGCTGGGAGCCGGAGAGTAGTCCTCCTAGAACCCTCTCGGCGCCTCTGCCCCTCCTGCCCCCTCCACAAACCTCAAAGCATTTGCTGAACCCAGGCCTCACGTCCATGCTTCCAACTACAGCTGTGGGCGAGGCCCTCGATGCCTTTCACCTAAGCCATGACCAGCCTCCAAACTGAGCTCCTGTCTCTACTGAACCCTGAAGTCCCCTCACCTGCTTGCCACACTGTCCCCAAAGAAACCGAAAACCTCTGCTTGACACCCCCACCGGCTCCCTATGGGCTGCTCAGTTAAGGTCTGAGCTCGGTGATGTGGAGCACAAGGCCACCTGTGACCTGGGGCCACTGAACCTTTCCAGCTTCACTTGCTGCTGTCCACCTGTCTTTTCTCACCACTGGAACAACTCGACTGTTGTCTTACACTTGGATTGCTCTGCACACTTCTGTTCCCCTCTTCGCTCACACTACTCCCCACTCCTGGAATGCCTGTCACACTCCTTCACCTGGCTAACTCTTGCCCGTTGCCCAAGTCTTAATTTAGATATTAGGTCTTCTAGAAAACCTGCCTTGAACCCCCAGGTTGGGCCACGTGCCCCTCTCCGGCACATAACTCCTACCTTATCACTTAACACTGAATTCAGCTATTTCTGTGTGTCTCCCTAGACTACAAGTCTCAAAGGCACCACATCTTCCTCATCTTTCTGCCTCCAGCCCAGCTCTGTGCCTGGCACGCAAATGGTCACTGACTCAAACTGACAGAGCAACTAGGAGATGACGGAGGTGGGAAGTGACAAGGATCTGAGCCGAGACGGAGGCAAAGAGGAGGAAGACGACAGAGCAGGCATATTTTTAAATAATTTTTTCCCAAAATTTGCATTATATAATGGGTACTTTTTTCCGTAGACATATATTATATTCTTGCCACCCTCCCACCTCCCCACCAAAAGGGCATGGCTGCAATTTAGTATAACAAGAAAATAAAAGAATATGCCTATAGGGGCGCCTGGCTGGCTCAGTCGGGAGAGCATGTGACTCTTGATCTTTGGGGTCATGAGTTCAGGCCCTGCAATGGGCAAAGAGCTCACTTAATTAAAAAAAAAAAAAAAATTATATATATATATATATATATATGCCTACCAAAATACGCTAATGATATCTAATATTATGCTACCAAGAATAGCTTTAGAGAGAACAACAGAAGCAGGGATGAAACTACAATTTCCTCTACTTTCTTTTAAAAAAATTTTAGATGACGGAGTTATGCTTATAAAAACAAGCAATACAGGGGCACCTGGGTGGCTCCGTCGGTTAAGCATCTGACTCTTGATTTCAGCTCAGGTCGTGATCCCAGGGTCTTAGGATCAAACCCCACATCGGGCTCCCTGCTCGGTGGGGAGCCTGCTTCTCCCTCTCCCACTCCCCCGCTTGTGTTCCCTCTCTGTGTCAAATAAATAAATAAAATCTTAAAAAAAAAAAAGACTATATTCTATATAATGGATAAATATATGACTACATTGTGCATATAAAATTATACACAATTTTATTTTTAAAAGTTTATAAACAGATTATGCTGCGATTTAACTTTTTTCACTCATAATTTTTTATGGACATTTCTTAATGCCAGAACCTAGAAAATGATGTCATTCTGTTTTTAAACACAAGCCACATAATGTGAATGTACTATAATTTAATCAATTCCTTCCCAATGAGGACTGAGGACAAAATGTTACAGTAAGCACCTCTGCACATTTTCTGGCTAATTTTGCACATAAAGTCCTAGAATTGTTTGGTCAGAGGGTAATGCATGCAAAATTCTGACAAGTAAAGTCTATAGGTAGAACAGGTAGGATATGGAGATTCCTATGGATGAGGGTTAGGAGGAGCCTGGGTTATCTGGATTCCTTGATTAGGCGAATGGCAATGTCATTAAGCAAAAAAAAAAAAAAAGTTTATGACCAAGTCCTGAGCTGGACTAATCAAGTCAGGAGTGATGAGCATGTGGTGGAGAAAGAAGCCGGGCCATCAAAGAGAATACCAGAAAGCTTTTGTGCAGTGAGAAGAAATGAAAACCAAGACAGAACTCCGGGAAATACCAGTATAAGGAGCCAGAACGGCAAAGGAGTCGACAGACAGTTAAGAGGTTAAACTGGAGGCAAGAGTCACGGAAGCCTAGAGAGGAAAAGGCTTTCAAGGTGAGAAAGAGCCAGTGTCAAATAATACAGTGGGATTGGGGAGAATGCTTTAAAAACTGGTCATTAGAAAGTCATCAAATCACTTAAGTAAGAAAAGTTTTCATGACAAGGTAGGAACAAAAGCTAGCTAGCATAACGAGGTGGGTTGAGAAAAAAATGGGAATAAATAACATGAAGTACATGTATCTTTCAAGAAGCTTAAGTGGGGAGTGGGGGGGGGTGGGGGAGTAGACAGAAAGGAGCAAAGTCAAGCCAGAGTCATTTTTTGACTTTTTGAAGCTTTCTGAAGCTGAGCGGCCTGAGCGCACATACAAACTAGAGGAGTGACGGGGGGAGGAGGGGGCTTTGGATAAAGAGGCACCGGATCTCGAGGGGGCGACAGGTGGGGGGTGCGCAGGAGCGTGTACACGCAGAGCTTAGGTTCACACCGGGGAGGCGGACACAGAGGAGCGGAGCGGGTTCACAACACACCACCTCGCACTTCCTCACATGGGGAAAAGGCAGCAGCAGCTGAGGAGAGGGTGGGTTAACAGCAATGCTTTTCAACCTTTCTGTCCACAGGTGATCACCTGGGGGTCTTGGTAAAGGCAGATTCTGATTCAGTGGGTTCGAGTCAGGGTAAGACTCCAGCAAGTGCCCAGGGGCCTCGGATGCTGCTGACCCGAGGACCACACTTGTTGAGTCATGAGCACAAGAAGCGCTTGAAGGGCAGGACGATGCTCTAGACGAACCACAGCGCAGGGTGAACCCGGAAGCTGCGCCAGCTTCAAAAAGCTTGCCCTCGCCAAGGAACGAGCATTGGCAGAGAAGGAAATAATAGTTTCTGGCTGCTTGCCGGAGCATTTGTTTCTGCCCCAAAATAGCTGGTGGAGCTTCTCGCCAGCTGACAGGTATCCAGACTGGTTTGAAGCTGAGGCTGCTCCAGATGACGCAGGACACTGAGGAGCAGTGCCCACCTACTCAGCAAGGTTCGGCTGTCACTCTGACTCTTCCACTAAACACTAGAGCTGCGGGAGGAAAGCCTTCAAGTCCCCTGCAAGGGCATTACGGTTACCACCAGTTAGGCCCAGAGACCTGACAGAATAAATGTGTCTTCCTGTCTCCCTGCAAAGGACAGACTTGATCAGTGAGGAGAAGTGTTAATAATTGGACAGCAGCAAAGAGCCAGACAACTGGGGGCACCTGGGTGGCTCAGTCAGTGAAGCGTCTGCCTTCGCCTTCGGCTCAGGTCATGATCCCAGCGTCCTGGGACTGAGCCCCATATAAGGCTCCCTGCTCAGCGGGGAGTCTGCTTCTCCCTCTGCCCCTCCCCCTCACTCATGCACTCTCTCTCTCTTTCTCTCAAAATCCTAAAAAACAAACAAAAAAACCCAGACAACTTGTGGACTTGATACAAAAAGGTTTCACTTGAAATTTCATTCATGCTGACATCAAAACCATTATTACATTTTATTCCTTCAGACTTGGAAGTCTTCAGAGATTTTTCTCAATCAAATCAACTCAAGTATTAACATCTCCCCCAAATTACCTTGAGTAGCTTGAAACAATTGATGCCTTAAATCAGGGGTCTGCAAATGTTCTTAAAGGGCCAGAAAATATTTTCAGCTTTGTGGGCCACTCAACTGTTGCAGCCTCTCAACTCAACTAAAATCATCTCTGACTTACATACTACATTATATAAAACGGAGAAAAAGTGCCTAATACGGTACTGCTTAGTTTGCAAAGGGTACTCCAAACCCCTTAGAATTGTAGTGAACAGCGTAGGCTCTGAAGTCAGCCAGATCTGCTGGGTCCAAATTATGGCTCCAGCTCAAGTTTCCTTGATATTAATAGTATCCACCTATTCAGTTGCTCTGCCAGGCACACAGTAAGCTCAAAGGAAGTGCTGGTGATACGGTGAACCAGACTGTCCCAAGTCTCATTAGTAGCAATTTTTTGGTCAATGGCTGAATGAACACTCTATCTAGTCACTACAAGAATTTTAGGGTTTTTAAAAAAACTTTGGTCTTCTTTTTTTTTTTTTTTTTAAAGATTTTATTTATTTATTTGACAGAGAGAGAGACAGCGAGAGAGGGAACACAAGCAGGGGGAGTGGGAGAGGGAGAAGCAGGCCTCCCGCAGAGCAGGGAGCCCGATGCGGGGCTCGATCGCAGGACCCTGGGATCATGACCTGAGGTGAAGGCAGACACTTAATGACTGAGCCACCCAGGCGCCCCTGTCCTTTTTTTTTTTTAAAGATTTTATTGATTTATTTGAGAGAGGGAGAGCATGCAGGGTGGGGGGTGGGAGGGCAGAGGGAGAGGGAGAAGCAGGCTCCCCAGTGAGCAGGGAGCCCAACGTGGGACTTGATCCCAGGACCCTGGGATCATGACCTGAGCCAAAGGCAGCCGCTTAACCGACTGAGCCACCCAGGATCTCTTCTCTTCTGTCTTCTATAGGTGCCTCTGGTAGAAATGCAGAGGTCCAAAGCTTGTCAGATAGAAGACAGGGAGGAACTCCAAGGAGAATGTGCAATATGCAATAGAAATCAGAGGAAATCATTGTTTGGCAGAATTCTGTTTAGGGGAAACCACTATTACACATCACATTCCTGTAGAGGTGTAACCAGAGGACGGAAAGGAGGCAGAAAATTATTGACAGCAATAGTTCTCTCTGGGAGAGAGGAAGGAAGAAGGTCTTTCATGTTTCATGTATTTCTGTAGTAGTTCAATCTTCAATAAGAATCTAAGGATCTCAGGGCCTGCACTAACCAGAAGGCAGCAGACACCCCCCTCGCCAGTGTGAGCATCACAAAAAATGTCTCCAGACACTGCCAAATGTCCCCTGGTGGGGGGGGTTGGGGGAGGTGCAAAAGCCCCTTCAATTAAGAACCACCACTCTGGGGCCTAGTGATTAGTTTCAGCCTCTAAGAGAAAGTTTTTTGAACCTAGTCATAGATTATATCCTCCACAGTAGGAGATCTGACTTGAACAAGTACGTTTTGTTTTATAGGGTAGTTTTGGCGTTTGAAACGAGATTTGCATCAGAAAATTGAGAAATCATTGCAACTTGATGATTTTCCTTTGCTGAAATTCCCTACTGTGGTTTCTCAGTTGAGGCCTATGACGTAATAGAAAGTACTGGACTGGGTGACAGGCAACCTGGCCTGGGCTCCGAGATCCACTCGGTCAGATGCTGTGTAGCATGCACAAGCCTCAGCTTCACTCTCTTCACCCATGAACCAAGAAGCCTCGTTGGTCTCTACCATCATCTTCTGCCTCAAAAAACCTCATCCTCCTTAGGGGCTTCCACCCTAAAGGCTTGCTGCATTTACACCCTCCCACGGGGTGCCGTGCGGCTCTGATCGATCAGCAACCTGTGCACACGCTTTTTCCTAATAAAGGACACCAGCTCCTGTCTCTTTATACCATAACACAGTGAGTTGTTAGGATCACCTAATAGCCAGATATGAACTGTTTAAACAGTGACATTATTTAAATCCTAAAAGTAGCTACAGATTCTCCAGGGAGTGAAATAAGAACCCACCTCTTCCATGTGCTGGTAGATTATAGCTTTGACCGCCGGCATATTGGTGGCATCCATCATTAGAGTTACTGCTTGCCCTTTTCGGATCTTCACTACGCCTTTGAACACCTGCTGATTATTATAACAGGCAGCCAGAGTGGCAATGGCCATCACCTTCAGATATAAGGAGGGAGAGAGAAAAAGAAAAAAAACACTACTTCATTTCATCTCATGAAAAAAAGAAATGGCACGCTAAGCAATCACCATTTTGAAAAGGTGAAAAAAGGTTCTGTAGAATAAGAAAGTGACAAAGGGCTAAGATGGAACTAACCAAGAAAATATCACCATGAAGAAAGCATGTCAAAACTTGGACCTTTCCCACTCCTCCCTTCTCCAACAATACACAGAATCAAGTGGTCTTTGTGTCTTAAACGATTCTTCAGTTTGACCACGAAAGTTCCTTTTTATTTGGAAAACATAAGTCCATTAAGTCCATACATCATTTTCTATGCTAGAGTAGTGAGTTAGAGAGCCAAAAAACGTATCTCAAAATAATATCTACTGGGGCACCTGGGTGGCTCCATCGTTAAGCGTCTACCTTCGGCTTGGGTCATGATCCCAGGGTCCTGGGATCGAGCCCCACATCGGGCTCCCTGATCAGCGGGAAGCCTGCTTCTCCCTCTCCCACTCACCCTGCTTGTTTTCCCTCTCTCACTGTCTCTCTATCAAATAAATAAAATCTTTAAAAAAAAAAATCTACAAATAATTTTCTATTTTTCCTACAACAAACGTAACTATTATACATGAAAAAATAGCATGGAGGGGTGGGGGACAAATGGGAAGGGGGGATAGTTCCCATGCTCAATGGTAAATTACTTCTAAGATAAATGGGAACCTAAATCAAGCATGCAGAATTTAGTTCCAACAACCACTCAAGATTGGTCATTAAAAGATCAAATCAAGGGGCGCCTGGGTGGCTCAGTCGGTTAAGCATCTACCTTTGACTCAGGTCATGATCCCAGGGTCCGGGGATCAAGCCCTGTGTCGGGCTCAATGCTCAGCAGGGAGTCTCCCTCTCCCTCTGCCCCTCCCCTTGCTCGTGCTCTCTCTCCCTCAAATAAATAAAAATCTTTAAAAAAAAAATCAAGTTTCCAAATCAGTTAAATCCTATGACTTTCATGTATTTGAGTTAAAAACTGAAATAACTGGTAAAGGCATTTAAAAAAGTGTAAGCTCCAGAGGACTGAGGGGGTAGGTCCATAGGATCAGGTTGTGTTATCCTGAGTCTGGGAAACGGACAGCAAAAACTAGGCACTTACGGGGCGCCTGGGTGGCTCAGTCGTTCGTTAAGCGTCTGCCTTCGGCTCGGGTCATGATCCCAGGGTCCTGGGATCGAGACCCGCATCGGGCTCCCTGCTCAGCGGGAAGCCTGCTTCTCCCTCTCCCACTTCCCCTGCTTGTGTTCCTGCTCTCACTATCTCTCTCTCTGTCAAATAAATAAATAAGATCTTTAAAAAAAAAAAAAAACAAACCTAGGTGCTTAAGTAAGACTCTGTAATGATAAACCTTCACCTACATTTTACCCAGCATTCCCCCTAAATCCAAGCCAAAGCCCTAGATTTAATTGTGAGGCTAAGGATCTAAGGAGGCTGAGCTGGGTATGGTGGTTTTGGGGTAGAGGGGAGATGTGGTGAAACCCTGCCTGCCTCCCCCCAGCAAAAGACAATAGATCAGAGTCATTTTTTAAAAGGAACCATATTCCTGAACACAGCAAACCAAAATAGTAAATGCATTCTCTCCACCCCCATCACCACCACCACGCCGCTCCTTTTAGCTTCCACCCCTCATATACAAGAATAGCTCCATTGCATACCTGTGGAATAGCACAGAAGTTAAACACACTTTGGTTTCTAAGTCTTGAAAGGTAAGTGATGACATCTGGGATGTGGTGTAGTGCGTTGGTTATAAGTTCATTCAGGCACTTCACAGCCGAGTCAATATTCTGTGGCTTAGCAAAATCGCCCAACTTCTTAACATATTTGCTCCAAACCTTAAAAAATAAGTTAGCACGTTCATAAGGGAAGAATGTACAAGCAATAGGAAAGAATCTTTGTGAATAAGAACTATGATCTACAGTAAAGTTTTTCTTAGCTGCGGACTCCTCTTTCACCAAGATCAAGTCCGTTTTAAGCTCCACGCAGTGGCTATTTATGACGACCAGTCAGGGTCTCATCACAACCTAGGAGTCACTTAAGTATTTGGGAAATTATCCCTTAGGGACACATAGTACAGCATGTACTAAGCAATACTTTGACGACTCCCGTTATTCCAGAAGGCATTAGTCTCCTCCTGAAAAAAATAACCAGGTAGATACAAAATCAGCTACAACAGTACTGCAAGCTAAACGATAAGCATTCTGAAGATGGTCAGGCCTCAGAGTAAATCATGATTAACATGGCATTCCCAATTCTAATAAGAATGCTGCTGAACAAGTGTATTGGGGGAGAATGAGCTGAGTCTATACTATGAGAACATTACCTCCTTGGATCTTAGTAACTCAAAAGCGAAATAACATCTTCAACTCCAACAGTGGGATTGATTTGACAATTTTTAATGATATTATTTAAAGGAGTCTCTGAAGCTAGCAAAGAACTTACTTTCATTTTTGGTCACTCTGAAGCTTCCCAAAGAATAATGCTTATTGTCACTTTATACACTCCCCCAAATACATGACTGGCCACCACCACTACCATTTTTACAAAATCCCAAATTCCTGCTAAGAGATGCAGAAAGGATGAAAGAATTAGGACATCACTTTTCGGCATCTCCAGTGATAAGGGATCTAGGCAGTGACCACCAAGTAAAACAAAAAGAACCCATAACTTACAAGGAAAAGAAAGTTATCCTTAGATTTTCAACAGCCAGTCTGTAAAGCGGAAGAAAACGGGATACTAAAAAATGTGAGCTAAAAATTTTATATCTAGAAAAACTAACTTGCAAACATCAAAGCCACAAATTGTTATCAATCTGTATAAACATGGGGAATTATTATTCTCATGGGTCTTTCCTATCTATCAGCGTGCGAGCTCTAGACAACCAGAATGACTGGAGACATCAATATAAAGACTGGTGAGGAGCTTAAACTAAGACTAAGTAAGGAGGAAAGGGAGATATTACAGTGGCGATGGCTATCTAATCTGACGATTCAGAAATAAATACAATCATAAAAAATTGGGAATTAGTATAGCATATGCAAAAAATGTCTTCAATTATTTTCAATAATCATTTTGGTGGTAATTTAGTATCATTATTCAGAGACTGCAGGATCTGTAATGAGGGAAAAAAAAGCAAATGAGTAATCATGGTATATACTAATTCTAGCATCTCTGATTTCCCTGAGAAGCATGAATCCCGATGAGGAAGAAATGAAGTAGAAATGTAATACAGAGGAGGACATTATGTAACAATCCTACGGTCCTGAGTTTGAACTGGAAATATCAATATAAACTTACAAGGCATTTGAGCTTTAAAACTAAACACACACACACAGTGACTATCCCAAGAGCAGTGCCCAAGTGCAGTGTTGGGTACTATTTCCTAGTGCCCAAGTGCAGTGTTGGGTACTATTTCCCATTAGCCCAGGTGTCCTGGACGGGCTTCTCAAGAGCTGGAGGAGTCCAGAGCTCAGGCAAGAAATGTACAAAATGAGCTTAGAGCATCTTCACATATCAAATGGCAAGGAAGCTATCAAAGACTATTAAGGGTCCCCTCATGAGGATTCAGGAGCCAACCTGAACCTCTTCCTGACCAAAGATGGGAACTTTTGAGCTTCAGTAGTGAGAATCATTACAACAGATTAAACCCAATCAGATATGAGTTTTTAAGATTTTATTTATTTATTTATTTATTTATTTATTTATTTATCAGAGAAAGAGAGAGAAAGGAGAGAGAGCACAAGCAGGGGGATCGGCGGGCAGAGGGAGAAGCAGACTCCCCGCTGAGCAAGGAGCCGGATGTGGGACTTGATCCCCAATAAATTAGCAGAACTAGGCATGAAGCCTAATGACCGCTAACATCAAAAGTGGGCAAAGATCAGGGCGCCTGGGTGGCTCAGTTGGTTAAGCGACTGCCTTCGGCTCAGGTCATGATCCTGGAGTCCCTGGATCGAGTCCCGCATCAGGCTCCCTGCTCGGCAGGGAGTCTGCTTCTCCCTCTCCCGCTCCTCCCTCTTGTGCTCTCTCTCTCTCTCTGACTCTCTCTCTCAAATAAATAAAAAAAATATTTAAAAAAAAAAAAAAAAGTGGGCAAAGATCAGATGTTGTGTGCCTCTCGGTAAGAGAACACACCATCTTTCAAGAGGCACATGCTCATTTTTCTTTAGATTTAAACATATTTGGGGTGTTTTAACCCACTGCAGTCTTTATTCTTTTTGATACT
The DNA here is from genome assembly GCF_054177405.1 of Leptonychotes weddellii. Classification (NCBI taxonomy): domain Eukaryota; kingdom Metazoa; phylum Chordata; class Mammalia; order Carnivora; family Phocidae; genus Leptonychotes; species Leptonychotes weddellii. The sequence goes on along the minus strand of NC_138370.1, from coordinate 44,662,259 downwards.
CAAATTGTTCCATATGTGGTCAGTGAAAATGCCTTTGAATTGGATCCTGTACCTTTTTATGCTGTACTTTTTACTTTGATAACTCCCTTATTTCCTGGCGTGACAGTATATTCCAAGTTCATTTTGTATATTTCCTGCCTCCACTACTCTGTGTGGTGGGAAATGGTATTAAAAGACCAAACTGGAACACCAGCGGTACACATTACTATGGTTTGTTTCTACACCTCTTAGTAGAGGGAGCTAGACATTTTTTTTTTTTTAAGAGAATCTGTATCAGGAGTTCATATAGATATTTCCAATTTAGTTTAGGATTATGGGAGTTTTGCTTAACTTTATTAATATTTTTATATCTGTACCTTTTATTTTAGAGTGGAAATCTTGGTTCCTAGACTGATATGAACACAATTGCCTATTTGCTATATTATAGAGTTTCTATAATAGTTTCAGTATTTCAGTAACAATATTATTCACAGTATAATTACTGAAAACATTTTATTACTTTGAGTTTACATTGCTGTGCACCTTGCTTTTTTTCACTTAATAATATAACCTGGAGATCACTCCCTAGTTGTTTACTTCTTTTTGTGCTCCACCAAGTGAATATACCATAGTTCAATCAGTCCTGTATAGATGGACATCTCAGTTGTTTATAAACTGTAACTATTAGAAACAAAGCTGCCTCAATAAGCTCCCATATTATTCACTTGCCAAGCTGCCAGTGCTCAGGGCTGTTTGCACCAGGACACACTCTCACCAGCCACACACAGTGCCTGTGTCCCCAGTCTTGCTTAGCGATTCCCAAACTTATGACTTCTTGCCAATCCGACGCCAGAAATAGACTCTCAGGGTTCTTTTCTTTTTTTGGTTATTTTTTTTTTTAATGTTTTATTTATTTATTCATGAGAGTCAGAGAGAGAGAGAGAGGCAGAGGCAGAAGGAGAAGCAGGCTCCCCACCCAGCAGGGAGCCCGATGCAGGACTCGATCCCAGGACCCTGGGATTATGACCTGAGCCGAAGGCAGACGCTCAACCATCTGAGCCACCCAGGCGCACCTGGTTAAGCTATTTGAACTTAACATTTAGTAAGCACCCTGGCCAAAGTTTATCTCATTTTATTCACACCACTATTCTGTGGTCTAACAGCTATTCAATATTACAGAAGAGGGAAGTGAACCGTGTGCAGACCTGCAGAGCTGGTGCGCATGACCCACGCTGGGGGGACGCGCCTGGGTGAGACGCAGTGTGGTAACAGGGGGCAGGCCCCGGCTGGGACCCAGAGACCGAGGCGGCCCTTTCAGGTGGCCACTGATTCACTGCAGGTCCTCACACAAACACCTTCCCTTCGCTGAGCCTTGGTGTCCAAGGAAGGGTGGTCAAGAGCTCTTTGGCAACCCTGCCTCACAGGAGTCACCTGGGAAGCTTGGTAAAGTAGGATGTCTCAGCCCAGGGTAGTTTTAATGTGAATTTTTCTTATTAGGAGTGAGACTGATCATCTTCTCAGCTGTTTAAGGATCTTTCTTTCAAAAAAAAAAAGATTTTTCTTTCCGTGAACAATCTGTTCTTATCTCTTTGCCCGGTTTTCTATGAGGAAGCTGGTCTTAACTTTTAGCAGTTTTTATATTAGGAATATGAGCCTCGTATCTGTGGTATAAGTTGCAAATATTTCCCCTACTTTGTCACCTGCCTTTTACTCACTTTAAAAGCACTTGGTTGGGGTGCCTGGGTGGCTCAGTCAGTTAAGCATCTGACTTCAGCTCAGGTCATGATCTCAGGGTCCTGGGATCGAGCCCCACATGGGGCTCCCTGCTTAGTGGGGAGTCTGCTTCTTCCTCTGCCCCTACCCCTGCTTGTGCTCTCTCTCTAATAAATAAAATCTTTAAATTTTAGAAAATAAAAAAATTAAAAGCACTTTGTTGTAGGAAACCATTTTATGGAAAGCAATAGGCAAATGCTATAGTAAAATCAGGAAATAGTCCTAAGATTTTCTAGTTTTCCTTCTGAATAAAACCAATGTCCAAGCCTTTGCTTTGCTTATCCCTTTTTTAAAATTAAGTCAAAGATCAACTCGTCTCTTATAATGAACATCCTATAGTTTTTGCCTCTCTAGCATCTTCCTCCTTCCCGGTGGTGGGGGGGTAGTAAATCCATTCTATGTGTGTTGGGAAGATATAATCCAGGTGTGGTTCGAGTACTCGGCCCTCTGGCTACGGTAACTGATTATGGGTTGGGCACAGGATCCACGCCCCACCAACTGGCCTTCCTAAGAACTTCTTTGTTAAGCTAGTAGATTGTGAGTCATGAGTTGTTACATCCACCACTTGGAGAAAGCCTATCTAAGAGATAGAAAGAACAGGGACACAGTCTCTGTGTGAGTGTGTGTGTTTATGACTATACATAGTCTGAACCCCTGGATTTAGCCAATCTACTCTGAGGCAAACTAAATCCTAACCTGTTTTATACATTCTCTTACATTGTCTAAGGTAGTTTGATTCACATTTCTATCACTTACAACCAAAAGATTTGATTTGTTTTGTTTTCGGAAAGTATTTAAAATTATTTTTTCCCAAATCCCCTACATCTGTTACCTCTTGAGGCCAAAATTCTCTTCCTTCTCGCTGGTCTTCCAGATAATCACGAATGATGTTTGTTTTCTGCAGAAACAGGCCCATAGAATTGGCACACTCCATGTCTTCACCAACTAAGGGGTCTTCTAACTCTGAGGCTGAGAACAGACGGGAAAGGCCAATTCCCACCAGCCCAGCGACATAGTGACAGTACTGTAAGAAATAATGAAGTATTTACTAAAATGGAAACACCCGAGATCATTAGCTACAAAAAAACCCCCAAAAACAAAACCCCAAAACAGGTTCCAAACAGAATGTACAAGATCTCATTCTGATTAAAAACCGCAAACATATACACAAATATACACTATGTACATGTAAGGAAAAAAGAACATCCAAGAAGAATGTGCACAAAAGATTTAACCAACGTGACCTCTGATCTCTGGCTGGTGTGATGGTTTCATTCTTTCACCTGAGTTTTCCGTATTTCTACTGTGGACATGCACTACTCCTAGAATAAAAGGTCATTGAAAAAATAAGCTAGTACAGTAAGCTTTTTGATATCTAAAATTGAGAGTGAAGGCAATGATGAAATAAGAATATTCTTTTTTTTTTTTTTAAGATTTTTATTTATTTATTTGAGAGCGAGAGAGAATGAGAGAGAGCACATGAGAGGGGGGAGGGTCAGAGAGAGAAGCAGACTCCCCGCCGAGCAGGGAGCCCGATGCGGGACTCGATCCAGGGACTCCAGGATCATGACCTGAGCCGAAGGCAGTCGCCCAACCGACTGAGCCACCCAGGCGCCCGAAATAAGAATATTCTAATAGAAACAGAATAGTAAGTGGAGCTTAGTCTTAAAGACACTTCAAGATCTTGCAGTGTCTCAAAATCTTCATTACCTAGAAGAACAAAGTACCACGGTCTGTTCTTGCCACTGCTTTAAGCATTCTGCATATTCAATCCTCACCGACACCTTTATGAGGTGCATATCATTACTATCACCATTTTACAGATGTGCAAACTGGGGCAGACAGAGGGGTCAGTCAATTAATTGCCCAAGATCACTCATCTGGAAGTCAGGGGGCCAGGGACTCAAAGCCAGGTAGTCTGGCTTACGAGGCAAGCTCTAACAACTTTGCTGAAACATCCTCTTCTCAAAAGAGATCTTGGTAAACATCATTCTCGATTGTCAATGAATTTTTTTCCCATAAAAGTGGTTTGTCAAAGCTATCCTCTCCTGAAAAAAGTATTCCAAGACAACTTAATGCAATACTCTTATGAAATGAATGTCCATTACACAATTTAAGAAGTGGAGAGCAGTTAAAGAAGGTACACTCTGGAGGGGATACTAGGAAGGGTAAAAGTTAGGGGAAGACCAAAGGAGGGCCCCTGGTTGAAAGTAACACAGAGCCAGACTAATCAAAGGGCACAATGAAATGGCAAAGAGAAAGCACTTGAAATATGGTCTAAGAAAGGAAGAATCTGGGAAAGAGTAAAGATATGCTAAAATATTTGGGGGGCCTGGGTGGCTCCGTTGTTAAGCGTCTGCCTTTGGCTTGGGTCATGATCCTGGGGTCCTGGGATGGAGCCCCACATCAGGGCTCTGTGCTCAGCGGGAAGCCTGCTTCTCCCTCTCCCACTCCCCCTGCTTGTGTTCCCTCTCTTGCTGTGTCTCTCTCTCTGTCAAATAAATAAATAAAATCTTTTAAAAAAACAAAACAAAACAAGATATGCTAAAATAGAGAAATGAGCTGTGGACAACTACAAGAAATTTAAAAAGAATTACTAGAAATTAAAAAACATCAGTATGTCCTTAGCACTGCCCAAGGAAAAGTAGATTTTAAGATAATAGTTCTTTGCATAGAAATAATTCCTAGAATGGAAGTAGTCCTCTTCCTCCAAAGTGAAGGGGGGGAAAATCACTAAAAGTACTGAATTTCAACTAATCAGAACTTGTACTCAACAAGCTATCATTAGGTCTCTTGAATAGGTCTGCACGGCAGAAAAGGGAGTCACCATGCAGCTAACCAGTGCTGATTCTTGGCCAGGAGTTTCGGCTTTAACTTTAAATTCATAAATGGATAATTCCAGCAGCAGCCTCACTCATGCTAACTTGGAGAGCATTAGCCAGCAGCCCCCAAGATATTGCCAGCAAGTTTTGAGGATTGAAGGATTAAGAGGCCAGACTTTGAACCTACACTCACCCAAGGAATATGTATATAGTCGCTTCTCTTCTGAGATCCTAACATAAACACTATTAAGGATAAAAAAATACACACGTAGTTCAGATGTTTAAAAGGTCTTTGCTTCCACTGGGGCGATGAAGAAGTCTCACAAACATCATTCCTATGGAAAATGGGCAAGACCCCTCCTTCCTAGCCCGTATTTTGGTGTTGTTTAGTCCCCATTGTCAATTAGGTCACTTTGTCTAGATAGGCACTTTCTCCCTGCCCCCCAACTCCTCCCCTGGCCAGTATCCTACACAGCTACTGCTCAGGAAAAACTCGGGCCAAATAAAAGCCCAGTATAATTTTATCTGCCACATCATCTGCTCTCATTGGCCTTCCCAGCTACTCTGTCTCCTGAGGAAGCCAATCTCGTCCACGTGAGGTCTCCCAGTGCTAATCCCCACACATATTCGTTTATAACCACCAGATGAACTGGGGGAGGGAGGTCGAGAAACTCGGAACTTCTTCTATTTTGTTAATTCTGTAAGGAGCTGATGGGAAAGGAAGAAGTAAGGCATTGGAGAGGTACTCAATCCTCAGCACAACACACCCACGATCCTAAGTTAGTACTTCTGGATTCTCATAAACTTGGAAAGGAAACACACATATAATTTAACAGTTTAAGTGATACCTACTTCCCGTCAACAAACAGGGTCAAGCTGGCATGGAGTTTAAAAGTCATCTTGTGCTAAGATGGAACTGCAGATTGATTCAGATACTAAGGTGTGTCCACAAAACACACATACTCCGTGATGGAAGAAAGTAAATAACAAAAAACACATTTTTAAGATTTGAAAACGTCAAATATCTCTATATTACATGGAGTAATTTAGCCATTTATCTAAAATTTCACAGCAAGTCAGAGACACTTTTAGAAGTTTAATGTGTGGGGCACCTGGGTGGCTCAGTCATTAAATGTCTGCCTTCGGCTCCGGTCGTGATCCCAGGGTCCTGGGATCAAGCCCCACATCGGGCTCCCTGCTCTGCGGGAAGCCTGCTTCTCCCTCTGCCACGCCCCCTGCTTGTGTTCCCTCTCTTGCTGTGTCTCTCTCTGGCAAATAAATAAATAAAATCTTAAATAAAAGAAGAAGCTTAATGCGTGTAACCTCTGGGACAGGTTATAGTCACTTTGGCCTGACTTAATGGTAAACGCCCTAGGGCACGGATTATTTCAAGTATTCAATTATAAGCCCCTTTATTAAGTGTTTACGATGAGACATTCAAGCTACACAGGTGGGCTATAAAATCAGAAAACGTGGAACTGGTAGACAACCTTCTTCCTCAGTCTGACCTTCACAGCGCGTACTACCACCTCTGTTCTATGCACCACACACCCACGCTACTTTGTACACACTGACCTTGTCCCACTCCTGTTCAGATGTTACGTGTTTATCCAAAAACTCCGCCATCCCAAATCCCATTTTCCGGCAAATGTCAACAATCACTGTTTGATATTTCTCAGCCAAATTTCTAAACTCAAGGGAGATCTGAAATGGAAATCACAAAAAACGGAAAATATGAAATACGTATTTACACTGGGAACCAACATGGTACCTATAGATCATAAAACAAAGCAATAGCAGAACTCATTAAGACTCCCAAATGATTCATCTATAAGCCTAACATCTAGGTTGTACTAGTTTTCTACATATTGCATAATAAGCTCAGAAATGTTCTAATTGTTAAAATAGAAGGGTCTAAAAATGCTAAAGTTTCTAGACTCAAAAGAAAATCAAAGTCTCACTCTACACTCATCTTTCCAATAGATAATAAATGAGGTGCTTCTACATAAAGTGAACATAAATGTAAGAATTTTAGGAAGAATGCCCCATTTCAGACAAACCTCATGATAGGGAAGGAAGACTCACTCCTGCAAACGTGTATCAAGCACTTCCTACATAGCAAGCTTTGTTCTAGGCACTGGGGATACACAGCCTGGAAAGAAGCAGACACTCTACTGTACAGTTTACATTCTACTAAGGAGATCAGCCAACTGTTTTCTATCATCAATTCCCAGATTTCTATCAGGAAGTTATAGTGTCTCCCCTTCTATAAGGCTATACATGTTAATTCCTTAAACAGCTCAATTTAACTCAATCGGAGGCATGCTACCCAACATTTTTTTTCACAGCCCAAACTCTAATGTAGAAATTGTACTGATGGTTTTTAAATTCATTGCTATTGCACAAACATCCTATTTAAGTTTAAAGAAGTGTCTCTAGATGATCAAAATACAGTACAGAAACACCACGAAATTTCTTTAAATGCTACAAATATTAATAGAGGCAACACATAATACTGAAAACAAGTGGGAGGAATACTTGGTCTACATTTACAGAAAGGTTAGAAAAGCTTCCTCAGGAAACACCTCTATTTAAGGACCTGAGGGCAAACCAGCTGTCTGCACAGCACCAAAGGGATTCAGAAGCCTAAGAAACTTTAGGCTTCTGAATATCAATTGTGAAACTCCCCCAAAATCCATAAAATCAATCCAATCTTTCCAGAATGCTATTCTTTCCAGAACAGCTGTTCCAAGACAGAGCCAAAATGTCATTCCTATTGTGGACTGAAACAAATGAGTGACTCTACCAAAGGGTATTTGAATCCCTGAATCTCCCTAGGACCACATTCTTTCAACAGACCTTGGACTAGGTCATTCTATTTATGAGAGCAAAGCCCAGTCTCACATACTCTGTAGGAGTGACAACAAGCTCTGCCGAGTGAAACGAGCCATAAGGGCTTTTTACTGTCCCTCCAGGTAATTCTGTTTGACAACTACAGTAGATTTGTAGGTCCTGCAGTCACTCTCCGGTGACTCAAGTACACGAAGGAAGGATATGGTGAATCCACTAGTATAACGGAGGAGGACCAAATACCAAGTAGGGGTCGAAGGGTAGCACAACACTTCCATTCACCTACAAAGACAAATTCCCCATAAACTTTAGGATGTTATGATCAAAACACTGGGTAATTCTACCTTCTTCACTCATATGCAAAATTCTGTTTTTGACCGATTTTTTTTTCTGGAAAAACCAATAGTTTTATTGTTTTTCACCAATTTTTAAAAGAGCAGTAAAGTATGTCAGTGATTAAATGTTAAAACTACATTACCATAAAATAATACAAATATTGAATGAATATTGAAATATATTTTGTAACTAATTCATAGCTCAATAAATGTATGCTATTATGGCTATTAGCATTTAAAAATAACCCTATGCCATTCCTTAAGTTGTGTTTGGGGTGGATCTCGAAGACTACTAGTCTCCCCTAGTACCAGGTGAAAAAGATATACTCTAATCTAATCCATAATATACAGTGAAAGTTCTAGAAAGCCTGCCTTCAAATGATACCAACTAATGACCACTAAAGCATAAAACATGAGATTCAATCTCAGTGCACACACATTGGGGAGGGGCTCACTTGGTGAGAACACTCTGTCTAGGCTTATGCCTGAGGTCTGTTTTGCCTGGGATAAGAGCACAAATGGAGGGCCACATACCATACTGGCTCAAAATCTTGAAATTACCAGTCACACTAGTAACTTGTTAAACAGTATGTGCTATTCTCCTGCTTTTACGAAGACACCTTCACCACAACCTGAAGGACTCAGGTGTGAATTTAAATTTTCCTCAGGGTTTCGTTCCAAAAATGCAGCAGGGCAGAGACTGCTGAGCCCCAGCTCCCAGCCTGCACCCTGGCCTTCCCATTCCCGGCTCTGTCTGGCCCCAAAAGGCCTAGGGGCAGGGTCACTGGTACATGATTCACCCTGGAGAAGACAGGCCAGACACAACAGACTGCAAACCCGGGAAGGGAGCTCAGGGAATTGAGGGCAGGGAATTCCACACACCCAGAACATAGTCTAGAAGGGGAGCTGCATAAGCTCTGGGCAGGAACACTCCCATGGCCCTGGGGACCCCTCACCCTTTTGAGGGGGGCCCTGTAAAGTGAGGGGCGGGCCCTTCTTACCTCAGTCTAAGAGCAGTACTATGTGAGTGAGGCCAAGTTATCTGTTCTGCCTTAGGGCCTCGCCCAAAACTGACGGTACACCTAACCCAAGGAGACGGCTTTACCCTTCAAATTGGGCATCTTGTCTCAAGGAGATGCTGGGATTGACCAGCATGTGCACAAAGCATTCCCAACGAAAATAAGACACTATGACTTTCCATATATTCCTATCTCAATCGGAACGACAGGCTGAACGGACCTCCTATTCAAACGGACCTCCAATTCAAAGTTGCATCCTCACGAAACACAGAGCTTCAGATGTTTCACATTAAGGATATAAAAGGTCAGCACCAGCAAAACAGTAATGCCTGGCCTGTGCCCCCTGGTCCCTTCTACTCTGCCAGGGCGAGTCTCTGCTCTCAGGAGGGGAGTGTCTGCGCTCACCGTACTCCCCAACACAGGAAAAGATTGACTGAATGTTGAAATTTGCTTGAACAAACTGTTGTTTTTCCATTGGAATGCAGTATTTATAAAGAAGACTTTTGGTTTTCTAAGCATATTGAAATATTATCTAAACATCTACTAGCTATATCCCCCCCCCAATTATTCTGACATTCACATATTTTCATATTCTTTCATTTTTGCTGAGTGGATAGGGCTGCCTTGATTTTTCAAAGACCTACGACACTTATCCCACAACTGGAAATTATTTTTTATGAATCTACTCAGTTTGAAAATAGTTTGGAAGGGTTTTTTGGTTTTGGAGGCTCTAGCTAGAATGTAACTTTTTTAAGTGCGAATACACATCAGTTATAAATGCTATGGGACCCTGTTTGTAGCACTTCCTCCTGTGTTAGCAGAGTTTCACAAGCTCATCAGTGAATGGCCACCGATTTCCAGTCAGAGGAAACCCAGCCTCTGGTCACATGACAGGTGTCCTAGGAGAGCCAAATCACTGGTACCTGCTCTAGGTGAGTGCTCTCATTCCCTACCTAATTATTCTTCACAGGTTCTTCTTCCTTCCTCCTCTTTTCTATCGTATTGTACTATATCAGCTCCACCTAATTACTCCTAACAGATTTTTTCTTTTGGTTTGAACTTAATTGTCTTTTATTTTTGTCTTTGACAGCAAAGACATGATCTCAGTAATCTGAAATAGCCCTTGCTCTAAAGGAGTCTCTCAAACATTCTTTTGTATTGGGTGGATTCCTCCCCTCCCCACTCAGGAATATAGATCTGTTTCAGTAGCAACAGCCACATGGGGACTATTCCCCCCAAATCCTGGCAACTGTGTACAAAAAGAAGGGCTTCTTTGGTCTGTTAGAGAACATGAGACTTCACTAAATCAACCTTTTATTTATGAGATATGAAAGAAGCAGTTATTTGTGTGATGACATGCAAATTCCAGAAAAGTCAGACCTAGTCACATATATAACATAACCTTGTCAGTTTTAAAACACAAGATTTTAATTATAACCCACTTTAGTCCAACGGAATGGACTGAACACCTAATATTTACAGAATACTTAGTATACAGCAGGCACTCTTCTAAGTACTTATAAATAGGAACTTGTCAACCCTCAGAGCTCTAACTTTACAAATGAGGAAGCTGAGGCAGAGAAACTTAGGAACGTGTCCGGGATCACACAGCTGTAAGTGGTAGAGGATCACCCTGCTCCTCGGTCCTCCCCCCAGCTGGACCCATCCTGAACAGCATATCCATGCTACCAGGCTACGGGTACCAGAAGCCAGAAGCCCTCTACACTTAGGCTGTATTAGATAGGGAACAGGTTTTGTGAGCAGGCCCAAGAATCCATCTTTTACAACACTGGAATTAGAATGTATCTTTCCAAAGGAAGAAACACTGGACTTTTAAGCAACATAGTGGTAACGGTAATAGTAGCTAATACCATTCTAACCTGTCTCGACTCTTTTAAACCTCACAACAATACTATGAGGGGAGGCGGGTACTATTATTATCTCTATAGATGGAGAAACTTAGGTTTACACAGGCCACGTCACTCCGCACCAGTTAATAAGTGGAAGAGGTGGGATTCCAACCCAGGCAGCGTGGCTTCAGAGTCTCGGCTACCAGAGCTCTTACCCATCACATTAGATTACACTGCCCTCACACTGCTTATCTTACTGTTCTCCACGGGGATGAGGGCTGGCTGACAACTATATCATCAATTATACACACAACCATAGGCAGGAGAGATTTGTAATTCTGCTACCGTTGGGAAGTCCTCTAGCACTTGTCGATCCTTCTCCTTGCTCTCCATATACCGCCAGTCTGGTTCATAAAGGTAAGAGTGAAAGTTGTGTAGCAGTGGAACTTTGTTTTCTACACTGATGGTCATGTCATCTTCAAGAGTGTCCAGAGCTCGGAGGACCAGATAAAATATGCATACCGCATGGCTGTAAAAACAGGAGAACTATTAATATGATGGGACAAACGTTCCAAGATATTTATTTCAAAATAACATGTCATTTATGCAAACCCTCCTACGGCCCTACCTCTAAAGAACTATGGAAAGATAGCCAAAGCTTTTTGTACTCAACAAGACATCTTAGTTTTCCCTTCTTAGATGGGAGCAATGGACTTCAGTGGTTTATTTATAAAAAACAAAATTAAAAAACCCTACCAGCTGGATGTCACAACTACTCCCAGAATGAGTTACATTTAACGAACGTAGAACAACTGTACAAAAATTGACAGGCCAAGTATTTACATGGACCTGGTATTTTTGCAGATAAAAAATAAAGTCAAGGGCGCCTGGGTGGCTCAGTCGTTAAGCGTCTGCTTTCAGCTCAGGTCATGATCCCAGGGTCCTGGGATCGAGCCCCGCATCGGGCTCCCTGCTCGGCGGGAAGCCTGCTTCTCCCTCTCCCACTCCCCCTGTTTGTGTTCCCTCTCTCACTGTCTCTCTCTCTCTCTCTGTCAAATAAATAAAATCTTTAAAAAATAAATAAATAAATAAAGTCAAATTAGTATAATAGTATAAATAGTCAAAATAGTATAAATACTATCATACACAAAGGAAATTGGTCTAGGTTCATGTATGCAATCTGCCCAGAAGGAACTTGGGCTGTTTCAGTCAGAGGAGTCCTAAATTTGAGCACCAGGTGGGGTATAGAGATTACTTAAACACAACTTTAAAAAAAAAAAAATAGCTACTTCATTGGAATTAACCCCATATACTAGAATTGCAAAGTAGCATAGTGAAGCCAAGAAAAATGCATGACCTACTGAGAGACAGGTTCAGCCGCCAGGACTAAAAAAAAGTCAATAAACACCACCATCCCCCATCCCCCACCCCCCCCTTCCTCCCCTCTTCCCTGAAAGAGCGGGCCCACAGGGACACTATTAGATGGCGAAGTGCCTGGAAGGGCATTCTAAAGTAAATACATGGGTGTTCCAACCAGAACATTTCCTTCACTCTGGTGGGGCACGCTCTAGCTGAGCCACAAGCGGCGACTGCAACGCTAGGAGCTGTCAGAAAGTAGTGGCTCAACGTCCCAGTCCCCGGGAAAAAGCTCTCCTCCCCCAAGTGAAAAGGAGCTGTCTGGCCACTCACCGCATTTCCCCATCCAGCGCCTCAATGACAGCTGCAAAACTGCGACTGGTCTGATTGAGATACTTGTAGCAAGTTTTCAAGCTGCTGCTCAGCGAGTCCTGGGGGCAGAGAAGACACACGGAGGTGGGAGATGCGGAGGAGCAGGAGTGGGACGGGGGCAGGCGGCCGGCTGCCGGCGGGCTCCGCAGCCTGCCGCCGACGCCCTCCCCGCGCAGCCAGTCCTTGGAGGGCCAGGCGGCGGGAGACAAGGGGCAGCCGCGCGGCGCGGAGCCAACGGCCGTGCCCGTGCCCCGGGGTGCCGCGGCGGGGCTCAGCACCAAGGTCCGCTTGAACAGGGACATGGCCTTGGTGCCGCAGGCGGCCACGGCCATGGGAGTCGTAGGGCCCGCGTAGAGTTTTTCCTCCATAGACCCGAGCGGGGCTGGGAGGCGCCCCCGAGGGGCGGGGCCGGCTCTCCCTCCACCCAGCAGGCTCACGGCTGGCCCGCCCCGCCCCCCCGGGGCCGAGGTCAACCCCGCCCGTCGGCGCCCCCCTCCCCTTGCCACCCCTTCGCTCCCGGTGCCTCCCTCCAAGTCTTCCCCTTGTCCCCGGAACCCACGGGCGGCGGTCAGAGCCCAGTCCACTTGAGAAGCTGGCTCGTCTTCCTGGTGCCAGAATCTTTCACCGAACTTTAGTCCGGCTCCTCTGAACCCTCCACTCTTGTACTTCTGTGTCTATCCCTGCATCGCCCAATTTTAGCAAGAATCCTGCTACTGATCCCCGTGACTGTCCGGCAGGGTTCCTCAGTCCCCATCACCCCATCGCCCTGGTCTGCCTCCGGCAAGAATCCTCCTAGGTTATTAGGTCGTTTGGCGAGAATGTCCCTCACCCCAGATGTTCCACCTTCATCATTTTCCATCCACTGACCCCTCCACTCTGCCCCCATTTTTCCTTGTTGTATTCAGAATTGAGCCCAGTTCTATACTGAAGTCTCTTTTTCCCTACTGCAATGGCTATTCTGAATAAAACCTGTTTTAACTGCTCTAACTACTGTTCACCTTTGGCTTTTCTTTAACACCTGTTAAAGGTCTTCTATCCTCTGGAAAGCTATTACTTTTAAGATTTCTAATCCTCGGGGCACCTGGTGGCTCAGTTAAGAGACTGCCTTCAGCTCAGGTCATGATCCCAGGATTCTGGGATCAAGCCCGCTCCCCGCTCAGAGGGGAGCCTGCTTCTCCCTCTGCCGCTGCACCTGCCTGTGCTCTCCCGCTCTGTCAAATAAATAAAATCTTAAAAAAAAAAAAAAAAAAAAATTTCTAATCCTCTTTCTCTTTCAAATTAGTGAGCTGTAATGAGCTGCCTCCTAAACTTTACTCTTCCCTAAGGAAAACAAGAATCATTTTTTCCAGGAAAAAAAAAGCGCCATATTTTCAAAGCAAGCATATCTGAAAGAATTGCTGTGGGTTTGTTTTATACAGACTTTAAATTTTACAGCTGTTTTAAGTTCACAGGAAAACTGAGTGGAAAGTCCAGAGTTCCCATAAACCCCCTCAACCTCCAGTCTCCCTTATTCTCTTTTTAAGAGAAGGAAACATTTGAAATATCTAACAAAAGAGTGGTTTAAAATATACACATGGCTTATCCACTAGTGGGAAATACCACAGGCACTTCGTAAGGTTAACAGTGAACCCTGAACCCTAGTGGACTGGACCCATATTCTTTTTTATATGTGTATTATTTCCTCAATTTCCTATCATGCATGCATATCATATTATCAAGAGTAAAGCTTTAAAAAAAAATCACATAATCATGAGAATTTCATTTCCTTGCCATGTTCAATAAAAAATGATTAGTAAAAATTAATGTTTACTGAGCACCATATATTAGTAAAATCATTTCATGCAATGTCTGGCATATAAATATACTCAGTGAAAGTTTGATGAATAAATGAGTATGTTCAGAGTATTTATTTATTTTTAAAAGATTTTATTTATTTATTTGACAGAGAGAGAGGAAGCGCACAAGCAGGGGGAGCAGCTGAGGGAGAGGGAGAAGCAGACTCCCGCTGAGCGGCGAGCCTCCCAGGACCCTGGGATCATGACCTGAGCCCCAGTCAGACGCTTAACCGACTGAGCCACCCAGGCGCCCCTGTTCAGAGTATTTAAAAACCATTCACCAACTCCTTCCCTCTCAAGTGTAGAGAGGCCAGGCTTTGCAGTCAAACAAAAGAAACAGAGTAACAGCCATTATTGAGCTCTATGGCAGCTCTTCACAGAAACTGTTGTTACCAGGCCACAATGATTCCTTTCACTGCATTACCAAACGTTTTAATCCTCAGCTACAACTAATGGTTTGGGGGCTGACTTCTGTGAGCTCCAATAAAAGCTGGACAGGTTTTTGAAGAGCAACAACCTTAAGCAATACTACCCCTCCTTATCAACATACCTCTTCCACTCTTAAAATGAGCAAGGTCAATAAATCCCTTCTCTGTGTCCTTCCCTCATCATTCTTTTCCCTGTTACCTATTTGCTTCAGTTCCTCACTCCGTAACAATAATTTCCTCAAATTGCCGAGAAGATACGGGAAGATACAACTATTAAACACTGGAAAACTCGACTCACTATGAAAATTTCCACTGCTTGATTCCCATGAGCTGGCAGGGAGGAGAGGGCGGAAAAAAGACCAGGGCTAACTGCTGCCTGTCTCTAAAACCTCCTGATGTGTTCCACTGCTATCTGACATAAAGTACGCTCCTGAGAACTCTCAAGTGAGAGAAAAACAGGGATGAAGGGCATCTGCAGGAAGAGTGTGCAGTGGCTAGAAGTGCGAGACTGAACTCCCAGGACTGGGACTCCCAGGAAAGACAGCTCCACAGGTGAACAGCTACCAACCATTCCCACAGCTTTCGTTAAGCCTTGAATGCAGATTCCTCAGAATGGGGAGAAACCCCACAAACTTAACCAAATTTATCTAACAGTAAGATTAATAACTACCATTTACTGGGCAGCTACTGTATGCCAAGCACAATACAAATACTACTTTTTATCCTTACAAAACCCTTTAAGGAAGATATTACAGATCTATATCCACTTTCATTCAACTTCATGGCCAGATGTGTAGCAGAATTCAGAATTTTTAGTGCTTTAGAAAACAGGAAATAAGATGCATATACAGCCCCAATTGCTATGGAGTAATATCCCGTAATTAATTGTTAATACTTCTTCAGCAAATCATTTGAATATTTATACTAAGCCAGGATCACTTCAATTCAGGGCACATTTGCTGCCAAATGACTTTGAGCCAGATTTATGAAAACACTCCTCATCTTCAGACCATTTCCGAGTTGGGAAATGTGGTTCAGGGGCTATGATCAGTATCTTTATTTTATAGATGAAGAAACTGTTGCCTGGAGATTAAGTTACCAAAAGTTATTCAGCTAAGAGTCAGGATTTAGACTTAACAGAGGCCAGAAATGCATGATTACAAAACACCTGCTTTTTCCATGATGTGCCCTCTGAGTGATCACACAACTTTCAGGTGGCAGCATCCCTATTTATGGATAAGCTCCTAAAAATTCAGTAGAAATCAAGTTTACTGAACCCTGAATTCCTACAGCCAAATCCTTCTGTGATAGAAATGGTCAGCCATCAACATCTGTTAGTGCACAATTTCCCCCAGTTTCTTTGTTACTTAAGACCGAAACTAAGGGGGCGTCTGGGTGGCTCAGCCGGTTAAGACTCTGCCTTCAGCTCAGGTCATGATCTCAGGATCCTGGGATCAAGCCTGGCATCAAGCTCCCTGCTCAAAGGGGAGTCTGCTTCTCCCTCTTTTCACCCCCTCCCCCTGCTCCTGCTCACTCTCTCTCTCTCTCTCTAATAAATAAAATCTTAAAAGAGAGAAACTAAGATCATGTTAAGCAAAAGAAGAAAATGTGTATTCCAATGTTTCCTCTATTCAACCATTTTCTTTTTTAATGGCTCTTGGGGCTTTTAGGACTCAGAAAAACTGCGAGCAACAAATAATATTATACTGTATTGTTCATCAAATCTTAGAGCTAGAAGAGTCTCACTTAAAAAAAAAAAATCAAGAGATTATACTGTGGAAAGTCTCTCTCCTACCCCCTTACCACTTCTCTCTCTGAGGGTAACTAATGCTACCATTTTCTCCAACAGTCTTACTTTATAGAGAGGAAAAGGAGTCTCAGAGAGGTCAAGTCTCTGGACCCAAATCACAACCCCGTAAATTGTGTCCCCTGACTTTAGACACTCAGATCCTTTGCCCTGCTATTATTTTTCTTCGTAGTATTTACCTCCACCTGAAATGTTATATACAACAGACCCTTGAACAATGTGGGGATAAGGGGCATGGACCCCCGGACAGCCGAAAATCTGCATATAACTTTTGACTCCCCCAAAACTTTTTTTTTTTTAAAGATTTTATTTATTTATTTGAGACAGAGAGAATGAGAGAGAGAGAGCACATGAGAGGGGGGAGGGTCAGAGGGAGAAGCAGGCTCCCTGCCGAGCAGGGAGCCCGATG
>NC_138370.1:44610199-44644924 GCF_054177405.1 Leptonychotes weddellii | reverse complement strand
GATCCAGGGACTCCAGGATCATGACCTGAGCCGAAGGCAGTCGCTTAACCAACTGAGCCACCCAGGCGCCCGACTCCCCCAAAACTTAACTACTCATAGCCTGCTATGACCAGAAGCCTTACTGATAACATCAACAGTTGATTAACACATAGTGTTTTGTATGTTATATACTGTATTCTTACAATAAAGTAAGCTTGAGAAAAGAAAAATACATTTACAGTACTGTACTGTATTTATCGGAAAAAATCCACGTATAAGTAAATCCACACAGTTCAAAGTCATGTTGCTCTGGGGCAATTGAACTTGCTTTTTTTCATTCTGTCTTCCTTTAGAATGTAAGTAAGGTTCATAAAAGCACGGTCTTTGCCTGTCTTCTTCACTCTTGTATCTCCAGCACCTAGGACAGTATCGCCATGCAATTGGTGGTCACATATTCGCTAAAGAAAGGAAAGAAGGAAGGAAGCTAATACACACCAGGTTGGGAAGGGAAGAAAGGAACTAGGAATTATGGAGTGTCTGCGATGTGCCAGGAGCATGTGTGATGGAGATGGGATCTGATCAGCTGTCTGGGGCCAGTCAAACCTGAGCTCTTCCTTGCAGGCAGCCTCCAAACCAGGAGCGTGGAGGTTGTCAGCCTAGCCTGGGTGGGCACCCTGGAACCACTGCCTGAACAAGTTATCCGATTATTTTATGCCGCTGTTTGCTAATCTGTAAAAGAACTTTAGGGTTGTTGTCAAGATTGACGAAGTGTGATGAGTTACAAAAGGGCCACAAAAGTTTGTGGCTCTTTCCATCAAGGGATGGGGTCTCTCTCTCTGGCTCCCTGAATCTGGGTTCCCTTGTGACTTTTTTTGGCCGACAATTTGGCAGCAAATGTGATTCAAGCAGAGGCTTGGAAACTCCAGCTGCCATGTGGAACCCCAGGGCTAGCCTGAGGATTTTGAGACACATGGCCCGGTCTTCCCTTGACGCTCCAGCCTACAGTCTGCCAAACACCAGACTGTCCAGCCACAACCCAGCCGGCCAGCTGAGCAAGCCCAGAAGAAATCAGCCAAACTGGCCCAGACCACTAGAACTCCCCAGCTCTCCCAGGGAACTGAGAACTCAAGTTGCTGGTATTTTAAGTCACTGAATTGCTTTTTTTTTTTTTTAATTGTGGAAAAATATACATAACATAAAATTTACCATTTTAACCACTTTTTTTTTTTTAAGATTTTATTTATTTGTCAGGGAGAGAGCAGGAGGCAGAGGCAAAAGCAGGCTCCCCGCCAAGCAGGGAGCCCGATGCAGGACTTGATCCCAGGACCCTGGGATCATGACCTGAGCAGAAGGCAGACTCTTAACCGACTGAGCCATCCAGGCACCCCATTTTAACTGCTTTTAAGTATGCAGTTCAGTAGTGTTAAATACATTCACATTGTTGTACATCCAATCTCCAGAATTAAGGCACTCCGTTTTGGGAGGATTTGTTACTCAATGAAAGTTAACTGATACACTGGAGATAACAGACTTGAAGAGCTTAGCATAGTGCCTGGCGAACATAAAAACTCAATTAAGTGCTGTCTATTGTTACTAGGACATGGTTGTTATCATTATTACCTTTATTAGTCTAACTCACAATATAATTTCTTCCTAATCCCACTCACTTGCCAAATTCGTGTTCCAAAAATGTTGCTTTCATCATGTCCTTGTTCTGCTCTTAACCATTACATGCTTCACTGATGAGAGCTCAGCTTTCGGACTCCCACGCGCCCTTAATGAACTTCATATTTCTAGCTCGTATTTGTCAATTTCAGGTTGGTTTTCTCATCACTCCATACAGGTCATGCTCAGTCCTCTATAACTTGGCTCACAGTAGCTTTTTCAACTGAGGAGCCTCCCCACTAAATTAAATCTAATACCTTACAAAGCACTTTTCCTGTGTTTTCTAAAAACTTTTTGCTTGAAGACATTTCTCATTTCGCTAAAATTTCCTTAAATCAAAATGTACTTAAGATTACTTGGCACTTCCGGGTGGCACCTGGGTGGCTCAGTCGTTAAGCCTTCGGCTCAGGTCATGATCCCAGAGTCCTGGGATCGAGCCCCACATTGGGCTCCCTGCTCTGCGGGAAGCCTGCTTCTCCCTCTCCCACTCCCCCTGCTTGTGTTCTCTCTCTCTCGCTGTGTATCTCTCTCTGTCAAATAAATAAAAAAAAAATCTTTAAAAAAAAAAGATTACTTGGCACTTCCTAGGTTATTTGACTTTTGGACACCTATTCTCCACGAAGACTGTGAACATATTCAGGGTGAGCATTTTCCATTCTGTATCCATTACACGAAATGTGTCAATTTTTAGCTGAATCTGGACAATCCTCTGCTTAATGTGTTTCTTCCGCTTAATCATTTACCAACCTGGCGTCTCTCCTTTTAAAGTCTAGTGTTCAAAGTTGGACAGCACTCTTTCAGTGTGGTCTGGTCCATCACGTGAATGATGAGCAGCACGGTGGGGGTAAGACAGTGAGCTCTGAATCAGAGAGCCAGGGTCAAAGACAGGCTCTGCCCCTGAATAACTGGGCCTCAGGCAATTAATTAGCCTCTCTATGCCTCTGTTCTACATCTACAAAACAGGAAAAATAATAGTACCTTCCTTATAAGGTTACCGGGAGGTTTAAATAATAGATGTAAGGAGGTATATAAAACAGTGTTTGGCACATACTAAGAGCTCAATAAATGTTAGCCATTATTATGATACCATTTATCTAAAAGGTAAAGATCTAGGTTTAAAAAGTCTCTCAGCAGGGTATCAGAATGGAAGAAATCATCCTGAACAAGTGCAATTAGGAATCTGACTGACTACACTTCTAAGCCCACAGCATGATGAGACTACCTAAAAAAGATAAGGAACACTGATGTGGTGGGGAAGTGGGTTGGGAAAAAGGACTTTATTTGTACATGGCCATTTTCTTTTTTTTTTTTTAAAGATTTATTTATTTATTTATTTATTTATTTGACAGAGAGACAGCGAGAGAGGGAACACAGGCAGGGGGAGTGGGAGAGGAAGAAGCAGGCTTCCCGCTGAGCAGGGAGCGCTATGCGGGGCTCCAGCCCAGAACCCTGGGATCATGACCTGAGCGGAAGGCAGACGCTTAACGACTGAGCCACTCAGGCGCCCCGGCCATTTTATTTCTTAAGAAAAAAAAAGATGAAGCAAATATAGCAAACGCTATACATCTAATCTTGGAAAGAGACACAAATTGGTTACAGTATTTTCAATATTTTT
Source organism: Leptonychotes weddellii (assembly GCF_054177405.1). NCBI lineage: Eukaryota > Metazoa > Chordata > Mammalia > Carnivora > Phocidae > Leptonychotes > Leptonychotes weddellii. The sequence goes on along the minus strand of NC_138370.1, from coordinate 44,641,665 downwards.
CTATTCGCTTGAAATATTTTATAATTAAAATATATTTTTTAAAGTGGAAGCAGTCTTAAACTATGTTACATAGAAATACAGCATCCATAAGAGAGGAATTTAAAGTTCAGAAATGACCAGACCACAATGAAAGAGTACTGTTCAACTTTGAACACTAGACTTTAAAAGGAGAGATGCCAGGTTAGGTAAATGATCTGGAAAGAGTAACAGATAATGATAACTAAAGGAAGAAGATAGAACATTTGGCTTGAATATCAGTATTCTCAGAATATGAGAGTTCTCTTAAAATATGTCAAGTGCTGTATTACACAACAAGGATTAGACTCTGGTTCAAGGGAGAGAACAGAGTGAAAAAAGGTTAGCTTACTGTAAGGTAATGCTTCCTAAAATCCAAAACTGTCTGGGGATGGAGTGGGCAAGTCTCCAGGGGTAACTACCTGTCACAGGAGGTGTTCAGAAGACTGTACAAACTGGATTATAAAGCAGTGACTATCTGTTTTAGGTCGCAGATCCCTGGAAGAATATGATGACAGCGGACACTGTTCTCCTCACAAAACACACAAACGTGAAATAACATAAATACTTGCAAATAATTTCAGAAAAGCTCCAAAAACTCTTAGTAAGAATCTCTAATTAAACATCTATTGAGCAAGGCACAGGAGCCATGTGAAGTTGTAATTCCTTCAGGCATCCCCCAAAAGATGAATCCCCTAACCCAGCCAGAAGTGAGTTTTCCCTTCTGTAAATTTCCTTATGGCATTTACTATATTCTGCCACAGTTACTTAAGTTTAGCTTGTTTAAAAAGCTAGAGGTTTCTTGAGGGTAGTGCACCTACCTTTTATTCATTAATTCACTAAGGGGACATCAAACAAGGTTCCTATGTCCGTATAGCTTTAAAATCCAGAATCAAATATTAAATCTTAAATCTGAAAGGGATTTGGGGGATCATAAAACCAATACACAAATAACCACAATACAAGACTATGGGACTGTTACAAAGTAGTACCAGAGAAAATGGTGGAAGGAGTTTCACAGGTAACTTGTTATGGTGTCTACCTGAATTTTCTATGAATAATCTGGTAATGTTTTATTGACCTGACAAGATGGTGAGCTCTTTGTAGGTCTTATTTGTCTATACATGCCATCCTGCCATGGTGCACCCAGCATAACACCTAGCATAGAATAGGTGTCCAAAAATGTCCGCTGAATGGTGAACAGAGGGGGCACTGAAGCTAGACCTTGAAGGATGAGAGGGATCCTGAGTTATGAGGGAAAGAGAATTTTTTTCTGATGGGAAATCAAAATGGTTTAATAAAGGACACCAATTAAGAGTACATGTAAACAAAGAATAGTCCTTGTGATGTTCCCGTTGGAAAAAGAATTTAAAAGTTTTGATATAACCCATGAATTCGGCTGAATATGTCTATTCATTCAATAATCACTTAAGAATAATTTTCTTGTTGTAATGAATACCTTTGGAAGCATTCATTTAGCAAAGGATACAAGAATGAGGCAGATGAAATATAAGTAAATAAAACCAAGTTTAGCCTTCAGGCGACCAACAATGTTGCTAATCGACAGACATACAGATAACTAATAAGAACTTGGAAGAGTAAATATGTGTTCTAAAAAAACCGAGAAGCACTGAGAAATAGGGATTGATCAGACTGCAGGACTCTGAGGGAAGCTTTTGGAAAAAGTGTAACTGAACACTGGAAAGATGAGCAAGGTTTCATTCCAGAAAAGGTATTGTGGCCATATTTGCATAGTTCATTCCCTCCATGAAATCCTCTCCCACGCCTCTCCCACTTAATCTACCCATATAATCTCAAATTTGCAACCACTTTATTAAGACACCGATAAACATCAATGCTCAAAGACAGAAAGAAATATAAAGAAAAACTACCTGACAACCAATGTCTTGGAAGAACAGAACCATTTTAAGCCCCTGAGGGAGGGTGGGGGAGGGAAGAGGAGGCCGGCCGAAGGGACGTCGGCCAGCTGGGCCGGATTTGGGGTAAGGAAAGCGGAACCAGGCTGGGCGGGTGGGGCCGCCAGAAGGGGTGCGGGTCTGCTACCCCGAGAGAAGGAGGGCGCCAAAGCCGTTTGGCACCCGCTCGCCGCGCCCCTCGCCCTCGATTGTGGGCCCTGACGGCCAGGACGTAGGCCCGAGCACCGAGCGCAGCCGCCCCGCCCCAGCCGGGATGCAAGGATACTCGGCCCACCTGGTCCATCTTGGGTATCACCTTCCGCCGGCCCCCCATCTGGAAGCGCAGGAGGTTGTAGAACTCCTCGGGGCGCCCCAAGCACTTCACAAACTCCATGCTGGCGGAGGGCTGCTGGGGCTCGGCGCTGAATTCCAACACACCTCTGGAGGACACCGGCCGGCACTCTGCGAAGGATTAAACCCAGGAGGCGCGACGGCTGGGGCGGAGCAGAGGCGGGCCCAGAGCGGGGCGCCACGCCCACTTCCCCGCCCACCTCAACGGGTCTCTGGCTCTCGCGCCTCTTCTCTTGGGCTCGCAGGGTGGACTGACGGGCTCTGATTGGCTAGGACCGCTCGCACCAGGAAGACGCCGGCCAATTGGCGGTAGGATGAGGCTGGCGTGACGACCGTACCCTCTAAGCTAATTGGAGAAGAGAAAGGGGCGGGCGAGCGGGATTGGTGCTTCTACGGGGGTGGGCCTTTTCCTCCGCCTCTCCTATGCAGAGGTTGGATCCCGAACCCAGACCCGAGTTGGGATGCTGCAACATGGGTGCAGTGGGTCCTGGCCCAGGTGTGCGTAGCCTTTTGGTGAGAGACCAGCAGGCGAGAGTTCGCTACGATTTTGTCAGTAATCCCTCCACGTGTGTAGTCGTGTTTGTCCTGCCGGCCAGACTAGCTCTTCAGTGACGCGCACCTCCTGTGCCGTATCTGCGCGAGGCTGCGGACCCTTTAAAAGGCGGGTGGGCCCCCGACCATCGAATGGTCTGTCCGCGGTTATCGTCAACACAAGAGAGCAAAAGCCATCCGTGGCACTTACAGCCCCACAGAACACCGGGCACCTCGTCCAGCAGTAACACCCTTCCTATTCCCGCTTCACAACCCTCAGAGCTCTTCACTTCCCTCTGGGTGATGTTACTCACTCCTAGAATTTCAACTCTAGGACCTCTTTAAAATGTTTTGGACCCCACTTTGTCCCCAAAATGGATCTGAAGCGTTTCTACCACTGTGTAAAGAGTGATGTGGAAATTTATATCTCCATCGTATTTTTTTTACTTTTGTTTGTTTTTTAATTTGAGAGAGCGCGCGAGCAAACGGGCGAAGAGGGAGAGAAGTGGACTCCTGGCTGAGCGGGGAATTCCCCGCCCCGCAACTCGCGCTGGATTTCCCCACCCTGAGATCATAACCTGAGGCGAAATCAAGGGTCCGATCTTTAACCGACTGAGCCTCCCAGGCGCAGCTGATCACTATTCCAGACAGCGCTTGTCCCCCACCCACCACCACTGCTAATTCCCATCTGTTCTAGTTTTTTTCCCATAGTATTTATCACGTGCTAATATAATACAAAATTTACTTATGATGTTCAATGGCTATTTCTTCTTGCTAGAACGTAAGCTCAATGATGGACAGATCTTCATTATGTTCACTAACATACTCCTAAGCATCTAGAACAGTGCCTGGCACATACTAGGGGCACAATGAATATTTACTGAACTGACCTGTACCTCCTCTTCCTCCTCTTTGATGTCCCCTAAAGTTATGATGTCCATAACTGAAATCTCTCTCCCATTGAAAGTGCTTCTTTGGTTAATGGCACTAACAGCGTCCCAGTTGCCTAATTATCAAATCCTGATGTCCTCCCTAACTTCTTTCTCTTCCTACACGTACGTCCTTTGAAACCATTCATCAAGTCTACGGAGCCTAAGAAACAAACCTCTTTAGTCTTAATCTCTCCTCTCTGATCCATCTTGGTTTAAGCCCCATCTTCTCTCCCAAGCTATTTTTCAAGGCAACTTCCCATCTCTCTCCATGCATTCCCAAGTGACAGCTGGAGTAATTTATCTAAAACACACACTTGATTATATTACTCTCTTGCCTGTAATTCTTCAATTTTAAATTTCTTAAAGGAAATGCCTTTCAGGATAAAATTAAGGATTCTGGCATAAAATAAAAACTCCATCATCTGGCACCTACATTCCCCTTTTTTTTTTTTTTTGGATTTTCACCACCTTCTATCCTATCACTACCCTACTTTCTAGCCCTGATCCAGCCCTGGGAGCATTAGCAGTTCCCAAACAGGCCACAGTTGAACACCAACAATGTGGCAGACACTGAAAAAAACCAAAGATGAGCAAGATGAGGTTTGACCCCAAAGAGCTCCCAGAGGCATCAGATCAGAGAAAGAGACCGACATGGCTGATGTAATTGTTTTGCTGTTTATTAGAGACATAGTGGGATCCTAATCCAGCTTCCTGGGTCTGACCTTGGTGCCCTGTCGGAGACCGCATATACAAATAGTGGCCAGGCCATACACCATAGCAGAACTCTGACCCACAACCTCTGCAGCAATAGGCCCAGAGTAGTCAGGACTAGGTCAATAACGTCCCTCTATTTTGCCCCTACTTTCAACTCAGGGCCAACCACAGAGAGCCAAATATACTTCATAAGCAAATCACATAAGATACCCCCTACTGGTTAGCCTGCTTCCAGCTTCTCCATGCCAGCCTCCTCCAATCTGGAGCACACCTGATTCTTTCCCCTTTGTTCATTATAAAGCTTGTCCACTCCCCTGCCTGCCCCTGAGTCTCTGCCAAATGCAGGTGACAGGTGAAAATGGCTGATGCCCTTGTTCTAGCAAGCTCTGAATAAAAAGCCTCATTTGTTGTTATTGCAGTAGTCTTTATTTCCACAGACCTCAGTACTTGCATCATGTTCAGTGGATGCTCTCGCCCTGAACTTGGTCTATTCCAATGATCCCATTTCCGTCTCTTCACTCTGAAGTCCTCAAGGTCAGAGACCCTGTCTAAACATAACATCTGGCACAGTGCTTGCCACATAACAAGTCTCCACTGCTTTTTGTGGAATAACAATACTTGAAATTGGGACTGTACTGGAACCTTTTTTTTTTAAAGGTTGCATCTATTTACTTGAGAGAGAGCACAGAGGGAGAGGGAGACTCCCCGCTGACCAGGGAGCCTCATGCAGGGCTTGATTCCAGGACCCTTAACCTGTGGCAGACGCTTAACCAGACTGAGCCACCCAGGCGCCCCTGTACTGGAACTTTTAGAACACACTTCTGTCCTCCCCACCCTCACACAGCATTTTTTCTATAACCTACTGAAACACTTTTAACACTCTTTGTAATAAGCCAGCCTCCTTCTATTAGTGTAGGGTTTTCTTGTGTTTTTTTTTCTCCTTGTGTTCCCAGACCCAGCATTTAGGAGGCATGTCAGAAATACTTATTGAATGGCTAGGGCCACTGAAACCAAACATTAAATATCAAGTTTTTCACAATATCAATTATCAGGAGATAAAAAAATCTTTCCCCTAGAATCTGTTGAATACAAATCTCACCTCTCCTTACTTCTGAGTAAAACCTGGACTCTCCTTCTATGTATCCCATCCCTCACCTGCAACTCTGCTAAGCAAAAGCCTCTCCTTCTGTCCAAAAGGCACAATGACAATCCGAGTAATTCTCACTCTTCCCCCTCCCCGCCCCCATCACCTCTCTTCTAGCGCCCATTCACACTACTTAGCGCCCATCCCTTCCCTCCCTGCTTTCGGGACTAATAGAAACTTTCTGAGAGCCTCCTGCCACGATGGATAAAATCTAGGAAGGGAGACATAGTTGGTCTCGGTGAGGAGACCTTCCACTAGGAAGGGAGACATAGTGGTTTCAGTCTGCGATCCACGTTTCTGCTTCTCCACTTCTTCCACACAGAACCCAGTCCCTGTACTTCGGCTAGAATTCTGATGATGCCGACAACAACCCCTACATCTCAACCGCTAGGTGCTCTATTTTCCCCGCTCTACAGACTTTAGTAAGTCCCTGAAATCAGAGGAATAAGAAGTCTGCTCCTGAGAGGACAGAGCAGGTGTGAGTTATTCTTCCATGTTCTGTTCTGTAAACTTTTATATCACTTGAATCTTTGGGTATCTGTAATTTAAAAATAATAATAAAATCTTTAAAGTGTAAGGCTTCTCACTCACCCTCCAGGCCTTCTCCCATTCTTACCCTGACCACCTTCAACTGTGGGTTAATACAGCATCCATCTCATCGGTTTTGACCCTCGGCTACTGGATACCGCGGGAGAAAGTCTGCAGGCGAAGCAATCTAGCCTGGATCTCCAGTGTGGCTCTAAATTCCCAGAACAGCTGTTACAAACCTTCCCCTTCCTCCTTCGTATTTCAAGACCTCACCTTCGGCGGATTTTCTCTGGATCTATTTTTCTCTCGCGATCCTGGCCCCGGTCAGCTTTAAGTGCTGGCGCTGGCGAGGTCTCTCACCCTCCTAGTGTTTCCTCTCAACTCCTCATACACAAATCCTCACATTATAGCTCCCTTTAATAAGTGACTCTCCTCCCTGACCTCCTCTTTCTCATTCCTTCTGGACTAACCTTCTTAAGGGCAGACCACCCTCGTCGCTTCTACTTCCTCAGTTCTCATGCAGGTCTCAGCCCCTTTGGACTGGTGGCCACTCTGCACAAATTGCTCTCCTGGAGGTGATCATGACCGCAAATTTGATCAACTGACAAATCCGAAGGCCTCTTCTCATTCTCCTCCTTCAGCTCAGCATAAGCCAGTATTATGGCCTATTCGCTTCTACCTGAAGCTTATTTTTTCCTCCTGTTATATTTGATCTTTCATTGACTGGCTTCTCTTTGTGCTCTTGCCCCTTCAACACAAGACTTTCTCTACGGTTCCACTGTGATTGCTATCTTTTCTCATGCCATGTGATGGCCCTTGTTAACCTTCTCTAACTGACCATCACACTATGAGGAAAGCTCCCAAATCTGTGCCTCCCAGCCCAGCCTGCATTTGTGGAGAGCCAGGCCTATGTCCTAACTATGCTGTCTCCCCAGCTGGGGTGCCGCACAGGTACCCCCAGGTCAACATGCCTCACATCTGATCACCTTCCCCCACAGAACCTGCTCATCTCCTGGCTGACTTTCCCTACCAGCAGCTGGGTGGGGCTCCTCTAGTGTGGGTGCTGGGCCTGAGCCATCTTCAGCTTCCGCAACCCCCCATCCTGGCCCCGAGTCTGCACAGCTAGTCACCCAGGAGCCCGACCCCATGATGCTCTTGTACCCCTCCTCCTTTCCATTCCCACTGCTGTTTCCAGGTTCTAGCACTTTTATCAACAGCAACAGCGTTTTTCTCTTTCCTTTTCTACCCATCACAATGGGTGCAGACCCACACGCAGGCCATGGTGCCCAGCCCTCCCCTCGTGTCTCTAGAGCCTTCGCATCCCATTCCCCTCCTGTACTCTGGACCCACTGTACTGATCAGATGTTGACTTCGAGGAAACGCGCTGGACACCATCTTTGCCCCAGCTTATGCCTAACATTCCACACTCCTGTTATCCTGTATGGGTTAGAAGGTCAATTCACATTAAGGATACATATGTATGTGTATATGTATATACACACACATACACACACATATAATTTTTTAAGATTTTATTTATGAGAGAAGTGGGGGGAAAGAGAGAGAGAGGGAGACTCAGAACAATCAGGGGGGAAGCGCAGAAGGCGATTGAGAAGAAGATTCCCCACTGAGCGGGGAGCCCAACGTGGGGCTTGATCCCAGGACCCCAAGATCATGACTTGAGCCGAAGGCAGACGCTTAACTGAGCCACACAGGTGCCCCCCACACATATATTTTCACGGAACATACACACACACACACACACGTAAGAGTAAATATATTCTTGTAGATACAAAGAGCAATCTATTACTCAAATAGTATTTTCAGAGCATCTGGTGTGGAAGTAGGGTTTTACAAACTAATTTAAGTTAAAAAAAAACAAAAACAAAAGAAAAGTGCAGAGAGATGGCCTCTGAGAACTTGAAGATTCTCTCCGAAACCCTTTTGTATCCTGTTATGGACTGAATTGTGTCCACAACCCCCACCACACCCCTCAGCCAATTCTGACATTGAAGCCTTAACCTCCCTTACGGGATATTTGAATAGGACCTTTAAAGAGGTAATTAAGGTGAAACGAGGTCATAAGCGTGGGGCCCTAAGCCATCGATAGGACTAGCGTCCTTCTAAGGAGGGGCAGAAGCCCCAGGAATGCCTGCACATAGAGAAAAGGGCCTGGGAGGGCACAGCAAGAAGGCAGCTGCAAGGCCAGGAGGGAGAGCTCAGGAGAGGCCAACCTGCCGGCCCCTTAATGGGACACTTCCAGGATCCGGGACTGCGGGAGCAGCAATTTCTGTGGTTTAAGTCCCCCAGACTGTGCTGTTTACTTAGGCATACATAATCTAAGGCCAAAAGAACTGGCACTTCTGTCAAGTGAAAGAGAGAACTGAGGTACAGTTGTGTAAGATATTTAAATATGTGACACAAAGGAAACATAAAGCAGGAAGGATTTAGACTCGATGTGAGAACTGTCATGATTGAACGGGGTTGCTGAAACTGGTTGCAGGGAACAATCCAAAGGAAAAACAGACCGTGGAGAGGCACATTTGAAAGCAGGTTCAAAGGATGTGTGTAGAAAGGTTGGATCTTAATGGATTACAGCCTTTTCTACACTCTGTTCCAAAGAAGAGTAAAGGTAAAATGGGCTTCATGGTAAAATAAGGTTTGAAAACATGAAATGTTATACTTTGCTCTACTGCAGAATTTCTTGGAAGCTTTTATGAGCTCCGCAAAGCTCCAGGAGGGAGATAGAGCAATATTTGATGACAGAACCCGTCATCTGAGACACCACGGGTGATGCTTCTTCCTAGGGGCCTATTCTCAAAGGAGATGGATCAAAAGAAGCTTGGCTACTTTCAGGGACATCCCCCTAACGATGTCAGCCAGCTCTTGGGGCAGTACTGGGGTACAGTTACGGAGGACTGACACAGAGGGGACCACAAAGTGGTGGGTGATAGGTGCGTGCCCTTGAGCTTTGTTAACCGTGTGATCTTAAGCAAGTTCCTCAGCCTCCAGTCTGGAGTTCAGTTTCCTCACCTAAAACACACTCTGAGTACTCATCACCATGGGGATTTCTGCAGATGATATGGCAAGAACTAGGCTACAGGCTTTCCACGGGAAGTATTCAGTACGGATGAACTATTCTACAGGTTATAGGGTGCCATAACGTGGCCTTCCCCAGTGTTAACAACTTCTGGGGAGGTGCTAGGGCACGGTACATTCACTCATGCAAATCACTGTCTTCCGCAGGCCAGAGGCTGGTGCAACAGGAAGAAATCCATCTGTGCTCTGCCTGATTCCATGTCAGGGCAACGCACCTATGGGCAGAAGGGCAGGTGGGTGTTCATCCCCTCCCTACCCTGCTCCTTTGAAGTGGCCCCATCAGGCCAACTCAGAGAGCCCTATGTAGCCGCCTTCACTGGGAGCTCAGTTATTCAGTGTTAAGAGCCTTGACCGCCAAATAAAGACAACAACAGAAAATAACAAAGAGCTTTATTTTCATGTCACTGTCCTACTTTCTTCTAGTTGTTGCTAACAACCTGACAGTGTGTCTCTACCCCCTCGATTCCTACACTGTTCAACATACCAACAGTCACAAATATATCACCTTATGGAGGAGATAAGTAGCTTTTTCCTAAAGCCCACTGGGCACAGCAGGGAGGTGGCCAACTCCCTGGTCCCTCTCCTCCTCCCACCCTTCTCTTGGGGTCTCCATGCCACGGGAAAGGATCCAGGCAGGAGGCTGACCTCTCACCCACTACTCCATTCTCATCCCTGGATCCCTCTAGGGGAACAAAGAAAGAGAATTCCGTTGTCCTGCTTCTCAAATGGAGGGCCTTACAACCAACCAAGGTTTCAAACGCAAAACCAAACATCTGCAAAGCAATGTTGAGGCACAGCTGTTTTCCAGGTGCTTTCATTTTCACTGCCGCACCGCGGAAGTGCTTCCCTCTATTGTCCTCATGACTTTTCCTCATCCTTCACAATGGCAGAACTGGATGGGAAGAATGAACCGAAACGAGATAAGGGGGGAAAAAAAAATTCTAACCCTGTAGGAACTGCCTTCAACCTAACCAGTGAGATGGCTGGCAACACTCCTGATGTCCACCCCTCTGCCCCCCCCCGCCCTCTAGCTCCTGTGGCCAGGCCCAAATACTGACAGCACCCCCTTTCTGGACATTCAGGAATCAGGGCCCCTAAAGGGCTAGGATCTGTGAAGACGGGCAGGAGCCCCCTAGGAGAGCTGGACCTGTGCCTGCTCGTCGGGGGGCAGCCTGGGCTGGCACTGCGGGCACCACCACGTGAGCCTCTGGAAGCCACCCGGGGGCCCAAAGGCCTCTCTCCTGAGCTGGTGCCCCTCAGGGCACTGCTCCTTCTGGTAGATGTGCGTGTGCTGCTGTCTGCCCTGGAACTTGCCCTGAAGCCAGTCCGCACTGAACTGCACCACATGATCCACGAGGGCCTCAAGGCGCTGAGGGCTGAGGAGCGAGCCCAGAGAAAGGGGATGGATCCCGGCTCTGTACAAGGCTTCATTCTTAATGATGTTCCCTGGGGGGAGGCACGGAGAGGACAAGGGAAGGGGAAAGAACACACCGGTCAGGAGCCCCATCCACAAAACTAGCAAAGCAAACGGAAGCTGGCATGATGGCAGCGGGAGGGCTCCAGGGGATGACCTGGTGCCAACCCTGCCCTGGCCTGAGGGCTCTTGGGCAAGTCACCGACTCTGAGCCACTTCCCTGTCTGCCAACTGGGTTTGCTCACACTTACCTTCAAGGCTGTTGTGGAGACCAAAGAAAATAAAACTCATGTGTGGCCCTTGTCACAGCAAAGAGGTTATCAAAACAGCCTATGGAAGCCGACTGCCTGCGATGGAACCCTGCTCAACCAGATCAACCAAACTATGTGACCCTGGCAGGTTCCTTAGCTCCACATTCCTCATCTGTAAAATGGGGATCGCTTACCTGGCTTTTGTGAGCAGTAAATGAGAATTCTCTCTCTCTCTCTCTCACACACACACACTGAGCACTGTGGCTGGTATGGAGAGAGTACTCAGTAAATATTAGCCGTTTAAAATTAAAATTAAAATGTCAAGCATAATGCCTGAGATATAAAGCGTTTAGGAGGTATTATTTCATTATTTTTCTACTCCTGCCTCATTCTTGGTGAAGCCAGCCTTGACCCCTCCTTCCGGAATCAATAACTCTCTTCAGAATGTCCCAACGCTGCACTTCCTTTAGCCTCTACCAGGCATTTGTCACAACCCATCTGAAGTTGCAGTGAACTGAGCCCATGCTTGCCAGGCCATTAATAATCTCCTGAAGGAGAGACGTTGAACTTGGTAGAAGGCAAGCATTCAGCATGTGTGAGATGAATGGATGAATGAAATCACTGCAATCTGCAAGGGCTTCATGATCACACCCCTAGTCACACAGAAATGTTTCTCTACAATTCCCTGGCAAACTACCTGGATTCCGAGCTCAGCCGCACCACTTACAGCAATGTGACCTTTGCTTTGGCTTCTTTGTGTGAGTAAAGGGAAAACAGGAAGGATAAAACTACGTGACTAGCATGTTAGATTCATGCGACAGATGTCGGCTGTTATTACTATTGTTAGGAACAATGACGTGTCAGTAGAGCATGAGCTCCTGCTGTAAATATCCCAAAGGCTCCTTCTGGAGATCTCTTTCTCCCGCAGGGCGCAGGGGCTCCCACAGTCTCGATGTGAAAAATGCAAGCCGCTGTCTGAGGAGCCCCCGGGGCCTCCTCCCCGCTCCTGAGGGGAGCTGTGCCTGCAGCAGGCACCTTCGGGCCTTGGGTATGAGGTGATTTTGTCATCAGCTCACTCAATAGCCTCAGCAGCCAGTCGCAGGGGCACTTAGGCCTCTGCTGGGGTAGTAAGGGCAGTTCTCAGAGTTCCGCTAGGTGGCTGTTCTGGTTTTCAGATCGCTCAGCTCGTTTCCCTACCTGAAACGCTCACGGTTTCATTGCTCAGGACACTTGAACAGAGGGAGGGAACCTGCTTCTTCACTCGTGTCTTTTAAGATCCTGACGGAGGCCTGAGGCATCTGTGCTTTGCCAGCAGGCAGTTCCATCTGCCCGAGAGAAGCCCCACTGGCAAACACAGTGCTCTCCCTTAGCAAATTGCAGCTTCCGGTTCCCAGCAGATACTGATTGAGTAACCGAGTACCTACTGTGTTGCAGGCACCACACCAGGCAGTGGAGGAGTCAAGGAGAAAGAAGACAGGGCTCCCGCCCTTTAGGAAGTTATACTGTGATGTGGCCACAGGCAGACTCCAGCTGATAATATAATTAGGATGTGAATTCCGAAGCCAGGAGAGAAGTTAGAGATTGCCTAATCTAACTCCCTCAGTTGACTTATTTATTTTTTTAAAGATTTTACTTATTTATTTGAGACAGAGAGAGAGAGAGCATGAGTGGTGGGGAGGGGAGATGGAGAGGGAGAAGCAGACTTCCTACTGAGTAGGGAGCCCAATGTGGGGCTCGATCCTAGGACCCAAAGATCATGACCTGAGCCGAAGGCAGATGCTTAACCAACTGAGCCACCCAGGCATCTCAAAGGAAGTGAAGCTAGAGAGATTAAGTGACTGCCTCAAGCACAGCTGAGGTGGGTCCCATCCCTTTCCCATCAGTCATACCTAAGCCTGAGAAGTATCTTTGGTCCAACAGTGTATAGCAGACAGGCTGCTCCTGGCCCAGAGCTTCCAAGGCTTGTCCTCGATCGAACTTTTCCGACAAGATGTCAGAGGTGGGTCTGACCGCTGGGGAAGAGCTCCAAGACATCTGACAATTATAAAATGCCAGGAAGCCGCCACCACCAAAGTACAGGACCAACCTGGGAAGAAAGAAAAGATCCTAAGTGCACGCAGTTCAGGGCACACATACATACAGCTTCCACTCGAGACTCAAGTCACGTGTCCACAGCACTCCCACTCCACAGTCAAGATTCACCCAGGGAAGCTAAGACCCCAAAAGAGAAAAGGGATGGCTCTGCCAGAATCATAAAAATCTCAGGGCTAAATGCAGTAATTAAAAGAAAACATATATATTGCTCCATCTTTCTGATCACAGCCATGCATGTTCACTGAAGACAATGTGATGTAAGGAAGTCTCAAAGCTCAGGAGGTATGGCTACCTGCATAAAAGCAAAGTTTGTTAGGAAGGACAGAGAAACGGATGCTAGAGAGGCACCACTCCCAGTCCAGGTTAGGATTTACCAAGAAATACATACCCACCCATACGCCCATGGACTTCCTGAATTCCAAGGACACAGGGGAAACTTTCTGAACTTTGATAAAGAAATGATGGGTTACTGTGTAAGGGCAGATAATCAGACTGTAACTGGACTCCGTACCTGAAGGGGAATATCCATATATCTGACCTAGATGGTATTCTGATGTGGAAGTAAAAGGACAACTTTATTTTTTTAATTTTATTTATTTATTTGAGAGAGTGAGCGAGCATGTGCTTGGGGGGAGGAGCAGAGGGAGAGGGACAAGCAGATTCTGTGCAGAGCACGGAGCCTGAGGCGGGGCTCGATCCCACAAGAGATCACGACCTGAATCAAAATCAAGAGTCAACACTCAACCGACGGAGCCACCCAGGTGCCCCTAAAAGGACAATTGTAGAGGAAAAGGCCTCAGAGACACATCTACCATAGTATCTGAGGTAATTACTCAAGGAAAAATAAATGCCCAATGGAAATGCAATCAGCAGGGACCTCAAGCCAAGGGGAGAGGAAAAGGGTAGGACATAAGGGGCGGCCCTGGGGTGCATAATATTTATGGTGAGAGATCTAGAGGACTGGACGATAGCACAGCTGAGAACTGTAACGTGTTAGGAAGGAATTCTTGAATCAGAAGATACCCATGTTGACCACTGGAAGCGAGAGGTGCTGTGTGATCACTAAGGAGCTGAGGCACTTGGCGCTCCTAAAATGCCAGATTATCTCAGTACTGATCAGCGGAAAACAAAGAGGATGAGGAGGACGAGAAGCCCATCTGAGCTCTGGATGAGGGGGATATCGCCCTGCTGAAAACGTATGGTCAGAGCACTGACTCTAGGCAGATGAAGCAGGTTGAAGATGACATGCGACAACTTCTTATGAAGCTTCATGAGCTCACTGGTATGAAAGAATCTGATACTGGCCTGGCCTCACCAGCGCTCTGGGATTTGGTGCAGAAAAGCAAACACTGCAGAGTGAACAGCCTTTGAGGGTTGCGAGGTGTACAAAGATAATCAGTGCGGACTCGAAGGACCCAAAGCACATTATCAATGTGAAGCAGTTTGCCTAGTTTGTGGTGGATCTTAGTGATCAGGTAGCACCTGTGGACACTGAAGAAGGAATGAGAGTCAGCATGGACAGAACTAAGTATCAAATTCACATTCCGCTGCCTCTTAAGACTGATCCAACAACAACAACAAAAAAAGACTGATCCAACAGTCAACCATGATGCAGGCGGAGGAAAAACCTAATGTCACATACATCGATGTGGCTGGCTCTAAGGAACAGATTCAGAAACTTTGAGTAGTAGTTGAAACCCCATTACTTCATCCAGAGAGGTTTGTTAACCTTGACATTGAGCCTCCCAAGGGTGTGCTCCTCTTTGGTCCACAGGTACAGGCAAGACACTGTGCTTGGGCAGTTGCTAACAGGACTGATGCTTGCTTTTCGAGTTACTGGATCTGAACTTGTACAGAGGAATGTCGGTGAGGGGGCTCGAATGGTTCATGAACTCTTTGAAATGGCCAGAACAAAAAAAGCCTGCCTTATCTTCCTCGATGAAATTGATGCTATTGGAGGGGCTCATTCTGAGGATGCCACTGAAGGAGACAATGAAGTGCAGAGAACAATGCTGGAACTGATCAATCAACTGGACAGTTTTGATCCTTGAGGTAACATTAAAGGGCTCACGGCCCCCACGAGACCTGACACTTTGGACCCAGCACTGATGAGGCCAGGGAGACTGGACAGAAAGATTGCATTTAGCTTACCTGATCTAGAGGGTCAGACTCACATTTTTCAGATTCGTGCTCGTTCAATGAGTGTTGAAAGAGATGTCAGATTTGAGTTGTTAGTGTGACTGTGCCCAAATCGCTCTGGTGCTGAGATGAGAAGCATCTGCACGGAAGCTGGTATGCTTGCCATCAGAGCACGGCGAAAAATCCCTACCGAGGAGGATTCCTTGGAGGCTGTAAATAAGGTCATTAAGTCTCATGCCAAATCCAGTGCTACTCCCTGCCATATGACATACAGCGGAGCCCTGAAGGCTTTCATGAAAACCCTGTTTTTCAGTGGAATCCTAACCTTACTAAATAGACTTGTTAATAACCATTACATACACAAAAATAAAGGGTTTCAAAACTGAATAAAAACAAATAAGATACACATGTTACTGTGTTTTTAATGTTAATCAACTTAATTACATATAATTAATAATATATAGTTAACAATCTGGAACTAAAATTCTAAACTATCTCAGCAAACGCAGGAGATAGGGTGGGCAAGACAAAAGAAGTGGGGAAGTAGAAATATTTCAAAGGCCTCCTCTCAGAAGGATGAAGGAAGGGAGCAAAAAACCAGTTTCAATAAGAAGGGAGACATGTTATTAGTTTAATGTTATTAAACATTTGGTTGTTATTAACTAAGAAAAAATATGGGTCTAATTTAAAGGGAATATTATTACCAACAAAAACAAGATGAATAGCAGTACTCGCAATTTATACTCAACAGGAGTTAAAAAGGGGGGGGGCAGGGGGAAAGAAAGAAACTTGAGAAATCCAACAGAAGAAAAGAAACAAGGTATAATAAAATGGCAAATGGAAGAAAATCCAAATACCACAGTTACCTCATTTCAAAACAAAGAGTTTTGGTTTGAGTTTAAAAAGATACAAAAGCCAGATACGTGCTGTTTGTAAGAAATATACCTAAAATAAGTGAAAAGGCACTCCTGTAAAGCACACCCTAAGTGGAAAAAGACCAAGGGGGCCAGCCAAACACAGAGTGGCGTTATTACCATCAAGAAAAGCAGAATTCAAGACCAAAGGCAAATAGAGGATCTGTTATTATTTATTTTATTTATTTATTTATTTATTTTTGAGAGAGAGAGAGTGAGGGAGGTGGATGGTAGGGGCAGACGGAGAGGAAGAGAGAATCTTAAGCAGACTCCATGTTCAGCGTGGAGCCTGACACAGGGCTCGAACTCACGACCCTGAGATCATGACCTGAGCCCAAATCAAGAGTCGGATGCTTAACTGACTGAGCTACCCAGGCGCCCGGAGGGTATGTTATTATTTAATAAAGCTGCAAAGAAGTCAGAGACCTTGATGCTTTGGACAACAGGGCAGCAAACATATAAACACACTAGAAAGACAAGGAAAAACCTCATAAAACCACAATCACTCTAGAGGCTCTTAATGCTCTTCTTCCCACATTTGGCATATTAAGTAAACAAAAAACAAGCAAGGATAGAGAGTTTGAATTATCAAAGCAATAACCTGTTCTTAATAGTTACATAAGATTTTACTTTTTATGAACATACTACCTTCATTTATGTATATAAATGGTAAGAAAAGATCAATGATGTGTTTGACTGCAAATTTTAATAGATGCCCAAAGTAGAAAATTCACAGGCTGATATCTTGATCACAATCCAATAAAAATAATGACAACAAAACGATGACCCCACTCAAACATTTGGAAAATAAGAAAATACTCTTCCCATATAGAGTATATAAAACTGATATTATTTATTTGAAAGATCAACAAAGTTGATAAACTCTGGTAAGCCTAAGTAAGTAAAAAAGGGGGGTAGGTGACAAAGGAAAATAAAGAACATGAAGAAGAAAAAGGCAGACATAACTTCACAAGAGATTTAAAAAATAAGAGAATGATATGTGTTAACTCTGTGACAATAAATTTGAAAACCCAGTTAGGGATGAGGCTTGTTGGTGAAGAGCATTTCAACTGCCCTAGCTGGTGACTAATTTAGCAATCAGCCCATGAACCAGCTTCAGGCCATGAAAGGTTTGCTGAGAGTTTCTGAGAAAGCTCTCCTCGCTCGTCTGAACTTCTAGAAATGACCCTCTCTTCCCCTCTTCTCTCTTCCTGTGTCGACATAAGGCCTGGAACTGCAAGAGCCTCTTGCTGCTGGTCTAAGGATGATACCAACATGTGGGGAAAGGTACAGACAGAAGAATCACAAGAACATGAAGCCCAAAGCTGGGAACTGAGTCAACACCATAGCCCACCCTCGCTCGAAACTTCCAATTATGTGAGCCAAAAAATCTCCTCCTAACCCTTAATCTAGTCTCAGTTATCTTCACATCCAAAGCATCTTACTAGCCCTACATCATATCGTAAACACACACTACAGTTCTGAACATAAAAATATATCATTATGAAACTTTAGAAATGGAAGAGTAGTGTGGCTTTTAGGTAGAAGAGGCCTTCTTTAGCAAGAGGGGAAAACTCAAGGGCTATCGCGGAAAATACTGACCACTGACTACATAAAAATTTAAAATCCCAGGGGGTGGGAAGATGGGCAAAATATATACAGAGGATTAAGAGGTATACACTTCCAGTTATAAAGTAAGTAAGTCATAGGGATGAAAAGTACAGCATAGGGAATATGGTCAATAATATTGTAATAACATTCTTTGGTGACAGATGATGACTACATTTATTGTGAGCACTGAGTAATGTCTAGAATTGTTGAATCATTATGTTCTACACCTGAAACTGATATAACATTGACGTTAACTATACTTATATAAACATTTTTTAAAAAAATAGGAATTTAAAAAAAAATTTTTTTTAGGTTTATTTTAGAGAGCAGGAGCGCATGAGTGGGGGGAGGGACAGAGGGTGAGAGTCTCAAGCTGACTCCCTGCTGAAAGTGGAGCCCGACGCGACGCGGGCCTCCATCTCATGATCCATGAGATCGTGACCTAAGCCCGAAACCAAGAGTTGGACACTTAACCGACTAAGCCACCCAGGCGCCCCTAAAAAATGTTTAGATCTTGAATGCCAAAAGGCACAAATACTGTCAAAGGACACAGGTGGACTTGAAACAACATTGGCATCACATCACAAAGATTAACACACAATGTACAAAAGCCTCTACAAATTGATAAAAAGTATACAAACAACTCAAAACTAGTTAAGAATTCAGCTAAATGATGGGCGCCTGGGTGGCTCAGTTGGTTAAGCGACTGCCTTCGGCTCAGGTCATGATCCTGGAGTCCCAGGATCGAGTCCCGCATCGGGCTCCCTGCTCGGCAGGGAGTCTGCTTCTCCCTCTGACTCTCCTCCCTCTCATACTCTCTGTCTCTCATTCTCTCTCTCTCTCAAATAAATAAATAAAATCTTTAAAAAAAAAAAAAAAAGAATTCAGCTAAATGAGCACTTAGGCAAGGCCGTAAGGGTGTTCATTCTCAGTGACCAGCAATGACTCTTCTGGGAATCTACACTGAGGTAATAATCCTGAGCATGGACAGAGTTCTACACACCAAGATAGTCTTCTCACCAATAGCAGATGAAAACTAAGACAATTCTGTCCCTAAATTCAGAGTGCACTAGTCAAGCCATAAAATGTCCTTCAGGGCCATCCCACTCTCAAGAGCCATGCTTGTTGGGAAAGTTCTTCCCTTTTACTAAGCTGCCCCAGTACGTTTCCACCCCTCTCTGGATGCAGACCACAGTCTACTTTCTATCATGGGTACTCTCTCCTACAAAGTAGGCTGCTGGAGAGCAGTGGGATACCCACCTGAGTGAGCACAGAGCCCAGCCCCAAGCCTGCACATGGGGGCCGTGTGAAACACCACAGACCCTACAGAGCCACAGCCTACAGCCTGCCCAGCCATGCCGTTACCTGGGAGTGGGGTCCCTCCAGTCGCCCCTCTTGTTTGCTTTCTTCGCTCTGGAGAACTCGTTCACCCAAATGCTGCCAAACAAACCAAAGCTGACCTGCAGCCACCTTTCAGCACCTCCTGCAGGCATGTCTCCCCGCAAATGCTCCACACCACTCTCTCCACTGGGAGCAACAAGCTCCAGGGACTGAGAGGACTGCTGAGAGATTTTCTGGCTGCTGGGCCCCGAGGCCTGCTTTTGGTCCTGAGCCTCTTCCTTCCTCTCTCCTTCTTCTACAGACTCTGGCAGTGAGATGTTGCCAAGGGACCCGAGTTCTTCATCTGGATCAAATCTAAGGAATAATTTCTTTCCATGGACCTACAAAAAAACGAACATGATCTAAGTCTTTGCTATGGACTTGTTTGTGCCCCTCTCCCCGCCACCCCAAATGTGTATGTTGAAACTTAACCCACAATGTGATGGTATCTGGAGGTTGCGCCTCTGGGAGGAAATTAGGTCATGAGGGTGAAGTCCTCATAAATGGGATTAGTGTCCTTATGAAAGAGGTCCCAGAGAGCTCCCTTGCCCCTTGCACCATGTGAGGACAGCAAGAACATGGCTGTCTATGAACCAGGAAGCAGGCTCTCACCAGACACCGAATCTGCAGGCTGTCTGATCTTGGATTTCCAGCCTCCGGAACTGTGAGAAATAAATTTCTGTTGGTTATAAGCCACCCAGTCTGTGGCGGTCTGCTATAGCAGTCTGAATGGCCTAAGACAGCCTTAGGGAATGCTAGAAGAGGTATATGCAGATGTTTATCCTAATGCAAACTTATCCCTTCTTGTCTCTTCAAGGAAGCTTCCCAAAGCCGAGTATTTTGGACCTGCCTTTTGCTCTTTGCTCCAGTGGTGTGGGCAGTTAGCACATGGTTTTCAAAGTGATTGAAAACAAGAAGAATTGGATTAGCAGTAACATAGATCCATGCTAGACAGCAGGACCACCCTAGAATAACTGAGGGGAAATGCTCGCAATGTTTTCACAGATTAGCTGAGATATAAATACAAATTGTCATCCCGTATTTAATTCATAATACCTTTTCTTTGTTAGAAATAATTAGCTTGTACGCACACACACGCACATGCACCATCCACAAATTGAGAGCAGCTAAAGTACTGCATTTTATATACTGTAAATAGACAATGTATGTTACACATTGTAAAATTTGGTACCTCTCACTCACTGAAATTGGATTTGGTAGAAGAAATGACCACAAGAGAACTCACAATAAAAAAATGACTATCAATAGAAATCGAATACTGACATAAAAACTGATCAATGGATCAAACCATAAAATGTACATAAAATGTACAAAGGAAAAGAATTCACCTCATCCCAATGAAAACGATTTTGGGAAAAAAAGATGAGAAAAGGAAATGTATGTAAAAGAATGTTCCAGGTGCTTTGTATTCTGTTTTTATACTGCTAGCCCTACTATGTAATGTGCATATCCAGATTCCAGGATGAGCCTGTTCTGCATGATCTGGAATTTAGGCAGCCTTTCAAAACCAAAACACCTGGCATCAATAGTGGAAATGCCTGTGTTACTTCTTTGGCCTCCAAAAGTACATACTTAGAGATCATAGTTCTGATATGATCTCCAATTTGTCAATCAGTATAAAAATTTTAACTGTAGCAGTCCTCTCCCTAAAAGAAGGCATTACCTTTCTAAATAATTCCAGAATAACTCATCTGCAAATGTGAGCACAACAGTTTGCTGCCACATATTAGAAATGGCTTAACTGAGCTACATAAAAAACTGAGCAAGAATTAAGTGGGCATAATAGAATTTGCTCCAGAAAATACTTTTCTGATGCACATTCACTAATGTAGGTATAATGCTGATGAAAGTATCTGCCATATGTCCCTCAGGGTCAAAACATTTAGCAGGTCAAAAATGCCTAGCTCAGGACATCTTTGTGTCCTCTCCAACTATGGCAATTTCTACTGTCCCTCTTTTAAATTCCTGGGACATCATTTTTACTTCAATTAACTGACCATTAATTGAGCTTTTACAGTGTGCCAGGCAGTGTGCTAGGCTCTGAGGGGCATACAGAGGAGGAAGGCTCCACTCGTTCCCTCTGGAAACTCAGTATTTGAAGAGAAGCAAATTCTGACACACACTACAACATGGATGAACCTTGAAAACATTATATTCGGTAAAAGAAGTCACAAAAGAACACACGTTGCATGACTCCATATATGTGAAATGTCCAAAAAAAGGGCAAATCTATAGAAATAGAAAATAGGTTAGTGGTTGCTTAGGGCTGGGGGCGGAAGGCAGGGGTGAAATGGGGAGTGACTGCTAATGGGCACAAGGTTTCTTTCTGGAGATGAAAATGTTCTAAAATCGACTGTGGTGATGGTTGTACAACTTTGTGTGAAGACACTAAAAGCCATGAATTGCACACTTTAAGTGGGTGAATTGTATGTTATGCGAATTATATTTCAGTAAAGCTGTTATGTATTTTTTAAAAATTGGAGGACTGGTTAAAAGTCTAAGTATGTAGGGGGGTTGGATTGGAGCTCCCACACCACCCAAACTAAGACGGAACAGAAACATTAACAGCCATGTAAGGACTCAATACTTATCCCCCACGCACTCTTTCTCAGGCAGCTCCTGGAATGTGTGCTTTGCAAAATGAGGGTATAACAAAGGAGAAGATAATGGACCAGGTGTAAGGAGACTATGACTACCTTCCAATATCCCTCTCCCCTCTTCCCTACTAACAAATCTACCCATTTACAGGGACCTCAGTAACCTCAGCTACTGATTTGGGGGGGACCTCAATGTCCTCAGCTAAAAATCTGTCTCCCAGACTCCCTTAGAGATGGGGCAGCCAGTGAAATATACACAGGAATAGTCAAATGTAGTTTCCAGAAAAGCTCTTTGAAACAGGTGAACCAGCTTCCAGGTCCCTTCTGCCCTATCTCCCTTCCTTCCTTTTTCTTCCTGCCTAGAACGTAATGGCTGGAATCTCAGCTGCCATGTTATCACCATGAGGATGAGGGTCACACCCCAGGGAGGAAAAAGCACAAGGAACTTGGTGCCCAGTGATCTCATGTTGCTCCCATACCACTCTGGACTTCCCATTAAGTCAAGGGAGAAAAAAAAAAAACCACAAACTCCAGACATGAATAAGCACAATTCCACTACAGAAACTGGAGAACCAACAAGGAAAGAGGGAAAGAACTTGCCAGAAAAACAGGTCGCACAGAATGGAGCCAATCTCTTCCCTGCTTCATTAGCCCACTGTGCTCATTCTATCTCCATTTGCCTGTCTGTAACTGCTTCACAAACCTGAAATACGCTTTCTTTTCCTTTTGGTCCATCTAAATCCTCCATCCTTCAAGGTCCCACTCAGAACCCACTTCCTTCATGAAGTCTTTTTTTTTTTTTTTTTAATATTTTATTTATTCATTTGAGAGAGAGAGAGAGAGAGCAGGAGTGGAGGGAAGGGGCAAAGGAAGAGGGGGAAGCAGACTCCCCGCTGAGCAGGGAGCCCACTCGGGGCTTGATCCCAGCACCCTGGGATCATGACCTGAGCCGAAGGCAGACGCTTAACCAACTGAGCCACCCAGGTACCCCCATGAAGTCTTTTACTCCAGGCTACAAGGACCTCTTCTCTGCTGAGGCCCTCAAATAGGTCTTAATTGTATGCTCCCCTCCTTCCCCTTCACTGTTACCTAACCCTTTTCCCCTGTTGTAGATACAGGTCATACTTTCAAAATTCAACTCTCAGCTCCTTAGGAGTTAGAGGTGCAAAGAAGGGAGCACAATGATGAGAACTTAGCCCCCTCATGCCAGGCAGTTCCCCAAGGCTGTGTCCCTCAGGGTTCTTGGGCTCCCACACCGATTTCTGCCTTGGTTTACTAGGAAACCAGCTCCCAGTTCCATCTCAAGGCTCCCTGTCCACACATTCTTCTGTCCACTCAGCCAGTCCGTAAATATTCTCGGTGAGCCAGCTCTGAGACAGGCTCAGGCTAAGTGCTGGGGTTCCAGAGATGAAAGGATCTAATCCTGCCCCTGCAAACCTTGCAGTAGTCTGGTCAAACAGTCCAAAAGCTCTCACGGTAGGAGCACAGACCCGGAGGTCAGGTGGCCTGGACTCCAGCTAGCCATGTCAACTTGGGTTGAGTGTTCTCCCTCTCTGAGCCCCCACCTCCAAATGTAGAAAATGTTAAGTGAAGGTCTAGAAGACCTCTTTCAGTTCTAACCAAGAATGGTTTTATAACCCGCGAGGTGTGTGTGAAGGACAGGGTGGAAAAAAGAGAATCAGCATTTACGGAGCACCTGTGCCAGACATCAAGTCTGTTTAATACAATTTTAACTGCTAAGTGATCTGTCCCCATTTTACAATTGCACAAACTACAGCTAAGAGATTAAGTAACTTACTTAGGAGCACACAGCTCAGCAGCAGAGTTCATTTATTTTCTCTATAGCCAATTATCATATATATGCTTCCTAAGAGCCGCCACTCAACGAAGGGCTAGGCATACAATACTGTGGAGGGCACAGTCCCCGCCCTGTTGCTCCTCTCCTCCATTCAACCAGCAGGACAAGTTCAGCACTGAGGATCCACTAGGAGGAAGGAGGGGGTGCCCAGTAAGCAAAGAGAAGTCTCTCCCCACCCTTAGAGCAGACAGGCCAGGTTTCTCAGAGGATGTGATGGCAAGGCTGAATCCTGAAGACAAGGAATTACCATGCTCACAAGAAAAGGACGGGAATGGGGGCAGAGTTGGGGGAAAAAGGAAGATCTGCCCGAGCAGGGGAGCTGCATGTCAAAACCGCGGGCAAGAAAGATTGGTAGAGGAGCCCCAGTAGTTCAACATGACTGCAAGAGAGATTTGGGACAGGGGAAGAAGCGGGCCTAGAGAAGGAGGCACAAATCAGACCACAGGAGCCCTGGGAGCCCCTTGAGGCAATTCTGCCTTATGCTCAGGGCATGGATGAGGCCACGAGAATCCAGATCAGAAGGCTATGCTCTTTCCTCACGTCCTTGCTAGTTCCTAACCATAGGTGCACATCAGAGTCCACTGGAGTGACCGGAATCACTCCAGACTCTGCATCAGAATCTCCAGCTCATGCGTGCACAGGGTACTTTTTCTAGTTCCATAGGCCACCGAGATGCCCAATTCTGGCTGAGAAACATCAGACCTAAAGAGGAGGAGCTGCGTGGGGGTCCTGGCGCGGTTGTCTTGGGCTCAAGGAAGTGATGGCATCAAAGTCTTGAGATAAATTCTAAGGGAGTCAATACATGTGCCGACGGAGCCAGCCCATTTATGTGAGGTATCGACCAAGCCCCAATGAACTCACCTGGGTGTCTTGGAGCCACAGGGACTGAAAGCTGGCAGGGTTCAGCTTCTGACTACTGCCCCCTGTCTTGACCACCTGCTGCCCCACAAAGGGGGAGACCAAGTGGTGGAACTTCCTCACAGATGGTCCTTCTGGCATCCCTGCAGGTAGAAATGGGGAAAAGAAGCCACTGACTTCGCTAGTTCTCTAGCATTTCTGGTGGGTGCCAAGTCCCAAGCTTTCCAGCAGCTATGTTGTTGCCATCGACTCGAAAAGTATATATGGCCAAAAAGGGGGTGTGGCTGAGAAGAGGGGTCAGATCAAAGAGAAAGACCAGCTGTGACAGGGTGTGGGTCGGTTTCCCAGTAATAGTTTCCCTTTCCAGCCCCTCTCACCTTTCCTCATGCAGCAAACACTTATTAAGCACCAACAGTGTGCTAAGACATCATGTCCTGGGAGCCCTCCACTTTGATCTTGTGGCAGTCGGAATGGGAGCTGGCCCTGGGTACTTTTTGCCTGCACTGTGGGCCCCAAACTCCTCTCCACGATTTCTCTGTCCTCCCCCTTCAGCAATACCAATCA
This sequence comes from Leptonychotes weddellii, assembly GCF_054177405.1. NCBI lineage: Eukaryota > Metazoa > Chordata > Mammalia > Carnivora > Phocidae > Leptonychotes > Leptonychotes weddellii. The sequence goes on along the minus strand of NC_138370.1, from coordinate 44,616,734 downwards.
TTCCAACCCATTGCTGCAGATTTATCTCCCCACTTTTACGGGAGAAATGGTGATAGAAGAGAAGACTGTAAGGGACACAGAGACACAGATGTGGATCTGGTCTTCCCAGGACCACCCCACTAGTAGGAGCACTGTGTGTGTGTTGACAATGCAGAGCTCAGAACCATGACACGTGCAGACACAGGGTCATGTTAGTTCAGAGTATGGAGAGGCCACCTCCAGCTTAACAGCAGATAATTATCCCTGGTAACCGAAAACAGCTGGGGTTGTTTTAACCCTGACGTATGGTTATCTGTGACTCCCATCTCTCTCTGCCCCCAATCATCCAAGTTCACTCAGAGTTTATGTATAAAGCATTCAGATGTTTGAGTCTGAGTGGTCCGTACCCTGGCTTCTGGAAGCTAAGAGTCCCTCCCCACCCCCCTTACCCAGGGCACACTACTTAACCACCTGTTTCCCTCGCCTGCACATGACCCTGCAAGTTATGATGAAAACCCAAAGAACTAAGTAGGTACCTGGCAGAGTGGTAGCTACTGTAGTTTTAGCAATTCTAAAAAACAATTAAAAGTCTCTAAAATGAGGATGCCTCTTACTATATCCATGCTTTCTCATAGCTGAATTAGCAGCACATTCAATAATGTGTATTTTACATCTGATGGTGCTTTATACTCGCTAATAACTAGTGCTGTTTCCCCCAATCAGACCTTCAAGGCACTGGACAGGCCATACTGACAAGTGCTGGGTTGCAAGGAGACTTGCCTGACTGCAGCCCACCACCTTAACCTCAACCAGCTCTCAGTGTCCAGGTCATCCCCAACAGAGGAAGCTTCTGGAAAAGCTTTCACCTGAAATGCACCTAATCCTTGAAATCTCTTAACACATGGGCACATTTTTTAAGGTATACTTACGGAGATTTAAAACGGGGCAGCAAGTTGTCTCTGCCCTAGCCTTAAGGGAGTAGAAGCGGAAAGGACACAGGATTTGATGGGGACGTCTTGCCTACCCTCAAGCCCCCTCCCTCAAGAGGCTGACGGCAGTGAGGCTGGCTACTGGCTCCTAGCGGACCACACTCAAAGTGGCAGAGGAGAGCGGCGTCAGGGCGTCCTCTTTCCTACGGCTAACCACTCACTCCCCCAGGGACTCTAAAATGGCTGCTTTTCCCAACTCTTTCTCGGGGGTGAGGCGGGGAGATGGGGGGCCGCGGAGACAGGACTGAGGGGCACTGAGGGAGGCCCCCAGGGGTAAATGCTGGGCGGCACAGTGGTAAACCAACCAACCAAAAAACTGGGCCAGGGGTGCGGTTCCGTAAGGGATGCTTCTTCTAACTGTCGGTCACTGCGCTGTCTCGCCGGTAGCAGGTACCATCCTCCCCCGGCCTGCTTCCCTCTCCCCGCCCGCGCGGGCCACAGCGAGGGGCGGGCGGCTGCACTCACCGGCTCCGGGCCCGCGCCCCGCGGCGAAGCCCGCACGCCGCCTCCAGCGCCGGGCGGAGAGGACTCAGCTGGCCAGCGTCCGCGCACGCTCTGCCCGGGGACCGACGCGGAACGGCCCCGGGAGCCGGCAGCCGGGATAGGTCCCGAGCCGGGGAGGGGAGGGGTGGCGCGAGGCTCCTCCTTCGGGGGGGGAAGGGCTCGGGGTTCCGCCGGGGCGTGGGGTAGAGCCGGACTCCGCCCCCGGGGCGGGGGCGGGGCCCCGTCCTGGCTGCAGGGGGCGCGAGGCTCCTCCCCTGAGGGGCGTCGCTGGAGGCGGGGCCGCGGCCGCACAGGGGGAGTGGAGGGAGGGAGAAAGTGGGAGAAGGGCAGAGGGACGGAAATCCAGCACACGGCGGAGACGAGGCAAACCGCCTTGGGAACGTTTATTGTCTTACGGGGATAGGAGGTTATGGAGAAAAGTGAGGTTCCTGAATAAAACTTTGGGTGGTTCGGGCAAAGTCATTGAGTTGATTTTGAACGGCTTCCAAGCTCAGGTCATTTTGCAAAGGAAAAAGGTTGTCAAGAAATTCTCATGAAAGTTTTAAAGAGTGGGCTCTTTCACTTTATGTTATTTGAGTATTATTGATTTTGCCGTAAGCAAGTTTTGCTTTAAAAGCATGATTTAAATTTTTGTTTCAGAGAGTAATACAGATAAAACGGTAGACTATTCAGAAGTAATTATGTTCCATTGTTAGTTCTCCAAAGAGGATGGCGAGCCAGCCATTTCCAAGAAGACGGCAGGGAAGTTTGGGGAAGCGCCGGAGGAGGTGTTCCGGAAACTGTCCAGGATAGCCTGCACCATGGACCCGAGAGAGAGAGAGTCCTGAGGAGGACTTGGTCAGCACAGGAGACAGGCCCCGTTCTTTCTCGGGTTGTGTCCTGCTGAGTAAGAGGGAGCAGTGCAGGTGGCCTGAAGGGAATAGGGGCAGGAAGTGAGGAGAGGGAGGCTAGGAAGACTTGGGGTACTGAATTGCCTCAACACAGCGGGGACCCTAGAGACAGAGGGGATGAGGTTTGCAGGTGCTGAGTTTCCAGGAGGGATCCCCTGAGAACCTTCTGGTCTCCCTCTTTCTATATCTGTCCTCTTCTGGAGAACAACATCCCCACCGGGATGCCCCCTGCTGTAGGATCAGGTATACACCAACAGCAGCTTCTGGAGCCCCTAAATGCCCATTCTCTAGACCCCGGCTGAGCTGGGAAGGAAGCCAGAGCCACAATCATTGCCTCACCCCTTGGAACGAACGCCTGATGCCTCGGAAGGCTCTGCAGAGGCCAGAGGACTAGAGAGTTAAGAAACCAAATAGTTCACAGCTTGACTCTGTCATTTATAATAATAGCTATTTGTTGAGCACATACTATGGGCAAAGCACTGTTGTAAGCTCTTTATGTTAAACTGCCTCATTGTTAGCTGTGGGAGGACAAGTCACGGTATCTCTGTATCCATGTTTTAAGTGAGATATATACGGCTTTATCGTGGAAATATCAAAAAGCAGGGTTTCTCAAACTTTAATATGCCCATGAATCACCTGGGAATCTTATTTAAATGAAGATTCTGACTCAGGTTTCTAGCAGGACCCATGATTTTGCCTTTCTAACAAGCTCCCACGTCCTGCTGCTGCTGCTGGTCCAAGGACTGCACTTGGAGCAGCAAGGTCTTGGCAGTTGGTAGGCACTCAATAATAAGTATTCTTTGAATGAATGATTAAATGAGATATTAGAAGCAAAACACTCATAAACTGTAGAGTGCTATGCAAGTGTATGTAATCATCATTCTAAGACGATGAGGTTGGGGAAGGACAAACGCCTAGAAGAGTAACTCTGTAGAATAGCAGTGAAGAATATTGTTTCTGCATCAGACTCCCTGAGTCCAAATCTCACCACTCAGTGGGCAGAGCTTGAGCAAGTAATTTCCCTTTCTGTACCTCAGTTTCTTCATCTGTAAAATGGAGTGAAATGCCTACCTCACTGGGCCACTGTGGGATTTATTGAGGTGATTCACATAAATCTCTTAGCACTGGGCCTGGCATAGGGTTCAGTATGTTTCAGTTATTATTGTCTCCTGGATTGGGGGCAACCCTAAAACCCACGGGAGCCTGGGCCTCAGCATCTAGCTTTCTAAGGGCCATGGAACCAATTTCCTCCATCTTCCTTTGTGCCCCTGATTTCTCCAACAGGATTAAAGTTACAGTGAACATGAAAATCGATTAAAATGCAGCCACTTCAAAGACAGCGAAAAAGGAAGTGAAGGAGAAAAGCAGTAGAATCTGGTGAGGAATCAGATTGCCAAAGAAAGAGTTTGGGGATTCTGAACCACAGAGAGGAGGTTTTCTATGTCTCTAGAGGCGTATGAGTTCTGTGACCTTCAGTGAGTTACTTAAAATCCATGGGTCATATCTTCTTCATGTTGAAACATGACTGTGAGAACATATACATGTTTTGTGTGGATATATAAAGCTACTAGCAGAGTCTGACCTGCACTAGTGCTTAATAAGCAGTAGGTACTTTTTTTAGCACAATTTCTGGGCTGACCTCAGGTTGCTTGAAAATCGGGATTTTATAGTCTGGTGGTCACAGGCGAGGAGAACGCTGGTGCCCCCCCATGGTGAGTGCATTAACTGCAAGGACAGGACTTTGATGCGATGCCAATCTCAGAGCCTCTCTTGAAGGGTAGGCGCTTAAGAGTGGCTCTTCCTCACACCAGTTCCATGGCTTTGGGCGAGTCCCCTCAACAATGGTGGGACAGGAGGGCTTGGACCCGATGATCCCTGAGACCTCTCATGATCTGTAAATGAGTTAGCCTTGGCCTCCCAATCCAGGTATCCTTTTTCCTCCCGGGGTTCAGTTTTCTTTCAGTTCGACTCTCCCAGGCCAGCTATTGGAAACCTTGGCAATACTAACTTCCCCAAATCCTTAGCAGCTTGTGTCTTGTAACCCCATTGTATTCCCGCAGACTCCGGACCCATATCCTCCTGTAAGGAAGAAGCTACCAGGAATTCCTCAGTGCGCTGTCCTTGGGGGAACAACTGGATTTTAGGCCGCAGGGCTTCCTGGGAGCCTAGAGCAGCACCAGGGCCCCTGACAACTGCCCTGGGATTGTTCGGTTGCCTGACTTCATAGCTTAAATAGGAAGGTCCTACCAAGTGCCAGGATATCCTAGATGGAGCTGACCTGGTCAGTCTGACCAACACAGCCTTGCAGCATTGGACTAAACCAGAGCGTTGAGAGCAGGAGTTCTTAACCTGGGGTGTATGGAGACATTTCCAGAGTTCATAAAACCCCTAAAATCGTGACTAGTGTGCAAAATCTCAGGGTATGGTACCTTTCTGGGAAAGCGGACCTGGCTTTTATTATATTTTCAGAGGGGTCTGTGACCCCCCAAGTTAAAAAAAGCCACTGCCCCAAATTGCAGAAATGACTTACTAAAACGTTCTCTATGCGGGACCCTGCAGGAAGCCTCAGAAGTGCGTTCCAGTTCCATGACCTGCGGTTCCTCTCAAACCTCTTCAGTGCAGCTGCATAGTGAGGGAAGACACCAACTTCCCTCACTATGGGAAGGGTGTTGGATGGATTTAAGAAAACACATAGCATGCTTTCCTCTGCAGTGTGGCAGCCACAGAAGACCTGAAAATGTTTCCCATTTCAACCCTGCTTCGTTTGCTGGCAGCAGCTTTCAGAGTCTACAGAACATTCCTCAATAGCTCTTCACTGATAACAAATTCCTATCCTATGAGGGGCATTTAGAAAGGACTGGTGACAAAAATTGGTTAGGCGATGGAATTCTACTTGGGGCCCCAAACTAAACGTGGCTAAGAAGCCATTAGCCTGGTTCTTTTAGGTTGATATGAGCAGATTCTGGATGTCATCTAAAGGGAATTCCAATGTTTTTGCAATGGCGGCAACATTAGAATAAGTAGTCTCCAAGGTGGCTACTTTGTGAGACAATACTTATTGAATGTATAGCTTCTGAAACATTTTTAAAGCTCATTACTTAGGTCACAAGAAAAAGGTATAGTTCTCCATTTGAAGAAAATCAATCTGGAGTCTCCAGAAGGAGCATTTTCAGATATTGGGACCCTGAGGTTTCATGTGTACCAACAAGAATATGTAAGATTGAGAGAGAGGTGGGGTGTCTGGGTGGCTCAGTCGGTTCAGCATCTGTCTTCAGCTCAGTTCATGATCCTGGGATCCTGGGTTCGAGCCCCACTTTGGACTCCCTGCTTAGCGGGGAGTCTGCTTCTCCCTCTCCCTCTGCCCCTCCCTCTGCTTGTGCTTTCTCTCTCTCAAATAAATAAATAAATAAATCTTTTTAAAAAAAGATTGAGAGGTGAGCCACTTTCTTATAATTTCAGAGCTGTTGGCCCAGTGTCCTGGATGCTAGAGCTAATGCAGTGTGTCTCTGGGGAATAATGTCTTTAGGTCTTTTCCTGACCATTCTCACAACATGACAAAAAGAAAAGGTAGCCTGTGTTCCTTGTATGATACCAGATATGGTGAGGATAATTTCAGATTATTGGAGCTATCACGACTGCTTAGAACTCAAAGGGACCTTGAAGATCCCCTAGGTCCAAAACATTTTACAAAGATGCTGAGGTGAAGAGCCGTTTGGTGAACTGCCCCAAGTCATGCAGCTAGACGACAGCCAAACTGAACTACAATTCTGAAACCTCAGAGTCCATCTTTGACTCTTTCTGTTAGACTTCCTCCCTCAGTGTTTGAGGAAGCAGAAGCATGGGTAGAGATGGGTACGGAATCCAATGCAGAAGTATATGACAGTGGTCCCCTTCTAGAGCCCCTGGGGCCCAGAGATTCACCCAGTAGGAACCCACAAGCCGTTTTTAATGAGTCAGAATACCCCAAGGTAAACATCCATCCAGTTGCCATACCAAGATCGTAAAGCAAACCAAACTGAATGTCTTTGCATTGGGTGGGAACAGTATTGGCTCAGTGTATCAACTATCTGGCACTTGTTAGCGGAGGTTAGCAGTTATGCCTTTGTGCTTTTAAAAACGGAGGTGTCATTTACATGCGGTTCTGGTTTTGATCTATGAAAAATGAGGAAAAGC
>NC_138370.1:44567698-44609699 GCF_054177405.1 Leptonychotes weddellii | reverse complement strand
ACCTGAGCCGAAGGCAGACGCTTAACAACTGGGCCACCCAGGTGCCCCATGAACTCTTATTTAATCATCATCCAGCTTCCAACAATTTGTGGCCAGTCTTGTCCCATGTATCTCTCCACTCTCTTTCCTCCATCCTGTATAAGTGAAGGAAATCCCAGACATCCTACCATTTCATTCATAAATATTCCAGTACGGAGCTCTCACAGATAAAGAATCACACTCTCCTCCCTTTAAAGACAGTAAACTGGGGGGTGCCTGGGTGGCTCAGTCCGTTATGCATCTGCCTTTGGGTCCTGGGATCGAGTCCCACATAGGGCTCCCTGCTCAGTGGGGAGTCTGCTTCTCCTTCCCTCTGCCCCACCTCCCTGCTCGTGCTCTCTCTCTCTCAATCTCAAATAAATAAATAAAACCTTTAAAAAAAATCTAAAAAAAAATAAAGATAAGCAACGGGTTTCTTTCCCGTGTTCTGGTTTACCTAAAGAAGCCTCCAGAGACAAAAATCTCATAATCTGGTCCTCTCTTTTGGAGGGGAGATCTCGTCTCGTCACACTTCTGGTTTTATATGAAGGGGTAGAATCTCATCGAAGGAGCCATCCAGGCAATTATAGGTTTCTCTGCTACTTACTGGCCTTAACTGAAACCCCAACACAAAGATTTGCCTTAGAAACTCCTTCACACTTGCCTCACAGAATAGGTTACACTCAAGGCAATTATTTTACTGGCCAGGGAAAGGCACTGGAGGTTGGCAAATATGTATTTGTCACCGACAAATATTTACTGAGCATCTGCTATTTAAGCACTCTGATAGATGTCCCAGAAACTAAGAGGGAAACTTATTCTCAGAAGGCTGATAACCGAGGTGGGCAAACTGGGCCAAAATACCAATAATGAGTTAACAATACTGCTCAACTCATTTTCAGAACATACCTTAACCAATATGGGATTTGGACGGCAGATACTTCTTGTCTACGGTGGGAAGTGCAGAAGTCAGACCCAGAATGAAGGGTCAGGTGTTAACAACAGTAGCCAAAGAAGAAATGGCATAGGAGGTCAAGGCCACGCTTCCTCAAGGCACCAAGTCTCTCTACAATCCACTAACCCTCCAAATTTACAGAAGTTTCCATGTTTTCTACCAGAAAGTCTTGCCATCCAACCTACTCAATAACATGTTACCAAAGTTTAAATGCTTATTACAAAGACACTGTAACAATCGAGGAAAATGTTTACCCCTCACGTTAAATGAAAAGTCAACACATGAACTACCAGAGCACCCTGATGGCAGCTAAGGCACTGCGAAGGAAGAAGTTTTTGTTAGGCTAGTTATTGTAATGTGGACTTTTCTTTCTTAAAAATGCCATTCTGGAATGCCATAGTTGCCTGTTTTAAAAAAAAATCTGATAAAAAATTAAAACAAAAACAGAAAGACTTTTGATCACCTTAAGCAGCTCCCAGTCCACTATGGGGGGACTATTTTACTCTCTTGCATCTCACACACACACACACACACACACACACGCACACGCACCACCTTGGGCTGAAGAAAGGAGAGAACGAAGTTCAAACCCTGCTGCTTAGCAGCCACCCTGCCAGAAGTGGGAGCTGATAGGCAGTGAGCCCCACACCAGCACAAACATCTGGTGGGCAGTGGCCTGAAGCCAGTTTCTCAGCCTGATTTCTAAGGGCACAGCTGTGACCTTCACTTATGAAAGCCCTACCTCTCCAGTGCTGGGCATCATGGCCATTGGTCCAACCACTTAGAAGGCAGTGGCAATCCAACTCTCTCGGAAATGGGTCAGCATTACCCCGCATTGGAGGAAAGACTTGTAATAATAGTTGTAAAGTACTTTGCAAATAAGAGGAAAAACTCACAACAATGGCTGTAAAGTGCTTTGTAAACACCAAATGAGATAAGAGTGATGGATTATTGTTAGGTTTGGAGGGGTGGGGAGGGAGTGGGAAGACCAGGGACAAAGCTTGGTGCTGGGTTTTCGCAGGGGGAGGGAACAGATAAAAGAGCTAGGAGATTTGGGAATCTGACCTTTTCACCAAGCACGGGGGTGAGGGGGGCCGTGCTCAGAATTGTAAGTTGTGTCTCACTCTCGGACTTGGCCAACTTGGAGGCTTGCAGGCAGCCTGGTTGACAGTCTATACCTATGAGGGCACAAGACTACTGCTCATGGGAAATTGTAGTTACTGATATTTAGCAATGAGACACACAAAATGAATTGGGCCCTAACCCCAGGAATGGGGATCAAATGCCTCACCTCTATCCATGACCCACTTAGGAAAGCACTGTTCTTAAAGAGGGAAGCAAACTCAGCCTGATTTCTGAGGCATCCGATTTCGTAGGGATGTTCCTAGGAATTATGGCAGATTACTTCTACCCAAGTGCCTGAAAAGAAAAATGTGGGCCAGGAGGTTGAAGGATCCCACCCCTGACTTCCCCACAGAGAAGTGACGCAATCAAAGGCAAAGACTCCGACCTCTCCCCTGACCTGCTCCATCCATCTTGGGGAACCCACCCACAGGCAGGGCTAACAAGCAAGTCAGGGTTGGTGAAGGAGGAGGAGTTCGGCTGCCTCCATTTTGACCTCAAACTCTTTAGTTGGGTTCTGCTTTCCAGCTTGTCTCTGGGCTCAGGCAGAAGACCCTAAAGGCAAAGCATCCCCTGCTGGGAATCAAAACTATCCCCTTTCTTAAGGAGGATTACCCTGAGCCAGCAAGACCCTGCCCCTGATGGACTCTAGGACAGTGATGGGTTTGACTCTCCCTGCCTACTTGCACGCACCCACCCATGTTTGCCCCCCGTCCCCTATTTTCCTTACCTAAACCTGAGAGTATGTTCTGGGCTTTGGAGACAGTCTTTGACACGCTAGTCCCCTGTTTCCCGGTGTCGGCCTCACCGAAATAAATCCCTTTCTTGCTTCGCCTCAAAACTCTGCCTTTGGATTTTGTCAGTGGGGAGTGGCCGAACCTGGCCTGTGTAGGGCCCCGGAGCCAGGTGCTCTTGTACCCCTGCCCCCAGCTACACTGGGAGAAGGAAAGGAGGAAGAAGGAGAGGAGAAAAGTAGGAGGAAGAAGGGGAAGGAATCAGAGGCCAGGTTCATGGCTGGCACCATGTGTTGGGCACTGCCTGAGAGCTGGACTTGTCTGCCCACCGCTGCACGTTGCCGGTGTGAATGCCAGCCAAATGGGTGGATGCCACAGAGCCTGGTTCTGCTCGGCCGTGGCGGTGCCCCTCAGGCCTTCCGTCTTTTGAGTGGCTTGCTCTTGCTAGGGAAAGCTGGGTCTTGGGCCAGAGCCCATGTTGAGCCCCCTCCTTCACCCTCACCCTTCACCCTCCTGACACTATCTGACCTCGGGCCCTGCACCACTATTTCTGTGCGGGGCACGGAAGCCCAAACATTTGTCATGTGTCTGCTCTCCTGGCCCCTGTAGCAAGTGCTGGGCATTGAGATGTATCAGACAAAACTGGGGCAAAAATCCCTGCTCATAGTTGTTTTGGTCTAGCTGAGGATACACAACCCCAAACAAAGAATTATGAAATGTGACAAACTGCAACAGCGCCTGGGCTCTATCACGCACCCCCACCCCTCCACCCTTAGCTGCATGTCTTCAGTTGCCCTAGACCACGCTACAATCTATTTGGGGAGAGAAGGCACGTGAACACAGTGGAAATTACCCATGCTCTGGGCAGCTATTCAATGCTCCGAAACAGAGGCCAGCAGGGATCCAAGGCCTGGGCGAAGAGAGAGGAGATACCTGCCCAGAGACCTCCCCAGAGCCAAAGGGGCTTCAGGAACAAAGTCCCGAGCCCCACCCATATGTCCCTTGCTGAACCCCAGCCCTGTGTCCCATCCAAAGTTCACCAGAGACCGTGCCTGGACTTCCTGACAGCCCTGGCTCGGTCCTCCGGGCTGGCGCCTGGGGCTGGGGCACAAGGAGCAAACAAATCCTGAGGTTCTTCTGGCAGCCTGAGCCTTCAGTCTTCTGGGCTTTGTCAGGCTTGGCCTGTGACAGGGGGCTGCCAAGGGGAAGGCGGACACAGCTCAGGCAGCATCGGGCTGGCAGGGGTCAGTGCACCGAACCTGAAAGCTCTTGCAGCCACTGAACAGAAGCGGCTCCCGCCAGGCCTGGCCCGAGTGGCCCGGCGGAGCCTGGGGCCTCTGCTTCTGAGCGCGGAGGGACAACATGGCAGCGCCTCACAGGGGTTGTCCGTCCCATTCTGACCGCGGTGCCGTGGGGTGCGGAACACTTTCAGCATCTTACGGACAATAATCTACATGAAACGTTTAGCGTGCTAACATTTCTTAATAGTCACTGAATAATATGAGAGACCTTTAAACTTTTCTCCAGGTGAATATTGTCACTGCACTGGAAATAAACTTTCACCTTCACACACACACAAAACACTGGCGGTCATCTAGGAGCCTGGCTTCGGGCTTGGAAGGAAAGTTAAAGAATGTGACTCAGGTTCAAAAAAAAAGAACACCCCACAAAGAAGCAAGAACATTCCGAGAGAAAGGAAAAAGCACCAAAAACAAGAAGGGAGGAAGAGAGAAAGAACGAGAAAGCAAAAGGAGGAGGTGAGAGAAAAATGAGACCGGAGAAAAATATTTACAGCACGTTGCCAAGAATTAATACCCCCCTAACACGCTAAGAGAAATCACAAATTCCAAGGGAAAGATGAAATGAAGGCTCCACCAGGTGACTGGTGCCCTGTCACTGAAGGGACTATGGAAAGAGTCAACCATCTGTCTTTCCTTTCTGTGACCAACTGCCCCTCCCTTGCAGATCTCCAAGCTCCGGAGTATCTGCCTCTGGTCCTACCTGGTCTGGGCTCCTAGCAGGAGCAGAGTGGGAGGCTGGCCCGGGGGGAAGGCAATGGAAGAATGTTAATGTGGTTAACGTGGCTCAGAGAAGATCTTGCTGAATCAACAGCAGAGCTGGGACTGGAAACCCACACTCACTGACCAGTCTCTTAACTGTGGGCCCAGAATCCCACGAGCTCCAGCTCCTGACTTCACCATCCTGTTGGGGACCCACCCTTTCCCCCAGCAGCAGACAGTGTCAACATGAGCAGTTCAAAAATCAGAATATGGAAAATAGTTTAAGGTCACAATATCCCATGTTAGCAGCAGGGGCTCAAAAAGTCCAGGACCCATGGGTGCTCTGTTTTACAGAAGTGTCAGAAGGCACATCTGTTTCAATGCTCTTCAGGACACCAAATTGAGAAGTGCTCCCTAGCCTTCATTTTTGTGATTAGATTTTGAGACCTTCGAGAATCCCTACATGTGAGAATATAATTGCAGCATAAAGATTTCCCCACAAAATGCAGGGTCACTCACTAGGCCCAGGAGAAATTTCTTGGTGTTTTACTATTCGAGGTTGATCCTCAGTGATGATTAGGTCCTGGGCTTTCAGCATCGTACAAAGTTAAATCCATTAATGACAGAGATTGCCACATTGCTATTAAAAGTTCTACGATGTTAGGTACTGACAATATGACTTTGTTTGCCAGATCTGGAAATTAAACACTCATACACTCCCAGGAGAGGGTCACCACGGCCCCTTCCCACTTGTAATCCACGGGCTGGGATACCATCTTTAAAGGAGCCAAAAGAACAAAGCAAAGAAGGGAATACTCAAAGACTGTGTTGTGTTATAATTTCTATCTGTAAAACTTTCCCTAATGTTGTTATTTTTGTCCTTCTAACAGTAAATGTTTTTACAAACACTGTTTTGCCCAGTTGTCTCCTCTGGACTTCTCTCTCTGGGCTTCACTCTCCCTGCCTTCTGCCCATTACCATCCAGTGAATGAGAAGTCTAGAGTCTTCCCTGTGGGACCTCGGAAAGAGGCCCACGAAGTGTAAGCTAAGACCAGTTAGTGTGCAAGAGCCTGAGTCTCGACAGGCTGCCGTGTCCACCCTCTTAAACCTGGAACCACGCTGGCTTTCCTCCTTTCTGCCAGGTCTGACTAGGAGGCCATGTCTGATTCGTCCTCCAGAATGGGACACTTCTGAGGGAGAGGAGCTGATCCCTAATTACTCTGGGACAACAAATTTAAAATCAGGATGTATGGCCACTCTCCGCAGAATGTTGGTTGTGAGACCTCCAACTCTGACACTTACTCCCACTGTAGTCCCTACACTCGTTTCTCCCCAGTGTCACCAAGTGTCTTATTACTGGGCTGATTTACTGCCTCCCAGACAGGGTGCATGCAGAATGCAAGGAAAGAGGTGTGTAAAATCACTCTAAATGCTGGGCTCCCTAGTTGGTGGCTGATATCTCACAGCTCCCTGAGTTCTGGTTGGCTTCAGCTGCCCGGGTCTGGCCTTAGGCTCAGCTCCAGCCAAGAGAGCCCTGACTGGGCATCAGCAATTGAAAATGTCTGCCACTTTTTGGAATCTGAGTACTGAGCCCAAACTGTAACCTCCCTTCTCTGGACCCTGCCTTGTTCAGTGACTATGACCACTGGTTAGCTCTGAACATCCCCTAATCATTTTTGCCCCTGGGATGACTTGTCTCCTTTAAGTCTCCATTAAGTCTCCTGGAGGGCAGGTGGCCCAGAGTCTTAAAAACTGGAAGTGATATTTGGGTGATTCCATGAACATTCAGGGGAAGAAACCAAGGTCCAGAGAAGGTGAGTGACTCACGTGAGATTCCAGAACATTCTGTGACCTGATCCTTGCCCTCCCCAGCACCACGCTGCTCTTAGGCTGAATCACTCTATCTGCAGCGCTGGGCATACAGCAGAAACTCATTGCACATTGACCAATGAGATTTCAACAAAATCCAGCATCCTAAAGTATCTAACAAGACAGTAGAATGGTATAAATCTGAGGGCTCTGCTTGACAGCCTGGCCATGCTCCTGGACACACATAATAACTCAACTGAGAGTTAATTACACAGGGCCAGAGGTTTCTCATATGTATATAATGTGTGTATATACAATTATATATAATGGATGGATATATATGGAAAAGAACTCCATGACACAGTGACAAAACTGCTCTAATAATACATTGGAATAATCAAAGGCATCCCCCCCCAAAAAAAAGAAAGAGAAAAAGGTTTACTTTTAAGATGTTCATGGCAAAATACTGGAAACAACCCAAAGGTCCATGGATAGGGAAATGAGTAAGAAAACTGAGATGCGGTAAAAAAAAAAAAAAATAGGAAAATTTGAGTTGATTTTTAAAATGACAATTATGTGGACTATGTTAAGATTTTCTCTTCCTGTAACACAGTTTAAATTCATTAATGAAGCAATTAATTAAACAAGCATTTCTGTATCTGGGGAGGCGCATAAGAGGCACTAGGAACAGCAGGGCAAAGGCCCAAAGCTTGGAGGGAAATGGACAGTTAACAATAACACCAAGAGACCACTGAGTGTGTGGTTCCCTTTGCATGAAATATCCAGAATGGGCAAATCCACAGACAGGACATAGATAGTGGTTGCCAGGGGCAGGGGGGAGAGGGATTGGGAGTGACTGTTACTAGGTACGAGGTTCTCTTTGGAGTGATGAACATGTTTCTACAATTGTCTGGGAGATGAATGCACAACTCCGTGAATATACTAAAATTCCCTGCATAGTACACTTTATTTTACTTTTTAAGTATGCTCCACGCTCCATATGGGGCTTGAACCCATGACCCCACGATTGAGAGTCGCATGCTCTACCGACTGAGCCAGCCAGGTGCCCCTGAAGAGTACACTTTAAATGATGAACTTTAAAAAAATAAAAAGAAAAAAAATAAATGAGTGAACTTTATAGAACGTAAAGTACCTACTAATAAAGCTGTTACAAAATAACTAATAAAAAATTGAATTTTAAAAAAGCATCTCTGCTTAGGAATTAGAGGATTGGAGATATCTATTTAATGTCTTCAATTTCCTGAGATCCTCTCATTCCAAAACCAAGTGCCTCCCTTCCCACAGGGTTAGCCCCTTGGGGCTCAAGTATCCACTATGGTATCAACTATTCTTCCCACCCCACAGAAGGAAAGAGAAAGGCTCTTTCCAAGGTACAGGACCAGAAAGTGCGGGGATGTACATGATGAGCTTATCAAAAGCTGCCTGGCCAATCACACTGCGGACAAAGTCCAACACTGGTCCTGCATCCTCCAAGTCACTGGGGCGGGTCAATGTCCCTCTCTAGGCCTCCTGCCAACCTGCGTCAGTCAGTCATTTAAATGTACCCTGGGAGTGGGGGTGTGGGGAAACAAGCAGTCCCTGCATTGATGGTGTGACATGGTACAGCCTGGGGCTGGGGGGGGGGTAGGTGGCAATTGGACAGTATCTTAGCAAAAGCATGGGCCATGTGATCTAGAAATTCCATTTCCAGGAATTTATCCTACAGATGCACTTGCACTTGTGTAAAATGGCTCACATATGAGAATATTCATTGTGGGTTTTTTTTTTTTTTTGCAACAGCAGGGGATTGAGAAACAACTTATATGTTAATCAATATAGAACTGGTTAACCCAATTAAAGTACACTAGCCATAGAAAATAAAGATATTTCATATACTAATATGGAATCCTTTCCAAAATATGCTGTGAAATATGAGCAGGAGGGTACAGAACGGTACATACGATACCCTCTCACAAAAGAGAAGAGTCTATACACACATTTGTTTGCATATATAATAAATACCTGTAGAAGGACAGACAAAAAACTGATAATATTGATTGCTTCCAGGGAAACATCCCCGTGGCTCAGGGATGCTTTTGTTCTTAGAGTCTTGTGAATCTTTTGAATACTGAACTATGTTAATTTATTTCCTATTTGCAATAAATAATTCTTTTGTATGTAAAATAAATAAGTAAATAAGTATGCCATTAACATCACCACTGTTTCATGTAGCATTATTTTTAATTTAGAGCAGGTTCTTTATAGGCCAGATTCCATTTTCTGATTTCCCATAAAAGCATCTTACCGCCTCCCATTTTCCAAGTGGGTTCTCGGTCGCACCAACCCACTGTCTTCCCGCACAGTGCCCTGTTCCTGTCTCAGGGGGTCCTCAGACAGGCTTCCACAGGCAGACTCAGGCTCCAGCCCCCACTGGATCTGGCTTGGCTTCTAATGCTCTATTACACCCATGCACACTGCCTGTTTAGACCTCGTTCCTTGTATTATAATTAGGAAGACTGAGCGGGAGCTTTGGCCAGAACCTCTCTCAGGGCCATTTGAGTAGACTTAAACCAGGCCAGTCTGGGCCCGCTGGACTCTGAAACCCCTGTCCGGCTTGTTATAAGCTGGCAGGATAGAAAGGAAATACTGAACAAATTGCCAGACCAGCTCCCTCAGGGACCAAGACAATGGGTCTGGAGGGAAAAGGCTTTTCCTTCAAGCCCAGTGGCTGTCGAGAGGAAACAACTTCCCTTTCGCCTCCTGGAACTGCAGCAGCCAGCCGGCCAGCCAGGGAGATTTATGGAGTTATAATGTGACCTCTTTATTGCTCTGAATGCTAGGGAGGCATTTCAGGGGAGATTTACACCTTTTAGAAGGGGAGGGGAGCCAAGGTGTAGAAACATATACAGGGGACTATCAGAATGGGAGGGGAGCCAAGGTGTAGAAACATATTCAGGGGACTATTTTCCCCTCTGGGGGTTTCTTGAGGATTACTTAATCAAACCAAAGTTCAATTCAATCACCACCACTTTACATCTTCTGCTAATACACCTAGTTTTCCTGCAAGCTTGTTGCATGAAGTGTGGAGTCTAAGGACAGTCAGGACGGTTCTGCTTTGAATTCAGTTAAGACAAACAACACAGAAAACCAGGATGAAGACCGTGTACAGCAGTGCTAGAAAACTGTGCCTCCCTAGCAACGGACCTGGGCTATATTTATTTTACCTGTCTCTGCCTAGGATGAGGGTGTTAGACCAGATAATCTAGGTCCTTCCTAGTTTGAGTATTATCCAGATTAAGGTCAGATCAAATGTATGAATTACTCTGCACCAGTGGTTTTTCTGTCACTTGCTTTTTTGAGCTGCAGAACCCTTTCTTCAAAGAAAATTTTATTTGAGGAAGCCCGACATAAAACAACAGAAGAGTACAGCGAATTAGATGAAAGGATGTACCAGACTCTTCTCAAATCCCCCTCTACACACACCTAGTGGCCCTGAGGAAGGTCCTCCAACCACTAGAGGGCGCAGGAGCATAGCTGCAGGAGTGTTACTCAGGACTCTACCTGTGATGTGAATGGGGTCCATCCATTGCTTCAGTATCACAAACTACATTTACCAAACCTATAGGCTGGGAGCAACGAGAACCAATTCCACAAGCAAGCAGGGGTGGAAATGTTTACCAAGAGTAATTCTTCTTCTCTTGCTCTGGTCTCCACAGCTCAAAAAAAGGAGTATTTGGAAAAGATGATTTCTAGCTCCTTACTTTTGAAATCATCCAATGTGGCACTACACTGTAACTCTTCTCATTTATGTATTTATAAAATTTTCCTCCTTAATTTAAGTTTAACTGCTATAAAAATTCAAACACTACGGAAAGATGTCACATGAAAAAGAAAAAATCTCCATTACCAATATCACACTCCCTCCGAGGCAATGGCGGCTAACAATTTTTCTACCTTTTCAAATATTTTGTATCTTACTAATTATAATTTTATTTTAAAAATTTAGAAATTACATAGAAGTACCAAGAATAAAATAATAATCCCTGTCACCATCTCTTATCCAGTCACTATTTTGAATTTGGAATATATCCTTCCAATTCATTCTTGTATTTTGACACACATGTATATGCACCTCTCAACAGCATAAGTCTGGTTTTTTGTTTTTTAAATTTACTTGAATGCCTTCACACTGTACATCACATTTATAAATTTACTTTTTTTAAAAATATGAAGTGTTTCAATAATTGAGAAAAAAGAATATAAAAGCACTCTTAAACTCACCACCTAGCTTTGTCCATCTTAATATTTTACCACATTTGCTTCAGATATTTTTAAAGGAAAAAAAAAAAAAAACACTGCAAATACAGTTCATTCCTCTGTGCCTCCCATCATCCCAGTCTCTTCCTTCCTTCAGTGGAAATAACCTCTATTTTGAATGTCATGTTTATGATTCATGTGAATGTTTTTACTCTTGCAATATGTTTGTATTTTTTCAAACAATACATAATATTCTTGCATGTTTTAAACTCCATAGAAATAACACGCAAGTTTTATTTTCTGCCTATTATTATGTTTCTGAGTTTTAATTATGTTGATAAGCATGGAGGTACTTTGAGTTGCTTTTATAGTTTTCCACTATATTAACATATCATATTTAATTTTTCATTTCCTTATTGATGTATATTCAGGTTGTTTTTCAATTTTCATTGTAATAAATGCTGCAGTAGTCATCCCTGTTCATATCTGTTGATATACATAAGAAAAGTTTCTCTAGGGTATATTAGACATGTATAGACATGCTTAAAAATATATTTATAAAACACTTATGTTTGGTTTGGGTTCTGTTTAACAATGTATTAATTAGCTTCTGCTAAGTTATGCTATAACAAACTGCCCCCAATATCTCACTGGCTTACTATATTAAAGATTTATTTTTTTGCTGTTCCACATGACAGGTCAGCTGCAAATGGGCTGAAGTTCTGTCAGACTCTGGGATCCTGGCTGAAGGTCCAACCTCTATCTGGGTCTTGCCAGCCTCATGGCAGGGGGCAAAAAGTTATGTCAGAACCACATAATGGCTTTTGAAACCTCTGCTTGGAAGCTGTACAATTGACTTCTAGTCCCATGTCACTAATCAAAGCAGGTGTCATAGGCAAGCTTGTGTGATCAGGGTGGAGGATATAACCCTCCCCCAGGAAGGGGCTGGTGGGAAGAACAGGACTGTTTGCCTGAACACAAATGAGATCATACCCTAAGAACTCTTCTGCAGCTTAGTTTTTTCATGGAAGCACATCTATTTGGACATCCTCCCATATCAGTACAGATCTACCCTCACTCTTTTAAGAAGATTTATTAGTTCTACATTTCATTTTTATTTATTTTTTTATTTTTTTTAGTTCTACACTGTAAAGGTACATGACACTTATGGGGTGCCTGGCTGGCTCAGTAGGTGGCGCATGCAACTCTTAATCTTGAGATTGTTAGTTAGAGCCTTACATTGGGTATAGACTTCACTTAGAAAAACAAAACAAAACAAGGTACATGCCACTTACATTCTATTCCGTACTTCCTACAGTTGTTTAGCTGTACTTGGATATTTGAAAGGATCCAATGCTCAATGGCCGTCTTTTTATGCCACAGCTTCCCCATTTCTTATGCCTGGGCCGTATTTTGGCAGGCCATTTTTCACTACTGCACACAAGAGGGCTGTAATGAACATCACTGCATTAATTTCTGCCCCAGGACCTATTTATTTTCATCTTTTCTGATTTCTGACAGGGCAACTTCTCCCTTTTGTCTTTTTTATAAAAATTATCTCAGCTATTCTTGTACAATAAGTCTTCCATATAAATTTGACAATCAGCTTGACAAACTGCATTTAAGAAATCCTGCTGGGGGGTGCCTCGATTAAGCAGCTGCCTACGGCTTAGGTCGGGATCTCTGGGTCCTGGGATCGAGCCCCTGGGTTCCCTGCTCAGCGGGGGGTCTGCTTCTCCCTCTGTCCCTCCCTCCCACTCGTGCTCCCTCCCTCACTCTCTCTCAAATAAATAAATAAAATATTTTTTAAAAAAGAAAGAAATCCTGTTGGGATGTTTGCTGGGACTGCATTAAATTGATGGATTTGCTTGGGGCATTTGGAAGAAAGAACACTGCTATATTTTCCATCCAGGAACATAGTATCTTTTGCCATTTAGTCATGTCTTCTTTTACATCCTTTAGCAGTTTTGATAGCTTTCTCCATAGCGATCTTACAGATCTGTTTACCAAAGCTGACCATTCTCTCATTTGCAGATAATGAATACACTGCCTCTTTCTTTCCAATCCCATTTATGTTCTTACCTGGGAACTTTACAGCCTGCTGGAGAGCTGAGAGGTATGGATCCTCAGTGTGGTCCGAATTTCCATTGTATTTGATAGTATTTCTATAGATGGGGGTAGGAGTTGTTTCCTACTCTCACTGGAGATGAAATTTTTACTTTTGGGGGTTCGGTTTGGTTTTTTAACCTGATTTGTTGGTGTTCAGGGAGGTCTGGGAGAAAGCAAACCTTTCCTCTGCTTCTTTCACACAAAGTGTCCACCCCCTTCTTCACAATACATCCTTCTCAAATCCTATCACCGGCTCCTCTCAGCTCACTGGACTTCCTAGACTAACCCAGCACTTCCATGGGTTTACTTGACAATCACATCGATACTGAATTACTTATTTTATTCTTGTCACAAAGTATCATTTAAATCATTCAGTGTTATTTTATTCTTTTCTACCAAACTACATTTTGCTCCTAAGCCAAATTATAAGCACACAGAGATCAGGCTATATTTCATACCTTGTTTATTGAGTTAGTTTTATTTTCTCTCTCCTTTTGCACTCTAGTCTAGAAGTGGAGATTCCCTGCACAGAGGCTGCGCCGAGCTCAGCTCTCGGCCTTTCTTCCTCCTATCCAAAACACCACCGCCGAGTCCCAGTGCTCCTGGAGCATATTTGATGACAAAGGTCTAGTCGTTCAGTGCATCCTTTTACAGCTTTCACTTACTTGGCAGACATCTAAGGAAAAGTGTGAAGCTGCTACAGAAAAGCGTCTGGTACAACAAACTCAGGAAGGACAGTACTACCAACTATTACATTCATACTGCTCACACCTTTGGAGAAAGTTATAGAATGTGGTCTTGAGGAGAGAGAAGTTTTACAGTTTACTCTCTATTCACTAAACTTTCACATCGTCTCTTTGTTTTTTTTTATTTTCAATTGTAGTAAAATATACGTAACACTAAAGTACCATTTAACCATTTTTAAGTGTACAATTCAATAGTGTTAAGTATATTCATACTGCGGCGCAACCCATCTCCAGAACTCTTTAATCTTGCTAAACTGAAACGGTACCTGTTAAATAACTCCCTTCTCCCTAGTAGCCCCTGGTAACCCCCATTCTACATCCTGTCCCTATGGATTTGACTACTCTAGGCACTTCATATAAGTGGAATCATATTGAATTTGTCTTTTTTTCCCCCCCTTATTTTAGAGAGAGAGAGAGAGAATGCAAGAGGGGGTGGGGAGGGGCAGAGGGAGAGGATCTCAAGCAGACTTCGGTGCTGAGCATGGAGTCCGATGCGGGGCTCAATCTCACAACCCTGGGATCACGACCCGAGCCCAAATCAAGAATTGGACACTTAACCAACTGAGCCACCCAGGTGCCCCAGAACTTGTCTTTTTGTGGCTGGCTTATTTCACTTAGCATAATGTTTTCAAGGTTCATCTATGTTGTAGACTATGTCAGAATTTCCTTCCTTTCTGAACAAATATTCCATTGTATGTATATACCACATTCTGTTCATTCATTCATCCATCTGGGACACCTGAGTTGCTTCCACCTTTTGGCTACTGTGTCTCTCTCTTTTTGGTCAATAATGTATTCATCTTTACAAAAAAGATGACCCAGCTGGGGAGAGTCCTCATGGCAGAGTCATTCCTAAGACTCGGCTTTCCAGGAAGAAACTCAGAGGTAGCAGTAGCTGCAGAAAAGCCAGGATGAAAGGAAAATCCTGTGGCGGCGAGACCCTGAGGGAAGGAAGACTGCCCAAGTAGCCCAGCCCTGATAGAGCTGCTCAGGAGCACGTCTGGTGACCTCAGCACGTACAAATCCTTGAAATGGGAGGACGTGCACCCTCAGTGCAGCTGATGCAGGGAATGGGAAGGCACGGGCCTGGGATGTCAGACTGACTCGAGGCCACGAGCCTCTGCGCCCTTGTGGCCTCGGACACCTTGCAGCCTCAGTCAGTTCACCTGCTAATAGACATTGCAACTCCTGCCCGCAGGACAGTTGTTGCAAATAAATAATGAAACAATGCCAGAAGAGAGCAGTGAACACCGTAAGCTCTCAGAGTGTGTGCTGGGCCTCGATGCTACCACCAGATCTCTCCAAACTGCCCGGCGGCTGGTCAGGCCATTCACACAGCTGCGAATGGAGACCCAGGCTTCATTCTCCTCCTGGCTGCTTCTAACCAGTTGTTGTTCTCAGTCCAAAATGGAGGACCAAAGGGCCCCGCTCCTGAAAATAACAGCACAAGTAATTCACTTGTTCCTGTTTTTCACCTTCTACTCCTATTTTCGGTAGAGTCATTAAAACACCCCCACAAGTCTTCACCCTCCCGTTCCCATTCATTCATTTTTGCAAAAGAATTGGAAGCCTAGAAAGCCCATGTGGACAGTGTGCAGCTTCCACCAATGCTCCTGGAAAGACAGCCAGATCACTTCTCAGATGGACACCAAGTCCACATCTCTCCTCTCAGAGAGGCAAAGGCACAAAGAGACCTAGGTCCTGGTTCCAGCCCATAATATCAGTCAGAGACGAATGCCCAGGCAGGTGTATACATCAGGTTATTAGAATAACTACAAAATGAACAAATAAGCCACTCGTCCTCTTCCTCCTTTCTCCAAACCCTCACAGTCTGGCAGCCCCCCTGGGCTAGACGCATTTCCTGGCAGAAACCCACAATGCAAGCGACTTGCCCCCTGCTCTCAGCAAACACAAGGTAGCGCTGTGATCATGTTAACCATAGTGGTGCTGGATTCGGACCCTAGGAGAGGCTCTAGGAAGCAGTTCATGGTGGAAGGAGCGGGGGAGGGGGGTCTCACTTATTCTCAGAGATTCCCAGAGACAGACCCCATCATGGCTTTCTCCAAGCACAAGCACACACACGCCCTCCCTGGCGGCAGCCACACCACCTTTTCTTTCTGAGCACAACTCAACGTGGTTTTTTCCCATAGCTAGTGAGATCACTAGAGGCAGACAACTGGTTCCAGCTCCCTTAGGAGGAGTTTTAAAATATTCTAAAGCTATGACAAAAGTCACACTTCAGGTATCTACAACCCCAATTAGCCTCTGTTTATGTAAAAGGCCCCCCTATGTGGAAGGAATTATAGACACAACTAAGTTGGATGTGGGGTCTATGTCCCTAAGTGTAGATTAACACTGAGAATGAGGGCAAATTCTAAAACCCTCATTTAATTCAACTTGGTAGCAACCTAACTCTGCCCTTTATTACTGGGATAAAACAGATCCTATTTGGTCCCTTTAATGATAATTGTGAACATTTACTAACGGGTGACTAATGGCTAATATTTAAAAATACTTCCTGCGTGTCAAATACGATGGTTTATGAATGCTATTTCCTATTACTCACAATAACACTATGAAGTGGCTTTCATTCAATCATATGCACATGATAACTGGGGAACACTGCAAGAAGAGCTAGAATTGTAAATCAGGTCCGGACCCCAGACCCTAACCACGGGATGCTTCTGCCCCTCCTACTATCAGCTGCCCCATAGTAAAAAGTTGGAGGTCCCAACAAGGAATAGAAGCAAAAATTTTGAAAGTGATGAGTGAAAGTCTGGCTAATGGGCTCTGCCTTCACCACGAACGGCTGTGAGATGGCCAGCTGCCCCCTCCCCAGCAGATCTGTCTTCTCTGTCCTTCTCCCCCTGACAGCCCCTTCTGCCTCGCCCTGGGGAAAGGGTCCCCTTTATTAATGCCATTCCTGGAGCTGTGTTTACACAGGGCAGGAAACTTAATATCAACATTCCCCGAAGGAGAGTGTCTTGTCACCTCTGTGAAGCACTTCAGGCAGGCGAGACCAGCCTCCTACCCAAATCAAAAGGCACTTACACCCTTTAAACAGAGTCTGATGGGAGAGTTTGTTTCTACAGAGACTCTTTGAGTTCCTGAGCCTGTCTGTTATGATGAGGTTGAGAGGCAGTCACTCGTATACACAAAACTCTCCCTGGTGCCTCAAGAGGCTCTCTAAGAAGGATCTTGGGAATCTGTTCAAAGTGGGGAGGAGGGAACACAGTGGATTCGGGCACTCAGTAGGTAGGAAAAGACAGACTCGATGAGCAAAATTCTATGAGGCTCTGTAAACTGGTAGGGAAAGATTATAATCGATCTGGCTCTAGGGGCAGAACACTGATAAGATGTGAAGACTTTGGGGGGGCGCTTAGGAAGCCCAAGGGGGCACCATCAGGTCCCAGCAGAGCACCATAGGATCAAGGAATGAACCCAGGTGATTTTCAAAAGGTAAAACATGAAGGGCACCTAACCATATTTTTAGCTTCCTTTCCTGGCTTCTCTTACCCAACATCTGTTACCCTGGACTGCCCCACACTCCCCTCCCACCTTCAGCAGAGCAAAAGTTCAGCTCTGCAGATTTCCTCTGCCCCTATTGCTCTCCCCCATACTCTCTCTCCCCTGTTGCTCTCTCCCCTGTTCCCAAGGCTTCAATCAGGGTGATGAGCCCACAGCCTCAAGCCCATGCCACCTGTGTCCTGGAAACCTCACCTGCATGTCCCTCACCCTTAGCTGCCTCTTCCCTTGTTGCTACCTTTGGGAAGACCCCTGGGTCTTCCATGCTCTTCTCTCTCCTCCTGGCCTTCTGCCTTTGTAAGATTCTTAACAACCCCTCGATCTCCTTTCTCCCCCAACCCATGCCAGGCCCCTCTCCCTGTAAAACTGGTCATGGATGGGGACATGCTCATACCTGGACTTCTGTCTCTCAGGTTCCTCCCCTTACAAGGATGCATCCTCTCCTCCCGCTCAATGTCTCAGTTGGGCCAGACCGCAGGTATGAGTATGGGAGTCCAAGGGCCCATACATACACTTTCGGATGAGTTCCAGAATTTATCTTTTCAGATAATGAACATTTATTTAGTATTTACCATTTAATTGTATCTCAAACACCAAAATGAATGAGGTATACCCTGAAAACACTTCCAGTCTACTGGAACTATAATCCAAATAAAAAGATAGCACCATAAGATACAATGAGAACATTGGCCCTATTTGATTCTTGGGAGTTCTGCCTGGAGATATGTCAAAGGCTGCCTGCAGGGACACCTGGGTGGCTCAGTCGGTTAAGCATCTGCCTTCAGCTCAGGTCATGATCCTGGGGTCCTAGGATTGAGTCCCACGGGCTCCCCACTCAGCAGGGAGTCTGCTTCTCCCTCTGCCTGCCGCTCCCCCTGCTTGTGCTCTGACAAATAAATAAATAAAATCTTCAAAAAAAAAAAAAAAAGGGCTGCCTGCAGAGATAAGCCCACTGCAGAGATTCCAATGAGAGATCTCATTCCAGCTTTCACAAGATCCACCTTCTGCTCCCTCTTTGATACCAAGAGGCAGTGTGATCCTATCTTCTTTGATTCTTCCTTGTTTGTTTCCAGTTCTTCCACAGTCAAGTGAGTGAGAACAAGAGAAACAAGTTGCCTGCATAAAAAGCCATTAGGGAATTATTAGGGTAGAAAGAAAAAAACCAAGACCATCAGATATTAGATACTGTTTGCCAAGGTGCTGGGTAATAATCGCTAACATCGGGACATACTCCCAGTGTGCAGCGCTCCAGGGTCCATGCTCTTCACCACCAGGAGAGACAGAAGCAACTCTGCCCTCTAGAGTCAAGAGCTAGATTCGGAAGCTCCAATTATCCTGGCCGTCCCGTCAAAGACCAAGACCCACTGAGCCTAAGCGGTAAAACCCAAGGGACTTTCCAGAAATACAGAATGTGTTCTTCTCTCCATAGGAAAGCAGTCAAATAAGAGACTCCCAGTTCCTGCCTGGTGTCCTTCCTCGAAGTGCCATTTATTTTCCAGGCTGACCCAGCAGTCAGAGGCTGCCAAGCAGAAGGGGAAAGTGATTAATCAGATCCCCCAGTCCCTGGGCCATGGAGGAGGCTTAAATGCGAATGTGGGGTGAGAAACTGTACTCACCAACTCACTAAATTCCCTATTCAAGTTACCCCAGACTTTTTCAATCCAGTAAATTAAGGTACTGGGCAAAAAAAAAAGGGGGGGGGGTACGAGTTCCTGATGGGTAGTAGAATCCCAGAGAATGAAGAAATGACTTGGTCCACATGAGTGGTCAGTGATGTGAGGCCTCAATCCCAGGGTTCCTGCCTTGATCTCGTGTCCCATTTGCTACTATGTGTCCCCTCCTTCGCACCCCCCACCCCCACCAGGAGATTATCAGCTAAGCAGGAGGTCTATACAGTAGGACTCACTCTCCATGACAACATGGAAGAACGGCTCAAAATCCAAAAGAAATGAAGCAAACTCGAATGCAGTTTCCAGGTGGGCAACTTCAAGATGACCACCCCCGGGCCTCTGTAAACTGGGGGGATAAGAGGTGCATGAAAGTCATCTTACACATACCTCCCACACCACTTTGTCCTCCAACTAAGGCTGTAGAAACTCAAAAGAAAGATAATGAGGTCATTACCATGGTTTTCACCCATGCCCTTCTTTGGCCAATCTGGCCTGATGATTTTCTCTTGCCTTTCCTTCCATGTCTTTTGCCTTTACTCACTCATTCTCCAGGCTGGACATTACTTCTAACAGCCTCTCATTGAGCCACTGCTTTCTGTCTCCATGCCAAGCAGTGCGAGAAACAGGTGAGTAACGGGTGATAATGTCCAAAATGCCCAATGTGACCATCTGGGGTAGAGCACCACATCAAGAGGCAAGACGCAGGGGAAGTCTACCTGGAATATCCCAGCTCAAGTAGTTGAAGAGGAGTACAAAGCCAAAAGGTGGAAACCCTGGCGGTAACCCCAAAAGCAAGGCAAGGCATGACCAAAACAAATGCACAAAAGTGGTTTCGGTAACAGACTGTCAGTCAAAGTGTTGATGTTTTATATCTGAGACTCTATGGATATTATGGCATATAGCAAATGTGAAATTATGTTGGGGTGGTTGATAATGTAATTTTGGGTGTGGGTGAAAAAAGTTATAGCTGTAAAGATGCATGAAAGATGTAAACAGTTACAGCTTCCATGGAAAACAGTATGGTGGCTCCTCAACACCACACAGAATTACCCTATTACCCCACAGTTCCACTTCTGGGTGTATGTCCCAAAGAACCAAAAGCAGGGACTCAAACAGATTATGTGTAGACCCATGTTCACAGCAGTATTGTTTACAATTGCCAAAAGGCAGAAGCAACCCAAGGGTCCATCACAGATGAATGGATAAACAAAATGTGGTGTATACATACAATGGGATATTATTCAGCCTTTAAAGGAAGGACATTCTGACACATGCCACAACATGGGCGAACCTGGGGAACATTATGCAAAGTGAAATAATCCAGACACAAAAGGACAGATACTGTATGATTTCACATACCTGAAGTAACTAGGATCAAATTCATAGAGACAGAAAGGAGAAGGGTGGCTGCCAGGGGCTGGGGGAAGGGGGAATGGATACACAGTTTCAGATGGGAAAGAAGTTCTGGAGAGGGATGGTGGGTGATGGCTGCACCGTAATGTGGATTCACTTAATGCCACTGAGCTGTACACTTAAAAATAGTTAAAATGGTCAATTTTATGTTGTGTGTATCTTAGCACAGTTAAAAAAGGATGCATAAAAGGAAGTAAAAGCATTTTAGTCCTAAATTTCAATCAGAAGTGTGGTATCAGGGGCGCCTGGGTGGCTCAGTTGGTTAAGCGACTGCCTTCGGCTCAGGTCATGATCCTGGAGTCCCTGGATCGAGTCCCGCATCAGGCTCCCCGCTCGGCAGGGAGTCTGCTTCTCCCTCTGACCCTCCTCCCTCTCATGCTCTCTGTCTCTCATTCTCTCTGGCTCAAATAAATAAATAAAATCTTTAAAAAAAAAAAAAAAGAAGTGTGGTATCATAAGATAAATTTGGATGGGATGGAGGAAGTTTTTCCTGACTCTATATGGAATGACTAACCCAAGAGCAAAAAACACAACTAGCAGAGCTAGCTCTAGGAGTGGTGTCCAAATACCGTTCCTCACTAAAACGAGCCAGCACTTCCTAGAGAAAAGGCCAAATGCAGGTCTGGGAGGAGAAGATGCTAAGAAGAGCTTGGAATATTTTGTCGTATGGAAAGCAGGAAAGGATCAAACTAAGATTTTATCAGAAGAACTCAGGAGCCAATTTGGACAGGTTCCCACTGGCAAAGACAGAACAATCTGAGCTTCAATCAGTATAATAGCTACATGGATTATAACACATCATATATGTTTAAATCTCTGAATTCTTAACGATACTAAAAAAAAAAAATTCAGGGCACCTGGGTGGCTCAGTTGGTTAAGCAACTGCCTTCGGCTCAGGTCATGATCTCAGGGTCCTGGGATCGAGCCCCGCATCGGGCTCCCTGCTCGGCGGGAAACCTGCTTCTCCCTTTCCCAATCCCCCTGCTTGTGTTCCCTCTCTCGCTGTGTCTCTCTCTGTCAAATAAATAAAATCTTAAAAAAAAAAAAAAAAACCTCATTGGTAATCTTTAAAGGATGTCAGGGAACTAATTCATTATTTTGAAAAGTAAAGTGAAAGCAGCAAGCATTCATCCTGCCTTTCCGATACAAACTGTATCTCAGGCTAACCAAATATTTGGTAACTGAAGTATTTTTTATTGTTACGGATGTATTTCAGCTAATAAATGAGTGCATTAGAATATCAACATTTGCAACCCCTAATGGAATAATGGATCTAGGCAATGTCCATCAATGATTGCTGAATGTGATCAAGTGTGTTTTTCCAATTACAGATTTACATGAAAAAACAGGAGGACAGAGGAATATGTTAAATGTCATGAAGGAAATGCAATCAACAAAATCGAGGCTGTAGAGTAGGAAAAATCTACAGGAAAAGCCTAATTTCTTTAGCAAATATATTGCAAGAAAAAGAAGAAAGGGTGAAAGGAGAGCCTACAGATTAAAAGAAACTTGAGGGGCACCTGGGTGGCTCAGTCGGTTACCGGCTGCCTTTGGCTCAGGTCATGATCCTGGGGTCCTGGGATCGAGCCCCGCATCGGGCTCCCTGCTCAGCGCAGAGCCTGCTTCTCCCTCTCCCTCTGCCTGCCTCTCTACCGACTTGTGCTCTCTCTCTCTCTGTCAAATAAATAAATAAAATCTTTAAAAACAATAAAATAAAAATAAAAATAATAAATAAAAGAAACTTGAGAGACACATCAATAGAGGCAACATATGGACCTGATTTGGACAAATAATCTAAGAAATTTAGACAAGTAGAAAATTTGAACACTGACTGGACACTTAATGATATTAAGGAGTGATAGTTAATTCAAATCAGGGTGATGCGGGCATTGGGGCTATATATTATTTAAGTGTCCTTATATCTTTTCATACAGAAGTATTTATAGATGAAATGATAAGTTGTCCGGAATTTCCTTCAAAATAACATAGTATGGCAGAAGGGGGGCATATATATGGAATACAGCTTGTCACCAGTTGCTATTTGTTGAAACTAGGGGATGGGGAGAATTGAACTTCAAATCTTTATCTTCACCTCGAAACTTCCTAGGAGGTAGCTGCTCTGGTTAATCTATCCTATGGGGTCTAGTGATGCATAAACAGTATTTTTCCCCGTAATTATCTATATTCCTAATTGAGGCCACTCCTGGCACCCTCCTCACCTCCAGAGACAGTACCAGGAGTGGGTGGGATTACAAAAGAGGGTGGGACCCTGCCTCCTGGATTAACCAGGCCCCTCTTCTTCCCAGGGCAGGGAGCTGGTTTGGGAACTAGGGTTGGCCTGGAATTTTGCCCCTTCTTTCCACCTCAGCCTAGACACAAACCACACAGCCCTACTGTGTGCCCTACTGCTAATGCACATATGCGTAACTCCTCCAAAACATCCTTCTAGCATGCGGCCTCCTTTCCATCAGACTTCCTTCTCTCATTGGGAGTGGGTGCGGAAATACCCAGAGGGGAGGCAGTCATTGCCTTGCGGACACAACACAGGGGTCTCCTCTGCCAGGAAGCCTGGTCTGGGGTGGCAGGGCCAGTGTAAGTATGCTAATGGCTCCCGAGGAACCCAGACTTACCCTGCTACCACCCTCCCTGCACCAAGAGGGCACGTTCACTCTTTATCTCCCCTCCCACGCTGTAAGCTGCTGGGATAGAGGGCCATCTTGCTCATTTTTGATCTCCCAAAACTAACAAGTGCCCAGCTCACAGGAGACAGGCAAAAATATCTGTTGGCTGGTGG
Source organism: Leptonychotes weddellii (assembly GCF_054177405.1). Taxonomy (NCBI): domain Eukaryota; kingdom Metazoa; phylum Chordata; class Mammalia; order Carnivora; family Phocidae; genus Leptonychotes; species Leptonychotes weddellii. The sequence continues at coordinate 44,586,547 of NC_138370.1, read as the reverse complement.
TTGGCTGACAAAACAAATGATGTGTCTGGATCTGGTGGTTGCAATGGAGCTCTACCCTCTATGGATCTCCACGGGCTCCTAGAAACTCAGACGCCAAATGGGTTTAGTAATAACAGAAGAGCAAAACCAAAGGAACAATAAACTGAGACCAACTCTGAGGTAACTTAACCCACGGTTTCCAAAAGTTGTTCTTACATTTTAGGAGTTAAATATTTTATTATGTCTAATAAAAAATAAAACTGCCCATCAAACCCCAAATTTCACAGATACTGTTGCCTCAAATGAGGCAGGTGGCCATGGAAACTGACATTACCGAGACTGCACGAATTTGAGTTTGATGCCCAGGCAAGCTCAGGAAGGTTACAAGTTATAGGATAGTTCTGGTATGAGGAAAGACAAAGCCAACATGAACTATTATCCTGGGGGAAGTATAATACCCTGGATTTTAAATACCCCAAAGGGCCCTAGGGCAGCCCTTCCCCTTCTTAACCATTTCTGCTCCTGGACTTATATCGGAACCTTACAAATGTTGGCACTGGAGCCAAGAGAGGCATGGTAAGCTGTCCAAAGTCATGCAGCAGGAAATTTGGAGGGCACAGGACAGGGTCCTAGGGACCCTCAGTGCCAGACTGATGGGCCTTCACCTCATTGACTTCCCTTTCTAAAAAGTAGGTTGAAAGCTACAGCTCACGGTTCACAGCAAATCAGAGCCTCACAAATCAACACATCTTGCAACTGGTCACCTCTCTTCACGGGGGAACCACCTAAAACATATACATATGTTCCAGCTTTAAATTGGCTATATACACAGTAAACTAGAAGATGGAAAAACTAAGTTTTTACACACAACTCTCCCATTTGATTGGCTATTTGTTATTGGCAGTTCCTTCTGCCAATTTCCCATCTTTGCTCTGCTTAAGGGATCTGACTTCAGGAGCCAGTCTGGGTCACTGATCTTTAAAAACTTTCTTCAGTGCTGAAATAACTAAACAGTAACTTTTATGACTGTTTAAATATATACATATACACATGCCTGTATATGTATGGTAACCAAGAAGTCAAGGATTAATGCCTAACGGTGGTTATCTTTGGGTGGTAAGATTACCAACTATTTGTGTGCTGATGTGTATGAGTTTTTTATTTTTCCATATTAAACATGCATGGAGTTTAATGAAAGAAGGACAATTAAGTGTTACTGATACTATTTGAAAAAAAAAAAATACTATTTGCTTTTCTGAAGCCATTTTTGACCTGAAAAACATTTTCTTTTTTCGAATAAGCAGTATTTTCCTATTAAGTGTGTACTTTGTAAGAACCACATTCTTTATTTAGGGTCAAGTTAAGTTCTTTCTATGTGCTAGGGAAAGGTTTTATTTGTTGTTTGTTTTCCCCCCACCTAGTCAATTTCGAGGGGTAACTTGTATTATTGCCTCTCTTTACCTGGTTTGATTTATGATCTTGGAAGTCAGGTCATTCTTTGCTAGGTCGAAGAGAGAACGAAAAAAAAAAAAAAAAGGTTTCCCCACCTAATACCTGATAAAATATCTGAAAAGGTCATTGCAGACCTTGACAGAAACATACAATTTCAACCCAATCTGATAAAACAACAACTCTGAAAACTTTTATCAGAAGAACACGTAACTTACCATTTCCCAGCTCAATTGACTGAACTTTTTTATCTGAAATGACAGACATCGTAAGATAGGAAAAGCTGCAGATAAGAAACCAAATTGAGTTGTCTTGAATCAGATCCGATTGTCTGCCCCTGGTTCAAACTCCCACACCTGCTCTGAATGGGTCAATGAGAGTCTCTTGGCACCGTCCCCGAGGGGTTTGGAAACATTGCAAAAGTGGTGAACTTTGAGACTTCAGCGTTTATTCTGCGATTATAATTAACCTGCTCACCAGTTGCTATTGATCAATTCTGAATGGAGGTGATAAAGTTTGACTGGATTTCTAGAAGTAAAAATGGAGCTTTAAACCGGGAGGAAAAAGGGAAGACTACAAAAATAATTTAAGAATCAAATTCCATTTTAAGATCTGTAATTAGGGAATCCCAAAGCCTATGGTTTAATAATCTACCATATTGTGGTGGTATCTCCTTGATTTCTCATCCTCCAAAATAAAGTTTATCTATGACTATTCAACGCAAAGTGAAACACAGCCTCAACATTCCACTTGCAGAGGCTTTTCGATGACTTTAAACGTATGGAATGGCTTACCTGTCTGGATTATATTCCTCCCTTGGTGAAAAAAAAGATACTTAGAGTCATGAAGTCAATTTTGGGACTTCTGCAAAATGCTGAAGGCCAGAAAACCAAATTCGCTTCATTCAGATAAGAGGCTTGAATATCCTGGCTCAATTCTGATTACAGAGTAGTAATAGATAAAACCATAGGCCCCCTGCCAGAAACAAGAAAGCTTCCACCGATGGCTTCTGTGTTCAGCTCAGCTCAACTCCATGGGGCTCAGTCACTGTCCTCATCCATACCCCTATTCTCATCTTCAGATATATCTGAATCTTCAGAGGAAAGGGAATACAGAAAAGCTGGTTCTAGGTTTCTTTGAGGAAAAGGATTTTTGATAGAGCCATATGTTTTTGTCCTTCTTTTGCAGCCAGCAATCCCCCCCAGAATGAGAGAATCCTCTAGCTTGGAGGGTCTGAATTCTGGGAAATCTCTCTTTAATTCGCCGCACAGCAGAATCTGGAGGCTGAAAAGGAAGTTGAAGTAAGGCAGGGATTCCTAACGTCATACTCCCCAAGTATAGGGTGGGCAGAATCAGAATGAGATGGAAGGCCACTAGAGAAAATAGGGTACCTGGAGAAGCATTGGTACGGAGCAGGAACACAGAGGAAAAACTACATTGGCGGAGACCAAGTAATAGAAAATCCTAAAGTTTGGGGGGCCCCTGGTGGCTCAGTCAGTGAAGCATCTGCCTTCAGCTCAGGTCATGGTCCCTGGGGTCCTGGGATCAAGCCAGCGGCAGGCTCCCTGCTCAGCAGGGTGTCTGCTTCTCCCTCTCCTTTTGCCTCTCCCCCATGTTTTCTCATGTGCTCTCTCTCAAGTAAATAAAGTCTTTAAAAAAAAAATCCTAAAGTTTGAGTCTTTCAACCACGATGCACCTTATGGTACTGAAGGGATAAGCGCCCTCATCTTAAGGTTGGCAAATGCAAAAGGAGGTAAATGAAAGGAAAGCATGTAAGTCCCAGAAATTGGGCTTCCCTGCGTTCTAAGCCAGAGCTGTTGCTTACTACCACTGGGAACTTGGGCAGACTACTTAATCTTTCTGAGGATCAGTTATGTCTCCTGCAAAATGTAGAACACATTTCTGCCTCTCAAGAAGGACTTAAAAGTCCCTTGGGTGCCTGGGTGGCTCAGTGGTTAAGCATCCGCCTTCGGCTCAGGTCATGATCCCAGGGTCCTGGGATCCAGCCCCACATCGGGCTCCCTGCTCTGCGGGGAGCCTGCTTCTCCCTTTCCCACTCCCCCTGCTTGTGTTCCGTCTCTCGCTGTGTCTCTCTCTAATAAATAAAATCTTTAAAAAAAAAAAAAAAAGGACTTAAAAGTCCCTATCACCTGACAACTTCCCCATTGACCCTTGATAAAGGATCCAACTTACTATATATAAATTGCATTATAGAGAGCAAGATACAGACACATATATAGCACAAGATAGAAGCTCCTGTCCCTAAAGAGTTGTTAGCTAGTTTCCAAACATGAATGTATCCAAACTTGTAAATTTATTTTGCACAAATTAAAACAGATCAGAGGTTATTCCTATTATAGCCCCACCCATATTATCTTCCCTACTTGCTTTAGAAGGAGACAAAGAAAATAGCTCTATAGATAGCCAATAAAATGTTTAAATAAGCCTTCATGGACTGTGTTACATGACGCCATGTCATGGACCATAGAAAGTCAATAGAACAGAGTGATACCCATTCCCAAACCATGAGAGGGCCTTATCACCTGCACCTTATTCAGGATTTGCAGATCAAAAAAGTCACCAGCGGACAAATACTTCCAAAAGTCAAAAAGGCTCGGTCAAGTTCTTAAAGCAGCAGCATCCAGGGGCCTCCAAGAATTGCCCTTTAGAGCAAGGCAATGAAAGAACAGGCAGTCTTTCCTGGCAGTCCTTCCTCTTTCCTATGCAAACAAAAGCGGCAACATTTGCAGCCGGTTTCAGCTCTACATTCCCTACAACTCAATTGCCTTAAAAGGACAGGCTCAGGGGGCGTCTGGGTGGCTCAGTGGGTTAAGCATCAGCCTTCGGCTCAGGTCCTGATCCCAGTGTCCTGGGATCAAGTCCCGCATTGGGCTCCCTGCTCAGTGGAGAGCCTGCTTCTCCCTCTCCCCTGCTGCTCGCGCTCGCACTCTCTCTCTCTCTCAAATAAATAAATAAAATCTTAAAAAAAAAGGACAGGCTGAAAAGAACTGGTTAAAAGACTTGCCTTGGGGGAAGGTAATTTGTTTTTCTAAGATCATCCTATCACTGCTTTAGTGGTTTTCTGGCTCTCGCCCCAGTATAACCTCAGGGAGAACTGCCACACCAGGAAAGGGCACCCATCTATGTGCCCCCAATGCCAGTAACTTGACATTTGCTGAGATTTGCTACCAATAGACATAACTAAGCGTAGGATAAGAGTTTTTTGTCCCCTCGGTAAAGCAATCTCCTGTTGGATAAGCAAAAACCAAAAGCTAAATTCAGTAAACAATTTGTACTACAAAGTACTTTTTCTGTGCATCTATAATTCTAAATATAGAACCCTGTTTTAAACAAAAAGAGGGCGAGAGACTCTCAGGAAGTTAATTCATGAATGCTGTATGTCTCTTTGATAACTTAATTGGTTTAGTATGTTTTTTTTAAATTGGTAATATATTCACATGGTTCAGAATTCAAAAGGTTCCCTTTGCACATCAATGTTCCCAGCAGCATTATTCACAAGAGGTGGAAACAACTCAAGTGTTCGTGATGGATGAATGGATTTAAAAAATGTGATATATACATACAATGGAATATTATTCAGTGTTAGAAAGGAAGGAAATCATATGACATGTTACAACATGGATGAACCTTGAGGACATTATCCTAAGTGAAATAAGCCAGTCACGAAAAGATGAATACTATATGATTTCACTTACATGAGGTACCTACAATAGTCCGATTCACAGAGACAGAAATTAAAATGGCAGTTACCACGGGCTGGGGAGGAGGATATAGCTGTTGTTTAATTGGTATAGAGTTTCAGTTTTGCAAAATGAAAAGTTCTGACAACCTGTTTCACAATGATGTGAATATATTTAACACAACTGAACTGTACACCTAAAAATGGCTAAGATGGTAAAGAATAAAATCAAATAAAACTTAACTTTAACCTCCCTATATTTTTTTAACCTCCCTATATTTTAAAAGTATTTTATTATTTAATGTGCTAATAAAGAAGCATAGAAGTGACTTAAAAAATGGTTAAGGGATGCCTGGATGGCTCAGTCGCATAAGCAGCTGCCTTCAGCTCAGGTCATGATCCCAGGGTCTTGGGATCGAGCCCCACATTGGGCTCCTTGCTGGGGGTGGGGGGGGCCTCTTCTCCTTCTCCACTGCTTGTGCTCTCTCTCTCTCATGCGCGCGCGCTCTTTCTCTAAAATAAATAAATAAATAATCTTAAAAAAATAAAAATAAAAAATGGTTAAGTTAGTTACAAATTCAAAAGGTTCCACAGGGGCGCCTGGGTGGCGTAGTTGGTTGGGCATCTGACTCTTGGTTTCGGCTCAGGTCATGCTCAGGGCCATGGAATGGGACCCTGGAATGGAGCCCCGCATCGGGCTCCGTGCTCTGCCCAGAGTCTGCTTGAGATTCTCTCTCCCTCTGCCTCTTCCCCTGCTCGCTCTCTCTCTAAATTAAAAAAAAAAAAAAAACACCTTAAAAAAAATCAAAAGTTTCCAAGGCATATGTGGTAAAAGTGCTTTCCCACCCTTATTCTTCATCTCCTTAGTTATCCTCCCCATGGGCAATCGACATTACAAATTCCTTGTATTTCCCAAGATAAATTAAATATTTTCAAATGCATATACTCTTCTCTCTCTCTCTCTTTTTTTTAAGTAGGCTCCACGCCCAGCACAGAGCCCAACATAGGGCTTGAACTCAGGACCCTGAGATCAAGAACTGAGCTGAGATCAAGAGTTGGACCCTTAACCGAATGAGCCACCCAGGCGCCCCTGCCCTTCTTCTTTTTTATTTACACAAGTAACATGCAATATACATATCCTGTACTTATAAATATCTTTGGAGAGGACTCTATACCATCACATAATGAATTTCCTAATTTTTTAAGCCTACACGCTATCTATTGTTTGTATGTCTGATATGTATACAAACAGTTCCCTGATAATAAACATTTAGATTTTATTTATTTATTTGACAGAGAGAGAGACAGCGAGAGAGGGAACACAAGCAGGGGAGTGAGAGAGGGAGAAGCAGGCTTCCTGCTAAGTGGGGAGCATGATGCAGGGAGCACGATGCGGGGCTCGATCCCAGAACCCTGGGATCATGACCTGAGGCGAAGGCAGACGCTTAATGACTGAGCCACCCAGGTGCCCCTGGGTTTTTCCCAATTTTCGTTATTATAAACAGGGCTACAACTGTGCCAGTGTATTTGCAGTTAAATTCCTAGAAGTTAAATTTCTGGGTCAAGAGTAGCTACTTTATAATTTGTTGGATATCACCAAGGGCTCTTCAATTTACACTCCCACCCACAGGTATCAGAGTTCCTGTTTCCCCATGCCTCAGAGTATGTTTGTTTTCTTAGCTCATTTAAGTTAAAAAAAAAAAAAATGGGAAGGGATACAGAAGAAAGTGTTATCTAAAACTGTCTCCTGTGCATCATTCTACCTGAGTGCTTCGAAAGTACCTAGCAAATGTGGCCTGACCTTTTGGTGGGACACAATTGGGCAGGTGACAGATCTCACTGGAAGCAGTGACACACCCCTGGCCACCCCGCACACACCTTCCTCACTTAATTGGTTCTCAATCTAGCAGCACAGACCAGCCCCAGCTCTGACTGACCTGCTCAGGGTGGTAACCGGAAAGTCAAACAACTTCGGTTTTCTCAGAGACTGACAAATCATTCTCTAGCCAAACAAGCTACTTCAGAGTTGATCTTGCAAAGTTCCCTATATAAATGAACTGGCTCTGAAAGAAACCGGCTTCATTGATAAGCAGTTCCCCCAAAGATCCAGAAAACACTTGAGAGAGTTTTCCACTGACTTGTACCGTAAACAAACTCTCATGACCCCACGAATGAAGCAAAGCTTTTAAAGAAACCACCTGGCTGACACTGGGTGATGCACGTGTTTCACCGTGTTATTTTTTTAAATCAACCCTTAAAATGATTTTAAAAATTTGAGATCCTTTGACAGCATTATAACTGCTTGTTTCTCTATTACCCCAAAGAATTGTTATTTCATAATAAAGCATATTTTCTTCGCTTTTCCAGTAACATCTGCTACAAAACTATTTCCTTCATGGCATATTTACACATAATTTCCACGGTTTCCTTTTCTGCTTTAAGTATTTGCAAGCATTAATTAATACAAAAATCAGCTTTATTGTGGTATAATGTACATACAATCAAATACTCCTGTTTTAATAGTGCATTTCCATGAGTTCTGACAAACTGATATACCTGTGTAACCACCCTGATTGGTTCCTTCACAAGGAGACACAGCTCTCTTACCCTGCTCTAGCTATCTCACGTGCATACAAACATGGGCTCTAGCCCTTGAAATGCAAGAATTCCCTGCCCAGATGGCAACCCACCATCTCCTTAAGCACTATCAGTGCCCAGGGGGTTATTATTAAGAGAAGTCATATTCCATATTCCATTTCAACAACCACAATCATGTGTGAGAAAGTGTTCGTGTCAAACCTAATGTTCGCTCACCTGGAGCAATACAATGTTAAAAGGACATAGGCTTTTGCCTTTCAGATTATTTTTTTTTTTTTAAGATTTATTTATTTGGTGGGGGGAAGGGCAGAAGGAGAGAGAGAGAAAGAGAGGAGGGGCAGAAGGAGAGAGAATTTCCAGCAGGCTCCCTGCTGAGCCCAGAGCTAGACACAGGGCTCAATCTCATGACCCTGAGATCATGATCTGAGCCGAAAACAAAAGTCAGACGCTTAACCTACTGAGCCTCCCAGGCACCCATCAGGTATTTTTACACAGTCATTCTCTCTCTCTCTCTCTCTTTCTCAGACATCCTGTAACTTCTCCAACCTAAAACAGCTTCAGTGGTTTCTCAAGGGTTCCAGAACCCTCTCCCACCCTGCTCCCTCTTCCCCAGGACTCCTCAATGGGCCTCTGAAGCAGCCACTGTGTGTATTTTTGACCTGGGCAGAGTACTGTGGCAACTGCCTCCTAGATCTCTACTCAAATATTTGCCAAGTGCCCAGCATGTGCCTGGCACTTAAATATGAGTAAGACTCTGTACCTGCCCTCAGTAAGGTCACATAATTCCATTAATGCAGCCCAATTAATGATGTCAATGGCTGTTTCAGGGTCAGGCTCATATTGAACTTGGAATGAGCTGGAGTTCATATACATTGCGGTCAAGGCAGAATAACTCCTTCCAACCTAAGTGTACGGCTTTACAGAGGCCCTTGTTAGCTTTTATTACTTTGATTTTTGTCTTTTCCAATAACCAACATAAGAACTCTGGCAAGATATTAACTATTGTTAAAAACGAGGCAGTTAATATTTCATAAAAAAATAAAGCTATTCCCTTATTTCTCCTCATTGAAATTGAAACTAGTTTCTGAGGTGAAGAGTGAATTAGTCTGTGTGGTTTTACCTATGGCTGTAAATACATTATTTACGCAAAAGCCAAGCTGTGTTGTATCATTTCATGGTACTACAAAATGTGATGGCAAATGAGGGTTTAATTTTCTTTTCCTTTCCTTTTTTTTTTTTTTTTTTAATTGCAGGTGCTGTGCTTTTCCTGGCAAACTCCTACTTATCCTTCCAGACCAAATGCAGATGACACCACTTAGGTGAAGACTTCCAGATTCCTAGACAGAAGAAAGAACCACTTCTGTCTTCTCTCCTTTGCTCTTAGCTCATTACTGCAGCATGCTACAGGGTCATTTACCCATTTTCATGTCTGTTTAGGGTCACCAACCATCCCTGTGTATTGGGGACTGCCCTAGGTTTAGCACTAAAACCCCCAAGTCCTGGGAAACCCCTCAGTCCTGAGAAAATCAGGAAAACAAGTTACTACGTGATAGTGAGTAGCTGCTTAACAAAATAGCCATCTTTTATGAGGGGCCAAAACCAACTACTTCACAAACACTGCCTAATATTTGTCTAATATAAGACAACACTGAAAGGAGTTAGGATTATCCCATTTTATAGAAAGAGAGGGGAAACTGAGAGGTAAGTAACTTGCCCAAGATCACAGGGGTACCTGGAATTGAATGAACATTCGCCTGTCATACAGCGGCTCTCAATAAATATCATGGAATCAGTAATCACTTGTCATCATGCTTCTATCACTCAGCATCAGCCAATATGCCAGTGTTGGTCCTTGATAAACTAGCAGGCATTTACAGGAGGGTCCGTATGATAGGAGGAACAGATAAAAATATATATATTTATTTACATGCACTGCTTTTAAATGAACTTGCTTTTAGGTAAGTGCCACCTGCAGAACATGCTGAAGATATGAATGCCAGCAAGTTCCACATGCCTCATGTTCTCTCACAAAGATAACATGGAAGTTTCCTGAAGACCATTTAACACACTTGGCTATGTATAGAGGAGATAATCCAGCTGCTAGGCCAGACCCAAGGGCTGTTTTCAGGTGGGACTTCCTGAACTAGTGGAACAGAGCAGAGTACTGGGAAGACAGGCCACACTTCTCAGCAAGGAGGTGCTCCTTGGAGGTCAGCTTGTCATTTGTTGACCCTGAAATTTGGGAAACGTTACTTACTCCAGCACCCTCCTAAGTGGTACGGGTTACATTTTAGAATTTAAATACTGTGTGCATTCATACAGTATCTTTTTTAAATTTTTTTAACATTGTTGTGGTTGTAACTCTGAAGACCAGAAAAGCATAGCCTCCATTTTTGGACTTTGAACTTTTTTTTCCCTAATCCAACACCAAATTCTCATTCCAAGTTATAGGGGTTAGAAGCAACCTTTCCACTCCCACCAGTTAAAAGAAGTGGAACTCTGGAGACCATTTCTCCCTATTTTAAAACGTAAGTTCCAGAGAGAGCGTTCCAGAGACAACGGAGAGTTCTGAGAATGCAGAGCCAAAGCGCCGCACCGCGCCACCCCCCCCAACACACCCACCCCCAGCTGCCATTGTATGGAGATGCTTCAAGCGAGCTATCTGGCTCAGGCCCTCCGAAGGGCTCCGGAGCCAGTTGCTCCTCCCCCCCGGGGGGGTGCCGTCTGGCTCCCCTGAGAAGGGGAGGGGGAAACTAGGAGCCACAGACCCAGCCCCGGCGCCACTTCCACGGTTAATCAGTTTACCTGGGATGTGTATTTGGCTGGACCCCCCTGGGGACCTTCCCTGGCCACCCAGGGTCAGAGGATAATTTAAAAGCTCTTCAAAGCCGGGACCCTTCTCAGAGCCAGCCTAAGACTGGAAACCTGGGAGGGACAGGCTTTACTCTTCAAAGTGAGAACAAATGTGAAAGGATTTAGCACTTAGTAGGTAGTCAATAAATGTTAACTTTGTTTCTCAGGTCTGGGCTTCCCCTCCCCCGCAATAGCCATCTCCAACCAAACCCGATCCTGTCCCTTCCTGAAATTCCACAAGGCCACAGGTCGTTTGCATTTTGAACTAGTGATTGCCACTTCCCTTACTTTGCCAGCCCAAAGCAACCAGACCCTTTTTCAGACTTCATTCTGTTCAATCTGTAAATCGGAGCGAGAGAGCACACGTTTGCCGGCGTTCCCAGGTCTGTCATTCACAGGAAATATTAAACTGTGCTCATTACGATTGTTATTTCTAACCTCAGACCTACAGACAAGAGGACGCTCAACTTATGGAAGCTGCTGCAAAGTCTCCATTTAAATCAGGTAATATAGAGAAGCCCCTTTGGGGTTCCGGTGTCCCCGGACGCTGACCAGGCGTGCGCTCTCAATACACCCCGCACATGCGCCGCCGCAGACCCCCGCAGTGCGCAATGCGCTCTGGCCCCCAGGCACCCACAGGGTGCCAGCCCCAGTTCAACCCATCTCCACCGCTCCAGTCCCTCCTTTGTACCAGGTGTGAAATCCCGACAGGAGAATCATCTGCCACTGCGAAGGATCCTCCAACTGGGCCGCCAAATGGCCCAGAAGATCTTGGGCCCTAGCCAATGTAATCAGTTCCCTGCTGAGGACTCCAAGGGAGGGCCGAGAGGAAATGGGAGCAGAAACCCCGCGATCGCTAACGCTCTCCACCAAGGGCTCCCGGGGCTGCTCCTCCCAGCTCTCCAGTGAGCCTGTCGGCCTCCCGCGGTCACCTACAGATGGGCATGGCGGGCTCAGACACACCCGACGTCTGGGGCTTAATGGGGACACACTCAGACCCTGCCACCCCGCAGTCCTCTCTCTTTGAGAAAAGCATCTCGAAAGCAGGCTCGCCCTCGCTTAACAGAATCTGGGCTCTTTGGGGCTGTGACCTTCACCGCCGCCATCGTTCGGCGCCGCCAGCTTCGGTCTTCCAGTTTGCTTTCCTTTAAACTCACGCGTCCTGCCCCTTCCCCACCGCCCGCCACCCTACACACACACTTGTGAAAAATTAAATGCCCCAAACAGTGCTCAGGACAGCCTGTTCCGATACCCAGCCGGCCCCGGTGCTTGCGCTCAGTACTCACCGAGATTGGGGTGTCGGGCAGCGGGGTTGGCCCTGCCGGGCAGGCTGTGCAGGACCGGGCTGTCGAAGGGACCGGCGGAGGCCGCGGCGGCCGCGGCCCAGGACGCGCCCACGTCGGCCATGTAGGCGGGGTAGGGGCTGGAGTAGGAGCCTGCGAAGCCCGCACGCCCGTACTGCTCGCGGCCCGTCAGGCCCGCACCCGCCGCTGCGCCACTACTGCTGTAGGCCGCGGCTTCCCGGGCCGCGGCGGCGGCGGCGGCGGCTGCCAGGGACCCAGTGGTTCCCGGGAAGGAGAAGCGCGGCGACACAGGCGGGGGGGTGTAGGCGGCTCCCTCGGCTCCCGCCTGGCTCCAGCCCGGGCTGCCCTGCTGGGTTCCGGGCCCGGCACCCGACGGGGCCCCACCGGAGCTGCCGCCAGAGGTGGCTCCGGACGCAGCGCCCCCGCCTCCGCCCTGGAGATAAGACAGGCCCAGCACAGAGGAGGGCACCCGCGGCGTGGGCACGTAGACTGGCGAGGACGCAGCGCCCGCGCTGTGCATGAAGGCGCCAGGGCCGCCCGCCTCGTAGGCCCCGGGAGGGGGGCCGTGGTTGGCCGCCATGGCCAGGCTCTGGTACATCGCCCCCGCGAGCTCTCAGCTTCTGAGTCCTCTCTCCCACGTGCGAGTCAAGGCGCAATGCAGGGACAGAAAATAATAGTAGAAAAAATAATAATAATGTACAGGTGAGAGCCTGTCACGTAAATGAAGATCAAAAATCAAAAGTAAAAAAAAAAAATCTCTCAAAAATATATACGTATTAAATCCAGCATCGAGCAAAAAAGACTCTAGGCTCCTGTTTATAGGAAAATCCCAAATTGAATTTTTGGTTCTTCCTGGAGGTGCTGGAGGAGGGGCTGAGTCTACCCCCAGGCCTAGAGGTCCTGAGCACCCACGAGTAGCAGAAGAGGCGGGGTAGTGCCTGGGCGCCTGTGTGGGGCACGGGCCTTCGGGTCACGCCGGCGGCCGTCGCTGCGCACGGTCTTCAGGACACCCGCAGCCTCCGGCGCTGGGTGAGGTAGGCTGGTTCCAATGCGGAGGGTCCGGTTGGCTCTTTTCCTCCTTTCCTCCTTGCTGCGGTCCTACCTAAATGAGGAACGACAAAAAGGGGAAGTTCATCAGGAGCATTCAGAGCACACTCGCTATGCTTGCGGTTGCTTCTCTCGAACTGCTAACCCAAGAAATCGTCACCCTCGGCGCCCAGCTTTGGAAGCCGTGCGCTTCCGAAGGAAGCTGCGGTCTTGGTTTTGCGGAGGCCAGGGGCTGCTCCAGGGAAGCCTACGGAGGGCAGCTCTAGGGACATGGGGCTTCACGGTTATTGGACATGTAATTACTGGTTGTGACCGAGGTTATTATTATTATTATTATTATTATTGTATTGCTTGTCAGGAAGGACTTTAATTTTACCTTATTTTTCAAGCATATTCTTGTCACAGTATTTTTTAAGTTCAAGGGTTTCGGGTTTCCGGAGTGCCTGGGGCACAAGAAATATTGCTCATCTCTGTCCCGCCTAACCCCAAGTGTCCCTGGCTGTGAAAAAACTTTAGATTGCCCACGAAAGACAAAGACAAACTTTATAAAAACCAGCAACCTAAGAAATTTTTGTTTGTAACCTTTTTTTTTTTTTTTTTTAGCTAGAGGCAGAGTCTAAATGTTTATACAGGAGCACAGGGTCTGCTAAATCTCTGTGAAAAGGATTGTGAAATCTCTTATCCATCCACACACTTTATCATGTGGAAGTCAAATCAGATGAGGTATTTGTTTCCTGCAAATAATTATATTTTAGCAATTTTGCAGATTGGGTATCAAAACCAGAAAAGTGAAAGGGATATCCAAGTTCACTTTCCAGAACTACTCACTGGGCCATTCTGATTCACTGAATGGGTTTTTCCATATAGAATCCCTGGTCATCCACCCATGCAGGGAATTAGAACACCAGTGACACTGCTTCGAGGGGAAGAACAGTTCATAGGACTTGATTATATCCTTGTATCCTGTGTTTTTATTTTCTCAGGCAATTTTCCTGATAAAATAAGAGCTCGACGTTCTGAAGCACCTGCTCTGTTCCAGGTCCTTTTCGTCACAGCTCCACTAAGGAAAGTGTGTCGCCTCCATTTACAGAAGACGGAACTGAAGTATCGGAAAGTTTTGAAACTTGTCAAAGATCAAAATACAATTAAAGAGGGGTGGGGGACAGAATCTGTGGGCCTCCAGGGTTTGAGGTTGACCACTACACTCCCACTTTTCTCCTTAAGATGAGGCAACCACTTTAACAGGGGTTTCTTTTTCATTGCAATAGTAGAATTACAAAGATATTAACTGACCTTTATTACACTAAATACAGGCTCTGTCACTCACTGAATGGATGCCTTTCGACACATTACTTAACCTCTGTGCCTCAGTTTCCTCATTTGCAAAAATGCAAATGTTAAAGGTATCTATCTTGTAGAGTCACTTGGGGATTGTGAGGATTATAAATTAATATATAAAGCACTTATAACAGGGTTTTATAAAACTTAACAGACACAAAGTTCTATATAATTGTTGGCCATTATTATTACAGATTTCTAGTGTGCCGTAAGACAGTGCCTCAGATATAATCATACTATAATAAATGGGCATCTTAATTTTTATAAAAAATTCTGAAAGTGGAATTTCTAATACTATATAATGCTTTTAACCATTTTTGTAACATCACTAATGATAATGGAGTTAATAGCACTGTATTATATAGTCACATGTTAACTCCTAGATGGTTTATTATTTGCTTTCAAAACTATACAATAAATTATTGGTTTGTTGGACATTTTCTTCAGTAAGAAGTTTGGCTAGAGGGTGGATAAAAAAAAAATTTGATCTGAGGGGTACCTGGCTGGCTTAGTTCCTGGAGCATGTGACTCTTGATCTCCCGGTTGTGAGTTCAAACCCCCGGTTGGGTGTAGTGATTACTTAAAAGTAAAATGTTAAAAAAAAAAAAACTGATCTGAGATCACCAACTTCACTCTTTGAAAATGAAGGCAAAAGATTAGTACCTCATAGGAATTTCTGGGCTTCAATAAGTAAATACATAGGCTTACCTTGATAAAATATTCAGTATTTAATTTTTACATCAAATAGTTGACCTATTTCATTGTATATTCTATGATACTCAACTTCTGCAGTTCTAAAACATAACATCACACTTTTTTCTCACATAACTGCAGGAAAGGAAGATTTATAATTTTGTAAGCCAACTTCCAGTATACATACAGACGCTAATTTACAAGTTTTAAAATGTAAATGCTAAAACTGCCATAAATCTAACATTTGTCTTTATTACATGCTCTACCTTTTTAAATGGCTGGTACATTACCTGGGCATTGGATTACTGAACAATAGACGGTGGAGAAAATACCCCTCAATACCTTTCTGGAAAGACAAGAAATCATTCTGCTTGTTTTATTATTAAGCCTCGGTTCAGATATCCGCAGAGGTAGTAGAGCGAGCTACTGAGAATGGCAGATCGGGCCTCGCTATGGGGGCTCAGGCCTGCTCCCCAGTTTTTCCTCTCCTCTTGATCACTCATTCCAGTTCACCTCAAATTCACAGACCAAACAGGAAATGCTTTCTTCGTGATTTAGCTCACAGCTCTTTTCCAATCCATGTCTGATTGCGGGAGGATCGAAAGCTTGCCCTAATGTCCGCGTCCATTCACAAGTCACTCCTGCTCTTTCGGCTCAGCTCGCGTCCCTGTTCTCGGCCTGCTGCGCAGAAAACTGTCACACACGCACCACACTGGCCGGCAATAATAAAGCTGGCCGCTGCTGGGGAACGTGGAGACTCAGAAGTGTGTGTGTTTTGGGGGGGGGGGTGTATCCCAATGAAACCTTTCTTTAAAAGCCTGAAACCTGCTCTTGGCTGTCCATTCCTTTTCTGAGAAACACAGGAAATACTTCTCTGCCGCGCTTCCCCAACCTTCCCTGGAGAGCCACCGTGCTGCCCCAGATTCTACCAGCCCTGGGTCCCTCTCCACCCTGTTTCCCAACCGAAAGGCCTCTTCTTTCCCTCCACCTGGTGACAGTTCACCACCCAGGCATCCTCCTCTCCCCTGAAGGACCCCCTCGCCCCCAGCCCAAAGCCAAGCGACATAATACTATGGATCGGGGCAGCTAACCGTGGCTGGCGGAGGGACGTCACTGCTTTCCTCCCGGGTTCCGGCCCACAGCTCGCCCAGATGTAGTGTGAGTGGGTGGGGTTGTTAGCTTCGTGGGTGGTGTTTGACTCCCTGGACCCCAGTCAGGAAGGCTAGGAGGCTGGCCAGAAGCGCATAAAAAGTCCGGGCGCTCAGTAGCCGTTGCCGACTTGGAAGCGCCTGCCCGGGGCCGAGGCCCAGTCGCGCTGCCTCCCACCGCCACTCTGAGTCCCCGGAGCCATCGACGGGCGACACTGCTCCGTCTGAGCCCCTCCGTGCGGCCTGTCCCGGGTCAGTTGGTCAGTGTGATTTCGTACGGCCGTCATCCCCATCCAGACCCTGGCCTGGGAGGTGCAGAAACAAGGGCTGGAGAATATATACGCGGGGGCGGGGATTAAAAACGTTCAAGTTCACACACACACACACACACACAAATCCAAAAGCACTTCGAATATCCCTCTTCGCTTCCCCCCCAATCTTACTTTGATTTAAAGACGTTATTAAGCCAATGCCCAAAGTTGAGCAGTCTTAGACCAATTTGGGGGCGGAGAGAGTGACCAACGTCTCCTTTCCATCCACCAGTTCCCTCTCTGCTCCCAGGCAAACAGCGCAGAGGAGCTCTGAATTTCGCTGACGGCGGGAAAGAGCGTGGTGGGGGAAGAAAAAGCCGTACCTGCCGGGACTTGAGCTTGCTGGAGGGCCGGCGCGCGCTCCCCTGGGCGCCCCGGGAGCTACGGCAGCGGCGGTGCCTCTCGCGGCCACTGTGCCGGCCGCCTCCGCTTCCCCCAGCTCCCGGCGCGGGTCCCCTCGCCCCTGCGCTCGCGTTCTCGGGCGCTGACTGGCCTGTGGGAGTCACGTGCAAGGGCGGGGGGCGGGGGTGCGCCGCAGAGGCTGCACCTCCGCACCGCGCCGCGGCTGTGGGGCTGTACAAAAAACTCCCCCAACAGGCAAAGTCCAGGCGCAAGGATCTTGGAAAATGCTCAAGTGCCACTGCCGGGGAGCGGGGCTTCACCCACCGCGGTGCCTGAGGTCGATTCGGTTTGCAGTTTTGCCCAGGGTCAGCTTTATTCAGGAGCTCCCCTCTCCTACCTCCTCCCTCCACCCCATCCCCCACCCCCGCCTCCCGGTGGTCCGAGTCCTGCCCCAGCCCTGGACTCGCGGGGCAAGGGGCGGGGCTGATAGAATGGAAGGTGACCTCTTGGGCGAGACCCCTGATCGGCGGTGGAGCACAGGGTCACCAGGAGAGCCGGGCTGGCTGCGAGTCTCCGCGAGGTAGTGGATAGTGGGGATCCTGCTAGCCCCAGACTGCGAGTGGAAAAGCCACGAAACCTGGGACTGGCCCACTCAAGTCAGAGCGCAGTGACGGCAGCTTCCCTTTCGTCTTCTCAGCAGCCTGGGGAGGCCGCAAGGCGGCCTCTCCAGCCCTCAAAGTTATGTATTTATGCAAAACGTGCACCCATTCCTGGCGAAGCTTCCCATCTCCTATGGCCTCCCACCTTCAGATCTTTCCGTTTTCCCTGCAGCCTGCGGCGCTGCTGCACCAATCCGAGGGACGTGGCGGGGGCTTGGGGGAGCTTGGCAGTACAGCAGGGCTTCTCAGCGGAGAGGTCTTCCAGCCAGCTCAGCCCCCTCCCTAGAGCTGGGGGCGGGGAGGGTGGCAGGCCTGAGTCTGGAGTCGGCGTCAGTGCCTAGAGGCCCCAGCGCAGCGGGGCTGCGAGCCGGAGAGTCCCTCAGACAGGTCTAAAGGTTAATAGAGCAATCACAGGGCCCTATTACCGCGTAAAAATAACCCATCGATTACCGCAGCCTTCAGCCCCAGATAACAGCCGGCCGGTGGCTCTCACGCTTTCGGTTAAACTTTCCCCCCCCCCCCCAAAGCCGAGTTTTCTCTCTAGAGCAGGTTTTTCATACCAGATTAGAGGGGTCGGGAGGGGGCCGGGATACCACCCTACACGAAACCCGTGCGGCTGCGAAGGAAGGGTAAGGGGTTACGCCAGCTTCCGCTGTTGGTAATCGGCAGTGGATTCCTGGCCTGCGCGAGGGCAACCCGGGCGCAGAGGACGAGACTAGGACGCGGGGCTGATTGGAAGGAAACCCCCAAAGGGATCCTGGCCAACTCATGGGGATTCTCAGGAAAATCCCGGAGGAAGGACTGAGCGCGGCTGCGCGGGGAGTTCTTCCTGAGCGAAACGTGCGGAGGTTCAGAGGAGCCTGAGTGCAGGAGAGAAAACTGAGGCACCCCGCGGAGCCGCGGAAGGCCTGCGCGGGGGCTGGACGCACCCTCGCCGCCCCCACCCCGACCCCCAGGCAGCTGCTCGCCTAGGCCCCTTCGCGCCCCGGAAACTAAGAACGGTCTGTTTAGGGACCCTGCTCCAGCTTCCCTCAACTCCTCGCTAGCGCCTCTGCAGAATTTGGCGCTGGCAGATCCCAGATGTCTGGGAACTTAAGAGGGAGGGGGTCCTGGGGACCTGGGAGGCTGGAGCGGTTTGGGGAGGACACTCGGGGAGTCGCACTTTCAGACGAATGGCGGAGAAGGGTACGCGACCCCTGCGCGGTCGAAAACGACATCCCCATTGGCCTACGAGGGCTTTCTGGAGACTTAAACGTGTGGGCTTGGACAAGCGGCAAGCTGTTCTGGCCTCTGTTTTCGGTGGGGATTTGTGGCTCCAGCGAGGCCCGAGGTCTCAGAGCTGCCTTCAGCACGAGACCCTCAGAGCTGAGCCTGCGGCCTGTGGGCATTGGGTTTTCTTAGCAACAAGCCAAGGGCTTGGGGTTTGGA
>NC_138370.1:44548159-44567198 GCF_054177405.1 Leptonychotes weddellii | reverse complement strand
GCGGCAGGGGGTGCTGGCGGCTGGAGGCCTTGAGGTCCTTCACGCCTGTGCGGACCCACTCCACACTGGAGGCCTGGGCTTCCCTGTAATGGACAAAAGGTCGCTTCCCAGGCCACCACCCCACAGTTGTAGCAGGTGCCCATAGAGAGAGGTCTGCTCATTCTTCTAACACCCATCAGGGCTTGGAGGTATTTATTGTTTGGGAATAATTGATTTCTTGCAACAGCAGGAGGAAAGGGGAGGCATGGAGCTTGCAATAACTAGACCGACATATTTCTCTCCAAGGGTATGTATTGAACTCTGACCTGAGGGAATAAAAAGAACGAAAGATCCCTGGCATTCCATTACTTTCCCACCAGTTTCAACTTCCCCGCACATTCAGCAGGATTGAAAGACAAGGGTGCCCTCCCTTTAAAGTTTGCTTTCTTCCACAATCCCAGGCCCTGTTCAGCGAGGTGCTAATAAACAGCAAATTGCCACAGGGCAAGGAAGTACGGGGAGACAAAGCAAGAAGCCAAGGTCTGAATGAAATGGAATGAATAATCAGCACCTAGGTAAAGGGGAGCTTTTCACTCTTGGAGGTGTAGAGCTAACCCCAGGAGTCTCTGCTAACCTTCTCCCATCCTTCCTCCCCCCTCCTACCACCTCGCCTCCGGAGCTGGAGCCTTTCCCTGGTGAGGGGAAGAATCTCCCACCCACCCTCCAGAAAGTCTCCGGAGAAGCCCACACTCTACTTGGAGGGCTGAAAGCAGATAGCATGAAAACACAGCCTCTTCAGTCAAAAGGGATCAATTTCTCAATTGCTATGAGAAATGTCTTTACTCCACTTCAAAAGCCCTAAATTCTCATCTCATTCCCCCCCTCCCCTTTCTCTCTCTCCCCCACCTCTGGTTCAGTAGCTAGCACAGAGTCATTCCTCCCCAGATTCATTCATTCATTCATTTTTTTTTCTCTCCCCCCCCCACCACACAACTTCATATAACACTATTGTCAGGGACTCTGACATCTTCACCCCAAACTCTTTGAATGTGGCTGCTCAGCAGATGTATTCTTTGCAGTATGATTCAGGATAAGAAAAGCTAAATGTAAGTTATGTTTTCATTTATAAAAGAGGACTGCTGGTATCTTCAAAACCTACAGTTGTATAATTAACTGACCCAAACTTGAAACCGCACAAATGATCCTCAACTGGGGAATAGATAAAAGGATATACATCCATACAACAGAATACTACTCAGGAACAAAAGAGAATGAAATGCCAGTGCACACAGCAACATGCGTGAATCCTAAACACAGTAGGGCTGCACAAAAGAGACCAGACTCAAAAGACTAAATGAATCCATTTATATGACACTGCCACAAAGGTAAAACCATAAGGACAGAAAACAGATCAGAGGTTGCTGCCAGGGACAGGGGGTGGGGCGAGAGGTGACTACAAAGGGAAAGGAGGAAATTTTGGGGAGTGCTGGAACTATTCTATATTTTGATTGTGGTGGTAGGTACACCATTTGTGTATTTGTCAAAACTCAAAGAACTGTACACTAAAAAGGGTGAATTTACTTTAAGTAAATTTCATCTCAATAAATCAGATTTTTCAAAAAGCAGGGGGAAAATCGAGTGTTGCTGGGGTAGGATGAGATTCTTCAGCCCTTATACTCTCTCTCTATCTCTCTCTCTCCCCACCCCCCACCCACTCTTGTGCATGCACCCATCCCCAGTCCTTAGCGAGACTCCACATCCCTGGTACATGTTCAACTCCCACCTAAAATATTTCAGAAGAGTGATTTATATACAAAAGAAAGCCTTGCATCTCTTTCAGAAGGATCCAGTTTCCAAGGTTGGTCCTCCCTATTGCTCATCCTTCCTGGAGGCCAGCAAGAAATGCTACAGCAGTCTATCCTGGACACAGCTCCAGGGCCTGTTTCACACATGTCCCACGCCTGCATTCATGTTTCACAATGGGCTGCAGGGAGGGTGACATGTGAGGGAGGGTTATTGTGTTTTTTCATCCGGAGAGTCCCGGAGCCAGGTAGCAGAAGCTCAGAAACCGCTAAGTCACTTTCAGCAACACCACCATTCCCCAGGGAACCTGCAGACAGTGGAGGATGGAGAGCGAAAGACCCAGCTGGCCAGAACCCAGTCTGTCTAGGGAGACTGGGTTTTGTCCAGCTGTTCCCATAAGGCAAGAATAAGCCAAGGCATGGCCTTGCAAAAAATGAGTTTACCCCTGAGAGTAGAACTGTATTTCTGAATGGACTAAAGGAAAAGCATTTGCTGAAACATGGCCTTTCGGTACATGATTCTACTCAACCCACACAACAGTTCTGCGGAGTAAGTGGTTTTGACTCATTCTTACATCCATTGTCCTTACACCCAGCTGCAGTTTATGATATGCACAGATATGGGCAACCATTGGGTGGGTGGTAATGGGAAGAAAGTATGCTCCATGGCAGATAAAACCACACTTTGTATGTGTATTTTATAGAAATAGTCTAGTGGACATCACAAGGAGCCCAAAAGCCACTAATCAGATGGCTCTGCTACCTTTCCTGCTCAATATAAGTGTGTGTGTGTGTGTGTGTGTGTGTGTGTTGATTTCTACCCTTTCCCAGAGTTGTTGATAATATCATTATTTCTAACTTCAGTCAAACCACTGTGGTCATGAAGGGAAAATGAATGTTAAGGTTAACAAGCACCCATTGGTCGTTGGCTTTAATCTTACCCTTTTCACTTGAATTAAAAAACCAACAATACCAACATTAGCAAAACACCATCATAAACAAAAACAGAACAAAACCCCACAAAATATTGTGTTTCCTGTTAGAAACAAAGTAAACAGTTTGGCTTTGTGGATTTCCCTGTTACTCTCATCCCCATCCTTGGAGAGCTTGCTAATTAATCAGTGGAAGCACCAAAAGGTGGGAAGGGAAGGAAAGATGTGAAGTGGATGCAGGAATCACAACTAGAAGAGCATGATGGTAGGCAACATTCTGGGAAACAAGGAAAGGAACCCTGGGGACCACCAAGGATCTGACCTTAGCCCCTGGGAGGCCTTGGGTAAATCAAGGACAGGGTTGTGGGCCACAGTCTTCCTCTTATGAAATGAAATTGGACACCGTGATCTGATAGTACTTTCAGCCTTGATGTCTTCAGAACCTGAATTATTTAAATTCCCTTACCGATGTTGCAATTCATAGAGCAAACATTTATTGAATACTTACTATGTGCCAGGCACCCTGCAAACTTTGGAGAGATGTAAGGATGAACACAAGCCTCTACATTTAACTGTTCAGATCACTGAGAAACGGTCCAGCAAACAGGCAACGGGAGAAAGTTCTGGAACAGATAAATGCATGAAGAGAAACCATGTACACTCCTTGTGTGTGTGGGGGGGGAGAGTAGATGGGAGGAGGAAGTGAATGAATTCAAGGAACTGTATTATTTGTCTGTGTAGGTGTCTCCCACCCCCCATACTTTTGACTCATTAACTATTCTCTTCCCAGACCTAGGGATGCGGTGGCTTGACTTGGGAGCAGGAACTGTGAGGACCCTGCACAGTTCATGCACTGACAGGCACACCCAAAACTTCCAAGATGCAAGACTTCGCCCATTTCATGTATTTGATCCCAAACATGCATATCGACATGGCTCCTGCAGAGTGCCAGTGCGGCCGTCGCATGGGCTGAGAGTCGGGGTCAGGAGATGTGGGCTCTAGTTTCTATCACCACCAGGTAGTGTGACCTCAGGCATGCCCGCTCCCTACCCCCCACTTCCCATCCGGCTCTCAGTTTCCTCATCT
Organism: Leptonychotes weddellii; assembly: GCF_054177405.1. Taxonomy (NCBI): domain Eukaryota; kingdom Metazoa; phylum Chordata; class Mammalia; order Carnivora; family Phocidae; genus Leptonychotes; species Leptonychotes weddellii. Next base: position 44,563,399 of record NC_138370.1, on the reverse strand, counting down.
GTGAAATGTACGAGTCGTGCTAGATCATTTCTAAGCTCCCTTGCAGCTCTTTAAAAACAAATGAACACATCCTTAAAAGACACTAGGATAAAGAGGTGGAATAAAGTCGAATATTTGTTGATTGATAGCAAAATGCTTCCTCCGAGCCATGCGGGTCTGTTTGGGGCTCACACAGAGTCTCCCCAAACGCGGGCCTCCCCCGGGTCTCGCTCTTCCGAGGGGGTCGGCGGCTCCCGGGCCCCGCGCGCGGGGTGCCCTGCGCCTCCACCCGCGCAGCCCGCGCCGGGCCAGCATGATGGATGGCCGCGGAGCCGGCGGCCTGTCAGGCCTTATTGATGAGGTGCGCGCTGACGGCCGCCGCGTAACCCGAGGCGGCAGGAGGCGAGCGCGGGGCGGCCGGCGGCCGCAGACTCGGCGGCGCTCGGGGTCAGCCCCCGGCCGGCCGCGCCCGCCCCTCCGGCGCGCCCCGGCCCCGGCTCCGCGGAGGGGGCGGCGGGTGCGGAAGCGCCGCCCGGGGCCTGGCGCCCCCGTGCGCGGGGCCCGCTTCCTCCCCGCGTCCGCCTCGCTTCCCGCCCCCCGCCCGCGCGCCCTCCCGCGCGCCTTCCCTCGGGGCAGCGGCCGCAGCCTCGTCCGGGCGCCGGCCCCTCCCCGGCGGGGCCCCCTCTGCCGCCCGGCCCGCGCCCGGACCGCCGCTCTTACCCGGGCGGCGAGGCCGGCGCAGGCGTCCGAGGCCGCGGTGACCACCGGCGCGGCCCCCTCGGAGAGGAGTGCCTTTCCCAAGTGAAGGGGCCGCGCCCAGCGAGGCCGGACTCGGCCGCCGCCACACGTCTCAAAGGCGACACAGTCTAGGGGGACAGTAGTCGGTTTCCCCGCAATCACGGCGTGCGTGAGAGGAGAAAAGTCAGGACGCCGGCGAATATTCCATTTGAGTTCATTAGACATTCACACAATGACAGATAAGAAGATAGGCAGGTAAATAAAAGTAAATACATCTCCATGTAAAGACGGTAATGTTCCCACGTGGCATCCCTCCCATGTTTGTACACTTCTTTTCTTTTCTTTTAAGATTTTATTTATTTATTTGACAGAGATAGCGAAAGAGGGAACACAAGCAGTGGGAGAGGGAGAAGCAGGCTTCCCGCAGAGCAGGGAGCTGGATGCGGGGCTCGATCCCAGAACCCTGGGATCCTGACCTGAGCCGAAGGCGGATGCTTATCGAGTGAGCCACCCAGGCGCCCCCACTTCTTATTTTCTAATTGAGCAAGTATTCTCTTAAAATAGCAAAGACTCTTCACTTGCTCTCCTTGTGATATGATCGAGCTTAGTTCATTCTCACCCCTCCGGCTTAATTTCTCCCAGTGCCTCCTTCTTCCATCTTGCTTTGCCTCCTTTTCTTCCCCCTGCCCTTTCAGAATAAGAAAGGCTGCTGGGCTCTTAGGTGAGCGCCTGACAGGCTGCAGAACGGGGACAAGTGAACACTGGAGACAACTTAACCCGAAGAGCTAAGGGGCACAAGTTGTTGTCTTCCCCACTTGGAGGCAGGGACTAGCCCTAATTCTGCATTAGATGTGACCTAAGAACTGGAAAACAGGTACTCTTTTCTCTGGGGCACAGTTGAAAGAGTGGAGGTTGGTGTGACCCAAGAAACTCATTGGAGTATGCAGCTTAGGCCAGGAAGGTCAGGGTTTAGGCAGCAGGTGGTGGAAGCTCATTGATCTGGGAGTCCCGAGTCTTGGGTTCTAATCTGACCACTGCCACCCAGTGAGTGGCAGGACTGCAGGCAAATCACTTAACTTGTCCAAGCTTTCATTTCCTGTCTGTAAGATGAAGAGACTGGACCCCTTCCTACATCAACATTTGTAACATAGGGGGCTCCTGAAGTAGATATCACCAAATCATGCCATTCTGTGCCCCCCAAAGATTTGATACCAAGAGGCTCATTCCTGGTCCTGCACAGTCGAAGGGTGGGTATGCCAGGCCTCTAAGGCTGAACCTAATCTTAGTCACAGATAATGAGCGTGTTGAGCTAGGAACCCAAAATATGAGGCCCGTCTGAGTGTGTATGATAAAAAGGCCTGCAGGTGAAAACTTCAATCCATTTACTAGGCAAACATTTATTGAGTAACAGCTAACACTGGGCACTTACTATATCCTGGGCATGGTGCCAAGTCGGCTGCGTGGATTATTAGCTCATTTATCCACACAATCACTGTATTTCCCCCATTTTATAGATGAAGAAACTGAGGCACAAAGCTCACCCAGCTTGATAGGTAACAGAGCCAAGATTCACAGGCAAGTAGTTTGCCTTCAGAACCCAAACACTGCATGGGGTGCCTGGGTGGCTCAGTCTTAAGTGTCTGCCTTTGGCTCAGGTCATGATCTCAGGGTCCTGGGATCGAGCCCCACATCAGGCTCCCTGCTCCAAGGGAAGCCTGCTTCTCCCTCTCCCACTCCCCCTGCTTGTGTTCCCTCTCTCGCTGTGTCTCTTTATGTCAAACAAATAAATAAAAAATCTTAAAAAAAAAAAAAAAAAGAACCCAAACCCTGCCAATATGAATAAGGCACTGGTATTGTGAGGAACACAGAAGGGAAAAAACAAGGGCTTCCTTCTTATATATCCTCCTTTACATTAAAAAAAAAAAAAGTTTAAACTTCCATTCCCAGAATCAATCGCTTTCCTCCCTCTGGTTTCACAACCTTGAACACATTGTATTTCAGTTCACTATCTCTACGGGTCTGCCTGTCTCCACATCCCCCTCTCTCCCAAATGTCACTCTTCTTGAGGGCAGAAAGCCTATATATATATTTTTTAAACTTTTTTTTAAAAGATCTTATTGATTCATTTGACAGAGAGAGAGAGAGCACAAGTAGGCAGAGTGGCAGGCAGAGGGAGAGGGAGAAGCAGGCTCTCTGCTGAGCAGGGACCCCGATGCGGGGCTCGATCCCAGGACCCCAGGATCATGACCTGAGCCCAAGGCAGACGCTTAACCGACCGAGCCACCCAGGCACCCCAGAAAGCCTGTATTTGATATCTTTGTATTTTCCATAGTTCCCAACAGGTAGTTGATGTTTTAAGAAGTTTGTTGAGTTAAATTAGGAAAATTGGAGTTTCAGCTTGTCATTACGTAGTGTAAAATCCCTCTCCTTTATGACTGAAAAAGTGCAACTGAGTGCAAACATAGAGAAGCTCACGTGCAGGAGATGCCCTGTGATGCCCCACCAGCATCTCAGCTCAAGTGCACCTGTTGGTGGGGTGACTATGGCTCCATGTGTGTATCTTTGGTTCACTTACTGGTCACAGGACAGCCTCTCTCTGACACTGACATCGATGTGGTGGGCTGGAGTTGCAAGGGACCTCAGGGATTCTGGTCCAAACCACTCATTTAATAGATGAGGCAGTAAGGACCCAGAAAGGGCTACGGACTTATCCAGAATCTCACAGCTATTTCATGGAAGGGCTGGGAACAGGGGCTCTGGGACCCTGGTCGTATACCCTGTTCCTCCATTTCAACGTGTAGGAACTGATATCTCTCCTCTATAAATCTGAACCCCAAGGCCATGCTTTCCTCACCCTGATACAATCACCAGGGTGAGAGGATTAGTGATAAGGCAGCCCTGAGCTCTGGGGTAGTCTGGGAACCTCGTTAGCACTGCTGGGCCCGCCCTTTGCAGGAAGGTGGACAGAGTGAGCCTGGGTCAGCCCCAGTGGGGACAGGTGGGGGGGGTATGAGGTTGTGGTCCAGGGTCTCAAGGAATCATATTCAAAACTATAGTCATTCCATGCCTCTCTTAGACTGAGGATAACCAAGCCAAAAGGGGCACTCGATACATATTACATTTCCAAACTGAGTATCTTCCAAATATCCTTTGGACTTATAAATATTCCAGGCTTCACAATAAAGAAAACGAGACAGCAATCTTGGAGGGCACATAATGAGCAGGGTTCTGGACTTGATCGTTGTTGTTTTTTTTTTTTTTAAGATTTTATTTATTTGAGAGAGAGAGAATGAGAGACAGAGAGCATGAGAGAGAGGAGGATCAGAGGGAGAAGCAGACTCCTTGCTGAGCAGGGAGCCCGATGTGGGACTCGATCCCGGGACTCCAGGATCATGACCTGAGCCGAAGACAGTCGCTTAACCAACTGAGCTACCCAGGCGCCCCTTGATCGTTGTTTTGACTCTCACCGTTTCAGAGGGTGATCCTATGTTCCAGTTTATGCCTGCTATCCTGGGCAATTATTAGTAGTACACATAATCAATTTGTCACTTGAACTCTCTGAGCCTCAGGTCCCCATCTAAAAAGTGAAGCGTTTTGAGTAAATATCTTTCATTTTCTTTTCACTGGAAAATGCTTCAATTGTATGAATGTGGGGCTCCAAGAGAAGCTTCGTAGCTTCTTTTGTCTGGGCAGCTGAGAACAAAGTCATTTATGGATTGGTGATTGCTGTTACTGACATTGAACATGGGGCTTCAGGTTCACCATTGACAAACTGGGAATGATTAAAAATAATAAAATAAACCAGCCCTTCTGAATAAATTGTGAGAATTCATTAGAGCTCACCTCTGAAATAAGCAAATCATGTTAATTTTATTCATTTTTGGCATATGTTACAAATATTATAACTGCTCTTGGCCCCCCATGAATCCTTCTTCCATCTCTCCACCAGTTTGTATTTAATAGCTAGCTAAAGGGAAGAGACAGGATCTTTTTGATTTGGTTCTTAATTGGGGTAATCAATTCACTGTCTCATGTTTTGTTTTTGTTTCTTTTTTCCCCTGCCCATGACGTTTCCCAACCCCATTTTCATGATAAAGAAATGGTGTTGGCGACAAGGTTGTGGCAAGGCCACCTCCTCAGTGTGCTCCTTGTTGTGGCTACCCCAGCAGTTGGCAGTCTCCCCTTTCCTCCTGTTCCCACATAAACATTCCCCTTATGCCCGCTGACTCTTCCCTTCGAAATTCAAGTGTGTGTGTATGTGTGTGTGTGCTTTGTTTTGTCACCCCATTAAGCTTAAGAAGTCCTTGATGGCTGGAATAGTGTTTAGTAATTCTCCAGGTCTCCCACAATGCCCTGCACATAGTAGGTGCTCAGTCCATACTTAAAAGAATGAATTAATGCTTGAAGAAATCTAGAGACCGAATCTGGAGTTCTGTATAAGAAATTGCCTATTTGTGAAATGCAAAAATTTACCTCAATTTCTTTCTTTTTTCACATTTCAGGAGACCTCAGGCACAGCCACATTGTAAACGTACGGCTTTGTAAACCACTTTATTTTTTACTGTTTTGATCTCACGTGTGTGGGGCTCTTAAAGTGCTATTTGCTTCACTTTATACCTTGCACCTTGGAGAGGCTGGATGATAAATGAGAGATGAATAATTCCTTATTGCTACTTATCTGCTAAATCTATAAACTAGTGTCAGCATTTACTCAGTTGGGTTTAAAGCCATGTCTGGTATACTTATTAACCTGCTTAAAATAAGCCATAAAAATGGGCTTGGTAGGCAGTTTTTTAAACTAATTTTTAAAAATCACATTGGTCATTTTCCACTAACTCATGGGGTGACCTTTGGCAAATCACTTAACCTCCTTGGGCCTCACCTGCAGAATGAAGGTGGGGGTGGGGGGTGGGGGGTGAGGGGGCTGGGGTGGGGTGATGCGGGTGTGCTAGATCAGCTTTAAGAGACTTGCAGCTCTGTTATTCCTTGATTCCATGATTTTCAAGTGAGGAAATTAAGCGATCCTGATAACACTTATTAGAGTAATTACAAATCAGTTCATATGGACTCTGTCATGAATCCTTGGCATACCCCGGCGGGTGGGGGAGGCAGCACTTGGTAGTTAGAGCAGGGCATTTTCAGTTGTATTCTGTTACTTATTAGTGCTGTGACCTTTGGCAATGCAACACTTCTGAGTCTCAGTGTCCTCATCTATAAAATGGACACAATAATCCAATAATACACTGATTACTCCAGAGAGCAATCAAAAGTGAAGATCAAGTGTGACATATATATAAAAGCACTTTGATAAATGTTATTCACTGTCCCCAAATTTACATATGAGGGGACCATTCGAGCTACTGTTTGGTTAATCAGTTTGTAGCAGGGCCAAGGGAAAGATTGTTTGACTGCTCTTATTCTACTTTGATTACATATTGAAATTATTTAAAAATTATATAGAGATTACCTAATCTTTTTATATATAAAGGTTGAGTCTTCAAGAAAAACCTGTGTCTGATGGGACATTTCTGGGATAGTCATAGTGATAAGAAAATCAGTCAATATCTTACTGGCCTACAGACTTAGGAACTCCCAGCTAGTAGAAAATAAAGCATTTTCCAAAGGTTTTGAAAATCTGCACCCTTCCCAGCTCTGGTTCTCCTCACGTCTCATAGCCCTTGCTCCCTGGCCATGTCAAGAGTACCTATGGTCTGTCCAAGGTTTTGAGTTTGATTCCCTTTAGACACATGTGCAGAGAAACCGGTTGTTGCTGAGGATTTTTGTTACAGAGAATTCAGTCAGCAAAATGTCTGCAACATGCCCCTTCGGGAATTATTCTTCAAGACAGAACTACCACCATGTCTGTAACGTGTAGGGGGCTAGCAAATATGACCTGAAGATAAACGTGATGCCTGACTGGGTCCTGCTTGCCTTTTAGAGGAGAAGGGCAGAGAATGGACAGTCCACAAAACTGTAATTCTGCAAAAATGAGAGTTCTGTGGTTCTACCAAAATTCTATTCGTATTCCCTTACCACCAACCAGCCAACCAAACAAATACACAAAGGCTCACCTCAATGTTAAAAAAAAGTATAGAGTGCAGAGAAAGAGAATAGGAGTGGTATTTTCAGTCTATATTTCCTACTGTACTCAGACTACAGTTTTTATTTGCTAAATGTTTATTTGCTAATTAACAACAATGAAACAATGAAACTGACCTTTAGTTTGATGTTACTTTTATCTTCTGTTGACCAAATGTGTTACATTAAATTAAAAATCTCAGTAAAAGCTCTTTTGAAGCCTCACTAAGGTCTAATGTATTTTTTAAAGATTTTATTTTTAAGGAATCTCTATATACCCAGCGTGGGGCTCGAACTTACTACCCGGAGATATAGAGTTGCATGCTCCACCCACTGAGCCAGCCAGATGCCCCAAAGTTTTCCTAAATTTATGGTGGGGTTTTGTTTCTTTTTGTTACCATTCTCCCTCCAACCCCATCTCACACTCTGCTTATAAAAGGGGAGGAAAGCAGCCTTCATCTTTATAAACTGCTACTCCTTTATCTACAAATTAAAACTATTTCAGTTCAATAGTGGCACCTGACATTCATTAAAACTTGTCCTGTAATTCATCTGGTCCTCAGTCCCATCCTTAGCAGGTAACTTTCTTGCTTCCACAAAGGTCTTCTTTTTGAACACCCTCTCCAGCTTTTGGGCCACCATTAAAGGTCTGTCTTCCCTCCCCTGTCCAAGCTCTCCTCCCCTTCTTCCCGGATCTGAATAATCAGCTTTTATTTGCAGCTGAACCAGCACCTGGCCTTACATTCCAGCGCATCCTTCTGCCAGCAAAGGGAGTTTTGAGAAGAGGAAAAGTTACAAGAACTTAGACTATTGTTTTCAATTTCAGAAACACTCAAGGTTACAAGTGAAATTCTGAGACAATCTGGACGGCTTTGAAAACATTTTCTAAAGGGGGAGGGGACTCCTCTTTGTAGAAAAATCACTCCTACTAATTGTAAATGTCTTCAGCCAAGAATCAAGAGTCCAGGACTATTCTTGGAGTTTAAGTCCATTGAGTTTTAGGAAGGCTAAAGCTGAATTCTCTAAAATGCATAAGCTTTAGTTGTAAGCACAGTAGTCATGAAATCTTAGGAAGAGATGTATCTTGGATCTGATCAATCCTCCCCATCCCTCTCAAAACATCTCTTTCTCTAATTGCAAATAAACAGGAACTCATTGTAGTTCATTTGGAAAATACAGGAAAGCATATCAAGAAAGGAAAATCTATCCCTCACCACATCACCCAGAAAGAACCGCTGATATTAGTGTTCTCCCTTCTTCCACCTCTCTCCACCAGTTTCACACTGTAGAGTGTTTTTGCAATCTACTTTTTATTTTTTAAAAATATGAGACATTTCTATGTCATTAAATATTTTTTAAAGATCTTATTTATTTATTTATTTATTTGAGAGGGGGGGTGCGAGAATGCGGGGGGAATGAGAGGCACAAGACAACTGGGTGCTAAGCATGGAGCCCAGCGCCATTCAGGACTCGATCTCACAACCCTGACATTATGACCTGAGCTGAAACTGAGAACCCAAGGCTGGCTCAACTGACTGAGCCACCCAGCGCCCCTCTATGTCATTAAATATTTTAAGGAAACAGTGTGATGGCTGCATTATGGGTTTTGCATTATGTAAATAAACTTACTGTTCAGAGTTCATGTTATTTTCTATTTTTTGCTATAATAAATAGAAGTTTGATGTATCCTTGTCAAAATGACATAAATTTTGGTAAGTAGAGTATCTTGTAAACCTCTGATTATTTCCTTGGGATAAATTTCTATTACTGGAAAAGTGGATCAGAGAATATGAACACTTGTAGGGCTTTGGATCCATATTGCAAACTTGCTTTCTAGAAATGTTGCATCCAAAATTTCCACTACCACCAGCAGCACTCAATTTTGGGCAAGATAACTTAAAAATATATCTATCAATTTGTCAGGCAGATTTCCACCCTTTATCAGACAAATTTAATTTCTGAAGGGCTTTGAAACTGCAGGTAAGAAACAAAACAAACAAAGCCAAATGAAACCAAGGGGGACATTGATGCCCAACTGAATGAATCACACTGTGAAGATTATTTCAGGGACTAGGGAGAGGTTCTGTCTGTCCTGTAAAGTTTTTTGTTGTTGTTTTGTTTTTTAAAGATTTTATTTAATTTTTTGAGAGAGAGGGAGGCAGAGAGAGAGAAAGTGAGCAGGAGCAGGGGGGAAGGGCAGAGGGAGAGGGAGAAGCAGACTCCCTACTGAGCAGAGAGCCTGATGAAGGGCTTGGTCCCAGGACCCTTGGATCAAGACCTGGGCTGAAGGCAGATGCTAACAGACTGAGCCACCCAGGTGCCCTGTCCAGTACAGTTTATGAGGATTTCAAAATATAAGAAACTGAAAAGGAAATGTTAAAAAATTTGCCCAAGATAACACAACCAGTAAGTAGTACAGATGGGATTCAAATCATATTATTGTAACACTGGAGTCCAAACTCTTACCACTGACCCAGGGACAATTCGAACTTAGTAGCTCATCAAATCTAAAGATTCCAGAGCATTCTTTGTCATGAGCTTATTGTCCAGAAATTGCCTTTTGTAGCCATTACAGTTTTAACCAGCAAATGAGAATAATCTCAGATTATCTGCAAGGGGAAAGTTTATCTTTGAAGAAGGTGTCACTCAACTATTGAGAAGCACATTCATACATCTTATTTCTAAGATATGCCAGAAAGAGAAGAGAAATAACTTGCTTGAGGTCACCCAGTTTGCAGGTGGTTGCATTAGGGCTACAATCCAGGCTCTGGTGATTCTTTGACTCCTGCCTATAGTGTTTTCTCTGCCAGCAGATATTCTTTGTGGGCAAGGGAGGATTGACTAAGGCCCATAGAGTCTTAAGAGTTTCATGGGTCTTAGTGTCCAGGACCCGGGGTTTTCCCTTCCCAGGAGAAGTCTGAAGGGAAAGTGGCACAGCTGGGTTCGTAGGTATTGTGGGTTGCAGCAGCTTGAGGGATTTAGCCCCGTGAGCTTAGATGTGGCCAGGCAGAGACGGTCTTCTCTCAGGGAAAGACCTGCCAGTCCAGCGAGTCACTTTCAAGTGGAAAACCCAGGCGGGAGTGATTATTACTGAGCCAGTCGAGGGTAGAGCCTGTTGCTGGCCTTCTGGGGAGGGGATTCCTGCATTGAATGGAAGGCTGAACCAGATAACCTCTGGGGCCCTTCTAGCTCCCGACGTCTCTGATTTGTATGTGTTGGAGTAAAGAAGTGAGCAGTCACGGGATGGGAATAGTTGATTTAGGGTCCCACCCCAGTCGCCAGTGGAGTTCTCATCTTGGGCAAATAATTTAACCTGTCAGTCCAATGCACAATGCCTGGCGCAGAGTAAAGCTTTGTAAATGTTTGCTGAATGAATGAACGAAAGAACGGTGGATGGATTTAAGTCTCCCAAGTCCCAAGGAATATTGGTGAATATTGGATTCTTCCAGTGCCCTTTGACTGGTGTGGAGTTTGAATGAGACAATGTAAAATATATTGAACTTCTTAAAAAGAAATGTGATCCACCGAACCCAAAGGGATTCTAATTCATCCTTATACTGACAATGGGTAGAATTTTATTTACCAGCATCAGGAAGCATACCATGCAGTGGTCAGTTTTGAGTCCACAAAAAATTCTTTACCTCATTAATCCCTCCTGTCGCCAAATGGGGCAGCTCAAAGCCTCCCAGAACAGGGTGGGGCAGCCAGACCGCATCCCTCCCTCCACCCCCGCCCCGGATAAATGCCGAGGTCTAATGGATTGTTCAAGCTGCTGTCCAGATTAGATAGCGAGCCCCTTCGTTATCATGGCTGGAGCAAACCCGGGCGGTCACTACGATGAGAGCTTTCTAAGGCAGTCCTGAGAAGCCTGGGGAATCTAGAGGGCAAGGGAGAGCAGAGAGCTGCTGACAAATCCGGGGGCCCCCAGGCTGTTTCCACATACCGCGGCTTCTCAGAACTTGCCCTGGACCCTAGATCCTGCCCCCCACTCCTATAGCATTTAAGGAGGCAGGTATCACTCCTATGGCATTTTAAGGAAGCAGGTATCCGAGGTGGTCGGTAGTTACTATCTGAATTCTAGGGAGTACTAAGACAGTAGTAACTCATGGATTCTGCTTGTCAACTTTCGAGAAGCCAGGAACACTTGGACAAACACCCCCCCTCTTGATACCAGAGAGATGCGTTTGTACTGCGACTACTACATCAGGAGGGCTGTAACTCTCCTAATTTTTTGTTGTTCTCAAGTTACAGCAGAGGAAGCATAGCTGACTTTCTGATCTCCCTTCCTAATTCTCCATGGTCAAGTTTTTACCCGTTAATGACCCTGTTTCTTAAGGAAAAGTTTCTTTAGAGTTTTAAATTTCTTAAATAAACCTTAAGTTTTTTTCTTACGAGCTATTTTTTGTCTCCAGTCATTATCTTTTTAAAAGCAAAAAGGATCTACTATTTATCAACACTATTATAAAAATAAAATTTCATGTATGCTCTAACAACAAAGTCTACATAAAACAATGATAAATGCTCAAAATCATTATTTATCTACAAGGATATACTAATTGTTCTATCATTATTATGATAGAACTACTGTGATATAACAGAAAGCAAATAAAATCTTAGCTGGTGAACAAGGAAAAGTTATCTATTTATACCATATCAATTTCCTGTTAAATCTTGCAGTTAGTGAAAAGCCATAATACATTGGTGTGGCAGGACAAATCATCTGGCTCAGTATGAAATGTTTCTACAACAGTAAAAAAACCCCTGCATCATGTTTTTTTTTAGTGAATCAGTCTTGTTAGACATCCACCTAGCCATAGGAAAATGATTTTATAGTGCACTATTTATTTAGAGGTGGAAATTAAAGAAATTTCTTCAGGGCAAACAGCACAGCTACTGCTTAGTTTAACATCCAGAAATTAAAATAACTCGTCAACAGGATGGCTTCGATTCATTCAACAAGACATCTTTATCCAGTAAGTTCTGCATGCAAGCGGCACACCCAAATTAATAAAAACGAATTTACCACGAGGAGTAAGGATCTAGGGTTGGGATGAGAAAAGAGCAAGCGAGACACGGGGAATTTTAAAGGTGGAACGTGTGTCTGGTAGCATCCCGTAGTCGCTAAAATCAGCGGAGTCTGCAGCCGCCAAGGACCGGGCAAAATAGAAAAGGCACGCAGGTTAAAAAAAAAAAAAAAAAAAAAGAGCAAATTTTATAGATAAAGAACAAAGTAAGGGGGAAGGATTTTGATTAAGCAAGAAAAGGAAACTCAGGAATTGAATTAAAGGGAGGAGAACGAGAATCGGAGAGGGAGGTGGGGGTGGGTGGGGATGAACAAGGAAAGGAGAAAACCAGGAAAGTTAAGACAATACTAAACGAATAAAGAAAATCCCTAAGACGCGTACGTAGGGTGGATGAGGGAGAACAACACATCACTGTATCTAAAGAAAAAGCAGCAGCCATTCCAAACTCCGCCCGGCCAAACGCCGAGCCCCGCGAACGCCGCGCCCGGCGCCTGGACACTGGCCCCGGCGCGGGCATCTGCTCCACGGATGGCCGCTGCTGCCCCTGGGCTTAGCGGAAGGTGGTTTTGGAAAGGTCTGCCGGCAGTCTTTTCTAAGACCAGGAGGACGGGCGCTGGGAACTGTCGAGTTTGCGGCCGAGAAATGATAAAAAGACAGTGCCCTTCCCCAGAACTCCAGCTTGCCCAGGCCTGGGAATCCAGTGGCTTCTCCCCAAGTCCCAGGTCCCGAAGCTTCGAGAAATCTCTGCTTCCGGCCTCCGCGCCAGCCGGGGACCAGACAGAAAATACCAAGGCTCTTTGAACGGGGCAGAGGGAGACTCTCTGAACTCTGTCTGTAGCCACTAAGCCCGCGAGCTCGGGGTGTCATCCATGCCCCTTAGTAACCCTCCAAGAAAGGATTGAACCAGTGCCTTGCGGACTGGAGTCGGGTTCGCTGCGACCCTCCACTAGGGCGGGGAGGCGATGTCTCTCTGCACTGAAATGTAGAACAGCCTGACTCAGGGGTGAGGTGTGTGTGCGTGTAAGGAATACCCGTTTAGATGAAACTCCTACTGTAATTCTTGGCCTGTTCTGGTACCTTACGTGAGCGGTAGCAACTGGAAAGACAGAAGACGGACGCGGCTTCGCTACCCTCCTCGCTGCCCTGACCAGAGGGGGCAGCGGCGTGGGGGCGAGCGGGTCCAGGGTCGCGCCAGCCCCCGCACTGGGAAGGGCGCGCGCAGGCGGCGGGTGGAAGCTCTGCCCACCTTCTCGGCGGCTCCCGGATCCATGTGTGCGTTGAGCATCCCCCGGGCTCGGAGCTCCCCAGAAGGGTCTCCCGCCCAGAGGGCGATCCGGGACGCGTTTTGCGCAGCACCAGGCCCAGGCCCAGGCCCGAGGTCACACGACTGATCGAGACCTGGACTCTGCTGTCTGCGGGCCTGGGCTTTCTCGCCCATTAGCCCTGCCCCGGGACCCAGCCTATGGGTCCCGCCGGGATCCTGGGGTTGGAGACGCGACCCTGGAGACCGCTGGAGCGACCCCCGTCCGAGGTGACCTGGCCTATGTGGTGCCATAATAGTGGAAGGCATTCAAACCAATCTAACCTCGGCCTCGCCAGGAATAGAAATGATAAGAGGAAGTTCCGCTGCAAAGTAGCAAAGAACTCAAACGGCCTAGTTGTTTATTTGCAAAGATCCGCTGGTTCTAGAACGTGGTGTCGCGCGCTCAGAGTTTCCTCCGAGCCTCCTGTTGCTACAAGAGCCCTCTCCACCACCACCGCCTCTTTCCCCACCTGGCCACTCGGGCTTTGCACGGACGGCTCAGCCAGAGGGACCAGAGACTCGGGACGTTAAACCCGATGGGAGAGCAGCGTTCTTTCGGGCTTCCATCCCAGTTTTCCGCGAGGGCTGCATGCTTCTCATTGGGGCTTTCCCTTGGGAAGGTCGTCTCTGATGAGAGGTCCTTTAGCAAATGGTTTGAGCCCCTTTGCGGGACACACAAGCGATGTAACTTTGGGCAGAGTAACTTCTCCTAATCTTTCTTCCCGTCATGCGAGGTGTGGGAGAAACGCCACCTCGATGTGAAATGAATTTATAAACCTTTAAGTGCTATCCAAAAGGGATTAGAATTGATCACTAATAATACGGTCATGGTCATCATCTTCCTTTTTTTTTTTTTTTTTAACTTTAGGGTCAATTCTCCGCCTCTTTGAGGGGTCCCTGAAGCTTTATTGAGTGTTCCCCTCATTTGGGAGTCTTCACTACCCATCCCCCCTCCTCTGTCCCTTAAAAAAAGTTACTTTTCATTTCTTTCTACAAACTTTTGACACGGTTACGACCGTTAGCCCCAGACCCGGCCCATTAAGGCCTGCTCGGGACACTTTCAAGGTCGCCGTCATTCCCGCTGGGCCCGCCGCGAGGACCCCACCCAGTCGGCTGGGCCGGCTCCCTGTCCCCGGCTGCGCGCCCTCACTGCAGGCCAGGGCTTCTGCCCCGCGCGCCCGACGCTGGCGCCCACATTCGGAACTCAACAGTTCTTCGTTCCTTTTCATTTCGCCGACAGCCCTAAGACTGCTCCCATCCCTTCCCTCCCCTGTCCTTTCCTACCCTCCGCCGGAGCCTGACGCCGCCTGGTTTATTGACCTTAGATCGGCTTCGGGGCTTTATCAGACCCGGCGGAGCGTCCTGCAGCGCACGACCCCCCGCCCCCCAGAGGCGCGGTGGGAGCCCTTCTTAAGCTTTTCTAGAAACCTCTCTTTCTCGCCCCATCCCGACTCCGCTCCAAGAACCTACAGAAAAATCGTCTGGAATTCTCGTAACCGTGGAGAGAACCGAGACAGAGCCTTGAGGGCCATGGACATTTTCCTGTGTCGCCCCTTTATCTAGATAAGGCAGGTGAAAGTGCCTCCCTCCCTCCCTCCCAATTATTCGGATAATTGTCTCGAATCTCCACTTGGTGCTGTGTTTAGACAGTTGGAGATTGATCGTTTGAATTTCTTCAGTATCTGTCCTACCTCAGCCCTCAACGCCCTCTCCTCTACTGTCCCCAGCCCTAAAACATCTCTGGGCTTACACCTACAAACCATAATTTTACTTCCTATAAATCACTTGGCAAATATAACTGGGCATTAGAAAGTCATTTGAAATGGATATGTTATTGGGCTTGAGAAATAAAACAGGGATAAAGAGAAACTTATTACCATTTCCTCAATACCAACCCCACAAAACTGTCTTGAAGTTCCCCCACCCCCATTGAACTGGCCAACGCAAAATCACTTTCACAGACAATTTCTTTAGAAGGCAGAGGAAATGTCTGTCACTAAAAATGAGCTACAATGTATTGTGTGAAAAAAGTTCATAAACGGAGACTTTCAAATATCCTTTTACTCTAGGCAGATTTATCCAAATAAGACTAATAGTAACTAAACATTTATCACTACT
>NC_138370.1:44483490-44548059 GCF_054177405.1 Leptonychotes weddellii | reverse complement strand
GGAAATAGGAGATGGGCAGGGGAAAGATAAGTAAAGCAGATGAGTGTAAGTTTTGAGACAGCTTTTGAATTCATCCCGCTGGAAGCAAGGCTTCGAGAGAGGGAAACATACCAGAAGGAACAATTTTCCATTCTCTGCTAATACTTGTAGTAAGTGCACAGACACCAAGAAACTTTGCACTAAATCCTACCTAATTCCAAAAGAGCACTTGCTTAGTCCCCCTAAGGCTACAGAGTTAAAATACACCACTGTCTGTTTTCAACCTTTGGGCAAGGGGAGGAAGCTCAGACAAGTGGTTGGTGTCGAACTCTCCCAGAGCCTTAGCTGTTAAGTAACGCTTCACTGTGGACTCCCGGTCTTCTCATTCTTCACCTGTGTCTTCTCAGAGCTGCTCCTCTGTCTTTACCTTTGTCTCTCCTTTTCTTTTGGACTCAGCCCTTTCCTCAGCTACAAGTAAGATTCAAAGCTCATTTGCCCCAACTCTGGATTTAGAAGAAGCAGAGGTAATTTTGACTTGGGTGCAAAAGCATATGCAAGCCAACTCTTCAAAGCACGAAGTGGGCTTTGTACAGTCATTGACGAACACTTGCAAAACCCACCTCTCCTCCTCCTTCCCATCACATGCCTGGCTCCAGAATAAATGAAAAATTAAACCCTACACCTAGCCTGGCTGACCCTTGGCCTGTAAATAGGCAAAGAAAAGTATCAGATCCTGAAGGCCATGAGGCCTATTCACTAACTCACCAATGAAGCCAACAGGAAACACTGGTGAGACTTTCTGCCCTGAAAGCATACTGGGCAGGTCTGACATGGGTCAGGAAGGGCTTTCCTAAGCTTTCTCAGGGGGTTCTCAAGATTGAGCATCAGCAGCACGGACCCCCTGGGCGGGGGAAAGACAAGTGATCTGGGTGTGTTGGAGAAAGCAAAGGCAAGAGGGCCCAGGGGCACCTGGTCAAATCCATTTGATTTTTGGTGTGGTATGTATTTATTTACTTTTTCTTAGGAGACTGACCATCCCCATCGATTTCTGATTGTTGGAGTGGGAGGCTGAACCCGGAAATAGAGAAACTAAAATGCTACCAAGTTGTGAGAAAGAGAAACAGAAAAAGTGGGAAAGGGAGCCTTCCCTCCGTGGTTTGGCCTGCCAAGAATCTCCTCCTTTCTTCCTGTCCTCAAAGGT
This sequence comes from Leptonychotes weddellii, assembly GCF_054177405.1. Taxonomy (NCBI): domain Eukaryota; kingdom Metazoa; phylum Chordata; class Mammalia; order Carnivora; family Phocidae; genus Leptonychotes; species Leptonychotes weddellii. Next base: position 44,546,879 of record NC_138370.1, on the reverse strand, counting down.
CTGAGAGCCTCTTGCTCATCCTCAGTCACTCACTGGTAGGTCCTTTCCCTCCCCCTTTCCCTCGCCTCCCCTCTCCCCACAGTCTCCGACTGGACTCAGCGCTCCCACCGACCTTCTATTCCTTCCGCCTTGCTGCTCCCGGCCCTCCTGGCCTCCTCCCGGCGCCCTGCATCTCCCTCTCTGCCCAGACGAAGGGTCCCCAGGAAGGCCAGGAAAGGACTCACCCACGGTGGGAGTGGTGTCCCTGCGGCTCCCCACGGCCCGGGTGCAAGGCAGACTCTCGGGGACAGTCTCTGTCCCTCAGTCTCAGGGATTCCAGGCTGTTCTCAGCGGTGTGGGAGGGAGGCGTTGTGAGCCGCGTCTCCCAGCTCCCTCGGAGCTCCCAGCTTTCCCCTCGGAATTAGATAACAGGAAAAATAGATAAGAGAAGTGGTTCATTAATTCAGCAAGCATTTTTTTTTTTTTTTTTTTTTTGGGTATGTGTACAAGTGGAAGGAAACCCTGTTAGGGAATATAGCCCTAGTTGGACATTTTTTTAAAAAGTCAATGTTCACAAGGTTCCAGAGATGCTTCTGGAAGGTCACTCAGAAGGACTGAGATGGACAGGAAACAAACCTAAGGAATTACCATTTGTGGGGGGAAAGTGCTGAATCACTAGATTCTTAGAGTTGGAAGGTACCTCAGAATTCCAGTCTCCTACCAGAGCAGGAATCCCCAGTGAGGTGATTATCTGTACTCTGTTTGAATACTCCCGGTATGGGGAGCTCATCACTCTACACTGCATGGAGGTACAGCTCTACTGGCCACCACATTTCCCTGTCCCCCAGATGACCCAGGATTGTGGGGCTGTGCCAGGCACACAGGAAGAAACAGGGGGCAGCGGCTGTGGCCTGGTTGGAGACATCAGGCAAACCAGGCGGGAGTTCTACCCTCTCGGGCCCCGCATGATTTAGGGTGAGTCTCATCCGTGGAGTCGGTATCTCCCAAAGGCAGTTCTTAATAAGAAGAAGGAGAAACACAGCACCTTTATATTTTAGCCTATTTCCCACTTCCCAGACTCCCAGACTCCTTACAACACTCTCTCTGCAAGGTGAGGGGAGAACGCACAAGCGATGACTTTCTTCCATCTGGAGAGCAGGGAACCTGAAACGGAAAAGGGAAGTGAGCTGCCAGCAATCAAAAAGCACGTGTACGGTGGAAAAGAAATGAGACAGATGAAGGCCTGGGAAAAAAGGGAAAACATAAGGGGAAAATGAATATTTTTCCCTTCTAAGAATTTTCAGTTACGAATGTTTTTGTAAGTGATGAATATGGTGTCTATTATTGTTATCTGCTTTTACACTCTTCCCCCGCCAAACAGCTTGTAGAAACTACGCCACAGGAAGATTTTAGTATAAAACTCCCTGTGGTGTCAGATCATTAAAATTCCTAAAGAGTGAGCTGAACAGTGTAAGGCTGAGATGCAGAAGCTTGGGTCCACCTTCTTTTTCCAGGGGCAGGGTGTCTGTTGTTTCAGGAGAGGATGGCCTTGTTCCCACGTGGCTGCCCTTTATGGACTTTTATAAAAAAATTATTATGATAAAATATATATAACATAAAATTTACCATCGGAACCATTTTTAAGTATACATCCTCTTCCCAAGCTGAAACTCTGTCCTCTTTGGACACTAACTCCCCATTTCCCTTCCCCTAGACCCTGGCAACCCCCATTTTCCTGTCTGTCTCTATGAATTTGAGTATTCTAGGTAGAAGATAAGTGGAATCATATAGCATTTATCCTTTTATAACTGGTTTATTTCATTTAGTATTATGTCTTTAAGGTTCATCCGTGTTGTAGCATGTGCCAGAATTTTCTTCCTTTTTTTTTTTTTTTAAAGATTTTATTTACTTACTTGACAGAGACACAGCGAAAGAGGGAACACAAGCAGGGGTAGTGGGAGAGGGAGAAGCAGGCCTCCTGCTGATCAGGGAGCCCGATGCGGGGCTCGATCCCAGAACCCTGGGATCACGACCTGAGCTGAAGGCAGACGCTTAACGACTGAGCCACCCAGGCGCCCCCAGAATTTTCTTCCTTTTTTTAAGGCTGAATAATATTCCATTATATGGATAGACCACTTTTGTTGACCCATTCATCCATGAATGGACATTTTGGCTATTGTGAATAATGCTGCTCTGAGCATGGGTATGCAAATACCTGCTTTCAATTCTTTTGGGTATATCATCCAAAGTGGAATTGCTGGATCATAAAACAGTCTATGTTTAACTTTTGGAGGAAGCTTTATACTGTTTTCCACTCCTTATGGAGTTCTGATCTAAAATTTGGAGAGGAGCTCTCCATCCTCCTAAGCTGCAAAGACCTGGGAGCAGCAACTTCCACTTACCCTAGTTAGGGTTCTGCCCAGGGACAGACTGCCCTACTTGCTCAGAAGTTTGTCAAAGAGAATGATTTTGCAGTAGGGCAGTAAAGGTAGTGCATGAGGTTCTCTTGCGAATTGCATTGCAGCAGAGAAAACACTCACCTCTTTATTTAAAGATTAAGGGACGTAACTTCTGGCATCAAGGTGCCGTGACCACGATACCTGGGTTCGAATTCCAGCTCTGACATCTTTTTGCCTCAGTCTTCTACATGTGATCCCAAGAACCCAAGAGCCTCACAGCATAAACGCCGGGGCTAGCAATGTCCAGGAAGGAAACGCAAGCTGTAGATTGCACAATTTTTTTGTGTTCAGGAATTTTATTTTTTATTTTTATTTTTAAAGATTTTATTTATTTATTTGACAGAGAGAGACACAGCGAGAGAGGGAACATAAGCAGGGGGGAGTGGGAGAGAGAGGGAGAAGCAGGCTTCCCGCTGAGCAGGGAGCCCTATGCAGGGCTCGATGCGGGGCTCGATCCCAGGACCCTGGGCGCTTAAGACTGAGCCACCCAGGCACCCCATGTGTTCAAGAATTTTAAAAACAAAAACAATCATGGGAGGGTTAATGAAACTTGACATGTTTTCATTTCTCCCTCCATTTCTGAATTTTTTGTGAGGTGGCCAGAAGCCCATTTTTGTCCCCTGTGGTTTCAAAACTTCCCAGAGGTTTTTATATATTTTGGGGAACCTGAAACTTCACCATCCTGAAGCCTCGCTTGGGGCTCTATCCATCTGGTCCATACTAGCCAGTGCTAGCCTTTCCTGGAAGAGATAGGAGCGCTCGGGCCCCTCACGGCCCAGAAGGGTGGAGGGTGACATGGTGAGACGGGACCAGGGAAGCCAGCTGTGCTTTGGGCTCAGACTTAGCAGAGCCTCCTGCCAGCTACACCTTAGTGTGCGCATCTGGCCGAGAGCTGAGTATCATTCATGCTCACGTGCTTGTCCTGTTCAGACAGAAAGTAACCCCCAAGATGAAGATGATGGAACTGCTGATAAAAGCAGCCAGAACCCTCTAAAAATCACTCAAGACCCACACCAGGGAGAGAGCCTGAGAGAGACATTCTGAGCATCTGAGGAACACCTGTTTTTAGATCTGCTTTCCCTATTCCTTAAAACACACACACACCCACACCCAGACATGCACAGACACACACACACACACAGAGTGTTTATTAGTTCTTTTTTATTATCAAAGTGTTACATATTTATTGTTAAAACTAAAAGTACTATAGAAGGTAGAAAACGACAGTCCTTCTTACCACCTGCCCCTCTTGTCTCACCAAATAACTCTTAAATTCTGACTTCCCTTCTGAAGACTGTCCTTTCTCTGGGGTGTTTGACATTGAACATATGATGAAGAGACAGTCTCCAGAAATTACATTTCCTCTTCTTGCATGAGTAAATTAATTAACATATTTAAGCCTCGGTTTTTCAAATCTATAAAATGGGCATGATAACAGTTCTTATCTTGTAGGGTTCCTATGAAGGTTAAATGAGATGGGAATCACTTAGTGTGAAGCCTGGCATTAAAATGAATGAATGAGTGGATGGATGGATGAATGAATAAATGGATGAATGAACAAATGAATGAATGAATAAACTGTTATTAATATTATTAGCTTTGGGCAGAAGAGGAGGCTTGCATTTAGCCCAGTGACCCTGCTCTGGCCACCAGGCCGGAACTCTGTGGACAGTTGCCTGGCAAGGGTTGACCAGCTGTCCAAGAACCCTTCCAGGCTCAGGAGCTCATGGCTGTGCTGTGCTTAGCAGGCAGTTCCTCGTATTGTGATGGCATTACTGCTGGTAAGTGTCTCCTTGGGACCAGGAAGCCCTAGGGTGACTAGCTTTTGATAAGGGTGGGCACTTTATTTGGGCCTGCGTCTTGAGAAGATCTCATTGACTCTAGAAGTACCTGAAGTCCTGGTAGCTTGGGCAGAGGTGAGGACAGTGGGAAAACAAGTGGTCTGAGGGGCCAGGTTCTGACTTAATTGCATTTCCACCCTGTTCTGAACTCTCTCTCTTCTCTAGCCTGTCCGTTTCCATTTTTTTTTAAATGGAGATATAACTCACATATCATAAAATTTGCTCTTATAAAATGTACTGTTCAGTGGTTTTTAGTATATTCACAAGGCTGTGCAACCATAACCACTATCTAAATCCAGAACATTTCCATCACCCTGACTAAGATTTGACTGGATTCACTAAATGTTTGCTGAAAGTTTCTTAAATACCATCCTAGGCTCTCTAGTTAGAGCAGTCCTTGGGGTTTTCTTAGTGTCACTTCATTCTAGCTTAATCTTCTGTGTCTGCACCCCCTAGTCTCCCTCACTCTTGTCCTGCACTTCAACTTGATGAGCCAGGTCGCTATGAATGGCGACCATTCCTTGGGTTCTCATCATGTACCAAGCACAATGCTGAGCACTTCGTGTGCATTTTCTATTACCCTTTATCTAACTCCACAGAAGGGCCTTGAACTCAGGGCTGCTAGTTTTAACCCTCATATTCTTCTTGCCGTACCAGCGGACTCTGAACTACTCATTGGGCCAGTTCCTCAAGGGTGTTCTCCTCGTGCTTTCTGCTAGATAATAGTTGTGTAGCAGTTTACAGTTTGGCAAGCATTCACCTCTGTTCTCTCATGTGACCCATTAACCTTGTGTGTTCAAGAGCCAAAATTCTTTCCCTCCTTGGAAACTAGATTCCCTCCTCCCCCACTAGATCCATCAGACTCCAGGCCCTTCGGTCACATCCAAGACCAGTGCAACATTTTGTTATTCTCACCTTACCGACATCCTACTCAGATCAGTCTTTTCATAAAGTTGGGGTTCAATGTGTACATATTTGCAAGCTCCTATCTCTTGTGTTCTATAAATTGCACGTTTGGGTTTGTCTTGTTTCTCCTTGTGGAACATAAAGTCTGCAGGGGTAGGGACTGTCTGAAAATTTCCTTTTTAAGGGCAGAGAGGACTTTTATGGAGGGCTAGTCCCAGCACTTGGCCTCTCTCATCCCCTCTTCAAGTGGCAGAATTTTCTTTCCTATGGGACACCTATTTTTTCTGGCTTAGTTGGAACAAGTGTCCCAAGTTGGCCAATTTGAAGATGCACTCAGAGTTTTCCTGAGAATTTTCAGCCAGGGCTAATGATGAAAAAGCCATCTGTCTCTTGGGCTTCCAAAATTGGTGGAATGTTCATCTTCAAGCTCCACACATGGAAGAGGGTCTGTTACATAATGAGGACCCTGATGACATATTTTGAACCCCTAGATTCAGCTAAACCTTTACTAAGCTGATATGAATTTTTTTTAGACACTTGTAATGGGAAGAGTACCAACATAGGGCTGCACACACAGAATAATGTGGAATTCCATTAACTGGCTGGCCTGCATAAATGAGGAGGCTGTGGAATTGAAGAAACCGAATTTCCTTTCTTTTCATGGTTTGACAATTTCTATCAAATTCTAAGTGATCAAGCCTCCTTTGACATTACATACTTTAAAAGGAAGACAGTGCCATCATTGTTTTCATCCTTGACCATCCTCCCTAGTTTATTAAAAGAGATGTGTGCAGGGCACCTGGGTGGCTCAGTTGGTTAAGCGACTGCCTTCGGCTCAGGTCATGATCCTGGAGTCCCTGGATCGAGTCCCGCATCGGGCTCCCTGCTCAGTGGGGAGCCTGCTTCTCCCTCTGACCCTCCCCCCTCTCATGTGCTCTCTCATTCTCTCTCTCTCAAATAAAATAAAATAAAAAAAAGAGATGTGTGCAATTAAAATAGAGGAGGAGTGCCTGGGTGGCTCAGTGGGGTAAGCGTCTGCCTTCAGCTCAGATCATGATCTCAGGGTCCTGGGATCGAGCCCCGCCTCAGGCTCTCTGCTCAGCGCAGAGTCTGCTTCTCCCTCTACCTTTCCCCTCTGCTCTTGATCTCTTCTCTCACTCTCTCTCTCAGATAAATAAATAAAACCTTTAAAAAAAAAAAAAAGAGGGCGCCTGGGTGGCTCAGTTGGTTAAGCGACTGCCTTCAGCTCAGATCATGATCCCAGGGTCCTGGGATCGAGTCCCGCATCGGGCTCCCTGCTCTGCAGGGAGCCTGCTTCTCCCTCTCCCACTCCCCCTGCTTGTGTTCCTTCTCTCGCTGTGTCTCTCTCTGTCAAATAAATAAATAAAAATCTTTAAAAAAAAAAAAAAAAGAAAAGAAAAGAAAATAGAGGAAAGGACTCATTATAACCCAAATGTTCTTCTCTTTACAGGCCTTAGTAATAGAAAAGTCTCTTGGCTGCTAATACACCACTGAGTATATACAATAATATAATTTCTTAAAAAAGATTTTATTTATTTATTTGACTGAGAGAGAGCAGTGAGAGAGGGAACACAAGCAGGGGGAGTGGGAGAGGGAGAAGCAGGCTTCCCGCTGAGCAGGGAGCCCGATGTGGGGCTCCATCCCAGGACCCTGGGATCATGACCTGAGTCAAAGGCAGATGCTTAACGACTGAGCCACCCAGGCACCCCAATATAATGTTTTAATATAATAAGATTATATATATTCACGGAAAGATGAAAAGATAGTACAGAGATGTTCCTGTACTCTACATAGTTTCCCTCAATGATTACATCTTACGCAAGTATAGTACAATATCAAAATCAGGAAACTGACAGTGTGTGTGTATCGTTCTGTGTCATTTTATCATATGTAGATTCATGTAATCCTTGCTACAATTAGGATACAGAACTATTCCATCACCACAAAGACCCCCTCCCCCTTACACTACTACTTCTTTCTAGTCACACCCAACCCCCTCCCTAACCTCTGGCAACCATCAATATTCTCCATCTTTGTAATTCAGTTATTTTGAGAATGTTATATAAATAGAATCATACAGTATATGACCTTCTGAGATTAGCTTTTTAAAATCAGCATAATGTCCTTGAGATCCATCCAAGTTGTTGCATGTATCATTAGTTCATTTCTTTTCATTGCTGAGTAGGATCCCATAGTACGGATGCACCACTGTTTGTTTAACCCTTAACCAAATGAGGGACATTTTGGCTGTTTCCACTTCTTGGCAATTACAAATGAAGCTGCTAAAGTAATTGTGTACAGGTTTTTGTGTGAACATAAGGTTTCATTTCTCTGGGATGAATACTGAGGAGTGTGATTGCTGCATCACATGGTAATTGTATGTTTAGTTTTGTAAGAAACTGTCAAACTGTCTTCCAGAGTGACAGTACCATTTTATATTCCACCATCAATGTGTGAGAGATCCAGTTTTTTCACATCCTTGTCAGTATTTGTTATCTCACTGTTTTTAATTTTAGCTATTCTGATAGGTGTGTAGTGATATTTATCATGGTCTTAACTTGCACTTTCCTGATGGCTAGTGATGTTTCTTGAAAATTTTTTCATGTGCTCATTTGCAGTTATATGTTGTCCTCAGTGAAATGTCTCTTCATGTCTTTTGCCCATTTTCTAATTGGATAGTTTCATTTTTTCCCTGTTGAGTTTGAGTGTTCTTTATATATTCTAGATATGAATCTTTTGTCAGATATGTGACTTGCAAATAAGTTTTTCCTGTCTCTAACTTGTCTTTTATTTTATTTATTTATTTTAAAAGATTTTATTTATTTGTTTTGAGAGAGAGAGTGCGCGCAGGAGCGAGGGGGAGGGGGAAGGAAGAGGGAGAAGCTGACTGAGCCGAGCAGGATGCGATTCAGAACTTGATCCCAGAACCCTGGGATCATGACCTGAGCCCAAGGCAGATGCTTAACCACCGGCTGAGCCACTCAGGCACCCCTCTAACTTGTCTTTTAATTTTCTTCTTTCTTTTTTTTAATTTTTAATTTTTAAGTAATCTCTACACCCAACATGGGGCTCAGACTCACAACTCTGAGAGCAGGAGTGGCATGCTCCATTGACTGAGCCAGTCGGATGCCCCTGTCTTTTAATCTTCTTAAGAAGGTTTTTCACTGAGAAAAGTTTTCAATTTTTATAAAGCTCAATTTATTACTTTTTCTTTTATGGATCATACTTTTGGTGTCATGTCTAAGAAACCTTCACAAAACCCTAGGTTCTGAATATTTTCTGTTATGCTTTCTTCTAAAAGTTTTATACCTATATATTTTACATTTAAATCTATGATGATTCATTTTGAGTTAGTTTTGTATAAGGTATGAGGTAGTTCAAAGTTTATTTATTTGTTTTACCTATGAATGTCCAGTTGCTTCAGTACCATTTGTTGAAAGACCATCCTTCCTCTACGGAATCGCACATTTGTCAAAAATCAGCTGGTTGTACTTATGTGGGTCTATTTATGGATTCTCCATTCTATTTCATCGGGCCTGTATATATTTCTTTAAAAATACTATACTGTCTTGATTACTATAGCTATATAATAAGTCTTAAAATCAAGTAAAGTGATTTCTCCTATTCTGCTTTTTCGAAGTCTTTTTAACTATTCTTATTCTTTTGCCTACCTACATAAATTTTAAAATAATCTTGTCTGTAGTTACAAAAAGTCTTACTGAGATTTTCATAAGAATTGCATTAAACCTAAATATGAATATTGAGAGAATTTACATCTTTGCTATGTTGAGTCTCCCAGTGCATGAACATGGTGTATCTCTCCATTTATTTAAATCTTTCTTACTTCTTTCTCCAGTGTTTTGTAATTTTTAGTATATAGTCCTATACATATTTTGTTAGACTTACTCTTAAGTATTTATTTTTTTGAGCAATTGTAATACTCTACTTTTAATTTCAGTGTTTTCATGTTCATTGTAGCATTTATAAAAATATAATTGCTGATCTTGTATCCTGTAACCTTGCTGAACTCATTTTTTTTAGTTCTAGAAATTTATTTTTGTAGATTCCTTGGGGTTTTCTATGTAGATGATCATGTCATCTGCAAATAGGCATACTTTTGTTTCTTCCTTTCTGAACTGCATTCCTTTTTTCTTTATTTGCCTTGTTGTTCTGGCTAGACCTTCTGGTACTATGTTGAACAGAAGTGGTGAGAATGGATATCCTTGTCTTATTCTCAGTCTTAAGGAGAAAGCATTCAGTCTATCACCATAAGTATAATGTTAACTATAGGTCTTTTGTAAATGATCTTTATCAAATTGCAGATATTCTCCTCTACTCTCAGTTTTCAGAGTTTTCTTTGTGAATGGGTGTCAAATGTTGTCAAAAGCTTTTTTCTGTACCAATTGATATGATCATATTATTTATCTTTTTGTGCTTATTAATGTGATGGATTACACTGATTGATTTTCACATATTGAACCAGTTGTGCATCCTTGGAATAAATCTCACTGGTCATGATATGTAATTCATTTTATATATTGCTGTATTCTATTCACTAATATTTTGTTAAGGGTTTTGCAATTACATAAATGAAGGATAGTGGTCTGTAATGTTCTTTTTGTTTCTTAGAGTTGTTTTGGTGTCAGGGCAATACTAGCTTTACAATGTTTCCTTCATTTTTATTTTTAGGAAGAGATTTTTATTTTTAGGAAGAGATTGGTGTTATTTCTTCATATTCATAATATTTGGTAGAATTATCCAATAAAATAATCTGGGCCTGGATATTTCCTTTTTGGGTATTTAAATTGCAAATGCAATATTCTTAAGAGTTATAGGGCTATTCAAATGATCTATTTCATATTAAGTAAGTTGTGGTAATTTGTTTTTTGGGGAATTCGTCCATTTCATCTAACTCATCAAACTTGTGTGTGTAGAATGGATTGTAGTATTCACTTTTTGTCTTATGATGTCTGTAGGGTCTGAAATAATATTCCTTGCTTCATTTCTGATCTTTTTGCAATTTGTATCTTCCACCTCCTTTTAAAATTTTGCTAGAGTTTTGTCAATTTTACTGATCTTTTCAAAGAACCAACTTTTTATTCCATTGATTTTTTCTCTATTATTTTAATTTGTTTCAAATTCCATTGATATCTATTTTTGCCTTCATAATTTCCTTCCTTCGACTTGCTTCCCATTTATTTCACTCTGATTCTTCTAGCTTCCTGAGGTGGGAACTTCGATTATTTATTTGAGAACTTTTTCTCTTTTCAAATACAAACGCTTAGTGTTATAAATTTCTTTCTTAGCACTGCTTTAGCTATGCTCCTCAAAATTTTTCTTAAAAAAATTATATCCTCCTTTACAGATTGGAAAACTAAGTCAAAACAAGATTACATGTTCAAGGCACACAACCAGCCAGTGGCAGAGAAACCTCTGTCTCTAGGACTAGTTATTTCTCCTATATTCTACAGCTTACCTTGTGATTTTATTTATTTTATTTTACCACAGTGCTTTTTTTTCTTTTTTAAATGTTTTTTTAAATTGAATTATAATTAGCATACAGTGTTACATTAGCTTAAGGTGAACAATATAATGATTCACAATTCTATATATTACTTAGTGCTCATCAAGGTAAGTGTACTCTTTTTTTTTTTAAGATTTTACTTATTTATTTGAGAGAGAGAGACAGAGAGAGAGCATGAGAGGGGGGAGGGTCAGGAGGGTCAGAGGGAGAAGCAGACTCCCTGCTGAGCAGGGAGCCCGATGCGGGACTCGATCCCGGGACTCCAGGATCATGACCTGAGCCGAAGGCAGTCGCTTAACCAACTGAGCCACCCAGGCGCCCTACTCTTTTTTTTTTTTTTATTAGTTTCAGAGGTAGAATTTAGTGATTTATCAGTTGCATATAACACCCGGTGCTCATTACATCAGTGCCCTCCTTAATGCCCATCACCTAATTATCCCTTGCTCCCACCCACCTCCCCTCTAGCAACCTTCAGTTTCTTTCCTAGAATTCAACGTCTCTTACAGTTTGCCTCCCTCTCAGTGCTTTTTAAAAATATTGAGATATAATTGAGGTAAAATATTAGTTTCAGATGAACAATGTAAGGACTTGATATTTGTATAGATTGTGAAGTGATCACCATAAATAAGTCTAGTTAACATCCATCACCATACATAGCTACAATTTTTTTCTTGTGATGACAACTTTTAAGATTTACTCCCTTAGCAACTTTCAAATATGCAATACAGTATTATTAATGATAGTCGCCATGCTGTACATTACATCCCTTGACTTATTTCTCTTATAACTAAAAATTTGTACCTTTTGACTTTCTTCACTCATTTTGCCCACCCCTCATCCCCCACCTCTGGCAACCACCAATCTGTTCTCTGTATCTATGAGTTCATTAAAAAAAAAAAAAACACATATAAGTGAGATTATATGGCATTTATCTTTCTTTGTCTGACTTATTTCACTTAAAATAATGCCCTCAAGTTCCATCTATGTTGTCATGAATAGTAAGATTTCATTCTATTTTATGGCTGAGTAATATTCCATTGTGTGTATACCATACCTTCTTTTTCCATTCTTCTGTTGGTGGACACAGGTTGTTTCCATGTTTTGGCTATTATAAATAATGCTGCAATGAACATGGGATAGCATCCATCTCTTTAAATTAGTATTTTCATCCTTTAAATTTTTTATGTTGTATTTTCATTGTTTTATATATTTTATGATTTTCCTTGAAACTTCCTCTTTGAACCATAAATTATTTGGGAGTGTATTGCTTAGTTTCCAAGTATATACAGATTTTCCAGTTATTTTTCCACTATTGATTTCTTGTTTTTATTTCACTGTGGTCAAAAATCACATTCTGTATGATTTCAATTCTTTTAAATTTGTTGAAGTTTGTCTTATGAGCCAGGATATGGTCTATATCAGTTCCATGGACATTTGAAAAAAATGTGTATTTTGCTGTTGTTGGGTGGAATGTTGTATAAATGTTGATTATATCCTGTTGGTTGATGGTGTTCTTACCATGTTTTTAAATGGGTCTCTTTGTACAATTTTTTTTAGTAGATGCATAAGTATTGCATTATATGTACATAACTTATCACTATCTATTGGTATCAACATTTTACCAGTTTGAGTGATATCATTATCACTAGTTTGAGCGACTATCATTATACTTCTCTTTATGTTCCTTTACTGTCTCCCATTTATAGTATAATTGTCTTAAGTATTTCCTCTACACACATTGAGGACCAACCATATCAATGTTATAATTGTTGCTTCAACTGCCAAATATAATTCTAAACATTCAAAGAGAAGGAAAATCTATTGTATTTACCCCTATTTGTGTTGTTCTTTCTCCCTTCCTGATGTTCCAAGATTTTTTCTTCTGTTTTTTTTTTTTTTTTTCCCTCCTGTTTAGAGGACTTCCTTTAGTCATTCTTTCAATGTAAGTCTTGGGCAAAAAATTCTATTAGTTTTTTCATTTGAGAATGCTTTGATTTGTCTTCAATTCTGATGGATATTTTTGCTGAATATAGAATTGTGAGTTAACCATATTTTTCTCTTAGCATTTAGAAAATATTATGCCACTTTCTTCTGGCCCCTGTGGTTTCTGCTGAGAAATATGCTGTCATTCCAATTGTTTTTCCCCACAAGTAGGGTGTTATTTTTCTCTCACTGCTTTCAAGACTTTGTTCTTTGTCTTTATTTTTCCAAAGTTTGACTATAATGAGTTTTTTTTTTTTTTTAGATTTTATTTGAGAGAGAGAGAGAGCACACGAGAGGGGGGAGGGTCAGAGGGAGAAGCAGACTCCCTGCCGAGCAGGGAGCCCGATGCGGGACTCGATCCAGGGACTCCAGGATCATGACCTGAGCCAAAGGCAGTCGCTTAACCCACTGAGCCACCCAGGCGCCCCTATAATGAGTTTTGACATGAATTTCTTGAAATTTATCCTGTTTTGAGGGTCACGCAGTTTTTTGAATCTTTAAGTTTATATCTTTTACCAAATTTGGAAATTTTCAGTCATTTTTTTTTTTTTAATACCTTTTTAGCCTTGCTCTTCTCCTCTCTTCCTGGGACTCCAGTGACATGGATGTTATTTTTTTGTTATTGTCCCATCATCTCTGAGGTTCTCTTCATTTTTTTTAAGTCTATTTTCTCTCTGTTGTTCAGATTGGGTAATAATTTCTACTGTTTTTTTTTTTTTTAAGATTTTATTTTTAAGTACTCTCTACACCCAACATGGGGTTCAAACCCACAACCTTAAGATCAAGAGTTGCATGCTCCATTGACCGAGCCAGCCAGGCACCCTACTGTTCTATTTTCAAGTTCCCTGATTCTTACTTTAGTCCCTTCCATTCTGCTGCTGAATCCATCCACTGAATTTTTAATTTTGGTTACTGTATTTTTTAGTTCTAAAATTTCCATTTGGTTCTTCTTTACCTGCTCTTATTTGCTAAAAGTTTCTGCTTTTTCATTTGTTTCAAGTGTGTTTGTAATTGTTTATTGAAGCATTTCTATTACGGCTCCTATAAAATCTTTATCAGATCGTTCTAACGTGTGTCATCTTGGTTGATTGTCTTTCCTTATCAAGATGAATTTTTCCCTGGTTCTCCGTATAAGGAATGATTTTCAACTGAAATGTGGACATTTTGCAATTTCATTACAGGACTGGATCTTATTTAAATCTTCTGTTAGAGTAGGTTTCTGACACTGCTGGAAATTCGGGCTCCCCACTATGCCTCTATTGATGCCACCCTGTCTGAGATCATCAGAGGTGTGTTGTTACTCTGTGGGGCTTCCACTTATGCAAGAAAAAGGGTGGTCTCCTTATCAATGTGTGGTGGTGAAAGTTCTGACTCCATTAGGCTTCTCTGACACCATTCCACTTGAGAGTGTGGTAGCTGTGTTGCTATGGGGTGGGATTGTGAGACCAGGCTTCCTATGTGATTTTCATTGACAATGCAAAGTGGGGGACTTCACAAAAAATGTTCAACTTTATTGAAGGAGAAGGAAGAGGGGGACTAAATGGAGAAACATACTGTTCTCTTAGATGAGAAAACTCAATATTGAAAGATATATGAATATTTTAGAACTTCACAAATTTATCTAAACATTTATTTGAAACAATAAAAGGATAAAAATAGCCATGAAAGAAGAGTAATCATAAGGGAATTGACCACTAAATGTTAAAATGTATTATAAAGCTGTAATGATAGCAATGAGGCATTGATGTAATAATATGCAGAAAGATCAATGGAACAGAAATAGGTAGTCCAGAAATATATACAGGAGTTTGCTACATTCTAAAAGTGGCATTTCAGAAAGAATAGATTATTCAATACAAGTGTTTGGGCAACTGCTAACCATTCAGATGTAAACATTTGATGACAAATGTTATCTCACACTGTATATATAAATTTATTTGGAAATAATATATAAGAAAAAAACCCACAAAAGTTGTTAGAAAAAATACACAAACCTTTATATAATCTCAGGGTAGGAACGACCATTCTATGCATGACAGATATATAAAAAGATCCTACAAATCAGTAAGAACAAGACAAGGCTTCAATACACAGTTAGATGAAGGATATGAATAGACATCGCACAGAAAAAAGAAATAAAAATTGCCATACAGAGTTTTAATTACCTGGCAGAGACCAACGTGGGAGCTCGATCTCACGACCCTGTGATCACGTCCTGAGCCGAAACCAAGAGTTAGACACTTAACTGACTGAGCCACCCAGGTGCCCCTAGACTGTGCTTTTTGAACAAATAAAATTATCAGATAAAATTATCAAATCATCTGGCTCGTAGAGAGTATAGCATTTGGATAGAGTTGCCAGGTAAAATTCAGGACATATGGGACAAAAAAAATTTTTTTTTAAGATTTTATTTATTTATTTGACTGACAGAAAGAGACAGCGAGAGAGGGAACACAAGCAGGGGGAGTGGGAGAGGGAGAAGCAGGCTTCCGGCTGAGCAGGGAGCCCGATGTGGCGCTCGATCCCAGGACCCTGGGACCATGACCTGAGCCGAAGGCAGACGCTTAACGATTGAGCCACCCACGAGCCCCGATATGGGACATACTTAGACTAAAATATGATTGTTTGTCTGAAATTCCAATTTAACTGGGTATCCTGTGCTTTTATTTGCTAAATCTGGCAACTCTAAATGTGAAGAGCCCACTACTAGTGTTTTGGGGTATGTGTTTGATGGGGAGGATGTGTTTGATGGGGAGGATGGCATGTAAATGGGGGTTTCCTTATAGTTGGAGGGTACTTAGGGCACTGCATTATGAAAGTACCCTGTTCCAAAATTGGGATTAGTACATTATGGCAACCCAGAGTTAAGAATAAATGAATATTTAATGAAAGTGGCATATGAATTGGGTCATGAAGGATGGTGGATTTCTCAGGAATATTATCCAAGTATATAACATAATATGTTGGACATAATCCCTGTCTGCTCCACTTACTATTCCCATAATTCCTGTTTTATGATTTGTTTTTTTCAAGTCACTCATGCACACTGATTCACTGATGTCTCAGAGCCTCCCTCTATCAAGCTGGCCTGTGACTAAGCCGATGGGGGTTGAGTCCACAGGACTAACACACTTGGTGCTTTCAGGCTAAAAGGGAAGGAGCTGGGCCAGGAGGAGCCATGCTGAGTTGGTGTTTTTCTGGGAGTAAAGTCTCCTCTTAGGAAGGTGAATGAGCTCTTTTCTCGCCTTGCTCCACACGTCACCTTTACCTGGTCCCTTAGTGGAGAGTGTATCCTCTCCCCTTTGACAGCTTATTGTCACAGGATGATTTGCTCCCAGTTGTTAAATAGTGTGACACTTGAGAGTCACCACCTCATGCCCTTTTCATTAAAAAACAAACAAACAAACAAAAAAAAACCCAAAAAAAGCCAAAACCCTTAAATACAAACATTGAGACTCAGTTTCTATCTAAGAAAGGTCTGGAAATTTGCTGCAAATTTAAAACTAATGAACCTGGGAGAATGGGATTAAGAGATTAGGGACTGAGAGTGGGGTAGGCACTTTTACTTTTCATACCTTATACACGTTTGTATTGCATGCAAAAAAAAAATCTTTTTACAAAGAGAATGTAATGATTGATAGGTCAGTAACAAAGCAGTAAAATTAGAGACCAAATTCTAAACTAAAAGCCACTCCCAAACACAATTATTTTCATTCATTTTGAAATACTGCATTTCCCATGCACACACAGGGCACAGCTATAGTTATAAAATGTATGCAACTTTATATTCTGCTGTGTTGCTCACAATTGTACCACAGCTGTTTCTCTACATTGCTATAAATTCTAAGACTCACTAGAAGTATGGACTTTGAGTTACCAGTGACTTGCATCACCAAATGGTCTTCCTTGACCAGCGGAGGAAGGTGGGGGGAGGTGTTCCTTTTTTTTCATCTGGAAAATGAGGCGCTGGAAGTAGGTTTTCTCTGGGGTCCCTTCCAGGTGTCATCTATTATCTTCATGAAGCACATCATAAATAATGACCCTTTGGACATAATTCTTTGTAAATCTTTATTTAATCCGCCAGCTTTTCTGTTGTAAGATCGCTTGGCATAACGCAGCTCATCTATCCTCATGATAGATACTTGGTGGTAGATATAATTTTCGCTTTCGTAGATGGAGAAACTGAGTCCGGAGGTGTGGGATGATTTACCACAGCGTTGGCTTCTTATCAGGTCAGCCCTGGGATTCGGCTTCTCCGTGTTACAGGTGATGGATAGCAGACGAGATCTCCGAAGAGCAGACAATACGAGGCGGCTTAGGTATGATTATTAAATAGATCCATCATGCTCCTGTCATCTCCATTTTTTCTCCTCTTTAGATTCCCAGTCACTCTTTTTCTGTGGCATTTCTTTGGGACATATTCATGAATGGACCCTTGGAACCAACACACACACACACACACACACACACACGACAATTTGGTCACACCTACAAGGTCTATAAAGCCAAAGGGAGCCTGCAAAAGGATCTGTAGATAAAAAGTCCGGTATCTGGGCAGGTAACACCCAATTACAACAGAGCAGTGTTGACTTACACTTTTCCTTATCGGGGGAATCAGGTATTTGTGTAAATCAGAAAAGGATTTGATGGATACTACTCCATTGGAGTTTCCAGCCAAAGGACAGGTTTGGTTAAACAAAATATATATTCTCCTTATCTACAGTGGCGACTATCATGCAACTCCCTGTCTCCCTTCTCCTCCGAGCCTTATAAAAACGAGGGCCTTATCTAGAGTTTTCTAAGAGCCTAATGTCTAGCAGGGTCTGTGCTAAAATCACTCTGACAACGCTGCAGCCCAGGCTCAGCTTGAGCCATTCAGGCAGACAGATGATCTTTCCTTATCTCCAATTGTCCTGGCCATAAATGTCTTTTTCTTAAGATGCGTGTTTAGACTACCCCAGGGGAAAAGAACAGGTACCATCTCACTCGATGGGAGAAGATCTGGAGACTTGCTCTGTGGCGTTCAAGGACGGTGGTGGGAAAGAGCACAACTCGGAGGAGGACGAGGCGGTGGGACAACATGGCCACCATCGCATCCAGAAACGAGAATGCCTGAAACAATGATGAGATGGGGAGCCCCGGGCAGGGCAGGAAGTCTGAGTTTGGGTAATAAAGACATAGGGATCCGGGACAGACAAGACAGGGGAAGAGGGTCAAAGTGGCGAGAGCGACTTGCATTAGGCAAGACGAAGTTGCTGAGATGTTGGGGCCCTTCTGGAAAAAGCTGGTGGCCTCTCAGGCTTGGTGTCAGGCAATAGCTGGGGGCAGTGAGCGGACACAGCCCGGTGGAGTCAGAGACCTGCATGAAGCTCTGACCTGCTGGGAGGCCTTGAACAAGGCCCTCTCCCTCTCTGGGCTCCAGAATTGGTCTAGGAGCATGCTCCATGGTGCCTGGTGCCCCGAGGCGCAGGAAGGCAGCAACCGGGGCGTGCATTGCTTGGGCTCAAGCTGCGTGGCCCCGGAGCTCACACAGGGGAATACTAATCCGCCTTGAGCTTTTTCCACGGATCCAACTTGAGTTTGCCTCTCTTCTGGCTTATAGGCGCGCTTGGTTTTTTGGATACAAGTAATGAGCTTATCACAGTGAAAACCCTGGGGCAGCCCAGAGTCACCCCAAGAGCATCCTATGAGAACTAGAACAGCATCTCCACCTTTCCCCCAAAGAGGGGTGTCCAATCTCATGCTTCAGATGACCCAGTGACACAGATGCCTCTCTCTTCCTGGGAAAACCGCTTCAGAACTAGACTGGCCAGTTTGCATCTTCCTTCCAGCTACTTAGTCTAAATATGGTTCCCCTTCTTAGTTTTGATTTGCATTTCCCTAATAGTGATGCAGAGCATCTTTTCAGGTTCTTATTGGCCTTTCTTATGTCTTCTTTAGACAAATGTCCATTCAAGTCCTCTGCTCAGTTTTTAATGGGGTTATTTGTTTTTTTCTGTTATTACTAAGTTGTAGAAATTCTTTTTTTTTTTTAAGATTTTATTTTTAAGTAAGCTCTACGCCCAATATGGGGCTCAAACTCACTACCCTGAGGTCAAGAGTCGCAAGCTCTACCACTGACTCAGCCAGCCAGGTGCTCCTTATTGTCGAAATTCTATAGATATTCCGGGTATTAGCCTCTTATGAGATATAGGATTTGCAAATATTTCCTCCGTTCTGTAGGTTCCTTTTTCAGTCTATGGATTGTGTCCTTGGATGCACAGAAGTTTTAAAGTTTGATATAGTCCAATTTCTTTTTCTCTTTTGTTGACTGTGCCTTTAGTACCATCCTTTCTTAGTTTAAAGCCATTCTTTCTGGTCCTGGTAAGGCAATCAGGGCTCGGAACATTGACCCAGCTTGGAGAGAGAAGCATTCTGTCATGTATCTCCTCGACATTTATGTAGGGTACTTGGAGGGACCAGATGGTGACAATCCAGGACTGTCCTCTCTCCAAAGCCACGGGCAAAATTTGAGATTCACTCTCCTTGTTTATTTACTCTCTGCTCAGCCAGCTCAGCCTTATTTCAACTATGCTGTCATCTTTCGCCCCAAAGCCACAATTTTCTGGATTTTGGGACCTCTTGCTTTCCTGAGAGACACACAGCATAGAGACCACACTTGTGGACAACTTCAGGGTCCTTATGGTGTCCAATGGAAGGACTATGAGACGTGGACTGGTCTTGGAGAGCCAGGGACACAGGGATTTTCATGAACATGGGGCCCCACACAGTGGGGGAGAACAGAGCGTCATAGCCCTGTCTCTCCCTGGCCCTACAGCTCCTGGGGTATGCGCGTGTGCATGCGTGTGTGCGTGCGTGTCTGTGAGATGAGAGAGAGAGAAAGGGAACGCTTGTAGCTACTTTGTTCCTTCGCCAGGGAGGAGACAGACCCTTCTGTTCATATTTGGGCCAGAATCTGCCTTTTCCTTTTAAGGCTGACTCTGGTTTGAGAACTCTCTGACTATTTTGTTCAACTTCAGGTACCAGCCTGTAATTCATTTTGTTTTTACTACGAAAAATTCTATTTTAACTATTAAATTAAGTCACACTCACTGGACAAATTGTGGAAAATATAAACATACAAGGAAGAAAACAGGAGCCAGTGGTAAAACCTCTGTTGAGATGTCGCCTCACATTACCTTCTGATGTATTTCTCTCTAGGTTTGGTAGAGGGAGAAGTGGGTGGGTATGCAGAAAGACAGTTAGATAGACAGACAGACAGAGCTGCATAAGTAGGTGTGTATTTTCATAGTTGATGTCGTTCTATATTTCATTCCTTCTCTCTCTTCAGACCTCCACACCTCCTCCCCTTCCTCTCTCTCAGCTTCTTCTTATCTCTTCGAGAAAACGGAAGCCATCCATGGGCTCCTACCCCGACATCCACACACCCAGCTCTCTCGGGGCCTGTCTGTGACCCTCCTTCCCATCTGCGTGTGGCCACACTGCCCTTGCTCTTCTGGAAGGCCACTCTCTCCTCTCCTGTGGACTGGACCCCATTCCTTCCCGATGGTCAAGGGGTGGCTCTTACAAACCTCCCCTCTCTCCTTTGACTCACTCATTCTTTCTCTCCTTCTGGATCATTCCTGCCACCATCAGCCAAAGAAGAATAGCTGCCTTCTTTCAAAACTAAAACCATGCACATTCTATGAAGGAGGAGTAGGTGCATTCAGTTGTAGTATAAGGTGCACTGAGGTTGTGGGAGGTGATTCTGGAAGGGGAGGCTGGCTTCGAGTGCTTTATTGTAGAAAAGATAAGGAATCATTTAGGGTTTTGGGGGAAGGGGGCCATAGAGGCTTCCTGTGTTGGCTTGCTGAGGTTGTTTGGCAGCAGTGAGGAGGGGTGGGGAGAGCCATTGGGTGGTTGGTGTCCCAGCCCTGGCCAGAGATGATCAGATCCCCAGTGATGGAAGTAGCTTGGAACCCAGGAGAAGTGCTCTGCAAGAGACCCGGTCTACTATGAATTTTTGTCATGAAAATAGGTTGGATATGAGTGGAGAAGGAGTGAGGAGCAAAAGATACCTCCAGCAGTGGGACAGAATGTTTATGAAAATGGGGTTCTCTCCCTTTTAAAAGTAGGCCTGAGAGGAAGATGAAAAGTCAGGTGGTTTCTAAAATGTGAAGGTGAGAAGCTGGTTCTGGAATGCTCCCACCAGGGAGAGAAGCAATGAGGGTTTTGTCAGCTGGGCCTTTCCAAGAGTTGGCTGGGTTGACTGACAGGGGGTGAGAGATCGGAAGGGCTCTCTGCACGCCAGGGGCTGGCCCTGCCGTTCTGCCAGTGGGGTCTCCTCCCGGGGGGAGCAGGGGCAGGTGGTGCATGGTGACGCATGGTGCTGAGGAGGTCGGGAGGATGCTTCTGGGGAAGGGCCTTTAGTTTGATTCTCCTTCACTTACAGACAAGGTGAGAAGGGTGCCATAGAGGGGGTTTGTTGGGGAAGCAAGAAAAGGATCTTGGTGGAGGGAGAAGTCTAGGATCCAGGAGGGAATATGGGTGGTGGGGAGGGCTTATGGTGAGGACTGGGGGCAGCTCTGGACACTTCCGAGTAACCGGGCAGCTGGGAGTGAGAAGGTGGGAGATGGAATAGGAGGTGGGAGATGGAGAAGAGTCCAGAAGACATCACTCGGGGAGGAAGTCCTTTTGCAAGCAGACAAGAAGGGCCCGGAGGGGAGCTGTTGAGCTCTGCAAGGCCTCTTGGGTTCCTCTCTTTATTCAGGTGAAAGGTGATATTTTCACTTCTGAACTTGGAAAGTAGGACCCCTCCCAACCTCGTCCCTGAAAAGGGAGCACCAACGGCCGATTGGTTATTTCTTTCTAATCCTGTAGTTTTATGGGGCCGTAAATGAGGGCAGCAGGGAACTAAAGAAAAAGGTGTAGCCAAGACAAATAGCAGAGTCCTTGCCCATGTGGCACTTGCAGTCTAAAGGTGTGCATGATGCAATCTCATGACCGCGTGTGTTCCCAGGAGCTCAGGTGAAGCTGCCCTGGGCAGCCTGGGGCGGCCAGGACGTAGTTGGGAGGGACACGTGGCCTCAACCCACAAGGAATGACCGGAGCAGTGAGGGGACAAATGGCAGGTCGGTGCAGGTGGGCACGGGCAGGGGGCAGGACGGTGGAGTAGCTGGGATGAAGCAGGGTGGGAGGGACCCAGAGGTCATCTTTATTTTGGAGAAGCTTTGGTTTGGGGGTTGTAGTTGAGTGGAGAGGACCAGGGAGCAGAAGACTCAAGGCCAGCAGGTGCCCAGCTGTATGGCAGAAGTGATCAAGAGCCCTTAGCCCCACACGGCAGTTGCCGATTCTGGATGCCTTCCCTGGGGGCACCAGCCCTGGGGAGTTTGGGGATGTGTTGAACCCTGATGAGAAGAAGGCCTGTGCAACTGTGATAGGGAAGCATGCCCCCCCCAAAAAACAAGCTAGTGAGAAGTGATCTGGACATTTGGGGACTTCAACAAGATCTAGAAGTGTAGAAATAGAGAAGAGGATGTCCCCCTCACATGCGGTCCATGGGGAGAGAGGTCAGCATGGGTTTGTTAGCAGTTTTCTATTGTGGGCCAGTTGGTGTTGGGTTCCTCAGCAGAGAGGGGTGACTTACTAGGCCTTGACACGTTGTGCAAAGGATCTTATAATCTGCACCTTCCACCTTGAAGATGTCATGCTGAGTGAAATAAGCCAACCATAAAAGGACAAACGCTATATGAGTCCACTTACATGAGGTTCCTGGAGCAGTCAAATCCACAGAGAAAGGAAGTAGATTGGGGGCTGCCAGGGGCTAGGGGAAGGGGGGTGAGGAGTTCGTGTTTACTGGGCCAGAGTTTCAGTTTGGGAAGACAAAAAAGTTCTAGAGATGAATGGTGCTGAGGGTTGCACGACAATGCGAGTGTACTTAATGCAGTTGAATAATACACTTAAAAATAGTTAAGATAGTACATCTTATGTAGAGCTTACATTTTTATTTATTTTATTTTTTTAAAGATTTTATTTATTTATTTGACAGAGAGAGAGAGAGAGCGCACAAGCAGGGGCAGAGGGAGAGGGAGAAGCAGAGGTTCCCTGCCAGGACCCCGGGATCATGACCTGAGCCCCAAGGCAGACGCTTAACCGACGGAGCCACCCAGGTGCCCTGCTTACATTTTTAAATGCACTTAAAAATCCGAAAAGCACTCGGCATGGACTTCCTTTGTATCATTCTGGTTCTGATCTTGATTTTGTTCTCTGAGCCAGTGGATGGTGGCTGATGGGGAGTCAGGCAGTCCTTCACCATCTGGTCATAATACATGGATAAACCCTACCCTGTTTCCAAGTCAGTCTCCTCTGCGTGGGGGGCAAACCTCTGGAGCTTGCTCACCTCTGGGAGAAAGATGGAAGTCCAGCCCTGAACCTGCAGAGTGGAGGCCCAGGGTATGAAGCCACAGCATCCCCTCACTCCTGCCCTGCCCTCCCCCGCAGCAAAGACGCGGAGAAATGGAAGTAGATGGTGCTGGTGAGAAGCAGATGGCCGTTTCGAAGCATGGTTTTTGGAGTCTGACATGTCTAGGTTTGCATCTCCATCATTAATGGGCAACCGGCTAACCCCCTGTAAGCCTTAGCTTCCTAATCTCTAAAATGGTCTCGGGATTATACATCCCTCAGGATTTGGAGAGTTCTGTAATATAAAGTATATAAAACACGGAGCGAGGTGCTTGCACAGAGGAGCTGCTGAACCCATGCTACTTCCCTTCCTTAGCCACCTCCCTTGCTTTTTAATGGTGTATGTCTTAGGGGGTTCAAGCTGATGTAACAGAATACCATAGACTGAGTGTCTTAAACAACAGGCGTTTCTTTCTCTCAGTTCTAGGGGCTGGGAAGTCCAAGATCATGGTGCCAGCAGGTTCGCTCTCTGGTGAAGACCCACTTTCTCATAGACAGCTGTCTTCTTGTTTTGTCTTCATATGGCTGAAGGGGTGAGGGAGCTCTGTGGGGTCTCTTTTATAAGGGTACTAATCCTGCTTATCACTTCCCAGAGGCCCCACCTCTGCATACCATCACTTTGGGGGTTAGGATTTCAACATATGAATTTTGAGGGAATACAAACATGCAGATCATAGCAGTATAATTTAAGAACTACACAGAAAGCTCCTTCCTTTCCCTTGAGATTTTTAAGAAGAGGGCAGATGTCCTTCTGCCATGGAGTTTGGAGGGAGGGCAAGGACAGAATGTCTTCTGCAGGTCCTTTGACCCTAAAATCCGGATTTTCACAGGGGTGACTTTTCTATGTGTGAGGCTTCTTCCGGATGTCTTTTTCTGATTGTGTTTATGAATATCTCTGTGAAAATCCCACGTTCCACCAATGAGCAGCAGGTTTATTTTTTAGCCAATCAGCAGTCGAGGTGAAGACCTTGTAATAGTCCTCGGCTCATAGCCAGCCATTAGCCGCTGAGGCCCAGGGTTTGGTGGCCATCAGGACAGGTGTCTGACCCTCCTGCAGTCAGGTCAAAGTGACCTCCAACCAGCTCCAGGCCAGAAGCTAAACAAGATGAAGCGGGAAGTATTAAGTCATCTGGATTTTGTTTTATATGATGTAAAACATCTGGGCACTAGGAACCAGACAGAAATTGGGAGTCCAGCAGAAAAATGCATCGGAAGGCTGAACTTTCCAACTTTTCACCAGCATAAGTAGGGAGAGATTGGAAGCGATACTAAGGTAAAAAAAGGCTGAGGGAACAGAAAATAATGAGAGGACGTGGAAAAATTTGGGCTCTTGTGCATTATTGGTGGGAATATAAAATGGGGCAGCCATTGTGGCAAGTTCCTCAAAAACAGTTAAGCACCGAATTGCTATTTGATCCAGAAATTCCACTTTGGGGCATATATCCAAAAAAAGTTGAAAATTGGGACACCTGGGTGGCTCAGTCGGTTAAGCTTCTGCCTTCGGCTCAGGTCATGATCCCAGGGTCTTGGGATCAAGCCCCGCATCAGGCTCCCTGCTCAGCGGGGAGTCTGCTTCTCCCTCTCCCCCACTTGTGTTCCCTCTCTCGCTGTGTCTCTCTCCATCAAATAAATAAAATCTTAAAAAAATTGAAAATTATTCATGCACCCATGTTCAGAGCAGCATTATTCACAATTGCCAAAAGGTGGAAGCAACCCATGCGTCCATCAGTGGATGAGTGGTTAAACGAAACGTGGTCTGCCCATACAATGGCATATTATTCAGCCTTAAAGAGCAAGCACGTTCTGACATAGACTCCGACATGGATGAACCTCGAGGACATGAAGCTGAGTGAAGTAAGCCAGTCACGAAAAGACAAATAGCGTATGATTCCACTCACATGACGTATCTAGAATGGTCAAGTTCATGGAATTTAGAAAATAGAACGGTGGGTGCCAGGGGCTGCAGGGAGGAGCGAGTGAGAGGTTGTTGTTTAATGGATTTAGAGTTTCAGTTCAGAAAGATAAAAAGAGGTCTGGAGATGGATGCTGGTCATGGTTGCACAACAGTGAATGCTACTGAACTGTATACTTACAAGGGGTTCAGAGGGTAGGTTTTAGGCTATGTATGTATTTTACCACAGTTAATTAAAAAAAAATAGAGCTGAGGCCATGGATTGGTGCAGAATTTACTCAGGTGGTTGGAAGGGATGTGTGGCCTCCGTTCTTAAGGAATGGCTGATGGAGGGTCGTCTCCCTAGAGAAGGTGCAGGTGAACACAGGCAGGGAGCGAGGCAGTGGCATTTGTGAGGGGCAGGGTGGGGAAGGACCCAAAGTTCAACTCCTTTGTTTTAGAGAGGTAAAGGGAGGGATTTGTGGTTGAGTGGAGGGAGCAAGGGGGCAGAAGCCTCAGTTCCCTCATCTGTAGAATGGGGTTTGTAAGCCATCTTCCTTACCATGGTCCTTAGGACACAGGTCCTCTAGGCTTTTGACGTGTGGCTCATCCCCTGGCTCCAGTCCTGGGAGGAGTTCACCAGCACAATCCTCAGTAGGATTTCTGGGGGACGGGAGAGGATGTGGGCAGAGCCCCGGGGCTGATGCTGCCATCGATCAGTCTGGATTCTCTCTGGTCTCCCTCGAAACTCTGTATCATCCCACCCACCTGCCCACCTTCTGCTCTCAGGTTCCTGGTCTGCCACCCTCTTTTACTGTCTCCTGCTGGACGCTGCTCCTCTTCCTTCAGGCCCCAAGCAGCAGAGAAATATCCCTTTTGTGTGAGGCTGACTTTTCCCGAAGGCCTGGGTGCCAGAGAAGGGATGGATGTTCATCTCTCAGGACAGCCCAGCAGACACACTTAAATGTGACATTGGACAGTATTGTTCTGGGGTTCTGTGGCTCCCTCACAAGAGAATTTTCCCTCAAGAGAATTTAGCACCAACTGCCATGTTGTACCCCCTCTCCTCAGAACCTCCTCCTGCTCTCACCTCTGCTCCTGCCCAGACTCTTTATTTCCTCCTTGTCAGACTGCCCGGAAACTCAAAATTCCTCTCATCTTTCCATGCACGGCAGGCCAGCAGCTCTATGTCTGGCTGCCACGCTTCCTGAGGGCTGGGGTTGGGGATGTGGCAGGTGCTGCTCGCCTTTCTCTTCTGAGAAGCCCCCGTCAGTTGTCTCCTGAGAAGGAAAGGAGGTGATGTAGGTGTGCAATGAGGCTTAGACACAAGCAACGAGCCTCCTCATTGACCCTGACTGTGGGGCTGCTTCCCTGATGAGTGGGGCTCAGGGGCCGTAGCAGCAGGGCGGGTGCACGGGTGAAGGGGCCAGGACAGCCCCCGTGCTCTGGACAGCACAGGAGATGGGCTCTGTCCCGAAGCCCTGGGGATCGGTTCCCAGGGGTGGAGGCCGAAGCCCCGGAGGGAGAGCTCAACTGCCACGTGTGCAGAAAGACCCTGATTCCGCATGTTCCATGTTGGTTCTGGGTTTCGAGGTGAGGGAGGTGCTGTCGCATTGGAATGAGGAGGTCAGGTCTCAAGTGGCCCAGGAATCCTGGTTCTGCCCCACTTCAGCTGGGCCACTGGGCAAGTTAGCCTCTCTTTCTCTTCTGTGAAGCGTAGAGCTAATAATGGTCTACCTTATGGGGCTGTTGCAAGGAGTCAGTGAGATACAGTGGACAAAAGTGTTTGGTGTCCAGGAAGTGCTCAGCGGGACTCAGGGGCTGGCATGACGGATGGCTATCACGATGGTTGTGCCCAGGTGCCTGGGCTGAAGAATGTGCGGCCGTGTAGCGAGGCCAGATAGGTCGTGTCACCAGGGAAGTCCAGCCCGGCTGCACTGTACCACTTCCGTCCTGTTTCTGAGAACACGCGGAACACAGATCTGACTCCTCCGCAGCCCTGCCTCCCTGCCTCCCCTCTGCCTTCTCCCTGTAGGAGGCTGAAGTGAGTGGAGGGTGGCTGGAGAGGCTCCAGGCTTGGTTCCAGGGAAGCTGTTCAAGAGTTGGGGTTGCGTGGGGAGCAGGGCCAGCCAGGAGACCCTGGCAGGTGATTTGGGGTGGGGGAGTGGGGCCAGGTGTTAGGCTGTCGTTGCCAAGGAGCCGGACTGAAGTGAGGAGGCTGTTAGGCACTGCGATGGACATTTGTGAATCTCCCTTGGAAGATCGAAGCAAAAGGAGACAGATGCCTGCCTTTGGGGGTAGGTTCAGAAATCCCGGTTCCTGTTGTAGGGAGGTGGCCAGGATGATGTCCCAAGTCCTTTGATTTTATTTAAAGCGCAGCAAAAGATACTCCCTGCCATTGGGCACCATCCCTGAGACAAGGCGGGTGCGGGGATGTGGACCAAGAGAGACTTCCCAGAAGAAGAGGTGGGTTCTGAAGGATGAATAGGAGTTTGAAAGTTGGATGATGCCAGAGGAGGGCATCCTGGACGCAGAGACCAGGGTCCGCTAATGTGTTTGGTGACCTAGCCCCCCCTTCTGCTCCTGTTACCCTGGCACTGTGTGCGGCAGCCTGCGTTCCCCTAGGCCTGCTGCTTTACCGCCGGCTGCTGGGACCCGGTCTGTTGTGCCTGGCCGTGTCACCAGGGTTGTTTCAATGGCAGTGCTCTCTGGAAAAGGGTACCGACATCCCTTTCCGCCTTATAATCTGCACATTCTGATGCTGGAGGCCTTGGGGAGGAGTGGAAGGTCCGTGGGCAGAAAGGAAGGGCAGGAAATCATACCATATGAATACAGGTGCCTCTACAAAGGGACACGCAGAGACTTTTTGGGCTGATGAATATGTTCATTCTTGCAACTCTGGTGATGGTCTCATACATGTGTCAAAACCCATCAAATTGTAGGGGCGCCTGGGTGGTTCGGTTGGTTAAGTGTCTGCCTTTGGCTCAGATCATGATCTCAGGGTTCTGGGATCCAGCCCCGAGGGGGCTCTCCAGTCAGTGGGGAATCTGCTTCTCCCTCTCTCTCTGCCCCTCGCCTTTGCTCATTCGCACGTGCATGCGCACGCTCGCTCTCTCTCAAATAAATAAATGAAATCTTAAAAACAAACTCATCAAATTGTATACTTAAATGGTGCAGCTTATTATATAGGGGTTATGCTTCCATAAAGCTGTTAAAAAAGAGTTTATTCGTGTCTCAAAATTTTTGGTTGATTTTTTACATGTCTATTTTTCAGTGTAAAACTAATACAGGATCACCAGAGAAATTTAGAAATTCATGAAAGCAGGAAAAACAAAGTAAATCACAATCTGTTTGTTTTTGTCTTTTTGGTGAGGAGATCATTATTACCAAAACCAAAATATGTACCTGAGGCTCACTGGTGAGCAAGGCTCCTGCATCAGTGGACCAAGATGCTCAGTCGTATTGAGTGGAGAGTCCCCTGAGGCCTGTGTCCTGCAAATGTCGTCCTGCAAATGTCCTTCTGCTCTCCCACCCCGAGATTCTGGCCTAGTAAGTCTGAGATGGAGATCTGGAACCTGAGTTTAAAGCCAGGGGACACCTGGGTGGCTCAGTCAGTTAAGCATCTGCCTTTGACTCAGGTCATGATCCCGGGGTCCTGGGATCAAGCCCTGCATCAGGGTCTCTGCTCAGTGGGGAGTCTGCTTCTCTCTCTGCCCCTCATGCTTGCACTCTCTCTCTCTCTCATAAATAATATCTTTAAAAAAAAAAAGCACCGTATTCCCAGGAAACTCTGATCAAGGCAGTCCACAGCCTAATTTTTGAGAAATGCTAAAATAAAGAGTGAATCACAAAGCCCTGATAGTCCTCAATCTTTTCTCCTTTAGTGCCAACCATAGTAGTAATACCCCAGATACAGTGATGGGATCACAGCTATGTGGTGAGAGAGAACTGGCTGATTCCAGTCTTTTTTTTTTTTTTTTAAAGATTTTATTTATTTATTTGACAGAGAGAGGGACAGCGAGAGAGGGA
This sequence comes from Leptonychotes weddellii, assembly GCF_054177405.1. Classification (NCBI taxonomy): domain Eukaryota; kingdom Metazoa; phylum Chordata; class Mammalia; order Carnivora; family Phocidae; genus Leptonychotes; species Leptonychotes weddellii. The sequence continues at coordinate 44,517,806 of NC_138370.1, read as the reverse complement.
ACACAAGCAGGGGGAGTGGGAGAGGGAGAAGCAGGCTCCCCGCCGAGCAGGGAGCCCGATGCGGGGCTCGATCCCAGGACCCTGGGATCATGACCTGAGCCGAAGGCAGACACCTAACGACTGAGCCACCCAGGCGCCCCTGATTCCAGTCTTAAGAAGCCTTGTAGTAGCAGCAGAAGTAGTATTAATAGTAACAGCAATATTAATGGTGCTCACATTTTTTAAAGATTTATTTATTTGAGAGAGACAGACAGACAGCACGTGTGGGAGGGGCAGAAGGAGAGAGACTCTCAAGCAGACTCCCCCCTGAGCATGGAGCCCAACACAGGGCTCGATCTCACAACCCCAAGATCATAACCTGAGCTGAAACCAAGAGTCAGTTGCTCAGTAGACTGCCACCCAGGTGCTAATATTAAGGATATAATAGAAGCGCTAATACTAATGGTTATAATAGTCGTAGCAATGTTAATGGTAGCGATAATAGTAGGAATACTATTTGGTAGCAATAGTTAACATTTATTGAGCTAATGCGTCCAAGGCACTGGTTCAAGACCTCTCCATGTGTTATCTCAGTGCTAGTGGTTAAGAGCAAGTCCCCACAGTTAGATGTTTGGGTGTGAACGTCACCCTCCCACCACTAGTTCTGTAGCCTTGGATGAGTTGTTTAAAAGTCTTAAGTTTCACATGTCTCCAAAGAAGATATACAGATGGTCAACAAGTACACGAAAAGACGCTCAACATCAATAATCATTAGAGAAATGCAAGTCAAAACGACACTGAGATACCACTTCACTCACATCCATCTGGATGGCTGCCTTCAGGAAAACGGAAACTCGGTGTTGGGGAGGAGGTGGAGAAATCAGAACACTTGTGCACTGTTGGTGGGAACAGCTGGTGAAGCCGCTGTGGAGAACAGGGTGGAGGATCCTCAAAAAATCACACAAAAAGTAACCATTTGTTCCATTTCTGGGAATATACACCAAAGGATGGAGGGCAGAGACTCAAACGGCTATTTGTACACCGTGTTCATAGCATAAGTCACAATGGCCAAAAGATGGAAAAGACCCAAGTGTTAGTTGATGATATAAACAAAATGTGGTATATACGTCCAGTGGAATTCTGCTATTCAGCCTTCGCAAGGAAGGACATTCTGACACAAGCTGCAGCATGGATGAACCTTGAGGAAGTTACGCTAAGTGAAATAAGCCAGGCACCAAAAGGACAAATACTATATGATTCCACATAGATGAGGTACCAAGAGTAGTTAGACTCATGGAGACAGAGAGTAGAAAGGGAGTTGCCAGGGGCTGGAGGAAGGTGGTGAGGGGGGTTATGGTTCAACATCAGTTTGGGAAGATGAAAATGTTCTGGGGCTCCCTGGGTGGGTCAATTGGTTAAGCACCCGACTCTTGATTTCGGCTCAGGTCATGATCTCAGGGTTATGAGATCGAGCCCCGCGTTGGGCTCCGCGCTCAGCAGGGAGTCTGCTTGAGATTCTCTCTCTTTCCTCTGCCCCTCCCCCATGCCCCCTCTTAAAAAAATGCTCTGGAGATTGATGGGGGTGGTGGTTGCCCAACAGTGTGAAGGTACTTAATGCCTTTGAGCTGTACACTTAAAAATGGTTAAGATGGTAAATTTCATTTATGTGTATTTTGTAATTAAAAAAAAAAAGAGGAGAAAAACTCCTAAGTTTCAGTTTCTTCCTTTCTAAAATTGGACAAAACCCCTCCCCTACCTTCAAGGACGTGAGGGTTGAACGTGAGAACACGTCTAACAGCTGAGAAAAGCCGCCAGCCCAGAGTGAGCGGTCAGTGACGCTCACTGTTGTGATGATTGTTAGCGTCATTTTGTGGGCCGGTGCCTGGGGATGGTCAGCCCTTTTCTGGGTGACCTTAGGCACATCCTTACACATCTCTGGGCCTCAGTTTCCTCACACAGAAAAGAGGGACTGGGATCATTGCCAGGGTCCCTTTCCTCCCCTAACTGTGATGTTCTGTGCAAGCTGCCCATGGGAATCACCCTCCCAGATCCTGGAACTGACATCTCAGGGGCAGGCCTGGCCCCTTTCCTCTGCCGGCAGCGAGGGCTGAGACTGCTCTGCTGAGATTGTCAATGCTGGGGTGACGTGGGGTAAGCCAGGGTTTGTGACTCATGATCCCCCACTTGGGGAAGCCCCAGAGAAGCTCGTGTTTGATGGACCTTTCTCCTACGGGCTTATGACAGGTGGTCCTGGGATGTGCAGGCACGTGCACGCATGTGCATGGTGGGGTGTGGCCATCCACACATCAGTGTGTTGTCTGTATGAGCTGGAGGGGCGAACGCGGAGGGGAGGGGGCGCTGTGCTGAATGTCACGCCTCTCAGGGACAAAAGACAAGAGGAACCCTTACCACATTGCAGATGGCGGCATTTTTCCAGCCCTGCCTGCACACTGGGGAGGCTTATAAGAATACTGAGTCTCTCTCCCAAGGCTCTGGGATTTCATCAGTCTGGGGATGACCTGGGCTCTCAGACTTTTCAAAGCTCCCTTGGGAGGTTTGCTGTATAGCCAGGTAGAGAGTCACTGCTTCCAGGGCCGAGGAGAGGAGGCCCCAGCCCAGGCTTGCCGGGCTGGGCCTAGTCCAAGGGCTGCGTGGTGTGTGAGGGAGGCTGCCTGTAAGCTGTTTATTGCCTGCTTGAATTACTGGGTAAATATTGACCCGAGGCTCTGGTGTCCCAGGAGCTACCTGTTGTTTTCACGGGCACATCTCTGGTGCGGTGGGGACACCTGAGGCTTGGGCTCTGCCAGCCAAGAGACGGGGCAACACAGAGGCCAAGCATCTCCCTGAGGAACCGGGTGCCAGGTCCTCTGTTGGAGACTGGGCTTGGCGGGCAGGCTCACCGATGTGCAGGGGAAGACCGAGCAGTGGTCAGGCTAATGTGGCTCATATGAGTGATGAGAACTTTGGCTAGTGTTTGAAGCTGTCTCAGCCTCAGTCTCCCCATCTGTATGACAAGGATAGTGGTAGCTACCTGCAGAGTTACCGTGAGGATAAGATGGCATGCTGCACGTAACATGCCCGTCACATAGTAGTTGCTCAATAAACGGGCTTTTTTTTTTTTTTTTCCTTCTGGACTAGAGAAGCAGCTGGCTGCCTGGTCTGCGGGAAGTTGCTGCAGTCCAGCCGTCAGGTGGGTATGTTACCCAGTAAGAAGCTGATGGCCTCTGGGCTGAAGGAGACAGAACTCATTCCTGTTCTGTTCTGGGCTGACTGGTGACCTTCCATCCCCAAACTCCTATTTGGAAGTCCTAACTCTCAGTACCCAGAATGTGGCTGTGTTTGGAGATAGGGCCTTGAAGAGGCCATTGCATTAAAATGAGGTAATTGGGGTGTGCCCTAATCCAATATGACTAGTGTTTTTATAAGAAGAGGAGGTTAGAACACAGATCTGTGCAGAGGGAAGCCACGGGAGGACCCAGGGGGAAGATGTCTGTCTGCGGGCCAAGAGAAAGAGACCTCAGGAGAAACCAACCCTCCTGACACCTTGATCTTGGCCTTCCAGCCTCCAGAACAATGAGAAAATACATTTCTGCAGGTTAAGACTTCCAGCGTGTGGTATTTTGTTATGGCGGCCCTAGCAAACTCGTGCAAGTTTCCACAGCAAAACCGCTCCAGACCCTGCTCCTCACCAACCACATCGACCTTTGCCCTCTTCTCCCAACTTCTAAATCCAGGACACCCGCCCTGCCCCCCGGAATATCAGTCACTAAGTTCTAAAATCTCCCGGCTTTTCCCCTCACTATCCTAACCCCTCGGCCACCTTCTCCCTCTGCATTATTGTCCCCATGTCCTCGCGCTTGTCTCTGCTCCAGAACATCCTCTATACTAAGTTAATTTTTCAAATTCAAATGTGATCACATGATCGAGCCCCTCCCCACCTGCTTGGTCCAACCCCGGTCCTCCACTGAGGGCTATGCTCTAGCTGCACCGAACACGTCACAGTTTCTGGAATGTTCTGTGTTACTCTTACGTGGCGTAAGCTGGGCCTCCGATGTGGGGCCACTGCCTGAGTACTTTTCCTCCCTTTCCTGCTGTCAAACTCCTATTCATTCTTTACAGCCCCTTTTCAATGTTCCCTTCTTGGAAGGCCTCCTGGACGTTCCAGGAACACGATCTTCCCTTCCTCTTCCCTCTGCCTTCCCAGCCCTGTGCACAACAACTATCACTTGCAGATGCTCTGGTTCTGTGTCTTTCCTCCTACCCAGAGTGTGAGCTGATGAAATCAAGGACCTTGCCTTATTTATCTCACATTCCAAGCATCTCACCCCGTGTCCGATGTGCTTGGTACGAAATAGCTGCTTCTCAAATGAAGGGATTATTATTATTTTCTAAAAGATTTTATTTACTTCTTTGAGAGACAGAGAGATAGTGAGAGAGAGAGCACGAGCAGGGAGAAGAGGGAGAAGCAGGCTTCCCGCTGAGCAGGGAGCCTGACGTGGGGCTCGATCCCAGGACCCTGGGTTCATGACCTGAGCCAAAGGCAGACGTCTAACCAACTGAGCCACCCAGGCGCCCCAAATGAAGGGATTAAATGTATAGTTTAGGCCAAGGTTTCAGGCTGGCTAATTCCTTGTTGTGGGGGCTATCTTGTGCTTTGTAGGATGTCGAGCAGCATGGCTGGTCTTCTCAAGCGGTGACAACCCCAAATATCTCCAGACATCATCAAATGTCCCCAGGAGACAAAATCGCCCAGTTAAGAACCACCATGAGGCCTGCGGAGATCTCTGAACCTCTTGACAGAAACACTATTGGTGCATCCAAGGTTAGCGTGACACTGATGTTGATGTTGTTAGCGTATGAATCAGAGATAAACAGCCATTTTGGAGGCTTTGTGCTGAAGGGGGTCCTGTGAGAAAATGGCGGAGGGACCAGGAGTCCTTTTCCAGTAATAAGATTGAGGAGACTGAGTTTCTAAAATTTTGGCTTGAGTTTCCTATAAATTGGGTGTGAACCCAGTGGGAGAGGATACACTTTTACCAAGCAGAGGGTCTGATGGCAGTCGGGGTCACAGTTTTCAGAAATCAGATTGGCGCCCATTCCACCTCCCTCCAATTAAATCCCCTCTTTTTTCTTTATTGATTTTCTCCAAAATTACTTCGGCCCTGAAGCTTCCTCAACTCCCCCAGTAAGTGTCATTTTATCGGATGCATCCACCAGCTTCTGAATGTCCCTCTGCCTCCCTGCTGTCCATCTCTGTCTCCCCTGTGCCCAGAGTGGTGGCCTGAGGAAGAGCATGTTCCTTCCTGTGTTGACCTTGGCCTGCTCTGGTGACCTCTCTTGGGGGTGAACTGGGCATATTTTCTGATCTCCCTGCACTCTGTTTCCTCTCTTGTAAAAACAGGGTCATAATATCCACCTCCCTGTGAGTGTACAATGATAAGCGCTCAATAATGTCAGCTCTTAGCAGTCCTACAGGTCAAGGCACAAAGCTTTATTATTTAATGACAAGGTAGGAGATGGCTGGATAAGCTACCTTTTTTTTTTTTTTTTAAGATTTTATTTATTTATTTGAGAGAGAGAATGAGAGGGAAAATCTGAGGCAGACTCCGCACTGGGCACAGAGCCCAATCGATCCCATGACCGCAAGATCATGACCTGAGCTGAAACCAAGAATCAGACACTTAACCAACTGAGCCACCCAGGTGCCCCATAAGCTGCCTTTTCTATACAAAGCAAATTTTCTATACAAAACAAGGAAGGCCTCTTACCTGGCAAAGTAGCTCAGCTCCATAGGTCCTCCTTTCCAACCACATCATTGTCTACTCTTATCCCTGTTAAATATCCAATTCTTTTGAAACAGTAGCATATGGAGTCTTACCAGTAGAGTTGCAAGATAAAATACAGGATACTCAATTAAATTTGAATTTCAGATAGATGATGAATAACTTTCTGCATAAGTATGTTTCAAATACTGCATGGGACATACTTATACTAAAAATTATTCACTGTTCATCTGAAATTCAAATTTAACTGTGCATTCTGTATTTTTTCATGCTGAATCTGGCAAACCTGCTTGCTGGCCATTGACATCTTGGGTAAATACATTTGTTAGATCCTTTTCAGAGAGGTTTGGTTAAGAAGAGAATAGGAAGCTCATGGAATGACCTCTTGGTGGTAACCAGTGACACAAGATTCTTTGCTTGACAAAGCCTTAGTTAGGTACCTGTCCCTTCTCCTAGGCCCATCTGTGCACTTCCTTGTAAAATCTAGTTTTAGCAAGAACCCTGCTTAGTCAGTTTAACCAGAACACCCTCATCCTCAATACCAGATCAGGATCATGGGGCCCCACCACCTCTAGGTGATGTCTGATCACCCTGGTCTGCCTTCAGCAGGAATCCCATTAGGTTGGTTTTTAGCCAGAACCCCTCTCACCCCTGATGTTTCCTCTTTAGTTTCTGTCTGCTGACCCCCACCTTGGCTACAAATCCCCACTTGCTCATGCTGCAGTCAGAGTTGAGCCCAGTCTCTCTCTCCCATCATAAATTCCCTTACAGTGGTTCTTATACCTATCCTGATGGTCCTGAATAAAGTCTGCCTCACCATCTTCAACAAGTGTCATTGATTTTTTTTTATACCAGTGCAGTAGTCCTGATGGGTCATTTTATATAGATTGGTTCACCAGCTGAGTTTTATCTGTCATGAAACAGCTTTAAAAAAATAAAAGAAAGCCTAGTTCCCACTGATCCTGTTGCTTTTACATGAAACATGCATGTAAGGCTTCTGTGCTGGCCCTTCTTCTCAAAATTTTTGGCAAAGGTGACCAAAAAATAGCTTCTGTGGAAATTATTTATTTAGTATTAATGGGGCAAAGTTAGATCTTGGCTAGACATTTCAAGTAAACAGGATCACTCTGCATAGCCTTGTTTGAAACCAGAGATTTCCTGTGACCCTTAGAGTTTTAACAAGAGCCAGAGAAGTTATATTTATAGAAACCCCGTTAATTTTACCCCCCACCTCTGCATTTAATCCCTAATACAACAAATCCCGGAACGTCTGCAGACAGTGGCCTGTTTGATGGATGAGGCCAGGAGGCGATCCCTTGACGCAGTTGTGTTGATAAATGGAGGCTGGGTTGAGGTTGTCACAGTGGGACTGGGGGCGGATGCCAATGGGTACACAATATTTTTAAGAAGCTGCAAACACAATCAATTAATAAAAACATTGACCCCTAGCACACAGTGTCTTTTGGTCAAGTTTCTTGGGGGACTTTGCAAATTGTTCCTGACCTCAGCAGCTTAAAAGAGCTCCCAGGCAGAGCTGGAAATACTGTGGCTTTTTCATATTTCTTCTTGAGCCATCCACTCTCTCCGTTATTCCTAAACATTTGCTCAGGGACTTTGTGGAAGCTGACTTTGGTGGAAGCCCCTGTTGGAGGGGCTGTCAGTTGCATAGCCTGCTATAAGCTGACTACTAGAAATTTCTCCTCCTTGGGGACCTTCCTAGTCCTGTGAGAGCTTGAGAACCAGGAGCGATTTCCAAAGGGAGAGAGGGGAGGACTGAGAGTTTCCAGAATCAGAGGATCCCTCCACTCCTAACAGAGGATCATCAAGGCGCGGGGGTTGGGGAGGCATCATGGTAGAAAGAGTATCAGAAGATCCAGGTCTTAGCCCTGGCCACAGGTGACCTTGGGCAAGTCACTTAGATAGTCTAACCTTTACTTTTCTCATCTGTTAAACAAAGGAATAACATTGTCTATTGTCCTAGGTTGTTCTGAGGGAATTTCTAGTGAGATAATACATGTAGGGGAAGTATAAATTATTGTTATTGCAGTCAAAAGCTGTATGGGCATCTGAATTGAGACACGTCCATTGGATCTCGTGTAGTGGGATGAACCATGGAAATCACAGTCATGGGGACCTCATCGAGTCGTAATTCCAGTCTTCTCAGAAAGACCTGATGATGACGTCCAGCCACACCTGTGAGTAGAGCCTCACTAGTGACCTGCTATCTCTTCTGGGGCCCCTTTGGGGAGAGAAGGTGCCCTCAGGTCACTGTGGTCCTCCCTTCAGCCAATGTTGGTCCAATTACAAGCAGTATTTCTTTTCAGTGATAGAGAAAAGAGACAAGAAGAAAAAGAAGAGAAAATACTAGAATGTATTGCAAATAGGGTGAGTGTCGGTTTGTGAAACTTTTGTTTCGGATATTTTCTACCTATCCATATGTGTATGTATATCAGACTGTAACTAAAAAGGTATTTCTTCCTGTGAGTTGTGCTTTTAAAAAAAGCACTGCTTTAAGCAAAGACAAATAGGATAGCATCACTGGGGCAGCTTTGAGTCCAAAATCCAGCCAAGGAAGTGAGTGCTGACAGTCACTGAGGTGAGGAGCCCAGAAATGCCTTCTTGATTTGAACCACGGGACGGTGTCATGACACCAATGTTGGGACACCAGCTCTTAACTTTGTAGCTCTGAGCTTCTCTGAGCCTCATTGCCTAACCCTCAACAGGAAGGGCTGACTTCTGTGAGCTCCAAGGCCTTTGCAGTGCTAACATTTTGGGGGTTGCTACCTCTTTGTTCTTAGGGAGCCCTTCGGCCTTCCTCAGTGTGAGAAGGAGCTGAACCCAATGCCATGTTTGTCTTCTCACACCTCAGGACTCCTTCCCCCTCCCGGGTTCCCAGACAGCTCTTCCAACATCCTTGGAGTGTGTGGAGATGGAGATGTTTTCCAAACAGTTCCCTCTGCTTCTCAGAGAAAGAAGATTCTCCCCTACACTGACCCTTTTCAGCCATTTGGATAATGTGAGGGACATTTTGGACAGATTGGGCTGGGACTTTTGTCAGTGGCAGGATTGGCAAGCGCAGACATTTCCTGACTTTGTCCTCTGCAGGGGCTCTCCATCCACAAGGTTAACGGGCCTTCCATCTCCCAGTTGCAGGCACCTAAATTCCCCCCTGACAGACTGAGCCTGGTGAGGAGGGGGCTTTTCCCTCACCCTCTCCTCTATCTTCCCTTCTGACTTTCCTCCCTCCTCTTCCCCTTATTTTTCATGTCCCCCATTCCGTCTAAGTCATGCTATCCCTGAGGCAGCTTCCTACTTTGTCAATCGACTTAGCTGGTCTATTTTTATTTTGGAGAAAACATTTGTAGAGGGGTAAGTAAAGCCAATATGTGAGACTGTATCAATTTGACAGTGGCATATTGCAAATATTATGTAATTGTTGACATAGCGGTTACATCAACCTGATGTTCTTCCACTGGGATTTTTTTTTTTTTAAGATTTTATTTATTTATTTGAGAGAGAGAGAGCATGCACAAGCAAGGGGAGCAGCAGAGGGAGAAGGAGAAACAGACTCCCTGCGGAACAGGGAGCCAACCCAAGGCTCGATCCTGAGATCATGACCTGAGCCAAAGACAGACGCCCAAGTAACTGAGCCACCCAGGCCCCTCCTCCCCCGCACTGGGTTTCTGGACTCCTTATGCCCCCTGAATCTGAAGCCTGTTTATCTGGAAGAGTTTCTCACTGCTTTTGAGATGGGCAATGATGCTTTTCCTTTCCTTATAAAATGCTTCAGTAGCTGTCTAACAAAACATTTCAAGACATAGCCACTGGATAGTACAAAAGTGATAACCACCTCAAATGGTAGTAATCAGAAATCAATAGGTTCGTGGATTTTTTTTTAGAGTGAATACCGCCCCTTATAATTCCAATAAAGATTATATTCCCGAAAATTAAAAAGATTAATTTGTGCAAACTTGGGAAAAAAGAATGTATTCTTGAAATTTTACACTTTATTAATGAAACGGTATTAAAATATCTTCCTCCCTGAAGGCTTTTTGCACTCTGGCCCCTCCCTTCCTTTTGTATTGGGAGGGCGTTGCCCCTCAGAGGCCCCTGGGTTAGCCCCGATGCTCCAAAAAACAGATGCCAAAATGGGTTTAATGTCTGTGCAGGGAAAATGGGGAGGGAGTCAGAAAAGCTGGGAGAGCTGTTCAGTCTGCACATCAAGTGTAAATGGAGTGAAGGAGAGGGAGAGAAGTTGGGTGGAAGTTTCTAGACTGCGATGCAGTCGAAGGCCAGTTTGGGAGAGCAGGAGAGGAGTCCATGAGCTCACATTGGCCATCAGCAGGGTCCCGGGGGTCCCAGGAATACTGCCCAGCGTTACTCAGTCCCTGGCTGGGAGCAGCCCCCTCGATCGAGGTTGGAAGTGTGGTCTTCCTATCAACACAGCCACGGGTTTCGGAGCACAGCGGCTGGGGCCCCTGGTCAACGAAGCCCTCGGTAGTTGAAGGACTGCAAAGTTCATGCCCATGGCCATGCTGCCTGATCTGGCCATTTTTGTACCCACCTAATAAAAATCTGCCCTCTTCACACCTTCTCTTCTTAAAGATACTTTAAGAAAGGCAGGACCTTTCCGTCTTGCTCTTAGTTACTAACTTACAATGACCGCAGGGAACCCGCAGATCCACTGTGCTGCTTGCAACCCAACAAATGGACCTCCTCCAGAGCTTGGTTAGCAGGTTCTGGTAGGCGGAGAAAGCAAACAGCGCATGGAGTGGCTGTGTGTGACCAGGGCATTATTGAGTTCGGAAGGGGTGACTTCACCCGTGTCTCATTTATCGTCCTGATGCCAATCTGGGCTGCACGTTCTCAAGGGAGCACATCGGGGTCCCCTCCCTCGCAGGGAAGTCAAGCACATTTTGCTTTTCAAAGCACAAAGTGCGCTGGAGAGAGTAACCCAGCATCTGAGACCACTCTACCCCTTGGCAGTTTAGGTGAGCTTGGCTCAGTCCTGTTTCCCAGGCTGGGTAAGGCCCAAGGCCTCCTGAGAGGTGTTGAATGGCTGCCCTCACTTCCTCATGGTCCCCGTCTCCACTGCTACATCCAGGTGTGCCAGGAGTTTCGCCTCCTGCAGCTAGCACCGCTTTGGACCCTTGAGTTCTTAAAAAAGAAATCCAATCACACTCGTACTTCATAAGGCTGGTGGTTTTATGCGTAGGGATCACCACACGGACATCCTTCTACCATCTTGTTTCCCCCTCCCTCCTCGTTCCAGGTCTTTCCAAAAACCTATGTTTTCTGCAGCATCTGGGTCCCCCAGCTTACATTTAGGTCCCCCGGTGAGTGTAGCATCCACTGCTGGGAGTATGCCTCCTTACCCTAAAGCTGCTTTCCCCAGGTCCCTGCAATTCTGGGGAGGAAGATTCTCCATCTCCTTACTAGTTTTTGGTAAATCTTTCTTTTTTTTTTTTTCCTCACAACAATTTCAAACTCACAAGAGAGTTGCAAGAAGAGTATGAAGAACTCCCACATACCCAGATGCCCCAAATGTTAACATCTTACAGAAGCACAGTACAATGACCAAAATGAAAAAGTTCACATGGATGCCCTTTGTGATCTAATCTGCAGGGTTTATTCAAATTTTGCCAATTGTTTTGCTAATGCCCTTTTTCTGGCCCAGGATCCAATTCAGGACAGGCTCATGTCTTGTAGTTAGTGGTCAGGTCTTCTCAGTCTTTTTTCTTTATTTTAATTTATTTTATTTTTATTATGTTCAGTTAGACAGCATACAGTACATCATTAGTTTTTGATGTCGTGTTCAATGATTCATTAGCTGCGTATAACACCCAGTGCTCATCAGTCCTCAGTCTCTTTTAATCTGAATTCTAGGTCAGGGGTCAGCAAACTTTTTCTGTAAAGAAACAGATAGTAAATCTTTTAGGCTTTGCAAGCTGTACGGCCTCTCTTACTATTATCATTATCATTATTATTATTATTATTATTATTATTTGCTCCAAGTGAATAGCTGTCAAATCCAGGCCAGTGAAATACATGGTCCCCCAAATAACATTTCCCCATTCAGGGTGCCTGCCAACCATCCTCATTTATTCAGGGTATTCTGCTGAGTGATGAATGGGAGACATGTCTCCAGGCTCTGGCTGAGTGCTCCCCATTCTAGTTTTGGGCCAGGAAGAGTGAGTGTTTTCTGAGTCTGCCAGCCAAGGCAGTGGGGCTGGGTTGTCTGTCTCCGCCATCATTTAGGTCCGAGGCTTCTAAGGCTGTGTTCCGCGCTGCCCATAGAACGCCTGGGGAACAGATTTCCTCTGCCCCAAAGTGAGACCCTTGGAATCCCAGACAGGCCGAGTCAGCTGAGGATGGGGGGAGAGGCCTGGGGAGGGCGAGGGGGAGGGATGAAGGTGCAGCCCTGCGCCTCCTTAGCAATCAAAGCCAGCATTGTTCTCAAAGAGTTAACCTGCATACCAGGCTTGCAATTAGCAGGGAATAATGGGGTGTGATGGGTGTAGAACAACGGCTGGAACTGATTTTCAGCCTTACAGTGAGAAACTGCCCTGCTGATTCCCTTCCTTATTTCCTGGTAACTTGCAGGCGGCAAGCTCAGTAGAGCAGAAATCCTTGGGGGAGGGGGAGGGAAGGGCAGGGGAGCAATCTGTCTTTGAATAATTTAAACAATGCAGCACAGCCAAGCTAAATGGAGCTTATCAAATGTTACACCTCTTAAAGCTGCAATCAGAGGCGGCAGGATATTAACTATAAAGCCTGGCCTCTGCTCGGAGGGAAACCGAGGAACAGACCAGCCGGTAACTGGAAAGAAAGGGAGTTGGAGAGGTGGCAGGAGAGAGCGTTGGATCGGCTTTGAAGGCCAGATCAAAACATGAAGGAAGAAGCAGAGACCCAAGGACGAGAGAGAGGGCTAGCATTTACTGAGCACCTGCTATATGCAGGATGACAGGATATTTTCTTTAACTTTTGCCCCAGTTCTAAAAGACACGTGCTAGTATTCATACGTGTTTTTAAATAGAAAAGCAAATCATGTAAGCCTCATTCACTTCAAATGCTAGGAAACCCTGGCCTGAACAAAGGGATTTCCTACCCTCCCCACCCCATCCCCCTCCAACTCATCTAGCCAGGATGTCTCACAAACCAGTCTGATGCAGGGCTCAGACAACAGCACCAGAGCTCTGTTTCTCTCCATCTCTTGGCTCTGCTTTCTGCTGTGTTGGCTTTGGGCTCAGGCTCCTTGAAGAAGTAAAATGGCAGCAGCGGCACCCATCCCTGCATCCTCCGGGGTTCGTGCTCAGTGAGGAAGAAGAGCCATGGCCTCTAAAAGTTGAAGCAGGACTTCCATGTCCAGCCAAGATGGAGTGACAGACACCAGAATCAACTTCACCTTGAACAATTGAGAAACAGGACACAATATATGAAACAATGGTTTGTAGACGACGACGAGTGACGACGAATAATAGGCAGGGCAGGGCAGGGATCCCTGAGAGAAGGGGAAGAGGAGAAAGTTTCTAGTCTGTAGCACTGGCAGGGGAGATCCAGGTGGAGATTGGCAGTCTCCTTGGGGAGGGTAGAGTGCGCAGAACAGAGTAGTGGAGAGGAGAGAGCTGCCTGGAGACCTTCACAGGGTCCCCTCAAGTAGTCAGAAGAGCACTGGCAGATGCATTCATGCAAGGAAACTACTGGAGGTCAGGAAAAGAACGCCTTCAAGGAATAGGCATAACCGTCCCCAGGGTTCACACAGATTAGTGATAGTTTGTGTTCCCACAAGCCAGAGTGGAACACCTGGTAATACTTGGGGCACTGGGTAGAGGACTCAGATGGTTACAGCCTCCATAGTGGCAGTAAGTCCGAGTGAGTGTTTTCTGAGTCTGCCAGCCAAGGCAGTGGGGCTGGGTTGAGATGATGGTCAACATTTTTTAGCAATAAACTGCTTTTATTTATTTTTTATTTACCCAAGACTTAGCACTGCGCTGGTCCTGACTAGCAAATCTTACACACATGCCTTGAAAGGAACAAGTTGCTTCCCAGCAACTTAACTCAATCCCAGAACAAAACTCAAGAACATTGAAAGGAATACAAAAATATCCAGGACCCAAGAAGGTAAAATTAATTCACTATGTCTCTCAGCCAATTAAAAATTACCAAGCATGCAAACAAGCAGGAAAATAAGACCCATAATGAAGAGAACTATCAATCAATAGAAATAAACTCAGAAGTGAGACAGGTGATAGAATTAGTAGACAAGGACACTAAAATAGGTATTATAAGTATATTCTATACACTGAACGTGATAGAGAAAAACACGAGTGTGATGTGGAACATATAAAAAGAGATTCAATGTAACTTTTAGAGATGAGAAAGAATGTCTGAGATAAAAGCTAGACAGGATGACATTAATAGCAGACTTGATATCCAGCAAAAAAGGTTAGTGAACTTGAAGAAATAACAATGGTATTGAAAAGTATTCAATATGAAACACAGAGAAAAGAACTGGGAAAACCTGCAGAGCCCCAGTGAGCTGTGGGACAACTTCAAGTGGCTTTTAATACAGGCATACCTTGGAGATATTACTGGTTCAGTTGCAGACCACTGCAACAAAGCAAATATCGCAATAAAGTAAATCAAATGAGTTTTTTGGTTTCCCAGTGCATATAAAAGTTATGTTTCCACTATACTGTGGTCTATTAAGTGTACAATAACATTATGTCTAAAAAAGCAATGTACAGGGGCGCCTGGGTGGCTCTGTTGGTTAAGCATCTGACTTCAGCTCAGGTCATGATCTCAGGGTCATGAGATCAAGTCCTGCATCAGGCTCTGTGCTGAGTGTGGAGCCTGCTTGAGATTTTCTCTCTCTTTCTCCCTCTGCCCCTCCAGGCCACTCCTGCTTGTGCTCTCTCTTTAAAAAACAAGCAAATAAATAAAAAATAAGTAAAAGCAGTTTATTGCTAAAAAATGTTGACCATCATCTCAGCTTTCAACAAATCACAATTTTTTTTTTTGCTGACGGAGGGTCTTACCTCAGTGTTGATGACTGCTTACTGATCAGGGTGGTGGCTGCTGAAGCCTGGGGTGGCTGTAGCAATTTCTTAAAATAAGACTATGATGACATTTACTGCTTGATTGACTCTTGTTTTCCCATAAATGATTTCTCTGTAGCATGAGATGCTGTTTTATATTACATTTTACCTACGTTAGAACTTCTTTCAAAACTGAGGTCAGTCATCTCAAATCCTGCCACTGCTTTATCAACTAAGTTTATGTAATACTCTAAATGCTTTGTTGTCATTTCAACAGTCTTTATAGCGTCTTCACCAGGAGCAGGTTCTCTCTTAAGAAGTCACTTCTTTTGCTCATCCATATGAAGCACCTCTTCAGCAGTTCAAGTTGTATCATGAGATGCAGCAATTCAGTCATATCTTCAGGCTCCACCTCTAATTCTAGTTCTCTTGCTATTCCCACCTATCTGCAGTCACTTTCCCCACGGAAGTCTTCAACCCCTCAAAGTCATCGATGAGGGTTGGAATCAACGTTTTCCAAACTCCTATTAATGCTGATATTTTTATCTCTTCCCATGAATCACAAATGTTCTGAAGGGCCTCTAGAATGGTGAATCCTTTCCAGAAGATTCTCAATTTACTTTGCCTACATCTGTCAGAGGAATCACTATCTGTGGCAGCTATAGCCTTGCAAGATGTGTTTCTTAAATAAGATGCCTTGAGAGTCAAAATTACTTCTTGATCCATGGGCTACAGAATGGATGCTCTGTTAGCAGACAGACAACATTCATCTGGTTGTCCATCTCCATCAGAGCTCTTGGGTGACACAGGTACATTGTCAATAAGCAGGCTTATTTTGAAAGGAATCCTTTCTTCTGAGTAGTAGTCTCAACAGTGGGCTTAAAATATTCAGTAAACCATGTTGTATGCAGATGTGCTGTCATCCAGGCTTTGATATTCCATTTATAGAACACAGGTAAGTAAATATAGCATAATTCTTAAAGAGCCCTAGGGTTGGCAGAATGATGAGAGCACTGACTTCAACTTAAAGTCACCAGCTGCTTTAGCCCTGAACTAGAGAGTCAGCCTGTTCTTTAAGGTTTGAAGCCAGGCATTGACTTCTCCTCTCTAGCTCTGAAGTCCTAGATGGCATCTTCTTCCAATAGGAGGCTGTTTCATCAACATTGAAAATCTGTTGTTTAGTGTAGTCACCCTCATTAATTATCTTAGCTGGATCTTCTGGAAACCTTGCTGCAACTTCTACATCAGCACTTGCTGCTTCACCTTTACCTTTATGTTATGGAGATGGCTCTTTCCTTAAACCTCATGAACCAGCTTCTGCAACTTCAGAGTTTTCTCTTGCTGCTTCTTCACCTCTCCCGGCTTCATGGAATTGAAGAGAGTTAGGGTCTTGCTCTGGATCAGCCTTTGGCTTAAGGGAATGGGGTGGCTGGTTTGATCTTCTACCAGACCACTCAAACTTTCTCCACACCAGCAGTAAGGCTGTTTCACTTTCTTATCATTTGTGTGTTCACCAGAATAACACTTTTAATTTCCTTCAGGAACATTTCCTTTGCATTCACAAGTTGACTGATTGTTTGGTGCAAGAGGCCTAGCTTTCAGCCAGCTTGGCTTTTAACATGCCTTCTTCACTAAGCCTCATCATTTCTAGCTTTTGATTTAAAGTGAAAGACATGAGACTCTTCCTTTCACTTGAACTCTTAGAGGCCCCTGTAGGGTTACTAATTGGTCTAATTTCAATATTGTGTCTCAGCAAATAGGGAGGCCTATGAGAGGGAAGGAAATGGAATAATGGCTAATTGGTAAAGTAGTCAGAGTACACACATCATTTATTGATTAAGTTTGCTACCTTACATGGGTGCGGTTCATGGTGCCCCCAAACAATGACAATAGTAACATCAAAGATCACTCACTGCTCACAGATCACCATAACACATAGAATAATAATGAAAAGTTTGAAATACTGTGAGAATGACCAAAATGTGACACAGAGACACAAAATGAGCAAATACTGTTGGAAAAATTGTACCTAGACACTTGCTCGAGGCAGAGTTGATGCAAACTGTCCATTTGTAAAAAACACAGTATCTGCAAAGTGCAATAAAGCGAAGCACCATAAAACGAGGTACACCTGTATACATTTAATTGGAGTTCCCAAAGGAAAGCAGGTGGACAGGGACTTGTGCATGGAAGATGATCCATTGTTGAATAATTGGATGATCCTGTTGCTTTGTGGCCTTGAACCTTTTCTACTCTATGAAGTTGGGTCTCAGAATGACAATGATAATAATGATGATGGTGATGATTTATTCATTGATCACGTTTGATGTGAGAATATGTATAATGTTTAGTTTTACCCTTGCAACCACCCTGTGAAATCTGTCACTATCCTCACATTACAGATGAGGAAACAGGCATATGAAGCTTGTTTGTGCCATGAAAGCGTAGCTGGAACCAATATCTTGGGGAACACAGTTTGATTGTATAAACTCACATAGTATTGTGAGAAGCCAAGACCCTGGCCCCTGGACATGATTTGAGCTAAAAAATAGGAATCAAGGAATATCCCTGGTTTTATTCCTCAAGTAACTTGTGTATATGGCAAATCTTTTCCAATCTCTGTCTGACTTGTCTCCTTCCTAAAATCTGAGAACGTTGGAACAGTTGTTCTCCCAGTGTGAACATTTGAGCCATTGATATTGGTTCTCATCACTTGTGTGTTTCTTTCCCCTCAGGGCTCACATCACTTGGTAAGAAGTGTGTCTCAGGTGGTATGGAAATCCAGAGACCAGCTCACTTTCCCTAGCTAAGGCTATATGAGAATAGTCATTATGTTGGAAAAAATAGATTTTTTCAAGTATCCATAAATGCCTACAATGAGGTCTTGGGTAACAACTCTGTTAGATACCTGTCATGATGGGGAAGGGACACACAGTCAGGTCAGGTGACAGATGACTGAAGAATTTTTGGCAGAAGATCCAAAGGAGACATGACCCTGGACTTGGGTATTTGAAAGGCTGCTCTGAAGAAGGATGGCTGGACTTTGCAGGGGACACCTTTTAGTTCTGTGAGATTGGGAGTCCATTTTTCTGCATTTCTTGAACTGTGACCTTGGGAAAAATGGACAGCCACCTCCATCACCACCCAATCGTTTTTGGGACACCATAGCACAGAAAGGTGCTTTGCTGAGAAATGAATTGGACTCTTTTCTTGAAATGGACTTCCTTTGAATTGAACTCATCCAAAAGAGCTTGGCAGTAAGATGGAGAGAAGCTCAGGGCCTTCATTATGTTTGGCTTTATTTTTTTCTGCATTTCTGCCCTGAGATCCCGGGAGACACCCTGAATGGTTAATCTAAAGTCTCCTTAGCTTAAAAACTAACTTCAGCTGGTTTCTATATGTGCAACCTAGAGTCCTAACTTTCTCAGGAATCCAGCTAGGATTACAGGTGGAAGTCTGGGGAAATACATCGCACCATATTCCAGAGAAGTGTTGAAAACAGCATTGCAAATCCGGAGAGGACTGCTTTGGGAGGGGGTGAGTTCCTCATTGTGGGATGCATTGGGTATTTGGGGAAGGTAGGATGGACACAAAAGCTCATTCAGTACAAATGGGATAGATGGTGTCTTATTATCTTCCCTCACTCCTTAGTCTAATAATACAAATATACACCTATGTTCTTTGCAAGAGAAATGTATTTCAGTCCACACACACAAGTTAGTTTTCAAATGCGTCTTTTGGTGGACTCTTTTGGAAGCCAACAAAATACATCTCTAGGACTTGAGTCATCATTAATAATTTTTGATCACGATAAAGAACATTTCTTCATGCTCTCTTGGTTTTCTTTGGCCCGAGAATTACTGAGTTTTTACATGTAGAAAAGTAAAGGAACAGTATTTTTTAAAAGCTTTGATCTACCCTGGAAACAAACTCATTCAGGCTACTCTATTACAGTCACCTTCAGTTATGTGGTGTTTGTGTGTACATGAGATATTTGTAGCACTAATATTCTGATAAATGACACTCCTTGAAAATATTACTTTAAAATATGTCAATAATGTTTGATGACCCCAAAACTGGCATAGAACTCCCTGGCACCCTAAATGAAGGGTACTACTGTATATAACTTTGTCTTGATGATGAAGAGGCATCATAATACTTCACAGTAATACAGTAATGTCCTCCAAGACCATTGAGATGTATACAGCTATTTGCCCTTAACCTAAATTACCATATTGGTCTGGTTTTCATGCTTTAAGTTTTAGTAAACTCACTTTAAGACAGTCAACCCAGATTTCACTAATATTTTTTTTTTAAGATTTTATTTATTTATTTGACAGAGAGAGACACAGAGAGAGAGGGAACACAAGCAGGGGGAGTGGGAGAGGGAGAGGGAGAAGCAGGCTCCCGGCAGAGCAGAGAGCCCGATGTGGGGCTCGATCCCAGGACCCTGGGATCATGACCTGAGCTGAAGGCAGACGCTTAACGACTGAGCCACCCAGGCGCCCCCAGATTTCACTAATATTAATGTGCGTGGCTCTCATAGGAATCCCTTCTGTTTGCTGTGGACCAGACACCAAGACAAACACAGATGTGTGTGCATGCACACTTGCACGTACACTCACTCTCTCCAGCATGACCACCCTTAGGCTGTAGAATTGGTTTGATACTTGTGATCCTAACTGGACAGGTGTCACACGGGCCACATGCAGAGGAGGACCACAGCATATACAAAACATAGTTTCTGTGTGTTGCCTGTCCCAAAGTCCTTCCTCTGGGCTCCTCGTCTTTGCTTCCCCAACATCTGCTCAAGCTTCCCCTGGTTTTGGCTCCTGGATTTTCAGCCCAGCCCAGACTCAGCTTCTGATTCTTAAGTTGCTCTTCTGGGCTCTGTTGCTCTTTGGATCTAAATGGTCTTGGCCATTGCCAAGTATTGTTTCATTCATTCTCTGAGTCACTTCTCAGGCATTTGATCTCCCTCCCAACAAGCTCTCAGACTCCCCATTAATTGCACATACACAGTCCCAGACATCCAAGGTTCTCCCTTTGTCATTAAAATAATTTTGACTGGATACGTTGACTTCACTCAAACTGACTTATTTTGTTTGGGCTACTATAACAGGAATATCATAGAGTGAGGGCCTTAAACAACAAACACTTATTTCTCACAGTTCTGGAGGCTGGGAAGTCTGAGATCAGGGTACCACCATGGTCAGGTTCTGGTGAGGGCTCTATTCCTTATTTCTCACATAGATGAGAGAGACCATGAGCTTCTTATCCCTTTCTCTTCTTATAAGGGAACTAACCCCACCCTCTTTGCCTCATTGAACCCTAATTAGCTCCCAAAGATCACTTCTCCAAATAACTATCACATTGGAGTTTAGAGTTTCAACATATGAATGGGGGGGGGCAGACAGAAACATTCAGTCCATAACACACCCCTATACAGCTCTTTGTATGACAAAGTTATAAATGAATTGACTTGTTATACACCACAGACAACATGATATAAATCTATTATCAGCATAAACTCAACAGTTGTAATTACTTTCCTTTTTTTTTTTTTTTAAAGATTTTATTTATTTATTTGACAGAGAGAGAACAAGAGCACAAGCAGGGGGAGCAGCAGAAGGAGAGGGAGAAGCAGGCTCCCCGCTGAGCAGGGCTCCCGACGTGGGGCTCCATCCCAGGACCCTGGGATCATGACCAGAGCCCAAGGCAGCCGCTTAACCAACCAGGCACCCCAAGTAATTACTTTCATAAGATAATTGCTATTAACTCACAGCATCTCTAACTTGAAGTTGAGAAAATAACATTTTCCCTTCCAAACTCACTGTCTTTGATGGAGCATTTTAAAGTGAATTACAGCTATCAAAACATATTGCCTCCAAGTATTTCACCATGTATCTCTAAAAAAAAAGACCATTTTCTTACACAGTCAAAATAACATTATAATACAAAAAAATTAATGGGTTGCTTATTTTCCTCTAAATACCCATTTTTGTATTCAAATTTCTCTCGATGTCTTAACTAGACTCTAATCTGTGATCATGCATTGCACCTGGTTGTTTTACCCCTTAATGCTCTTTTTTAGAAAAAATATTTTATTTATTTATTTCTCAGAGAGAGAGAACATGAGCAGGGGGCACGGCAGGCAGAGGGAGAGGGAGAAACAGCCTCCCCACTGAGCAGGGAGCCCTATGCGGGACTCGATCCCAGGACTCAGGGATCATGACCTGAGCCGAAGACAGACGCTTAACTGACTGAGTCACCCAGACGTCCCCCCTTAAGGCTCTTTTATCTAGTGGTGCCGATGTGCTGGTGAGACTGGAGCTAATAGCTGTGCGCAGTCTCCCACCTTCTGGATTTGTCTCCTTGCTTCTCCCATGACGTCTTTTAGCTTATTGCTCTGTCCCCTGCTTATCCTCTAAGCAGAAAGTCCTGTGGCCCGAGGGTTCCACATGCCTTCCCTTTCTCCCCATTGACCTTGCTGTTCTGACCTAGACTCAACACCTCCTCAAAGGGCAAAGAACCCTGGTGAGAAGCAGTCCCAGGGAGCAGAAGGGTATCTATGTGTCCCTCGACTTGCCTAATCACCTACCTCACGGATCCCTTCTGGTTTCAGAAGATTTCCTCAGAGAAAGAAGGAACGTGCTCATGGTTGAACTTGATCCCCTATACTTTGGCTTCTGTATCAGGCTCCACCCTGTCCTCCCTGTTCCCTGGCCAGCCCCACTTCCAAAGCATCCTGCAGTTTAGTTTGGTTCCATTTGACAAAATGAATGGGGCTCCCACTTTGTGCCAGGCACAGTGCTAGGTGGCAGGTTTACAAAGCTGGATAAGACATTATCCCAGGCCTTTACCTCAAAGGCTAGTGGGGAAGATATGGCTATAATCAGATAAAATCAGTACAGTACAGTAAATGTTTGTTATTTTTAGTTGCGGTAAAATATACATAACATGAAACTTATTATCTTACCTATTCTTTAAGTGCATGGTTCAGTAGTGTTAAGAACATTCACACTGCTGTGTTTTTGTATGGGGTGCATCGGGGCGTGGAGGAGAGCGCTCAATCCAGTCTGGGGTAAGAAAGCTTCCTGGAAGAGAAGTTTCCTGAGATGCATCCTGCAAGGTAGATAGGCATTATCTACATAAAGGAGGGAAGGACGGGCTCTCCAGGGACAGTAGTCCATTCTAGAATACCATCGACTGGTGGCTTATATATATAAACTACAAATTTATTTCTCACAGTTCTGGAGGTTGG
Source organism: Leptonychotes weddellii (assembly GCF_054177405.1). NCBI lineage: Eukaryota > Metazoa > Chordata > Mammalia > Carnivora > Phocidae > Leptonychotes > Leptonychotes weddellii. The sequence goes on along the minus strand of NC_138370.1, from coordinate 44,495,742 downwards.
GAAGTCCAAGATCAAGGTCTAGCAGATTCAGTGTCCAGTGAGGACCTGCTTCCTGGTTTTTAGACAGCTGTCTTCTTGCTGTGTCCTCACATGGTGGAAAGGGGGAGGGAGCTCTCTGGAGTCTCTTCTATAAGGGCACTAATTGCATTCCTGAGGGCTTCACCGTTATGACCTAATCATCTCCCAAAGGCCCTGCTGCCTCATACCATCACATTGGGGGTTACAGAAGCCTGATACAGAAGCCAAAGTATAGGGGATCAAGTTCAACCATGAGCACGTTCCTTCTTTCTCTGAGGAAATCTTCTGAAACCAGAAGGGATCCGTGAGGTAGGTGATTAGGCAAGTCGAGGGACACATAGATACCCTTCTGCTCCCTGGGACTGCTTCTAACCAGGGTTCTTTGCCCTTTGAGGAGGTGTTGAGCCTAGGGGTTAGGATCTCAACATACACATTTTGGGGGGGACACAAATATTCAGTCCATAACACAGGCTGAGGAAACAGCTCAGGTAAAGGCATTGGGGCAGAAAACAGCATGACGGTCTTGGGGAACCATAGGCAGGTAATGATTATGAGCATGGAGAATGCAGTGGGAGAGTGAAAGATAAAGGCTGGAGAAGGAGGCAGGGCCGTGTCACAGAGGGGCAGATGTGCTCCACTAAAGAGCTTGGACTTTATTTTGAGCAATGGGGACTCACTGAAAGATGCTGGAAGGAGGTGGGTGACGGGGTCACATCTGTATGTCCAAGAGCTCATGCTAGTGGAGTGGGTGACACAGGGGCTGAGCACCCAGGCAGTGGGTAACGCAGAGCTGGCGAGAAATGCTGGGAGCCCTGAGTGAGGAGGGGCAGTGTGGGAGGACAGGGCAGAGATGGAGGGGGAAGTCTGGAGGGACCCTGATTAGTAGGGGCTGGGGCCGAGGGAGGAAGAAAAGGACGATTCCCTCATTTCAGCCTGGATCACTAGGTGGTTGTTAGTGCCCATTAACAGAGGGAGGGAAAGCAGTTTGATGAAGAGCTATGGGGGTCGGGAGGTTGGGAATCATGACTTTGTTCTTGGAAATGTTGAATTAAGGGTGTCTGGAATGCCTGTGTTTTGTTCCCCTCATCAGGAGCTGGTCAAATCCAGGCACTTGAGCATGCATGCCTGAAGCTCTGGGAGAGACCTGGGTGGTGATGTGTCATCAGCAGGTAGATGGCAGTTGGCAGTTTGTGTGTGTGTGTGTGTGTGGTTTTTTTTTTTTTTTGTGCATAGAGAAGGGGCCCCGACCCAAAGATGACGCACTGGGAGGAATTCCGGACCCAGAGGAGAGACGTTTGGGGGTAGCTGACTAAGCAGTGCTGCTCTATTCTAGAAAGGTGTTTTCATGAAACCAGCCTAGGAATGCCAGGTGCAAGTCATAGGAAGTTTTTATTGTATCCTGTACAGAAGAGAAACGCTCAGTTGTCAAAAAACTATAAATGGATCCCTGGCTCTGGGTGGGTGGTGGTGTGAAGACAGAGCTCCCTCCCCTGTGAGCCCAGGGTCAAGCTGCTTCTGAATGCAGCAGATAGGCCTGGAGGCTCACGAAGTGTGAGAGGGAGCCCCAAGCTCCAGGGTCCTCCCTCCTTTTTATTTTTGTAAAAACCAGAACCGGGGACTTTGGGGTACCATGTCTCCCTGCAAGTGTGCGAAGTACACAGAGTAAGAACCCAGTGTGACAAATGGGCCGGCCTGATCAGGGGTGGGTGGGAGGGGTGAGGTGGGGGGAACGACGCAGGGGCTAGCTGAGCACCCCGGCCTGCACAGGACAGGTTGGTGCTCGACGGCCCAGCAGAGTGGCCCGAGGTAGCGTGTCCCACGGCTGAGACTGTACTGCAGTTTCCTGCCTTGCTCACCTGTGGCCAGCTCATCCCTCCCATTGCCCCCCAGTCAGGGACTAGGGGGGCCTCGGAAGCAGAGAGGGAGCCAGTCCCCTGTCCTCGCCCCGCCGAGAGGCCTCTCCTGGGTCTGAGACCTTGTCAGCTGGGTGAGGAAATAGGCTTGGCCGCTGGTGGGAGGGTGGGGAGCGGCTGGAGAGCGGGAGGGAGTAAGTGCCGGCAGGCTCCGTGCTGGTGCTGGGATCTGAGGGACAAGTGTGGTGGGCCAGGGGTGGCAGAATGCTCAGAGAAAGGAGAGGAGAGACAAGGAGCATGCTGGACAGAAGCCATGAGAGGAGAGTTTTAAGAACAAAAGAGAGATTCATAGCATTAAACACGAGAGGTCCAGTAAGACCAAGTCTGAAAGAGGTGTCTTAAATTTGGGACCAGGAAGGCCAAGGCAGTTTTAGTTAAGTAGAAGGAGTAGAAGAATACAGTGGGTTAATCTTCCAAAAATGGGTCCAGGGTATTTTGACTCCAGGAGAGAAGCAGATGAGATCAAAATGAGGTGCTTAGAATACTCTGGGTCAGAACAGTGGGGCCAAACAGGTGTAGTCAATGTCATCTCTGTTCCAATCCAACCACATGTTTACCCTGGACTGCAACCCAAGCTCTTCATCCAGGCTTTGATGGTCCCAGGAATTCCAGATAGATTTCTCTCTATTTCCCCGTAAGGCTCCATTCTAGCCGATTAGCCTTCTCTTCCAGCTGATTAGCCCTGAACAGGGAGGGGCTTTCCCCACTCTGCACTTCTGCTTATGTCTCATCCTGTGACCCCTGCCCCTGACCTTCTGTCCCTCCAGGTCCTGCCTACCCTTTAAAGCCCAAGTTCTGTCTAACTTCCTTTGGGAACCCTCCCTGTCCCCTCTAGCAAGACCCATCTCATCCCCCCGACAGGGATCCGGGGTACACAGTCTGCTCCTCTCAATAATAAAAGATCAAATCTATTTTTTATTGGTCATTCTTTTCTTCCACACATTTGAGATGTCTCCCCAACCCAACTAACTTCTTTAGGACTAGATAATGGATTGTTTACTTTTTCTTTTCTTTTTTTTTTAACACTCCCCTAACTACTTAACTCAGAATCTGGTGCTTGGTGGGTCTTCATTCGCTATGGAGGAAAATCTCAAAGCGAAACAATAAGGTTAGGATGGTTTCCAGGGTCTGCTCCAGAATCTGTCTTCATAACACACCACCTCTGGATTCTTCTCCCAAACACCAACAGGAGGAGATACAGGGCATGAGACTTTGCACAAATATATGGGTCTTGGTCCAACAGGCTTTATGGCAAAGCTAAGAAAAGGGCATGTGCTTCAAGAAGGAGCCGGGCTGTCTTCTGAGGCTTTGCACAGAGAGAAGCAGACACAAAGCTAGGCGCTTTGTACATCCAGTCTCATTTAACACAGTCATAATTGCTCCCACTTTGATGCCCTAAGGTGGTAGTGAATTCTCAGAGGTTGGTGGGTGCTTAGCTGCAGACCACAGAATCAGTATCGGCTAGGAAAGAATTTAAGAATGTGGGTGAGCTTCCAGGCTCTATGTTGATCTCTGGGAACAACTCCCAGAGCCATGCGGAACGGGCCGGGTCAGGGAGCCACTGCTTGGTGGCCTCTGTCACTCCTCACGCCCCATGGCAGCTGTCCCACCCAGCCTGCCTCCCTGCGAACAACTCAAAGTCACCTGCAGGGGCATCACTTGGTGCCACCTGAGTCATGGGCCTGTGCCCTTGCAGGAAGGGAAGCTGGGAAATAGCTCTGTTGGTTTTTGTTTTGCAAAAGTGGCTTTACAATGTGGGGAACCACAAAAAATGCAGAGAGAAGATTCCCAAGGGTTTGGGAAGCCGCAAGTAATAGTGTTGCCCAGGTATCAAATTGGACAGTTGGGGAGACTGAGGCACAGAGAGGTTAACTGCCCTGAATCACACAACTGGCAATGGGATGGCGGGGATTCAGGACTGTCCCACGTTGCATTTCACTCTTTCCCTGGGGCTCGGAGGATTAGACCCTCCGGAAGTGATGGCCCGTCTGAGGGCAACGGGGAAGCGGAAGTCCCTGTGGAGGACGAAGTTCACAGCTCAAGATTTCAAAGGGGCCAAGGGGACCGCTGGTGACCACGGCCAACAAGCAGTTGGAGATTGAGAATTGGGGCCATTTTTCTCTGTCTTCCCAGCCTTGGAGAGGCTTCTGGACAAAATGGTTCTATAACTCCAGCCTTGAAGCCAAGGCAAATGGCTTCTCTACACCTTCCCAATACACGCACACACACACATGTTCACATACACCCTGACACGTAGCCACACACAGTGCCACCCACACGTACACGAGTGCAGGTAGCGTGGACAGCCTCTGGCTGCAGAAGTGCTTTCAAGTGCCTCTCTTTCTTGTCCTTGCCTGCAGCTTACAGCTCTTGGAAAATGTCAGACGTGGGAGGCCTTCTAGTCTTGGGTTAGGTTAAAACTCCCTCCACATATTTGGAGGGCGTCCAGGCCCCACGAGCGCGTTCACAGAGCAGATAACAGTGACCTTGTCGGTGAGGGAGGACAGCCCAGCTGAGGCCAAGGAGCCGAGCTGGCTGAGCTGAGGTCACTTCCCCTCCCCTGCTGCACCTGGGTTGGATCTGATGTCAAAGACCCCAGTCCCAGCTCTGGGCAGGCACACAATGCTTGATTCTCCAGGAGAGGGTGAGAGCCAAGCGCTGGCCCCGCAGGTTTTGGGGTGGAGAAGAGTGTTTCCTAGGGGCCCGTGGGCTGATGGCCAAACATCCATCTCATTGCCTTCCCAAAGACACAAAGCATGCCTCTCCAGAACGGTGACAGATTTTCCATCCTAGCTGGGGCTGCGTTCTGCTCCTCAACAGCCCTGAGGCTTCTCAACAGGGAGAGCTCAACTCTGCACCATGACTGGCGTGTGTATGTGGAGGGGGCCCCGAAATAGAAATAAACTAACTCTTAGAGTCCCAGAGCACGAAGGCATGGAGGTGATCTCATGTAAACAAAACCCCCTTGACTGCCACCCCCTTCAAGGGGCCATCCTGTCCCATTCAGTGACCACAGGTGACAAGGCGCTCACTCCCTCGGGAGCAGCCTATGTTATAGGTGAAGCCCACCAGGGTCCTGCCTCTCTGTCACTCCCACACACTGGTCCTGATCGTGCCTCTTGAGCCACTCAGGTTAGGACTGACCCTTCTCCCCCATGACAGCCTTTCAAATATTTGAAAACAGCTGGTGTTCATACATTTGGCAAATACTGGATAGGGGACCTGCTAGGTGCTGGGCCTGGAGCTGGGGGCTGGGAGCAGACACGTGACTGGCCGTGAGCAGCAGGTGGTCTAGGGGAGGGGCCAGACAGGAAAGGGGAGCAGGCCCCACAGGGTGAGGAACCTGCCGAGCTGGGGGGTGGTGCGGGGGCGGGGGGCTGCACCTCCCAGAGGAGGGCGCAGCAAGCCGGGTGCTGGAGGTCATGCAGGGAGTACTCAGATGGGGGTGCCGGGGCCATCAGCATCCCAGACAAGGTATGCAAAGGCTGGGGGGTGCAATATAGCACCCCCAAACTGCAGGCAACTTAGAGCGTGGGGGTCACAGACAGCTGCAGGATGTGGGGGCATCATTTGGACCTTCTTCTGAGGCCATGGCAAGGGGAGTGGGTGGGAGCTTACTGCAGAGCTCTAAGCGGGGAAAGGCAGGGTCAGGTGTGGATCTTAATGAGGCCACCCTGGCTGGGGGATACAGACGGCGTTTCCAGGGCTGTCTGCTCACGTGGGCAGAGTGTCCAGGAGGGACTGCTGGAGGCGTCCAGGCCAGAGGTGCTCGGTGTCTGTGCTAAGACAGCAAGCCATGGGGTGGAAGGCAGCGGGCGGAGCTGAGCGACGGTCACATATGCGTCCCAGGGGAGCTGGCAAACTTCTCTGGACATGCATCTCCAGAGTGTGCACACACTTCTCATCGGACATAACTCTGAAGGTCCTCACCGGCCAGCTCACCCTCTTGGGTGGGGCTCCCCTTTACAATTTAGGGCAACTTCAAGTGTGCTGCCCAGGGTGGAACGCAGTATTTTACACAAAGTCTGAACACTGTAGGATATCTTGGCTCTTTCCCTCCTCCCTTCTTGTCTCTAGCCTTTCTGCCACCCGGGCTGACATCCATGACCTGGTAGCCACAGCCCACAGTTGGTCCATAGGCAACTCAAGCCATCTTCTCAAGCCCACAACACTTCTCCAACCGGCTATTTTGAAGCTACGTGCCCGCATTTGGGATTTCTAGAGCCTAACTAATAGGAACTCACAGGTATACTTTTTCTTGACATTTATTCCTAAGAAATTCCATTTTCTTAGATTCAGGGCTCCTGTCTCCACCCCTTTGCCCTTAAGAGATGGGAGCACTTGGGTCAGAAGCCACGAGGCTTGGCCTCCGGATTGATATGGGACTTTCTACCATAGTTCCATCTGCTGTATACAAGAACAAATAATGTCCTTTTTCATTCCACAGGCTTAAAAAAAGACTTTTATGGTTTGTGAAAGTTTCCTCTAGAAGTTACTGCCTAGAATGTTTTTCTTTCCATCTTGGGGGGGACAACGTGTTGCTATTTGTATGGAGCAAAGACGCCGTGGGGTGATGGGCCAGTCCCACACACCTTTGTGGAAGCCCATGGCCGGACTCAGGGCTGCCTCTGGGAGGTCCACCAGGCACACTGGGGGGAGAGACACAGTATCCCAACCTGCTCTCCTGAAATCCCTCCACTGGGGCCTGGCACAGCTGCCAACTGGGCTGAGACCCCCCCCGCAAAGACCATATAAAAGCGCAGTGGGAGTGTGTGTGCACGTGAGCAGGCGCGCACACACGCGTGCGTGCGTGTGTGTGCGTGCGCGTGTGTGTGTGTGTGTGTGTGTGTGCAGTGGGAGTCAGGTTATTAGGGGTGGAGGGAGGGGAGGGAACTGTTTGATTAATGGGTGTCCTGTGAAACTGCACATTTGCCCAAGGCTGCATTCCTGGGCTTTCAAACCCAGGGCAGTTTGATAAGCTGAGACCAAAGTCCTCTTGCCTTCCAGCAAGGAGAGCAAACAGGGCCACTCGCTAATCCCAGCCCTGGCCTCTGGGGCTGTCTCTCGGCAACCGGCCCACCAAGTGGCCTTTCACAGGCCAATCAATGGGGCAGCCCCCATGTTACCAGGACTTGTGGGAGGCCTGACAGCCAGCTTGCCCGAGCCGGGTGGGAGGGAGGCCGTGGCTCACCTGACCTCCAGCACGCAGTCTGGAGGCTCATGCTTGGCCAACGAGGCCCTCCATAATTACAGCACCTGCTGAGCTGGCCTTCTCTCCCTCTCCTTCCTGCCACCCCTTTCCCCTGCAATCATTCCCACCAGGGCAGCTTATCGGCAGGGCTTTCTCCATTCCTCCAGGGCCTGTCCAGAATGTTCTTCCCAACCCCCATCGCCGTCAAGCCCGTTCCTCTTCCTCCAGGAAGCTTTCCGTGATCAGTCCAGCCTACATGGGACTCTCCTTCCTCTGGATTCCTAGTGCCCTCAGAGCCATTGCTCATGGCTTAGTACCAGGCCCATCTCCAATCAGTTTGGGTATGCTGGCTTGACATTACCAACTAGGCTGTCAGCACCCTGAGGGTAAGTCTTACATTTAGGGACTTTCCCCGCCACCTGGCCAGTGGAGGACACACTGGTAGTTTTGGGAGGATCATACTGGTAGGGAGGCTTGTGGGAATAAGGGACGGAGCAGGGGGAGAGGTGAATAGCTCTGAAGCTGAAGGACTTAACCCCAGGAAGATGTGGAGGGAAGGCTCTTTGAGATGAAAAGCAGCCATGGGGTTAGGGCTGGGAGGATGTTTATTTCTGGGGAGTCACAGTAGATGCCTTGGGGTGTCTGCTCAGCCTGTCACCACCCTCCTCCCCTCTCTCTGAGAACTGGGGTGGGCAGGTACGGTGGAGCTCCTTCCACGTGGATTCCTGTACCTGACTGGGGAGGCTTAGAGTTGTGATGGAACCCAGAGGCCCTCCAGATTCTCTTCTCTAGGGACTTGGGTTTAAAACTGAGAGAGACGGGCCTCCATCTCAGGGTGTTTGCCTCTGAGGAGATGTAAACTAGCTAGGCGTTGGCTCTAAGCAGGGAGGAGTCTTAGAAGCCAGGCTTTAAGAGAGGAGGCAGCCATGCAGAGACAGGAGGGACTGGGAGTGCGGGGCCCAGGCTCACAGTGGCTCTTGCTGTCTGCATCCTCTAAGTCAAAGCTCACCGTACTCCTGAGAGCACATACTGTTACTATACTCTCATACTGACGGGAAAATCAGGCTTGGAGACATTGAGTAACTCACCCAAAGACACTCAGCCAGTGAGTGGTGAACTTGAATCCTGTCCTGCCAGGTTACTGAGTCCAAGTGTAATCTTCCTGCTGCCCTTGCTCTCAACAGCTTTGTAGATCCAGGCATCCCACACTTCAGTTCCATGAGATACCAGAAGAACTATGACCAAAATTGTAATAAGGTTTTGCTTTATCATCTATCTATCCATCCATCATCTATCATCTATCTATCTATCTATCTACTTATCTCCCTATCTATTCATTCATCTATTCATCCATCCATCCATCCATTCTCTATCTAGCCATCTATCATTCTATCTAACCATTATCTATCTTCTTATCTCTCTATGCATCCATCATCTATCTACTTATCCATCCACCCATCCATCTTCCTATCTCTCCATCCATTATCTATCTATCCATCAGTCTATCTTTCTACCTATCCATCCATTATCTATCTTCCTATTTCTCCATCCATCCATCCATCCATTCATCCATCCATCCATCATCTATCTTTCCATTCATTATCTATCTATCTATCTATCTATCTATCTATCTATCTATCTATCCATCTCATTATCTATCACCATTATTAAGCCCTGCTCTATGTAAGACACTGTGACAGGCACTGCAATGTGTTTCAGTTCTGCCAATTTGGCGCAATGAAGGACAGTAGATGATCAGGCATCCAACAGTGCGTGTCTCATAAGATTCCGTGTAGGGGTCATTACAAATGCAGATTCCCTGGCCTGTCCCAGAGATTCTAATTCAGAATGGGGGAGGGGCTCAGGGAATCTGCTTTTCCAAGTTCCCCAGGGGCATCTGATATATGTGACCCTCAGATCACACCCTGAAAAACAGCTGTCTGGACAGTGTTGTTCAGAGGAGGAGAGGATCAGTGAGACCTGAGATGGTCAGGGAAGACCATATGGGGTCAAGGCCAGGCACTCTGACATCCCCTGAGAGGACCTAGGGAGCCCTGGGAGGATGTGCTGTGGCAAGGGGAGAATGATCTGGGGGCTGGCAACCTGGACAAAGGCCCAGCATCTTCCCATGATAGTGAGAGGCAAGCCCCTTGAGAGGGCGAAGGGTGTTTTATAGGAAGCAAGATGGCAGGAAAAGGCCATAATTGGTTTTTGCCCATTAACAACAATGCCACAATAGCAACAAGAACAGTTTCACCAGCTGCTTCAGTGGAAGTGGGTAACCTCCTGCATTCATTCTTGGGAGCTACATGGACCTTCCATGGTGGAGGGAGAGGTGTTATTTAATACCTGATCTAGGACTACAGAAACCAAGAAAACCCAAGTGCAATTAGGACTGGGGTGAGATGAGAGTGGTTGGGAACGCTGGAGGTCTTGGGTTGAAGGAGGATAGAGAAATGGTCATTGTCATCATCATTAACATTATCTGCTGTGTGCTTTCCGGGCAATGCCTCACTCATCCCATGCAACCACATTTTAGAAGGGAAGCCAAGACAGAGAGCCATCCACTTACCTGCCCAGATAGTAGGAAGTGGAGTGCAAGGCTGCTCTTAGGCTGTCTGGTCTTGGCTTCTCCCTACAGATGGGGCAGTCTTGAAACACCCCAGAAAGTACACATTTGTCTTCTTTTCAGCTTTCTTCCCAGCACGTTGTCCTGGTCAACTTACCCTTAAGACCACCAGGAGCCAGGTCCTGCGCCCTCTCTCTTGGACAGGGCCTCAGTCTCTGCCACTCTATTTCCAGCTTTTTCGGCAGAGCAGGCCCCAACCAGACAGTGTCTCTGTACCAACCCCCACCCCACCCCAACAAGCAAGCTTTCACTCCCAGCACAGCACCTCCTCATCCTGCAGCCCCCAGCCTCCCTCTGTCTGCAGCAAAAACCTAGTGCCCTGCCTCTGCCTCCCCAGCCTGCCCTTGGGGGGCCCACTTTCTCCCACTCCTTCCTTATTAGTGTGTGTGAGAGAAGAAAAAGAATTTCTTTTGCCATTTATCCTCGGAGCAGCCTCCAAAAGGAGTTGAAGGACACGCTGCGAAGTGTGAAAAAAACAAGGCCCGAGCTTGCCAAGAGGGCCCAAGTGGTTATTTTAATCATGTGGAACAGCCCCCTTTTCATGGAAAATTTTCTACTCTAACACCTGTGGCCATTAAAGGAATGCTCACTCTTTTCTACCCTAGGGTCCCAGGGGTCACCCTCTAGTTGGGGCCGGCTGCCAGCTCAAATAATTATTCCCGCTGCCCTTCCTCTCCACCTTCCTCATCCCTTCCAAGCCCAGCCCTGCCTTCCCTCAGGCCTGCAGTAGATGCAGGGGAGCAATTCTGCCTGGCCTCCCTCCTCCTCTGTAGTTTCTGGAAAGAATAAACTGGCAAGACCAGGATCCCCTCCCCCAGCACTAACTGCTCTCAGGGCTTGTTGGATCAGCTCTATCTCTGTCCTCGCCCCTTTCCTCATTTTTCCTTATGCAGACTCACTGCCCACCTGACCCTTGGAGGTTGTTCAATACCTACATTCCCCAAAGTGCTCTGTGTCTCTCTTAGCTCAAAGAAAATGGGGGGGTTCCCTAGAGAAATGACACCACCCAACCCTCTTTTGATCCATTGTCCTTGTAAGTGCCTAGTTTTCTTTTTCAGATTACATATGCTGACTTTAGTTTGCAAAAGATTATCTATGCACTTAGAGATACTGTATCTCCCCACTTCCCTAGACCTCTTTAGGAATAACAGATCCCGAGAGGTGATGAGATTTACCGAAAGTTACGCCCCACTCAGTGAAGGTGGGGGAAGAACTGGAAATGGGCTGTGTTTGGAAGCCAAATTTGCCAAAGGAGTTGCTTCGACTTTCTCCATTTTGTCACTTGCTTTGCAGTCCCCCTCAATCTTGCTTCCCCCAGTCGTGCCATGGAAACGGCCCTTAAGGTCATCAATGACCTCAGTGTCACTAAATCTGATGGACACTTTCTCTCTTCATCTTGACCTCTCGGCAGCATTTGACATTGTTGACACAATCCCCTCCTTCAGTTTGAAGCATTCTCTTCCTTTGCTTCTGTGCTTCCACAGGATCCTTGCTTCCTCTGACTACTTTGGTCCCATCTCCGTCTCCACTGCAGGAAATCCTCCCTCTAGTGCATATTAAGTTGGTGTTCCTCAAGGCTCAGGTTTAGGTTCTCTCCCCACTCTACACTCTCTCCCTTTGCAATCCTATCCAGACCTACTGTTTCTACCCCCACCCACACATCTCCAGCCCTCAATTTTTCTTTGTGCTCCATCTGCCTCCTTGGATGCCTCAAAGACACCTCAAACTTAACTTATGATCTTCCCTGGGATTCCCTTGTTGTATAACTCTGCCGGACACTGTTGAGCTAAGTGGTGTCCTGTTCTCCCCAAATCTAGTCCTCTTTGTGCTCCTGAACTCACTGAAAAGAACCAATAAAACAGTACTGCAGGCCAGAAATCGTGGACTCATGCTTGATACCTCTTTCTCTCTCTCCCTCACCATATGCAGTCTATCATCTGGTCTACCACCCTTGTGCAACCTACCATCATTTCCTCCATAGCCTCCTGATGGTCTATCCACACTCCAATATTAGAACATGAGATACAGGGCATTTAAAGTAGAAATGGGGACAAAAGACAAATGTAGACTGACTGTTGAAATGCTGACATTCCAGCACATGGTCTAGGATTTGGACTATATCTCTACAAGAACACAATTCTATGGAATAACATCAAGTTAAGAAAGTCAACATGTGGTAGCAAGTACACCCTGATTGCAGCCATGTAACACAGACTGCTTGGAATTGAAGGAGGCATCCAGGTGTGTAAGTAGTTGGCCTTGTATGCCCAGGGCTTGTATGCCCAGGGCTTTGATTTCCTGTAAGGCTGTCAACACATGTAGTAGCAATTGAAAAAATTGAAAGCAATACCCAAATCAATGAAAAAAGTAGGGACTTTCAAAATAATTTAAATTCCCCTTCATATTATTCAAATGTGAAACTGATTACCAGAGAGTGAGACTCGTAGTACCCAACCTAATGCCTAGCACATAATAGTTCTCTATAAATGTTTTTTTTTTTT
>NC_138370.1:44429101-44482990 GCF_054177405.1 Leptonychotes weddellii | reverse complement strand
TTTTTTTTTTAAAGATTTTATTTATTTATTTGAGAGAGAGAGAATGAGAGAGAGAGAACACCTGAGAGGGGATAGGGTCAGAGGACGAAGCAGACTCCCTGCCGAGCAGGAAGCCCGATGCGGGACTCGATCCAGGGACTCCAGGATCATGACCTGAGCCAAAGGCAGTCGCTTAACCAACTGAGCCACCCAGGCGCCCTCAGGGTGAACTTTTAAAGAGCTTCAGGTCCCACACCAAACAGAAAATTTAAGTTTGGGCCCCCCCTTGTCTCCATTTTGCGGAAGAGTAAATAAAGCAAGACCTGAAAGGTGGTTTACAAAGGACATCTAGAGATGTAGTTTACAAGGACACCTAGAGAGTTGGTGGCAAAGCCAGGCAGAACCCAAGTCTCCAGATTCTTTCTCTAAGGATCCTTCTACCATAATGAGTTGCCTCATGGGACAACTTGGGGACCCAGGAAGGAGCCCTTTCTGTAATTGAAGTTAGTCAATTCACCAAAACAATATTGAAACAGAAGAAGAAAGTTGGAGAGCTCACACTTCTTCATTTTACTTCAAACCCACAGTGATCAAACCAGTGTGGTACTGGCATAAGGATAAATATATAGACCAGTGGAAGAGAATTGAACTAAAATAATCCAGAAGTAAACTCATACATCTATGGCCAATTGATTTTCCAACAAGGGTGCCAAGACCTTTCAATGGGGGAAAGAATAGTCTCTTCAACAAATGGTGCTGGGACAACTGGATATGTACATGTCAAAGAATGAAGCTGAACCCCTTCCTCACAACATTTACAATAATTAACTTAAAATGGATCAACAACCTGTATATAAGAGCTAAAACTATAAAACTGTTAGAAGAAAAGATAGGGATAACTAATCATGAACTTGGATTTGGCAATGTTCTCTTAGATATGACGTCAGAAGCAAGAGGAGCAAAAGAAAAAATAGGTAAGTTGGACTCACCAAAATTAAAAAACTTATGCATTAAGAAAGTGAAAAGACAACTTACAGAATGGTGGAAATATTTGCAAATCATATATCTGATAAACATCTAGTATCCAGAATATATCGAGAACTCTTACACCTCAACAACAAAAAGAAAAAAACCTCAATTTAAAAATGGGCAGAAGTCTTGAATAAACATTTCTCCAAAGAAGTTATACAAATGGCCAACAAGCACATGAAAATATGCTTCATATCATTAGTATTTAGGGAAATACAAATCAAAACCACAACAAGAAACCACTTCACACCCACTAGGATGGCTATAATGAAAAAAAAACAAACTCTGAAAATAACAAGTTTCAGAGACGATGTGGGGAAATTGGATCCATTGTACATTGCTGGCAGGAATGTTAAATGGTTCGCCTGCTGTGAAAGTAGAATGGTGGTTCCTCAAAAAATTAAATATAGAATTACCACGTGATCCAGAAATTCCACTTCTAGGTATATGCCCCAAATAATAGAAAACATGTAGGCAAACAAATACTTTGACATGACTGTTCATAGCAACACTATTCACCATGGCTAGAAGGCAGGAAAAACCCAAATGTCCGTGAACAGACTGTTGGATAAATAAAATGTGGTATATCCCTACAATATGCTTCAGTCATAAAAAGGAATCAAAGTACTGATACATGCTATGATGATGATGGATGGTGGATGAACCTTAAAAACATTATGCCAGGTGAAAGAAATCAGGCACAAAAGATCCCATATGGTATGACTTCATTCATAAGAAATCTCCAGAATAGATAACTCTATAGAGACAGAAAGCAGGTGTGTGGTTCTCAGGGGCAAGGGGCGGGGGGGATGGGGAGTGACTGCTTAAGGGGTATGAAGTTTTCTTTTAGGATGAAGAAAATGTTTCAGAATTTGATAGTAGTGATTGTTGTGGCTGCACAACATTGTGAGTGTACTAAGTATTACTGAATATACACCCTAAAATTGTTAATTCAGTGTTATGTGAATTTCACCTCAATGGGAAAAAAAGAATTAATTCACTCAGAGAATCATTAAGAAAGAAAAATATTTAAACCTACTGTATGCTTCTTATGAACTTTTCACATTTTAGCCAGTATTGGGGAAAAAAAACCCACATGCATTTTCTGGGGCATGCAGAGTTGTGAAACACATGTGCTGAATTAACTGAAATTATGAACTGATTGAACCCAAGAGGCCAATCGAGCTACCAGGCTGAGACTTTCCCTTCTAACCAGATGCATCCCTGCCTCCAAGCAGCATTGTCCCTATCCATTGTGCTACTTCCACTTTCCCTCTTTTATAACGGGCTCAACATTTGGATGGAATTCTGGGATGGGAGGCAGGCTGGGATGAGAAGGGAGGGATGTCCTAGGAAATTGAGCTTCCACAAGCAGCAGGTTGGCTGTGATTGGAGCGATAGTTCTTGTCAACGGACTGAGGACCAGTTAGAAGTCCAGAAATGAGAGGCTGAAGCATTTGTTATAAGAAGTCCTTAGAACAAAGCCCAATCTGGCCTCCCCAGGTCCCTTAACAGAGCTCAGGAATCACTAGTAGAAATGTCTGTGATGATGGTGGCTCAAAGTGACCATGCTGGTAGATTACCAAGGGAAGAATCGGGGTCTGACATGAGCTAAGTGAGTCAGGACAAGATAGTGAATGGAAGAATGGGAGGTTGGACCTGAAAGATCCATTACAGATACCTGGAAGAACCTCTGAAAAGTCATGTCTAGGTATCTAATCAGCTCTAGGTAAACAGGGTTGATGCTCCCTCATCCTTAACCACCATCCAATTAACCACTGTGTTTATTGGATTGTTCTTCTGCACTGACTCTCATGAGTGACCCTTTGGATTGTCCCTTCTATGGCCTCTAAGGGGCCTTATGGCTCAACTGCCTTCTGCTATAAATCTTTATGTGCATAACTAAATCCTTACTGACTCTAAAGCCCCTTTTGGCCAGGATGAGTCTGACTAATCTTTGTTTTCCCCTACAAAGCCTAATATGGTGCTTTATTCTAAGAGGGTACACATGAGATGTTGATTGTGTGGATGACCATAGGGGACAGGTTTTATCTGCCAGCAAGCTTTCACTGAGGGAAACACAATATGAACGTCATATGGCTTTAATGGGGTATCAAACACCAAAGCCTTAGGGATGGCATATGACCTAGGCTGATCCAATTCTAATTGTTTACTCTAGTCCCCGTTGTGATTGGTCCAGATGTGGGCATGGGACCTGAGCAGAACTAGTCAGAATCCTTCCATGAGATTTGACACATGGACTCCAAAAACATGTTTCTTCCTTTTGGATCATGAGCTGTGAGTACATGAGGACACCCAGAGGTTCCCATAGCATATTTATTATCATGTTGAGAGCCTTTTGTAAGAATCATGACTAGTGTATGAGGCAAGCAGAAGCTGGATATGGAGAAAGAGACAAACAGAGCTTGATGGCATTTGACATTTTGGTCTTGCCTGAAGTCATTATGGCTCAGACTCACACATTATAGGATGAATCGTTTCCCTCTTTTCCCAGTTAGGTTGGTTGAATTGGGTTTTTTTCCTCAAACCCAAGAGTCATGACTAATGCCATGGATGGATCATTAGTGAGAGTATCCTATTCTGAACCTCACTTAGCAGTAGAGAGAATCTCAGGCAGATTCTAGTGAGAACAGTAGCAATTTGGTGTGATATAGTCCTGTGGTCTCCATACTCTCAGAGGTTAACTCAAAGCTTGGGCACTTGGGGGGAAGCCAAAAAGTGCTTACGAGCTTGGAGCCGTAGATCAGCAAAGTGCTTGGAGAACAGTGATGAAATTAGCCTCAGCCCCTGACACGGGGAGCTGAGGCAGAGATGGGGAGAATGAGAACACTGAATGGACTGGGAAGATAAAGACTCAGGCCAGTGTGGGCAGCAGAAACAAGAAAATCATGCCAAAATGAGTAAAGACTGGCAATGAGTAGAAACTAGGCCAGACACCAGGACAGCATCTATCTCTCCCACCCTTCATCTACCTATTTTATATGCCAGGCACTATGTCACCTGTCAAGGTTATCCTAGTTACCACAACGACATAGCCTCAGCCCTCATAGAGTTTGTGCCTAGTAGGGAAGACAAATGTTAAAGATGTAATTACATGGGAGTCCACAGTGGTATGGAGCAGGGAGCAGGGGTACCTCACCTAGTCAGGGTGTTGGGGGAAGGCTTCACTGAAGAAGTCTACCTTCAATCTAATTAAATTCATGCGGATATAAAATGCTTAGATGTGGGAACCATACTTTAATCTATTTCTTGTAAGAAAAAAAGGGGGGTCTATAACCGCAATGTAGGACTATTATTAGATATTGTGCCTGGGATAGAGAAGACACTGAGGAAGTTTAAGCTGTTCTTACTACCCAGAATTTCTGGATCAATCAGAGAAGCAATGCCAATTCCCATTCATTTCTATGTCAATAATTTTGCCTCACATTCTGCTTGGGAATGATTGAAGTGTTGGGAATGCAGATGGTAGAAAAGAGGGTGTCCTTTGTCTGGTTGGGAGAATCCCTTCAGTTCTACAGATGTTCAGTGAAATGCATGGAGCGGCCACTCACCCTGGCTGCCGATAAACTATTTCAAAGATTAAATATCTTTGTCTTGGTATTTGAAAACAGACCTTCGATTCTATGTAAACAGTTCTCTAACCATTTTTTGGATAAACCATACGTGGTCAGGAGCTACATATTTTTAGTTTCATGAAAGAAATTCAATAGGCATTTTATTAGGTGCGAACTATATGCCAAGGCCTAGTTAGGCACTAAGGATGGATGGAAAACATGGCGTTGCCTTGAGAAGGATTATGGGGAAGAAGAGAGACAATGTGATCATTATAACACGGGGTGGTTTCAAGGGAGAGTAGATACTTTCAAGAGTTGTAGAAACAGAGGAAGGAGTAATGAATTCTTCCTGGGGAAGGGATAAGGAATAGCAACAAGGCACTACGACATTTAAAGATGTGGACATCACCAAGGGGGTGAAGGCATCGCAAGCCAAGGAGTACCATGGGCAAAAGTCTGGAGACTTGAGTGGTGTCCCAAGTGGCTTCCACTTGGGCTTTATGGGGAGGATGTGGAAAAAAAGTTGGAGAAGCAGGTAGGCAGTGAATGCTTTGGGGTCTGGACTCTGACAATAAGGAGGTCCTGAAAGGATTCTTTAAAAAAGATTTTATTTATTTATTTGAGAGAGAGAGAGAGCATGAGCAGGGCGATGGGCAGAGGGAGAAGCAGACTCCCGCCTGAGCAGAGAGCCTGATACGGGGATCAATCCTTGGACCCCAGGATCATGACCTGAGCTGAAGGCAGACACTTTACCAACTGAGCCACCCAGGCGCCCATCCTGAAATGTTTTAATTAAGACCTGAGGTGATCAGAGTGGCATTCTGGAAAGATCTCTCAGGCAGCACTGTGAAGGATGGACTGGGGAAGGGGTAGGCTGGGGCTGAAGACCATCTGGGGGTGATAGAAATAGCCCAGATGAGACACAGTGGTGGCCTGTCCCAGGGTGGTAGCTATGTGGATGTTGAGGGAGGCTTTAATGTAAAATTGAGAAAGAGTGTGGCAAAAGTTTGGATGTGAGCCTGGAAGGAGTTGAAGATTACTCACAGGCCTTTGGCTTAGTGACTTGAAGAACATGGTCAGGATGTTGTAGAGGGTGTAGGAATGTGGCAGAGGGTAGGAAGAAGCCAGGCTGACTTTCCTGGTTTAACCTCTATGCACCTGGGTGTATACATGGAGGATGAGGGGTACTGGGTCAGTCACCGGAGTGTGGGCGATTCAGGCAGGCAGTGGTCTCAGCCAGGGAGCCCTCTGTCCAAAAATAGCACCAAGAGTCATATTTTGAGGGAAGCAAACCATCCAGGGACAAGGAGGAGTGGCCAGACCCTCGAACATACGCAGTGGGGGAGCATATGAGCTTTCCAAACCTGCGAGTACTTTCTCAGTGGGCTCGTATGAGCCTAGCTGCAGACACAGGCAAGGACACTGATCCTGGGAGTACTTTCAGGGACTGAGGAGGCTCGGACAGTCCCATTGTCTTACCCACTTTCTTTCTCCGAATAAGAAACAAACAAACTACAGATCATTTCTTTCTTTTTTTTTTTTTTTAAGATTTTATTTATTTATTTGACAGAGAGAGAGGGAACACAAGCAGGCGGCGTGGGAGAGGGAGAAGCAGACTCCCCGCTGAGCAGGGAGCCCGATGCAGGGCTCAATCCCAGTGCCCTGAGATCATGACCTGAGCCAAAGGCAGACGCTTAACGACTGAGCCACCCAGGCACCCCACTACAGATCATTTCAAATGTGCCAGACAAAGCAATAGATTTATATATTCTAAAGGGATTCTATTTCCTGAGATCTAAAAACGATTACAAACTTCAATTACACCATGTTCTCTAATTGTGCTGTTTTCCTTCAAAACTGAAGGAAAACACCAGCCAGGCTAATTCAGCATGCTTCAGCTCAAAGCTGAAGATTGGCTAGCCACTTTGGCAGCTTCTTGCCTCAACTGAATGAAGTGTCTGAGACCTAACCCTTTTTATCGCTAGTATCGGCACTTTCATTTTTGTTTTCCATTTCGTCAGGTAACAAAATGAAGGAAAATATGCTAATATGATACAGATAATTGCGGTAACGTGCACGGCTGAATGGACAAAGATGGCGAACCGGGCCAAATGCAATCTGTTGGCAGCCACGCAGCACCACCATGCGAAACTCAAAGTTCTTTCAAGAAATGCCATACGAAGGTCCAAGATAGGCACATGAAAAGGAGTTCCTAAGGATCTGTGTATGAAAGCATGGGGTATATGAGAGCCAAATATATAAAATTGAGGACCAATAAATTTACAGATTTATTTTTGTAAAAATTTTCTTCTTTTTCATTACTTAAAAAAAAAAAAAATGAGTAGAATATCCAAGGCTCTCCTTTGTGCAATTCATACTAAATGTCTTTACCCTATTGTAATCTGTCAGTGGAGGGGGAAAGAGAAACAGAGGAAGGAATAGAAAGCAATACACAGAGAGATGGAAGGTGGAAAGGAGACCAGGCACTTTCTACACCAGCTATGTTCTCTGCAAGAAAGGTCAAGGTCATGGGCTGGGCTCACCCTGGCCCAGCTCTGCTCCCAACTCATGTGAGGTCTAAGGCTAGTCACCTCTCTGGGTTCTTTCTCTGCCAAAGGAAGGGGTTCCATGAGATCTTGGGCATAATCCTAGGACTTGGCATGTACGAAGTAGTATTTTAGGTGCTAAATAAAGCGTTTTCTGGTGGAACCTGAACTGGGGTGGCCCCTGACTCAGGGGCATCTGGTAGAGTGAAGGGTGGGGCTGAGGAATAGCCCTGACCATGAGGATAAGAAGTTGGCATACTGAACCATCAGACCCTCACAAATGCCTTCCTCTGCCTCAATCCCAGAATGTACGTCCCAAGACAGAAGCTGGAGAAGCTGACTAGTCCAAGAAAATGACCAAGTTCTCCCCCAGTCACCAGGATGAAGCCCCACAGGGCACAAGCCCCTTGTGCACTCAGAACTTCCAGGGACCCTTTAGTGACACAGCCAAAGATCACCACACATCTGAGGAAAATCTCCAACCTCAAAAACAGAGACCAAGACAAACAGATACAAGGAAGCTGAAACTAACAAACAACATGAGGAGTAGAAGAAAACTTTTTTTAAAAATTATAATTAATATATTTTAGATGATAAGATGTTACCTCAATGAAATAAAACTAGGAGCTATGAAAAAGCAGCAATCAGAAAACAAGAAAGGATCTCTTAGAAATTAAAATACAGAAGGAAAAAAAGGATTTTATAGGAGGGTATGAAGATAAAGTTGAAAAACAATCTCCCCAAAAGTAGAACAAAATGACAAAGAAATAGAGGGAAATAGGAGATAAAAGATGAGACGTTTAGACTATTAATTTGGAATATCCAATATCTAATTAACAGAAGTCCTAGAAAGAAGGAATAGAGAAGGTGGGCAAGAGGAGAAATTAGTCAAGAAATAATAGGTGAATTTTCCCCAGAACTAAAGGAGGTGAGTTTCCAGATTAAGAGCCTATTCATTGGGGTGCTTGGGTGGCTCAGTCGGTTAAGCATCTGCCTTCGGCTCAGGTCATGATCCCAGGGTCCTGGGATTGAGCCCTGCGTTGGGCCTGTTTCTCCTCTCCCTCTGCTGCTCCCCCTGCTTGTGCTCTCTTGCTCTCTATCAAATAAATAAATAAAATCTTTTTTTTTAAAAGAGCCTATTGATTGATTTTCCAAGACAGTGAATGAAAAGACACATTAAGAGATATCACCATGAAACATTCCAACAACAGATATAGGGAGAATTTCCTAAGAGCTTCCAGTGACAAAACAAGACAAGGTCCATACAAAGTCTCAGGAAGAGGAATGTGTTTCTTGAGAAGTCTGACAAGGGAGCAATCCTTTTAAAGTACTATGAAAAAATGATTCCCAGTCTAGACTTCAGTACCTTACCAAATAAAAAAATGTGCCCTTTCTGAGGAAGGTACTGAAGGAGATGCTCCAGCAAGACAAAGGAGTACCTTAACAAAGTAGAGGAAACAGGGTCTAGGAAACAGGGTTACAGCAGTATTTTTATTTTCAGAGTAACCACTGTTAATTATTTTACTCCAATATAATTATACTGTATAACTACTGAAGGATGAGAGAGATAAGGTAAAAGGGAGAGCAGTGCAAAAGTGGTAAGTTCTCATCTACCATGTGAAAAAGGCGTGAGATGATATCTACAACTGATCAATAAAAAACAGCAGCATGAGCGCATTATTCAGAAACAGGCAAATGCCAGAAGCAGCCCTAGGAGTGGACAGTGGTTTGGTTGCCTCTGGGGAGCAGGGCAGGGCACAGGGACGGGATGGGGAGCAGACCGCAGGAAACCAGTTTTGTTGTCGTTAAACATCCTTCTATTACTGACTGGCTCAAAATATAAAAACTCTGTCCGCGTGTTACTTTGAGAAAAAAAAAAAGTTCTGAAACTCGATTGAAGCAAATACATCTGTGAGCCAAGAACGGCCAAGCAACACAGTCCCACCGCCGGGAGAGAAGTGTGGGCCGCCTTCCATGTCCACCTCGCCTTCGGGCGTTTCTCGGGCCCCAGGCCCAAGGCTGGCGAACGGCAGGTCCTGCCGCGAGGTTGCGGGCGTCTGCGAACCTGAGGCGGCCGGGGGAAACCCGGACCGCCGCACTTGAACCTCCGCAGGGCGGGGGCGGTCTCCACTACGAGCCACGCCCAGTGGCTCCGAGGTCCCGGAGCCCCCTGCGCGTGCCGCCGGGAGCCCGCGCTGCGTTCGGGACTCCAGCCCGGCTGCCCCGCCCCGCCGCGCCCCGCCCCACCCCCCGCGCCCCGCCCCGCCCCGCTCCGGGGGCCGCCCTCCCCGCCGCTGCCTGTGGCCGCTGGAATCCCTGTCGCCCCGGGACTCAGCTGACAGCGGACAGACAATGGTATTTCCCATCAGCCTGCGTATCAGGAGCCGGCCTTATCCAGCGGTGTTTTTCTATTAGTCTAACACCCCATTGTCCACCCCTTATCACTGAAATGTTGATGTCATGCCTGGCTTGGAAGTGGTTTCTACATCGCGGCGCTCCGAGGGCTTCGCTTTAATTGGGGGAGGGGGAGGGGTGGAGGAGCCCAGTTATCAGAATTCTCACGAGAATTCACCCCTTTCCTCCTTCCAATGCGGCCGCCGAGGGCGCCACGGTGGGGTGGGTTCCCAGCCACAATTCCTGGCCTTTCTCTCTGTCCCTGCCTCTCGACCTCCGCTGGCCTCCCTTAAGGCTGAAATGCTGAGGAGGGTGGCCAGGATGCTATGGGCCGCTTTTGTCCCTCCGTGCTTTGGGCTGTGACCCCTCTGATGAGCTCTGGGTGGGGAGGGGCCGTGGCACTTGCTTCTCTGAATCCCCTGCAGCCCCTAAAGGCCCCACCGAGCCTGTTCTTAGTAGGATCTCCAGAAATCTGTGCAGGATTAAACCAAAAGGCGGCCAGCTGGGAAGGTCCAGTCTGAGAGCAGATAGAAAACTCAAGACCTGTGTTCATCTCCACTACATCTCCCCTCATCCGCAACATCTGCTGCCCCAAATTGTGCCAACTCCTAAGGAAAGTCTTAAAAATATGGTCTGTGCTGTCCCTACTGTGCTCAGTCCTTCTCTGAGTCTCTGTTCAGAGTGGAGCCCTGAGCGCAGGAGACTATGTGTGTGTGTGTGTGTGTGTTGTGGGCTTGGTTGTTGTCAATCTGGTTAAGAGAGAAAGTGGTGAGCTCTGGGATGGGGTGGGCCCTGCTGCAGTTTGCTTGGGCAGATTATTTAACTTTTCCAAGACTCAGTCTCCTCATCCATTAAGCAGGTACAATAAGGTTGCTGCTCAAGGGATTGTCCTGAGGCTTGAATTGCAATAATTAAGGTGCTTAGCTGGGTGCCTGTTATTAGTACAGCTATTTGTAGGCTTTGCACAAAGCCTGGTGTGGGAAACTGGTGAGCAGGGCAGAGGAGAGGAGCCGGTGGGGGTGAAGGGTCGCTCTCCTGGGCCCCTCCTCGGAGAGCTGGGGCAGAGAGGAGGAGGTGGGCTCCTGCGGGCAAGGCCAGCCTGTGTGGGCTGCCGGAGGCAAGATGAGCCCCCAGGGCCTCAAGTTCTTGCCTGAACTTTAAATAGGAACTAAATGCATACAGTAAGCATTTGGAGACTACTGTCCTCTGTGGAGTCAAACTTTATATATAAAGGATCTGTGTTGGAGTATTCCTGAGAAAACGGAATTTGGAATATGGTTGTCAAGCTCCAGGTAAAGGTAGTTTTTACCTGGGCTCCTGAACCTAACTGGACACACCCACAAACCCTGCAAACAGGTGCTGCTTCTGCAAGAGCATGGGGCTCAAGGCCTGCCTGATGACACCCAGGACATAGCAGAGCTCTTGGGCCACTCAGAGGCCAGTCCCCTCACCAAGGCTCATGGAGGAGCTGCTTACCACAACTATTGAAATCCTTCCCATCCCTCCATCACCCTCCCCCCAGACCGATACCCTAAATGTCAGGGGTCCACGTGGGAATACCTTCCCACTTGGTTGGTTCTCACCAGACCTGTGAGGGACACCAGGGAGGAACTCCATATGGATGTTCTGCTAGGAAAGCTGGGCCCACAGGGAGGCCGAAGTCAAACCTAGGTCTTTTGAGTCCACATCCAGGCCTTTTCCCACAACAATGAGTGACAGCAAACAAAGCACTATCTCTCGAGCTCATATTCTTGGGATGAAAAGAGGCATAGAGAAGAGGGTCAGGGACTGTCTGCTTTGCTGCTGTGTTTACCGTGTGATCTTCACCCACGAGGGGCTTGCTGGCTTCTCATGGGTACCACCATCCTTGGGGACCTTGGCCCAGAGACCAGGACGAAGGAGACCAGAAGGCCAGGGTAGGGGTGCTCTTCCCTGACTGCAATTCCAGGTCACATGGTTTCTGCATTCTCTTTCCTGACAGGCCTCTCCTTTGGTAGGTCCAAAGGTTGAAGGCTGAGGAGGAGAGGGGGCAGGAGTAATGGGCTGTGTGGATGGGAAATGGTGTTTGCAAGGGCTGCTTTAAGCCAAGTGAATCCTTTCCCCCCAGGGGATTCGAAGGGTTCCTCTGTGTCTCAAATCTGTCCTCCAAGGACTGGGTAAAATTCCACCGAATTCCATTTGTCCCATTTTAAGGGGTAAGTATTTCTGTGGGGGCCAGCACACAAAGTCATGAACACCTTAGTGGGAATGAATAACTTACATGCTGCCTTCTAAGAGTGCAGATGGCGACTATAAGTACTGAGGGGAGAAAGGGCAGAAGGGGGAGGGGGGGTATAGAAACAGAAGACAAGCTACCCATTTGGCAGTTCTTCCATACCTGTCACCTTTTTTTTTTTTTTAATGGGTGGTTTCATATGTGGTACATGTATTCCTTTCGTTCCTTTGATTCAAGTCAGCATTTCCTGGATGTCCCTGTGCTCAACCCAGCACTGAGGCTCCCTGAGCTTTGAGGGTCTCAGTGTGTGGTTTTCAGGAGGTGAGAGGGTCTAACTGGGTTTCTTTGAACATTCTTACATACATTGAAGTGCCCCCTCCCTTCCCAGATAAACAACATAGTTTAGAGAGTTATCGGGGGCTTTACCAATACCATGTTAGCATACAATGTCTGATTCATTCCCTCTCTCCTTTCTCCCTTCTGCCTGTCCTTCACCTTTCACCTTTGGCCTTATGGCCTGCTGGTTTGCATGGGAAATCATGACTACCCCAACAACTAGGTGGCCTAGAGGAGGAAATGACGTATTCTGCCTTGATGGCGCACCCCCCTCCCTAATTTTTACCTTTGGCAGAGATTTTAACAACACTTATTGGGCTTTGTCACCATCATTTGCTCTTGTCCCCACCTCTAGATTGCAAGTCTTCTCCGGGCAGGGACAGGTCACTCTCCGCCGAGTCCCCAGGTCTCAGCACGGGGCTGGCACACAGAAGGTGTTCCGCAAATACGGGCTAAATCGGGCTGAATGAATGCCTGAGCTGATGAAGACCGGAGTGCTATGCCTTGACCAACGATTCTGGGGGAGAACGGACTGTGTCCAGAGTTTCCAAAGCAGGTTTCGTAGGGGAGATGGAGTCCGGCGTGAACTCAAGCAAGGAGGCTTCGCCCAGCAAGGTGGCAGCTTGGTTTCTTTCCACATCATAGCCTCCCCCATCAGGAGCCAGAAGATCACTCCAGAAGCCGCTCTCAGGGCAGGAGAGGAAAAGACCCTTTACCTGAGCACCGCGGTGTACCAGCCGCTCACCCTGTCACCTCTCAGCTCTCTTAGCCAACACAAGTGTGGGAAGCTAGGTTTCTAATCACCCACCCTCCACAGCCCCATGTCTCACTTGGGGTGCTTAGGAACTTGCTGGAGAGTGTGGGGTTTGCCCCGGGCCTGAGTGACAGCTCAGCTCTCAGACCCCAAGGCCCCAGGCCAGGCCAGTTCGATCTCTATGGCCGGTTGTCTTAGGGTCCCCAGAGGCCTTTCTTCTCTCCCTGCTGGTACTTCCCCCATGCTTCCGCACCATCACCATCTTCCTCGTCAGTCCCTCCGGCGCTCCTCCCTGGCTCCGGGGGTCTGCTGCCTGAGGCCGGCCTCCCCTTTATCTTGTCTCCCCATTTCCACTGCTATCAGCCATTATCTGGCGCTCTCCCACCCTGGCCGGGCAGGGCAGGAAGCCGGCCTGCGACTCTCCTCTCTTTGCTCTCCATCCTCTTCCTTCTCCAGAGACAAAAGCAAAAACAGCCCGTTCGTTAACAGATCTGCCGTTTCCCTTGGCTCCTTGACTCCCATTTCCCACTCTCATTTTTTCACTTTTCCAGCTCGGAGCCTCTGGTTGTGCTTCGGAGCTGCTGCACCCCGAGACCTCCAGGCCCAGGGCCGGTCACTTCCTCAGGGACAGTCTGCCAGGAGGTCAGCACCACTAGACCCAAGGCTGTCCCCTCTGCAAAGCCCCCTGCTCCGTCTTATCCTTGGTGAGATCAGCCCTGCCCGAACTGGTCGTCTGGCTGTCTGCGCCAAGGATGGGGCGGGACAGTGCTCTGGCCTTCCTCATTAGCAGGCTGGCTGGGGCTCTGATTATAGCCATGTGGGGGGGGGGGAGGGGTTGGTCAAAGAGCATCATGCATCCATTTGTTATGTCGCCATTCACTCAGACATTGACTATGCACTTCCTAAGCGGCTGCTGGAGACCCAGAGAGGAGCAAAATACGACCTCTGCCCTCCAATAGTGTAGAATTTGTGGGGAGTAGGGAGGTCACTGGACTGAGATTAAGGTGCTCTATCTAATGCATAGTAGCAATTGCTAAGTGCAACAAGAAGGGTGAACACAAGAGCGCTCTGAGAGTTCAGAGGAGGGGGTGGAGGATGCTAACAAGGAGAGCTGATGCTTATCAGCCCTTTCTCCACCCAGCCCCCCCTACCAGCCATTGTGCTAAGCACTTCATAGTCCTCTCATGGCAAACCCCTTCGGCAGGTGTGATTATCATCCTCAGTTTGCAGACAAGAGCCTGAGGCTTAGGGAAGTTAAGTAAGGAGTCCAACACCTGGATTCACAGCTAGAGCCTCATTTGCCTTGAAGGCCCAGTTCAAATGCCACTTTCCTACCAGCTTCATCCCCACCTCCCAAGCCCCTTGGTGTGTACAGCATGCTGGGTGGGAGACTGAGCTCTGGAGAAATCTCTGGCTCAAGTTGTTTAAGTGCATCGAGTCTCTGTTTTCCTCATCTGTAACAGTACCTTCTCCTAGGTTTGTTGTGAGTTTTAAAGGAACCATGCACTGCTTAGCACAGTGACTGGCACAGAGTATATACTAGATAAATATTAGCCATGAGTATTTTAGTAATTATTATTAACACTACATAAAAGTTATCAAGGGGAGACGCTTTGCAGGAGAGTGATTTAGGAAGCGGATTATCGGGGTTGATACAAATTTTGCAACTATTTTTCAAAGACCATGCAACACTTGCCTTGGGCATCATCATCTCAGGCAAGAGGACCTGCACTGGATAAAATCCAGAATTTGTCTTCCCATTTTTCTCTCAAGTTTATTGTAAGTCTCTCCAGTGATCAAAAGAAATCTGTTAATTTCAAAGTCGTCTGAGTCCTTAAGAAACCTGAGTCTATTTACTTGAGATGATTGAGCTTCCTTTTTTCCTTTTTCTCCCCTTATTCTAAGAAAGTATATATAACCTGAAACTTACCATTTTCATTCTTTTTAAGTGTTCAGGTCAGTGGCATTAGGTACGTTCACATTCCTGTGCAACCATCAGCACTGTTTGTTTCTAGAACCTTCTTCAGCAGCACAGACTGAAACTCCGTCCCCATTGAACACGAACTCCCCATTGTCCCTCTTTCACAGAGCCCGCAGCAACCCCCATGCTGCTTTCTGCCTCTATGAACTTGACGTCTCTGGGTACCTCATATAAGTGGAATCATATAGCATTTGGCCTTTTGTGACTGGCTATGTCACTTAGCATCAACTTCCTCAAGGTACCTTTGTGTTGTAGCCTCTGTCACAATTTCCTTCCTTTTTAAGGCTGAATAATATTCCACTGTATGGCTGGACCACACTTTGTCCATTCATCTGTTCATAGACACTTGGGTTGTCTTTATCTTTTGGCTCTTGGGAATAATGCTGTTCTGAACACGGTGTACAAACATCTGTTCAGATCTGTGCTTTTGATTGTTTTATGCATATATCAAGAAGTAGAATTTCTGGGTCAAATGGTAACCTGATGTTTAAGTTTTTGAGGACCCATCATACTGTTCTCCATAGTGGTTGCATGATTTTACATTCTACCGGCAATGCAAAGGGTTCCTGCGTATCCACATCCTCGTCAATGGCCTCAAAAGACTGTTTATTCTTTATAGGGGGTGGGGTGCAAATCTGATTGTCAGGAAGTTCTTTTATCCAGAATCCAAATCCTCTGGTGTCCTTTACAACTGGCCTCGCCTGGCCCTGAGAATCAGCCAGTATGAGTCTGCTCCTTCTTCCCCTAGGTGTTTGCCTTCAGCAGTCTGGATCAGCCACTGGCCGAGCCTTCAGCACATGTACCTGCATCCTGTGTGTGCCTGCTGGCCCCAGCCTTGCTCCGAAGGATGCTAACCGTGGGGTGTCCTTGCTGATTGCTCGTGAGGCGCCTCCTGCCCTGAGTGGGCACAGACGCCGACAGGACAGGGGGACTCTACTCCCTTTCTCAAGGAGGGTGAGTTATTGGAGGGAATGCTGGCTCCCTGAGGAGTTAAATCATCTCTTGACTCAGACAAGAGCCCTTTGCCCCACAGGAGAACATTACTCATCCCGGCACCCGCGGGACCAGGCTCTGTGTCAGGGGAAAGTGCCGCTCCTATTCCCCTCTCTCAGAAACTCATAAATCATCCCTATTAGAATTTCGGCTCTTCAGATAGAAAAGGAACAGCTGGCCAAGCGAGGTCTCCCAAGTGCTCCATCAGTTTGTTCTGGGGGGTGGTGGGGGTTGCTTCAGAGGACCTGGGGACCCCAGATGCCGGGACTCTGCTCGGACTTCCGTTGAGGCCAGCCAACTCTCCCAGTGCTGGTCCATGTGAGACAGAAGGACTTCAGGTCCAGCATCCCCCAGGACTTGAATTGTCATGGAGGGAGTTCATGAAAAGCCCAGGGGTTCTGTTTGTGGGGGTCACTCTGCCCCTAGGCCAGCACTTACCTGGTCATGGCCAGGCTCAATATTTGTTGTACAGATGTTGAAAACCTCTGCCCTGAAGTAACATGGTTCTCTCTGTGCCTCAACTTCCTCATCTGCAAAATGGAAGAAAGACTGGACAATTTCTATGCGTCCTTCCAACTCTAACATTCACTGACACCAGCCATCCAAGAGCTCCTTGTAGGTTGGCCACAAGTCAAAATCAGCTGGTGCTGAGGTTTGTTGGGCTGTTTCAATGGGAGTGGAAGATTGGACGGACCACGCTGGAAGGTCCATAACTGTGAAGATAGCATCAGATGCATCAACAGCCACTTTACAGAACTGACCTGCTATGTGTTTTCAGAGAGGCACAGCTGGATTCACAGACAGATAAGGACCTTTTCCTAACAGTGCGAGTGTATAGCGTGCCTGTTTAGTGTGTCTATTTTGAGGCTCAGGAATTCCTGGCGGGAGATACAGCTTTGTGTTGACACCATTGCTAGCTGGAATATTGAGAGCGGTACCACCCTAGCACACCTTTGGATGTGTGGGGCAGGTTAGCCGGGTGCTCATGGCGAGTACTAAGGAGCCCCAGACTATAATCTTGAGCATGGCTGCAGTCTGATCTCACCACAAATTCTGGTTGACTGGCCTCCATATGTGAGCTATGGGCCCCCACATCTCCTAAGGGATTGAAATAGCACAGATCATTTCCACCACCGGGTGAATATGGTCTATCAATGGGTCTAGGAATGTGAGCTGATGGAGGAGAAAAAAGTACTGGATTAGGAACCAGAATGCTCAAGTGTTTACCCACTAATTGGCTGGGTGACTTGGTGAACAGAGTGGATGGAGGTGGTGTTCTCTGCCCAGTCACCTCACCCCTGCCTCCCGTCCACAGCACCCAACCCCACATGAGGTCCAGCAGTGTCTGATGTCCCAAACATTTCACTTTTACTTCACTTTGTCTGAGTTGGATTTTGGTCACTTGAAGCTAAAGGAGTTGCAAGACCACATCAACTCTAGCACCCCATTGACTCATTTTATTCATTAAAATAAAGGTATGGGGGGGGGCGCCTGGGTGGCTCAGTTGGTTAAGCGACTGCTTTCGGCTCAGGTCATGATCCTGGAGTCCTGGGATCGAGTCCCGCATCGGGCTCCCTGCTCAGCAGGGAGTCTGCTTCTCCCTCTCCCGCTCCCCCCTCTTGTGCTCTCTCTCTCTCTCTCACTCTCTCTCTAAAATAAAAATAAAATAAAATAAAATAAAGGTATAGGGTACCTGGGTGGCTCAGTTGGTTAAGTAACTGCCTTCAGCTCAGGTCATGGTCTTGGAGTCCCGGGATCGAGTCCCGCATTGGGCTCCCTGCTCAGCAGGGAGTCTGCTTCTCCCTCTGACTCTCTCCCCTCTCGTGCTCTCTCTCTATCATTATCTCTCTCAATAAATAAATAAAAATCTTTAAAATAAAAATAAAATAAAATAAAATAAAAGTATAGAGGGGCACCTGGGTGGAGTGGTTGGTTGGGCGTCCGACTCTTGATCAGGTCGTGAGATCAAGCCCTGCGTCGGACTCTGAGCTCAATGCAGAGTCAGCCTGAGACTCTCTCTCCCTCTCCTTCTGCCCGTTTTCCCTGCTCGCTCTCTCTCGCTCTCAAATAAGTAAATAAATCTTTAAAATAAAAGTATTGAAATAGGTGATTGCCTAAAAAATAGGTGATTGCTGAAGTTTTCTCAGCTCTGTGATTCTACTTTTGCCTATGACAAGGGAGAAAACATGGTCCAGTTCACTTAGAGAACTTACAATTCAAATTTAAAAAATCAAAAATAAAATCATTTTTTTAAAAACTGGAAAAAAAAAGAAAGCTTACAACAAAATCTCGAAGCCAGGCCTTTTCCCCCCCTCAAAATCTTGATATTTACTCCTATGGGAAAGAAGATAAGGAGTTAACAATTGTTGAGTGCTTACTATCTGCCAGGAGCTATACACATGTTCTCTCATTTACTATTCACCATAGTTCTTTGAAGTAGGGGTTAGCCCTCCATTTCACAGATGGGGAAACCAGGGCACAGGGAGGCTATGTAACTGGCCCAAGGCCACAGAGTTAGTGAGAACCGGAGACAGGGTTTGGATTCAGATGTGTCTGATTCCAACACTCTGGTTTCTCTTCCTCACGGGGGATAAGGTTTTTAGTCACACATGATGCCACCAGCATTTTTATGTTGGTAAGGAGGCACCCCACTGACCTGGTCTGATTCTGAAGGCAGGAAGTCTGGCCAGGCTATGCTGTTACTGAGTTCCTCGTCAGCCAATCTCAGAGGCTGTGCAGCAATTGCTCTCCATAAATGCTAGATCTTATTAATGTATGAAGGAATTCTTAAGCAACTGAATTCTTCTTCCACTGGCTTTTGAAAATCCTACTTTTGGTTCTCTGTTTCTATCATGTCATAAGATCCCGTTTGGACTTGAGCTTCAAACTTGGGTGGGATGTAACAGGGATGAAAGACAATGCCACCTCCAAGAGGTGTATGCTGGACCCCCAGTATGACCCTAAGAAGGATGGAGAGTGGCCTCAGTCCTACCAACAATGATCCCTCATGAAAATTCTGCTACATGCCAGGCACTTCGTGTAGCTTTACTAATCTTTTTGCAAGATGTTATTGTCCCCACTTTACAGGTGTCAAAATCGAGGCCCAAAGAAGCAGAATAACTTGCTCTGCTTTGAGATGGTTTCAAAGTCCATGCTCATTCTGACATACCACAGGTGCATTAGCATGGCCTGAGGATGCCCGGGGATTCCTGCAGAGGTGAAGATTACCCCTTGCTCAAGACATAGCCAGGGTCCAACAACTGAAGCAGGCAGGCCAGGCCAGTGATGGGGTTGGCACCATGGGTGTGGGAAATCTGGAACTTAGCTAAGGTCCCTCCTTTGACCACTGATTTCTCTGGTGCTTCATTGTGGTTTTCACAACCATTAGGCATGTCAGCACAACATCTTAAACACACTGAAAAAGCCACTACTTTGGGAAAATGTGTTCAGAGAGTACTAGCCCTTCTGTTCTTCAAAATAAATGCGTTAGATCCACCATGATTTTACAAGGTCTCTTAAATCTCCGAGGTCCCTCTGAGAGGTGGTTCCAAATGTTCACCCTTGGGACTTGGAGGCTGAAAGTCCAGTCGACCAACGCCCCTTAGCAGAACCTCCTGTGGAGCTATCCAAGGTCCTGCAATGCTTTGACCTGTGCTCTGTTTAATCAACCATTTTTCTACCTGTGTTCTTGGCCTTCTTCCCTTTCCTGGCTTTGGACCTCATGAAGCCTTTCCTGTATGACTTACACTTACTTTCTAGGCTCTGCTGACCTGAGCTCACCTGACCCCATCCATGATGGCCTTGACTTCCAGCCTCCAAGCCAGTCCAGGTCTTACTCTTAACTACCACTTTCCCTGCTGATAATCAGCTGACCCAACTGCCCAGCACTGCACGATCTTCTATCCCCTACCTTCTCCCAAAGCCACCTGGTTTCTTGGGTGGTTATTCATTGCAATCTGATTGACTTCCAAGAGACATCCAATTTATTGATTTTTGTCCATTCTTCTTTCTTGGCCCCATAACTAGCCATTTATGAAATATTTCCTGGAGTTAAAGCAGTGGGAATATTCTTACTCAATAAGGCCCATAACTTGAGGAGGCTTGTGGCTCTGGCCCATCATATGGTCACATCTACTCTGTGTGCCTCAATGCATATTTCTACAATTGATTTTTTAAGGAAGATCAGCTAGAAAAATGAGTTTCCATTGAAATACACCACCTTGCTTTCTCATGAGAACCAGAGCTCTGGAGTTCTAGTCTTGGCATTGCCCCTGACCAGCTGTGTGACCTCAGGCAAGCCATTTAAGCCATGCATCTCTTTATACTTTCTGTCATTCATTTGCTTTCTCATCAAATATTTACTGACCATGTATCATGCATTATGCACTAGGCTAGGTGCTGGGGGTGCTACAAGTAGTTTTTGTCTTCAAAGAACCCACAGTCTAATCCTGCAGACCGATATGTAAACAGTTAAAGGAAAAGGAATGTGGTAAATTATTACAAAGTAGGAACAACATGCTAAGGGAACACACAGGCCAGATCTGCACTTGCTGTCCCCTCTGCTTGAAAGGCTTTCCCCCAGACACGAGTATGACTCACATCCTCACTTCTGTAGTTCTTTGGTCAGTGTCATGTTATCAGAGAGGCCTTCCCTGACCACCCTATTTGAAAGAGGAAACCCACCCTAAGCCTGGCACCTCCCTGCATCTCTCTTCTGCTTTATTTTTCTCCACAGCATTTATCATCCTCTGACAGGAAAAGGTGCTCTCATCTGTGAAGTGGAAGACTGAGCCAATGATCCCTGTAGTGGATTGAATGGTGGCCCCTAAAAGATATGTCCATGTCTTATCCTCCAGAACTTGTGACTTCCCTTATTTGGAAAAAGGGTCTTTGCAGATGTACTTAAGTTAAGGATCTTGAGTTAAGGATCTTAATCATCCTGGATTAGCTGGGTGGACCCTAAATCTAATGACAAGTATCCTTATGAAAGGCAGAAGAGAAGGCATGGACACACAGAAGAGAAAGACACATGAAGGAAGAAGCAGAGACTAGAGTGATACAGGCACCAGCCAAGGAATATCTGGAGCCACCAGAAGCTGGAAAAAGCTAGGAGGGGTTCTCTTCTAGAGCCTTCAGAGACAGCATGGCTCTGCAGAAATCTTGACTTCAGACTCTGACCTTCATAACTGTGAGAGAGTAAGTTTCTGTTGTTTAAGTCACCAGGTTTGTGATCATTTATTATGACAGTCACTGCACAGGAATGCAATGTCTATATATATTATCTCTACGATCATCTTCAGGCTAAACAGCCTGAAGCCTAAATAGTTCAATGGGGAATGCCATTCAACAACACCAATCTTTTAAATGATTCATCAACTGTATTTATGGAAGTAGACACAATTTGGGGAGGGCATTGGGTGCTGTTGGCCACCCGCATGAGCCGTAAAGGGCAAATACGCATAGCAAGTGGTGGTCTCTTGCTATTCCCAGGATGAAGGGAAGGATGCATGGTCATCTGGCCCTAGTGGGGAAATGGACACCCACCAGCCTTGCATACAGATTTAAAAAGGGACACTTTAATTACAGCATGGTTTATACAGAAAAAAAAAAATGAAACCCCTCCCCCAAATTTCTATA
The DNA here is from genome assembly GCF_054177405.1 of Leptonychotes weddellii. Lineage (NCBI taxonomy): Eukaryota > Metazoa > Chordata > Mammalia > Carnivora > Phocidae > Leptonychotes > Leptonychotes weddellii. Next base: position 44,461,551 of record NC_138370.1, on the reverse strand, counting down.
AGCAAATAGTTATATAAACCATACACCATTCTTACTTTGGAGATCCTACGCAAGGGCACCTGGGTGGTTCATTTGGTTAAGGGTCCGACTCTTGGTTTTGGCTGAGGTCACCATCTCAGGGTCCTGAGATCGACCCCTGTGTCAGGCTCCACACTGGGTGTGGAGTCTAATTAAGATTCTCTCTCTCCTGGGCACCTAGGTGGCTCAGTTGGTTAAGCATCTGCCTTCGACTCAGGTCATGATCCCAGGGTCCTGGGACTGAGCCCCATGTGGTCAGGCTCCCTGCTCAGCAGGGGGTCTGCTTCTCCCTCTCCCTCTACCTTTCTCTCTGTTCATGCGCGCTCTAGCTCTCTCTCTTGCAAAAATAAATAAAATCTTAAAAAAAAGATTCTCTCTCCCTCTCTTTATGTCCCCCCTGCTCTAAAATAGTCTTTGAAAAAAAAATCCTATGCAAAAGTCTGTATTTCTAGTAGATGAGAATAGTATATTAGAATAGCTATCTAGTATATTAGTATAGTATATTAGAACTACATTCTATTTCTAAATGTACCCCCACACACATGTAAATCCCTTGAAAAAGGTCTGTAAGGACACATGCTCAGCTGATAACATCCGCCACCCTTGGGAGGGGACTCAGATGGAGCAGAGCTCAAGAGGCATTTTTCCCTTCATCTGCTTGTTTGAATCTTTTTACAATGATTCAAGCCATTTAAAAAGTTCTTTTATTTCAACAACAACCACAAAGATGAAAAGAAATGCGCCCAGCTGAGAGCACGATGTTGTGATGACTTGGGCCTTGTAGCCAGCCCCGGTGAGTGGGGTGGGAGGCGGGGTTTGCTGCTCTCTGACGCTTAGGGCTCGTACATTTGGCCGCTATAACAAGTTCTTCTCTGGTTCCTCGTCATTCCGATGGGGACTTGGTGTGAAACCTGTGAATGGACAGAGTCCTAGCACCTAGGCTCTCCTTGTAAGCCAGTGGGGCACTTTCCCTTCATCCTCGCTCTTGCTCTCGTAGGCAAGGGTTGCGGGGGTGGGGGGGAAGTGCTTCCTGCAGCAGCTAGGAGCCCACGCTTGCAGTCACATTCCTCTACCCTGTTTATGAAGAACAGCCAGTCACAGTCCCACCCCAGCCCACTCCACTCCTGAGGCTACCCAGGTAGGTTTAGAGTGGAAACATCTCATCCAACCATGCGGCATTGGGCGTGGACCCCCGGGGCTACAGTGGAGGACCAGAGAGAGAATGGACGCCACTGGGCATGCGCGGCTCTTGTCTTCTCCCTCCAGTCCATTGGGGCTCCGGGCCCCAGGCACCAAGGTAGCTCTTCACCTCTCCATCAGATGCGGGCCTGAGGGCTCAGGTGGTCCGAGGATCACAGGACACCTGGACCACAGAAAAGCTGCTGGGAAGGCAGAAAAGACTCAGGCTGTCCCTGGGGGAGAATTCTAAAATTGTGCATTGAGTAATATAAGTTATTATATTTTGGCACAAAGGATAAAATGAGCTGGGAATACGGCAAACGGGCTCCTTAGGGCTCCTTCAGCGAACAGAGAAGTCTCATTTGTAACCAATGTCCGTTGCTGATAAGCCAAATGATACAATAATGAAAAAGATCACATTTTTCCCAGAAAAATCCCCCAACTCTTATCCCCACTCCCTACTTCTGTGCATTGGTACTTTTCTGAGCAAATGTTATATGTCTGGAATAAAAGAATCAGGCCAGAACCATCACAGCCAAGAGGAGTCTAAGGAGAATGACAACTACATGTAATGTGGTATCTTGGACTGGGATGCTGGGACAGAAGAAGGACATTATGTAAAAACTAAGGAAATCTGAATAAACTATGGACTTCAGTTAATAATAATGTATCAATATCAGTTCTTTAATGGTACCAAGTGTATCATATTAATTCAAAATGTTAACAATGAGGGAAACTGGGTATGGGGTTATGGGTTACGGAAAGGGGTTATGGAAACTCTGTACGGTCTTTGCAATTTCTCTGCAAATCTAAATCTATTCTAAATTTTTAATTAAATTTTTATTTAAAAAATCAAGCCTGGCTGCCTGTGTGGCTCAGTCAGTTAAGGGTCTGCCTTTGGCTCAGGTCATAATCTCAGGGTCCTGGGATCGAATCCCGAATCAGGCTCCCTGCTCAGCCGGGAATCTGCTTCTCCCTCTCCCTCTGCCTCTCTTCCCTGCTTGTGCTCTCTCTCTCATAAATAAATAAATAAAATCTTTTTTTTTTTTTTAAATCACGCCTGGCCTGGTTTAATGGATGCCCACACCAAATGAAGATTGCAGATGGTAGCGGGGGGAGGTGAGTATAATTGGAAATTTAAGGGGTTTATGATGAGTTTATCTGAAGTAAGTTTTGAGTGCTTTGTCCTAAATATTCTTTCTCCGTTGTTGTAGTTGAATCCTATCAACTATGTGAAATATTATTCCCAATTTACAGATGGAGAAACCAAGCTCAGAGAGGTTATATGGTTTCCCACCATCTGCCCCAGTTTGCCCTTTGTCTGCTCCTATAGTCTGGGTGATTTCCCAAATTTGCCACATCCTTTTGTGTGTCGGTGTCTGCCAAGCACTCAGTCCTTCTTCTCTGCCTGGTAAATGGCCCAGCCTTTTCCATCCTTTTAAAAGTTCCTCAGGTGGGGTGCATGGGTGGCTCAGTGGGTTGGACGTCCGACTCTTGGTTTTGGCTCAGGTCATGATCTCTGGGTCATGGGATCCAGTCTGCTTATCCTTCTCCTTCTGCTCCTCTCCCTGCTACTTCCCCCCTCAAATAAATAAATAAAATCTAAAATAAATAAATAAATAAAACTTTCTCAATTTTCACTTCCTCTGAGAAGTCATCCTTAATGTTCTCATGTAATTAATCATCCCATACTCTGTGGTTCCTTCTGACCGCAACCCCTCTACTCCCTGCCAATGAATTCTTTCCTTGAAATTATCTGCCCCTGCATTGGACTGTGAGCAACATGAAGGCAGGGGCCGTATCTTTTTCATCTTCAAATCTACACTGTCTGGCCCAGTACCTGGCAAATAGTGGCTAGGCAGTCTGCAGCTCTTGAATTGAATGAAGCTAATATGAAAGCATTATTAGTTTGCTCAGGCTGCCATAACAAATTACTAGAGACTGGGGGGGCTCAAACAACAGAAATTTATTTTCTCATAGTTCTGGAGGCTGGAAGCCTGAGAAGGAGGTGTCAGCAGGGTTAGTTTCTTCCGAAGCTTCTCTCTCATGGCTTGCAGGTGGTCATCTTCTGCCTGGGTCCTCGCATGGCCTTCTCTGTGTACACGTCCAAGCTCTAGCCTCCTCCTCTTCTTCTTCTTTTTTTTTTTTTAAAGATTTTATTTATTTATTTGCCAGAGAGAGAGAGAGTGCAAGCAGGGAGAGTGTCAGGCAGAGGGAGAAGCAGGCTCCCCTCTGAGTGAGGAGCCCGAGGCAGGACTCGATCCCAGGACCCTGGGATCATGACCTGAGCCGAAGGCAGGCGCTTAACCGACTGAGCCACCTAGGCGTCCCTAATCTCCTCTTCTTATCAAGACACTAGTCATATCAAATTAGGGCCATCCCCATGACGTCACTTAACTTCAGTTACCTCTTTGAAGACCCTATCTTCAAATGCAGTTGTAGTCTGAGGTACTGGGGGTTAGGATTTCAATGCAGGGATTTGGACGGGACACATTCAGTCCATAACTAAACCAGAGCAGGCTGTGGGGTTGGAAGGTGTTGGGGAAGGACCTCACGTGTCCACCATTGAAAAGACCTGAACATGCCTCAGCCGGGGTCCCGAGGGCATTGCTGCTATTCCAGGACAAAGGATGAGAGAGGGGCTTGTATTGGGAAAACCATCCGAGGTCGTGAGCTGAAGGAGCTATGGAAGAGGCTTGTTTTTATTTATCACCACTAACAAAGGCTTCAGCCAGAAGAGTGATCCTGGAAGGCTCCAGTCTGCACTGTGCTTTCTGGCCTTGACCCCCTGGCTATCGTGCTCACAGTCTCCCTCTCTTGCTCCCCTTTCTCTCGCACTGTTACTTTCGCCTGGTCCGGCCCACACAGCACGCAACATCTTCAAGGCCTCGCGCTCTGGGGCAGGGGGAGGCCCCGGAATGGAATTTCAGACTAAACTTGCATTGGCAAGCTACCTTCTCAAGGGCAAGGAGATGTCTCAGGCAGCAGCTGCAGCCGCCCAGGGAGAGCCAGAAGGCTCTCCTTGCTTGTTGTGCACAGAAGGGGACGGGTCCTGACAAACAGCCCAGTCCGAGGAAGGGCCCGAGAGCCCCGATCCCAAGGGTGCAGTCGTCTAGGACCCCGGGAACGCACGAGGACGTTTGCAGGACCAGGGGAAGCTGGCGACATTTTGCAACTGCTGGTTTTGTGCCATGAACATTGCTACTTTGGAAATAAGGGTTTGTTCTGTCAGGCGGTGCCTATTTACAGAGCGCGTGGCAAACACCATCTGGTTGGTGCTTCATAATCTAGATTTGCCTCACAGACATCCCTCCGTTTGGTCTGCACGGTAAAGGGTGGGACAGATTCGACTGTCCATACCCCCATCTTGCGGGTGAAAAAACCCGAGGCTCGGCAAGGTGGAATGACTTGGGCAGGGTTGCTCTGTTGTTGGGGGGTGCGCCTGCAGCTGGGAACAAGCCCTTTGGCTGCCGAGGTGGTGCTCTCTGCCCGATCCCCTCCACAACCCTGACAGGACAGTCTGCCGCTTTTCATTTCTCAGGTGAAGCTGATGCCTGGGGATCACGTGGGTGCTCAGGATCATGCAGGCGGTTGGTGGCGGAGTTGGCTTAAACGGACTCTCCTGACTTCAGATCTCGGGCACTTTTTCCTCCATCACGCCACCATACCCAGGTGGGACCCAGTCGGTTTGGGACCAAGCGCTGCCCTCAGTGTGCTTACTGTGCGTGTGGCAGCTTGAGATGGATGGTGACTGGCAGGACGGGGAGTGCGGGTGGGAGGGTACACACTGACCAGGGGACCAGCCCATCCAGCCCCTGCCCCAGCTGCCACGTCTCCTCAATGAGCCAGGGATAGTGCCGGCAGCAGCTCTTGGGCCCACAGACATAGGAGCACCTTGCCTTTCCCCAACACCTGCTGCTGGGGGTGACCACTCCCGGGAAGAGGCATAGGTCATGGGAAAACAGAACACGGGCTCGGGAGTCAGACGGGTCCAAGTCCAAAGTCTGATGCTGCCACAGATGAGCTGCTTCACCTTGAGGGCAGTAGTCAATATCTCTCCGAGCCTCAGTTTTCACCCCTGTAAAATGAAGGCAATGACGCCTACTTTGTAGGCCTGCTTTGGGGATGAGAATGGGATCATGGATATATCAATTATCTGACATTACACCTGCTGTGTAGTCGAAGCTTAGTACATGGCAACTGATAATACGTTGATTAGCATGGTGGGGGCCGAGCCCCTGATGCACAGTCCTGAGAAAATGTGCTGGTGCCTGTGGCCCAGAATGACCTCTCGGCTTGATGTGTGTGACTCTCTGCACACCCGTCCTCCCCTCTTGCTGACCAAGGCCCAAAGGCTGTGCGAGCCCTGGTTACGAGCTGTGGGACCTGGGGCGAGTTAATCACTTCTCCGTCTCCTTCCTCTTGTCTGCAAGATGGGAATGATGAAAGTATCTGCCCCACAGAGTTGTGGGAATCGAATGAGGCCATGCATGTAGGGACTTGACACAGAGCAAGCTTCCTATATACATGTGAACCATCATGATCCTCATTATTGCTAATTCAGTAGTCTGTCCAGTGTGTCACGCCCAGAGGACTGGGGGCCTCGTGTCGGTTTGGCTGGGAGGGTGCCGTCATTGATCGGTGATGTGTGCTAAAGTGTGTTAGGAGCGTGAAATCCCTGAGTTTTCCTTTCCTGACGGAGGTGATCTGCAAGATCCTGTTCGTCTAAAATGTGGCTCTTCCCTACATTGGGTCTCAGTTGTCTTCTCTATCAGTGAGGGAGTTGAGCTGGCTGACATCTGAATTCCTTTTTGGTTCCATCATTGTAGGACCCCAGTGACTCTGTGCTTTGGCTGAGCCAAACATTACCCCAAATGCTCCTCTACAAAAAGTTGGCCACAGCCGGGAACAGGAAGGAAACCGCTCCTGCCTGGCTCCTGCCTCTCGGGGTCCTCTGGGAAGCAGCTCCACGACTCAGGAGGCAGTTCCTGATTGTCAGCAGGACCCCCTTCCAGTCTGCACACACAAGCCTGGAGGGAGCCATTACCCCGGGTCCGGGGTCCCAGCCCAGTGGTGAGCAGCAGGTGAGACTCCTAGCCGTGCTTTCCACCTCAGAGGTGGCAAGAGTCTGGTGGAATTTGTTGGTATCAGGGCGGGCTGTTGAGTCTACCGGTGTGTTCGTGAAACACGGTGCTCAGAGCTGTTCAGACCTAAGGAGCCATGGACGTTGACCGCCAAAAGGCCTGTGAACAGGCCTTCGTCATCTTCCCAGAGGAGAGAAACATGGAAAACGAAGTGTGGTCTAGAGAGGAGAATTCACATCTGCTGAGCTTCCACTCTGTCAGTACTATGTGGTTTCTCATAATACAACGAGGAAGAAGACAAGGAGTCTACTGTCTAGGAGACAGACAAGTTGCTTATTTTTTAGAATTTTTTTTTCATGTCTGTTTCCTCCAACTCGAATATTTGCTGCAGGAGAGCGGCGACTTCCTGCATCCTGTTCACCAAAGTACTCCCTGGACCTGGCAGTGAGCTTCGCACGTGGCAGGCATACAATAGATATTGATGAACTTAATGGAACAATGACAATATTACAGAGTAAGAATGAAAGTGTGATCAAGGTTCTGGGAGAATAGTGGAGAAGGTAAAAGCCAGAGAGGAGACAATTGTGGGTTTTGAAGGATGAATAGGAGATCATCAGGGAGTAAAGGTAACAACAAAGGTTTTTTTTTTTTTCTTTTCAGTTAGATTTTATGATAAACTTTCTACTGATGATACTTATGAGACCCTTAAAGTTATGATAGGAGGTAAAGGTGTGAGCCACAGAGAAATTAGAATAACCAGGGAAGGGATATTAATAGCATGCCTTGGATGTGCTCAGTGCTATGCTAGACACTTAATGCATGATATCTTACTTATTCCTTCTAACCCTCCCATGAGATGGGCATTTGACAAATGGGAGCGCAGGCTCGGAGGGCTTTAGTAACTTGCTAAATGGTTGAGGGAACCAGAGCTCTGAGTGACTAGATGACATATGCAAGGTCTCAGAGCTCACTGGGGCTGGAGGCTGGATTAGACCTAGGGCTTTGCACCTCCAAAACTCTTGTTCTTTCCTGGGAAGGCTGGACCTCCTTCAAGGCAGAGGACCTGGTCATCTTAACCGTGAACTGAATATATTAAATGCCCTTCCAGAATTAGAGCTTTGTCTTAAAGCTCTAGGGCCCCAAGGCCAGATCTGGAAAATAAACTCTAAGACATTTTCAATTAAAAACAATGTGAGCCTGTGGCCTTTCTGCTGTGATTTCTCCCAGTCCTCTCCTTACCCCCCCAACCCCACTGTCCTCCCACCAGCGCAAGGGCTCAGAAACACTCAGAAGCTCCAAGAGGAGGTTGGAGAAGCTCCATCCATCAAGACTTTGAAAGGCCCCAGGGCAGGTTTGCGGGGCAGGAGAGAGGGTCAGGGGGAACCTAGTTGTTTCAGAAGGGAATCACAGCCTGGAGGTCCCTAGCCCCATTTCCCTGGAGGGGAGGGCCCAAAGTGTGGGGGTGGAAATGGAGAGAGGGGCCGAGAAGGAGGGAAGATAAGCTGGTGGTCATTTGTCTTTTTAATTGGCTCAAATGCTGGGAGGAGAGCTGCGTTGTTATCCTGGCTCTGGGGCTGGACCGGGTCCAAGCGCCAGGCTTTGGACCGGCGCAGTGGGGAGCTGCAGAGGGAGGCCCCGATCTGCCCTTCACCCAGGATGGGCCCCTCAGGAGGACGGCTCAGGAGACAGGGTGGGAGGCAGCAACACGTGGTCAGAGGCAGCTTTTGCTTCTCCGGCATTTCAGAAATTTAAAACAGTAATTCAGGGACTGAAATAGACGTATTTTAAAGAATCCGTGGCATCTGAAGGCCCCTCCTAATTCATTCCTCGGCCTGTGGATGGAGCCTGTCAACCAGCGAGCTAGGCCTAGAGGTGTCTCCAGGGAGAGAGAGTTTGGGAGCGGCTTGGAACTTAGAGCTTTCTGTCCCTACCACTGTGACACTGTTAGAGTACCCAGGATAATAATAGTACTCCCTCATCTCTGCCAGCTGACTTACACTTGCCGTGCCCTGCTACATTTATTACCCCATCCACGTCTCTGCCACAGTCTGGTGAGAAATGCCGGACGGGTATAGCTGTCTTGTGTCCTTGTGTCATGGTTGAGGGGACCAGAGCTCCGAGTGACTAGGTGACATATGCAAGGACACCCAGCATTGCAGTTGGGACTCAAATACAGGTCTTGTAATTCTGCACCTGTGGGCTGGCTCCTCAAGGCTGCCGCCCGCCGCCCCCCCCCATCCAGAGGAGCTACATAGGTGGATGCCTGGTGTGTTGTGGTGGTTGGTACAGCTTCTAGGGACAGATGGCTCAGTTCAAGTTTCCACTCGGAGCACATCTCAGCCTGCCAGGCATTGTGGCAGAAGGAAGGATGCCACCTCCCCGCCCCACCCCCCCAGTGCAAGGAGGGAAGGGTTTCCAGGAACATGATGGGTCCAGAGAGGGAGGGACAGGGACAGGGAGAGGAGGGGGAAGATGATGTGGTTCTAGTTAGGAACAGGGTATTCAGAGAGCCAAGAAAGCAGATTTAGCTGGGCCTGAGTGGGTGTTTGTGGGCAAGGGCCCTCAGGAAGGTGAAGCCTGCCCGTGATACTGGGTCCTTCAAGATCTTCCTTCAAGGGCACTCCACTCCGTCTCTGGCTAATGCATAGATCCATTGCCTCAATACATTTAGGCCCAAAGCACCAAATTCAAATCTCTGAATCCAAAGCAAAGAAGACACTTTTACTTTCTCAAGGCTTCCCACACCCTTGTCAAAAGGTAGCTGAGCTTCAGAATTCTCCAGCTGGTGAGCGGGCAGCTTCTGGCCGACTGGGAGGCCCTAAGCCTTCACCCTCCGATGCCGGGCTTGGCTGGTTTGCTGTGACCTGAACGAAACTCCTCCTGACTTCTGTTCCCTTACTGGTCAGCTGGTTTCCTGCTCCTGTTCCTCACCCTCCAGAGCACTGGGCCCGGGGAAAGTGGGGGGGGGGGGGCAGCTGTCATCTCAGGAGGGGGGAGAGTATGACCCAAGGGAGCGGCCTGGCCCAAGAGAGGGGCAGTGAATGCCTTCTGCTCCCGGGCTTCCAGAGGCTGGAAGAAGACGGAGTGAGATGTGGAAGGAAGTGGGTGGTGGGATGGTGCACCCCTGCCTCTTGTTGCCCACGCGGCTCTTAGAGGGGCTGGCGAGTTAGGCAGGGACGGGATAAAGGCCTTTGCTCTGTTCTGGTGTGGCCGCGGGAGGGACCGCCTCTTGGGGTGACTGACCGAGGAGCCAGTGTGCGGAAGGCACGGCAGAGAAAAGCCTCTGGCAGGAACGCTTAGCTGTGGAGAGGCTCTGGGTCAGTCCTGCGTGCTCTGGAAGGGACCCAGATGAGGGGGCTAGCTGAGAGCCCTGCGGGGTGGGTGAGCCTCCGTGGAGGTGGCCAGGCTGAGGGAGTCAGACTCCCAGCCAGGGCAGAGGTGGGGCCCCAGCAATCCTGGCCAAGCCCAGGAAGGGATCATCCATGTGTCAGCCCCAGATCAGCTCTCCAGTCCGGGGCAGGACCTGACCAGTGCAGACCCAGGTGGAGACAGAGAACCTAGAGGATTCCAGCCCCCACTGCAGGTTTCAAGGACCCAGGGTTCTCTCCCAGACACGACGGGCAAGACACCTCCTTGTCCCCCCCACCCCCCTACTCCTCCTCTCTCTACCTGGCCCTCTCTAGGAGCCGACCTGCTTGGACTTCGGCTGCCTCCGTGCCCTCAGGCTTCTGCTGGGTTTGGGTTACGAGGGAAAGTTGCCCCTGTCAGGCAGAGTTGTTTGAGAGTTCAATACCAGTACAAGGGCAAGATGGGTGCTGAGCGGACTGAATTTCTGTCCTGTCTTCTTTACCCTCAGATCCATGCCTTTGCTCCCTCCGAACAGACCTACCCGGTTCCCATCTCCTCTGGATCTTTCTGGTGCCTGGGCTTTAGGAACACAGCCTCCTCCTCGTGCCCCCAGGCCCAGGGTGGTGTCTTCCTGCGCTGCCCACTCCAGGGGGGGTCGCCTCCCTGCCCTTGATCAGGCTTGGCAGCAATGGCATCATCTGAGGAACCGATTCCTCAGTTTAAAAATCCCATGCCTTTAAGTCTCAGAACGGATTTCTTTTTCCAGGTTGGACCCTGACTGACGCATCTCCCAAGGGCAGTTAACGTGACCCCATTTTACAGATGACATTAACCGAAACTGAGGCGTCGAGTGACTTGATGGAAGTCACACAACCAGCTGTGGACAAATTGGGATTTGGACCTGGATCTGGCGAGTCTGCAGCCCAAGTCCTTGTCCTCTCCGTCACCTGCTCAGGCTCCTGTGGTTTCTAAAGCACTCTAATGGAGGCCGTTCCCCTTGCTCCTCATCGCCCCTTTATGGGAGAGAATGGCACACTCCACCGAGAACAAGGCTGAGGCTTAGACACTTGGGATGACTGTCCCTAGACAAACGATTGTACCGAGGAATTCAAACTCTGCTTCCGGGTCATGAACAGAGAGACCCCGCATGCCTTCTCTCCGCCTCCTGAATGCTGTCCCCACCCGCCTTCGGTCTCTAAAGAAGACTAACTTTTAAAAGAAATTGTATTTTTTTTTCTTTTTAAGATTTATTTCTTTATCTGACAGAGAGAGACACAGTGAGAGAGGGAACACAAGCAGAGGGAGTGGGTGAGGGAGAAACAGGCTTCCCCCCGAGCAGGGAGCCCAATGCGGGGCGATCCCAGGACCCTGAGATCATGACCTGAGCTGAAGGCAGACGCTTAACGCCTGAGCCACCCAGGCGCCCCTAAAAGAAATTGTGGCAAAACATACACGACATAAAATTTACCGTCTCGTCTCCTCTTGAGTGTACAATTCAGTGGCAGTAAGTACACCCACAATGTTGTACACCCATCACCACCGTCCGTCTCCTGAACGATCCCATCGTCCTGAACTGAAACTCTGCACCCATTAAACGCTCACTCCCCTGTCTGCCCCTCAGCCCCTGGCGATCCCCGTCCCACTTCCTGTCCCTATGAATTCGATTACTAGGAGGGAATCATGAAGTATTTGTTTTTTGGTGCCTGCCTTCTTTTACTTCGCCAATGGCCTCAAAGTTCATCCATGTTGTAGTGCGAGTCAGAATTCCCCTCCTTTTGAAGGCTGAATAATATTCCGTTGCATGGATAGACCACATTTTATTTATCTATTCACCTATCCATGGTAACTTGGGTTGTTTTCACTTTCCCAGATCTACCTACTTTTCAAGGCCCAGCTCAGATGTCACCTCCTCTACGAACCCCGCACTACACATAGTTGCTGAATGTGTCCACGACTAGAGGATGAGAACTGCCCAGGAACTTGCACTGGGGAGACAGGATCTCGCCCACCCAGCATCCCCAGGTGGCCTAAAATGGGATAGACAGCAGAGGTCTGCATGTTGCTCAAAGCTTCTGCCAAACTGGGGCTTGGTATTGTATTCCTGCCACTGAACATCATTTGTTGGAAGTAACTAAACAAATCAGAATGGCCTTTTCTCCCAAGAAGGAAATGTCTGTCTCCAGTCCAAGTCAGATACTCTACTGGGTTGGAAGCTACTGGAGGGTGGGACTGGCCCTCTTGCCCCCACATGGGTCCCCAGCTCAGCACTCAGAGCCTGAGGGAGTGAGGAAGACTGGGCTTGCCTCCCCTGCTTGCTTCTGGTGGTTGCAGGTGGGAAAATGGTAAAACTGGCTTATTCTTTAGTAGGTGTCCATAATTCATTACCTCAGACCCCCTCCATCCAATCCTGAATGAGGCAGCAGGAGTTGAGGCCCTGGGAATGAGGCACCAACATAGGAAAGAAGAGGAAAAAGGCAGAGCAAAGAAAGAAAAAGGGGGTAAGAACAGACGCTAAAAGCATCTGGAACTGTGAGATACTTTCTGAAATTTAGGAGGATTTGTCTAGACGCTTAATAATTTTTTGTTTGTTCTTATAAAATAAATATAAGAAATTACTTTGGCTTTAGAAGACACATCACCAACCCCCTTCCTATGTAGAGACTCCTGAACTTTCTCTCTTCTCACATGCCAGAGCGAATCGAAGAAAACGGAGCGCCACAGTGCTGGGAGCTGGGAGGGTGGAGGTCCTCAGGGAGTTCGTGCAGGCTGTCGGCCACATGGGAGCATTGTGCAGTCTTCCAGCAGGTGGCGGTAATGAGTCTGGGAGAAAGACGCCATTTTCTAACTCACACACAAGCCCTGTATGGGTTGGCGGGTGGCCTGGGGTTGGGTGAAGGGCAGGACTTAAACATTACCTGATTTAACTTTGTTATTTGACAGATGTGGAGTATGACCTGCCAGTGAGTTAGAGACTACTCCACACAGGATCGGTGGAGGTAGGTCACACTCTTTCTACTCAGCCCCGGAGATAAGGAGGAAGACCAGGGAGTAGATGGTAAGGGAAAGCAAATTTTGGTCCAACACAGGAAGAGCTTTACAATAATCAAAGGTGTCAACGACTGTGGTAATGAGGTACCCATCACCAGAAATATTCGAGCTTAAGCAGATGATTCTTTCTTAATGATATTGTAGAAGATCCTCAAACTTTAGATGAGGTTGGGTCAGATGGTCCTTCAGGATCCCTTCCAACCCAGCTTCTCAAGTTATTTCACTAAGAGGAAAATGATGGCAAAGCCTTGAATTTATTGAGGAAAGGAAGATGCCTTACTTGTCATTGACTCACTGTCCCTAGAACATATAGGCATATATGATAAATATGTCGGTAGATACGGTAGCCTTATTCAACAAATGAGGGCCAGAGAATCGGGTTCGGAGCTGTTTCTTGCTCAGCTGAGCAACTTGTGAGGCCCTCGGTCACCTGGCTGATGGTTAATGAGCCCCTTCCCTCCTCCCCCTTCCCCCTTCCCACCTCCCTGCTGCTTATGTCCTCCCCGTCCCTCTGCTGCTTAGTTACCCTTTCTCCGTTGCCATCTTGAAACTTTGGGTGTGCATTCAAAGAACCCCGACCCCCAAACACTGGCCGGCAGCATCCACGGGACATAAGATGATCAGGGCAACAGTCCCCAAAACTCTTTTTTGCTCTTCCTTTCTCTCTCAGGAGATGGGGTAAAGCAGGAGTGACATTGAGGCTTCCTAACGGTCTGGAGAGTTGGCCTGAATCCAGCCGAGACTCCAAGTGTCCTAAAAATACCAGTCCCCAGCCCCGTGTCCTATCCCAGCCCCCACGTCCAGAAATCCTGACAGTAACCATATGCTAGCACTGAGTCAGTCAAAGCAACCTTGGCAAATGTCAGCCACAGTTGCCTGTAATCTTCAGGGAGGTAAGGCGGTGCCAGAAGTGATCGGTTTCTTTATCCACATCACCCAGATATAAACAGTATCGAGGAATCATGACAGGGAGATCCTTCTAGGCCAGTCTCCCTACGCCATTTCTCCCTGAGTGAAGTTACCCTCTAACTCTGGGCCCTAATGGCCCCCGGGGATTGCGGCTTATTACTCTTATCTGCCGGAGGCCAAAGCACCTCAGTGAAAGACATTTTTGGTGCCCTGTTCTGGATGTCTCAGTAATCCTCTCATTTATGTATGCAGACAAGGAGATCAAAGCCCCCCGGGGATGCATAAAACATGTCAGGGCTGGGAGCTGTACATCCATTAAAGCTGACAAATGCTTTGTCCAGCCGATGGGCAGCCAGAAGGCCACCCTGCGGGACAGGAGCGCCACAAGGAGTACAGCGGAGGACGGCAGCCTGCAGGGGTGGGACAGGGGCCGGGAGACGGGGGTGATGGTGCGGAGAGGAGGACCAGAGCCTGGCCGTGCCAGGGTGCGCATGGGGGCCCAGACCCCCCCAACCTCCATGGGCACCCCCAGTCTTCCAAGCAGCCTTATGAAAAGCGCTGTGTGGAAAAGCCCAGAGACCCTTCTATGTGGACCTTCCAGAATCAATGGCATGGAATAGGAATGGGGAATCCTGAAAGAAGGGAGGGTAGAGAAAAGAAACAAGAAAGAAAAGACAAGAAAAAAACCCAAACCTTAATGTCATCGATACTGTCTTTTACAAATCACAAGAGCATGTGGTTCCCCCGCGGTCCCGTAAGTCACTGTCGCAGCTGCGGTCTTGTACCCTGGCTTTTCTGCAGCGGGGCAAGAGTGTGCTCTCTGCAGCCCCGCTGAGAAGAGCCTTCCGGCAGTTTCTGCTCAAGTGAAACTCGTCAGTTTGCTTTGGCTTTCTGGGAGGTCGCTCTACAAAGAACAGAGTGTCCCTGCGGGGGCTTGTGGCTCTTCTGGCCTTCGGGAGAACACAGGCCACGGTTCAGCCCCAAATAAGGAGAGGTCTTAGGTGAGAATGTGCTTCCATGCATGCGTGTGTGTGCGCGTGCATGCACTCATGCATACGTGCATGTGTGTGCGCGCGCACGTGCATGTGTGCATATGCGTGTGTGGATGTGCGTGCATACGTGTATGCGTGTGTGCACACATGTGTGTGTGTGAGAGAGAGACAGACACAGGCAGGGACAGACAGGCAGAGATTGGCATCCAGGAGCCAGAGCCGCTCCTATTCTCCCAGGACCAGGAGCACGGAAGGCGTCATTCATAGGTTTATGAACCTGCAGTTGGAGCTGCGGAGCTCTCCCGGCGCCTGCAAATGTTCTTCTGGTTTCGTAACTCGTGTGCAATCTAGGGGAGCCTCATGGTAACTGCCCGGTCTCTTCTGGCTAAGCAGCCCTGGCTTCAGGCTGCAGGTCTTACGTGGAAGTCCCACCTGTGGACCTGTCAGGGACGCCTTGCCTTTAGTTGGGAAGGTGCTCTGCCCAGGGTGTGAAGACAGCACAGTCGCTAGGAGTCACTGGCTTTCACAGTGCTCTGGCTTTGCCCTCCGCCCTGGGCTTCCTCTGTCCGGGACAGGTCTCCTGGTAGTATTCCTAGGAAGACAAATGCAATCAGGGAGTTCTCTGCCTTCTCCACGTGAAGCAGGTGGGATCTGCCGTCCCCACCGTACCTCCATCTGTCCCCGTAGACCATGCCTCAATCTTAAAGGTATAGAAGTGATAACACAGGCAGCCGCTGCTTACGGATGGCTTCATCTGGAAATTGTAACACATGTCCCTGTAAAAGCACAGTAATACTTCTAATCCTCCCAAACCCCCAAATCTATTAAACCCAGTGCCTAAAATGTCATAGATTTGTAATGAAAAGTAAATGCTATTGCAAATGCATAACTTAAAGGAACAAAATGACAAATGTGATAAAGCAGTCTTTTCCTTCCTCAAATGCTAGTTCCTAAGGAGAGATGGATTTAATCAGAGGTGGATAGATAGATGGAGACTTTTGCACTCATCCGAGGGGGCTCCTGAGCACCAATTAGTGCTGTCCTCTGAAGATGGATGACATCGTTCTGTTTTATAAAATTGTCCTTAGCTTCAAACCTCATACATTTTCCTTCCATTAATACAGACCCTTTGCTGTCTTTTCTCAATTATGATTGTGGTCATTTAAGAAAATCCCCTTTTGTCCCAAAACAAAATGCAGAAAAGAACAAGAGAAAACAAGATCAGAAACGGGGGAGGAAGCTTTCCTCTGAGATAACTGGGTAAGCGCTCAGGCTGAGATGCAGGAGTTAGGAGAGGACAGAGGACGTGTGTAAATGTGCGTGAGTGTCTGATCTGGAGTGCGCTGAGCTTTGGATGGAGACCCAAAGAATGTTGCAAAGAGGTGAGGGCACAGTGTACATACTTCCTTCAAAAGAGAGACAGGAGGGAGGCTTGGGTCAGTTAAGTGTCTGCCTTCAGCTCAGGTCGCGATCCCAGGGTGTTGGGATCAAGGCCCGCATCAGGCTCCTTGCTCAGTGGGGAGCCTGCTTCTCCTTCTGCCTGCAGCTTCCCATGCTTGTTTTCTCTCTCTCTCTCTGACAAATCAATAAAATAAAAAAAAAAAAATTTAAAAAAAAGAGAGAGAGAAACGGGAGATGGCAGGCCGGAGAGCTGGGTCTCCCAGTTTATATTGTCAGTCACCAGATGGCAGCACAGACCAGAACAGTTTTGTTGCTTTCTCATCAACCTGTGGAGGCCAAGGCGCCAATCCGGTCAGGACCTACCTGGTCTCCAGCATTCATGAATCTCCTGCACCTCACAGCAAAGGCCACCTAATCACCCCCTGCACCCCAAACTTCAAAACCAATATTGATCTTAGTTGCCAGAGTTTTAAGGAGCTCTGGTTTCCATGCTTATCTGCTGATGTTATATTACGGTATCACCAAAGCTTTTAATTTTTGTCCTTGACATGAAGTTCACACTTGTACCCCAGATCCCACTACCCTTTCTTACCTCTTCACCACTACTTCCTCTTTTTAAAAAAGGTTCCCTAGGTTACTGTTGCATCTCCATGCCATCTCTCCTCCCTACCCTCAGGGTTGGAGTCTTGTCCCCCACTCTCATGCCACAGGCCTCACACCCGGTGCCAGAACTTTCCAATCATCGCGGCCTATGTAGAGAATGGTATCCATCGTGGGCCTGTTGACTTCTCTGATAAAAACTGCTTGCCTGGATGCTGCCTTTGGCCGAGATGGTGGGTCTCGTCTGAAGTCCCTCCCATCCCCTGTGCTGGGATTGTCTCTTCAGCACCTGCTCTTCCTGATTTGTCCCCGTGCAGATAAACATCTTGTGCTGGCAAGACCATGAGGCACGACAATCACATGCTTAGAACCTCGTTGGTGTTGCATTGCCCTTAGGATGAAGCCCACACTCCTTAAGATGGTAGATTCTACGATCTTTCCCCACCTTCTCCTCCAGCTGTCCCTCTCCCCATTCCTTTGTGCACACCCTTTTCTCTAGTCATACAGAAACTCCTTTCTGTCTCCGGGGTAGGTTCTTTTTGCTTGTGTTTCTGAGTCCCTCAAAAGCGTTTCTTTCTTTCTAGAACATTCTTCTCCCCATATGAATCTGGCTAGTTCCTCCACGGCAAGCCTTCCCTAATTGCCTACTTGGGGTAGGTGCCCTCCTGTGTGTCTCCAGCACCCTATGCTTTCTTTATTCCAACTCCTGTTGAATTGTTTTGGGGACTTACACAGCCCCTGCTGAGCCAGCTGCCCATAGCATCTCCTACGCAGTGTGAGTTTCCCGTGGACAGGGACTGCATCTCCTGGTGCCTGGACAGCAGAGTCCGGCTTTATGAATGGACATCAACTGTTTCATGAATCAAGGTGTGAGTCAAGGATATCTGAATGACATACTTCAGCATTTTCCTAAGTATATTCCATGAAATTCTGTTTCCATAGAATGATAGATACTGATGGACAGGGGCTTTTGTAGAAAATTAGTTTGGAGAAATGCTATATGGCAAGGTGAAACAGACTTCTCTATTGAAGTATTTTTCACATTTTTTAATATGCTAATATGTATTACTCTCTCAAGAAGTCTCTGATTCTATAGGACTGTAGAGCACATCATTTGGGAATATCTGATATAATTCCTGTATCAATTCTCACATGAAACATACTAACTGGAAGATAGCGGTGTGATTACTTTTGTGGGAATAAATCACCTGGCCATAGTGACATACATTCTGCCGATATGTTTAATTAACCATGTATCCACTACACATACTGTCTTCTTATAACACCAGTTATTCATAATCTTTAAGATCTACGGAGAACAGATTAAACTTCAAATAAGGCAACAGAATATTAGGAGATCAGGCCATCTCAGCATTTGCTTATAATTTCAGCCAAACCATTCCCTCAGTCAGGGACCCTCTTCCTTCTTGTTGCCAGATAGAATTCATTTGCTTAATTTGTGAATTTTGACATGATTTGTTCATATTTTCCCATGGTGCCCTTTTGCTGCACAATTATTTCTCTGGGTTTTCAATAAGTCTTAGCAGTCACTAATTGGCCTCCCTTTGACTCCTGGAAACACACACGCTCATCAGAGAGAGGCTCCAAAATGGCAGCTCACACAGGGCCATCTTCATTTGGCCTCACAGACTCTGAGAATTCCATGACTTGGAAAGGGGACTTCCTAAGGGCACACGATCCATCTCCAGCCTCAGGGGAGACCTCGTCAATCTTCCTAATGGTTTGTCTGGGCTGATAGTACTTAAAAGGTGGCTGAGTCCTATTCTTACCCATTCTCCTCCCTTAGCCGAGCGTGGCACTCCCCACCTGTTTCTCCCAGCTGCCTCTCACATCTCTCAGGGGAGAAGAATTGGGTGGGTGGGTGTGGGAGGTTTAAATCAGAGCAGACTAAAATGTGGAAGAATGCCCCATCAATCAAAGAGCGTTGAAAACATGACCCTGGGGATTAGTGAGATCTCTTCCTTGGCGGCCTTCAAGAACATAGACGTTGATTGCCTGAAACGTTTCTTCCTAGAGGAAGGAGCATGAACAAATGACTTCCGGTGGTCCCTTCCACATGGGCCATCAAAACCAAGGCGGCTGACTGCCGCTCTCTGATGAGGATGGGGAAGAGAAGATGGTGGGTGGAGTGGGAGGTAGGAATGAGGGCACACAGGGTTTCCACTATGGCATTCATTCATTCATTCACTCATTCACTCATTCACTATTTGCTGAGGGCCGTCATATGCCCAGTGAGCAATGTGGCTGGCTCACTCCAAACATCTGGAAAGCTGTTCCAAATTCTGAAACAAAGATAACTTGTCCAACAAAACTTTTTAGGGCTATTACTTAGCAAGTAAGGTGCCAACTTTGATTTTCTTTAGTTTTGTTTTTTTTTTTTTGGTGGCAAAACATACATAATGTAAAATTTTCCCTTTTAACCATTGTTAAGTGCACAGTTCGGGGGCATTAACGTTGCTGTACAACTGTCCATCTCCAGAATGCTTCACCATCCCGAACCGAAACTCTGTCCCCATTAAATAATAACTCCCTGTCCACCCCCCTCCCCAGCCCCTGGAAATCACCGTGCACTTTCTGTCTCTGTGAATTTGACTCTTTACAGGTGGAATTATATATTTTCTGTCCTTTTGTGACTCACTTCTTTCACTTAGCATAATGTTAGGATGTCATGCATCAAGGGATCAGGCTTACGCCAGCACAGCTGAAAGACGAGAAATAGAAGGCAAGAGACTCCAAGGCAGATTCTGAGCTCCTCTGAAGTAGGTCTTGCAAGTTCAGCGGAACAGGCGGCCTAAGGAAGGAAACAGGAAGTAGGACATGAAATTAGCTTGAGGCTCCCCATCTTCCCTCAAGGTGGGTGAGGCCAGATGAGCACAATAAAGAATAGGAGCCCATGGGCAGGTGCAAGACCACCCTTAGAGACCACTGAAGATCAGGTCTCACCTGGTTCCAACAATCTTATGTACTACAGTCTGCAAACCTGCTAGACTAGCCATTGTGAGCACTGGAAACTCAGTCCTGATTCTTAGTTGGGGATTTTCCAGACCTCTTATTTTCCCTTCCTAGTGTCTCTTGCCACCTCTTTGCTGCTTACTCTAAGACATGTGCAGAGGAAAATACATGAGAGGAAATGTAAATCGTTTCACAGGGATTCTTATGAACAGTTCTGACCAAGGTGAAGAGATTGAAATCAAGGAGATTGAATTAAGCATCCGAAGCTTTTGGTTTATTAATCAATCACTAGGCAATTATTTCCTGACTCTCCACCTTCTCAAACAGGAGGAATCTGGGTCAAAGAGCCTGGGATCCTGGGTCTGGTAGAGGGGAAGTTCTGAGGCAGGGGACAGGGCCAAGGCAGCATGAAGAAGCCTGGGAAAGCAAGCTAGGTGATGGGGAGAGAGGAGAAGACAAACCTGGAGAAAGTCCTTGAGCCACCAGGACCCAGAACAAACATGGTGGAGGGAAACAGGCGTAAAGAGCTTCGAATGCATTCACTGAACAAGTATTTGCTGAGAACTTACTATATGCCAAGCCCTGTTCTAGGGAGCAAAACCAGCTGCTCTCATGGAGCTTCCATTCAGGTAGTTTGCGAATGTCTAGAAAATGTGTAACGATTTCTAGAAGCCAAGGTGGGTTCCCTCAGACCTAATGGGTCAGAATCTTTATTCCTCCCTCCTATTTCTTCTCTTTCATTAACTGTAAGCTAATTAATTGTGGGGTTGTTAAGTAGGTGGAGAAGGGGAAGGTTTTAGATCTTGATTTCCTCCTCGCCTCCTCCTGAAATCCATTGATTTCACGTGGGAATGGGAGGGAGAGGCTAGAATGGAGGAGACACTGTCCTTGGGGGAGATGCTCAGTGGGGGCTGTAAGGTTGAACCTCTCTGTCACCGCCATGACTCTGAGCTGGGTCATGTGGGGCCCGGCTGACACCAGAGCTCAGAAGTCGACAGGATCGTTCAGCAGAAAACTGAAGCAACCTTACTCCGAAAGACTGACTGCTCAATGTTGGTGGTTTAAAAGGAAACAGGGCAGGATTACACAGTGGGCCAAAAAGAATGGCTCAAATTTTTATAATTACAAGAAGCTGGAAGATGTCCATGGAGCAGAGGTTTAATCCACAGGATGAAGGCGATGAGAAGAGTATTTAGAAGAATGGTAGAAAAAGGGCGAGAAGTCTGATGTCAGAAAGGCCCACATCGTGGCCCAATCTCAGCTGATTGTTGGTCTAATTAGTCCTGAGTTTTCTTGTCTATAAAATGGGGATAGGAATACACCCCACTGCAAAAGGGCAGAATTAGGTTATAGAACCGAACTTCAAGGGAGTAGTAAGTACTCGGTAAGTGGCAGCTATCATTATTTTTGTGTCACGGTTATAATTAAGTCATCCTCCCCTGGTGGGCAGGGTCCTGCCTGACTGTGTGTGTGTGTGTGTCCCTTAGCAGAGCCTAATGCCCAGCATGTGCTGCACACGGGAAGCCTGGAAAGGGAAGTCAGGGCATCTGCGTCTTGCCGATGGCAGGAGGAGGATTAGTAAGCCAAGCATGTGCAGGGTCTAGCATGCAGGATGTGGTCCCCACATATCAGCGATTAATACTGAATTAGGAGTGGCAGTGATGGAATCTGCCTTCAGCCCCAGGGCTGCACGATCCCTGATGCCTGAACTGGCCACCTCACCCCCTTCTGTGGACCAGGGAAGGGAGGAGGCCTGAAGGTCAGGCTGGGGTGAGTCCCATCCCAAGCTAAGTTGGGAAACACTTAACTACTCGAACCTCTGAAAACAATGCAAATAACTAGTAGGAACTTCAAATTTATGAACCTTTTTCTCGTACCTCATCTCATTTGTGTGAGATCGGTGGTGCGGACATTGTCATTATGCTCCACGTTGAGACCAGGACAGTGAGGCTCGGAGGCTGAGGGCCTGCTTCAAGTCCACACGACTCCTAATTGCAGATCGGACCTGAGCCAGTGGACCGCTAGCTACGCAGCCTTTATAAGGTAGAGAAATGTGGCTGGGCCAGGCCAGCTCTGCAGGGGCCTCTCAGCTCCAAAGTTCTGCAATTCTATCATGTTCTCTTCACTGAGAGATGCCACAGACAAGGCTGCCTCTGTGGCCCATCCCAGGCATCCTAACATCTTGGGAAAGAACATTTGGAGAAGGCAGGATCCCTCGCAGGAAGATGCTGACTGGTACTGACTTCTTCTCTGTGCCGGGCACCACACAATCCACTGCTCACAATCATTCCAGGCTAAGTACCGAGGGTGTATTATTCCCCATTTGCAGAGGAGGAGACTGACGTTCACAGTGGTCCCCTAGAATTCAAACGAGTATAAGGGGGAATTCCAGGAGTAAGTAAATCAGAGGGGCAGTATTTTGGGGAAGGAGTCCTCGGAGAACATCCTTAGCCCACCTTGGGCACACCTGGGGGACACTGGTCCTTGGCACAGGCCCTCCTCCCCCAGGGCCCAAGGCTTCCAGCAGAGGGAGAGGTGCTTCCTGGCTCATCCCGATTTGCTGCGGGTGCTGCCGGTCCATCTCAGTGTTTACATCACTGTCTCCGAGATGAGAGCCTCAAGCCTCCCGCACGGTCCCCCAGCAGCAGGGAGCAGGGAGAGATCGAAGATGCCTGACCAGCTGCTGGCCCCAGGCTGACCCCCATGACCCCAGAGTTATCACAGGGAGACAGTCCTGCGGTGGGCCCAGGACCACCAACGATGCGGCCAAGACAAGGGCGGTGATGGAGCAGAGGGGGAAGCTAAGGGAGGAGCCCTCAGGCCCATGGACCCCGTCCTGGCTCCACACGAGCACTTAATAAATGTCCACTGCTTTAA
Organism: Leptonychotes weddellii; assembly: GCF_054177405.1. Taxonomy (NCBI): domain Eukaryota; kingdom Metazoa; phylum Chordata; class Mammalia; order Carnivora; family Phocidae; genus Leptonychotes; species Leptonychotes weddellii. The sequence goes on along the minus strand of NC_138370.1, from coordinate 44,439,122 downwards.
TGCACACTAACCCAGACACTGGCTACCATCTACTGAGCACTTGACAAACATTTCTCCACTTATGCTCTCAACAGCCCTTGAGGTAGTTGCTTACCTTTATTAGCCAGATTCTGCAGCTGAGGGAACAGGCATGCAGCAGAGAGACAGTGAATGCTCGCGTGGGGTCACTCCCCACCTGGGAAGTGACAGTGCCAGGACTGTAATCCAGGTGTGTTGGCCTTCACAGGGCTCACCTCGAGCTAGTGCCCTGGACTGAAGCGCACCCAAATTCCCACCAAGACTTTCTTTGTATCAGTGCCTGGGGTCAGGAATCCTCATGGGACACAAGGAACTCAGAGCGACAGGGGAGGTAAGGATTGAGGGTTTTCAGTGGTGGTGAGTAGATTGCCCACCAGTGGTCCCACGCCAGCCCCACACCCCAGGGAATCTCACCATTGACCCACAACACGCCAACATTAGGGCGCTTCCAGCCACAGGGGAAGGAACTTGCCCAAGACTGCGTCTTACCTCCTCTGGGTGATGCGGTAGTGGGGGGTTGTAATATCTCTTGAGTCTCAGCCATCATCTTAGTAAGGTTGATCGTAGTTGTGATTAAACTCAAGGGACAAGTCATAGAATCCTTGAGCTGGACAGAGGTCTTTCTTTCCAGCCCCTGTCTCCATCCATTTTTTTTTTTAAAGATTTTTCCAAATACTATTAAGTTGAACACCATGAAATTGGTAATATTCAATTATTTTTGACCAAGAAAAATGGCAGTTTCATATGGTCCATCCTAATACTTGAAAGGGTCACGCTGACCCAAAAGAATTTGCTGGAAAGCCCCTGATTGGAGCTCTGAAATTATATTTTACTCCGAGTCCTTGCTCACCCAACTGACTGTTCTTGGCACTGTGTTCTCCAGAGCCAACTGCGTTCCAAGTAGCTGGGGAGCAGTCCTGCAAAGGGTACTGGACTGGAAGTCTAGAGCCATGTTGGACAATTCACCCAATATTCCTGAACCTCAGTCTCTTCCTCTGTGCCTTGTCACAGGGTTTCTAGACCTTGATACACAATGATACATGGGAAGCATCTGGCTCCATGCCAGGCGCCCAATCGTTAAGTGTGTGTTGGGTGAATCTGAGTCACCAAGAACAATGTTCAGCTCAGAAGATGCATCCCCAGAGTGGACCCAGTGGCATCAATCTCCCCCACCCTAACTCCACAGCTGGAGGCTCCCTGCAGGTGCCTGAAGCCATTGCTGGCTACTGCCTGTGTCCACTCTAGCCTCTCTCCATCCATCTCCTTTGCTTACTCCATCTCTTCCAGCAGCCCCCGTGGACGTTGTCTTGCCAGAGGCCTCACGAACATGTCTGACCTGCTGGTGGGGGCTCCCGGTTGAGGAGGCTGATGTCCTCTAAGACACACCCCCAGGACCCACCCAGTCTTTACACCATGACACCCCCACACCCAACACACCTATCCTTCCATGAAACTCCACTCCCCAAAGCCCACCATGCCCATGACACACCCACCACTCTTTGACCTTCCTGCACCCTGGGACAGGGTCCCCAGCACTTTCAGCCACCCTGGGAAATGATCCTGGCAGAATGGTGCACAGTCACCAAAAGCCTCCGGGAGAACGAAGGCGGTGGTGATATTTCCCCAATCCGTTCCTCTAAGTCTTGATCATCATCCGCAAGGGTTGGTTATGCTGGATGAGGGTTTTCCCCATGCCAGTCCTGCACTCAGCATTCTCAGTAACCTCAGGAGATGGGGCTGCTATAAATGGCACAAAAGAAAACTGAGGCACAGAGAATCTAGGTAACTTGCCAGCAATTACTTGGAGGTTGGGCCCAGGCAGAAGAGATTAGGGGAGCTCTGAGCTCTGAGCCTTTCCAGCTCTGACAGTCTGAGGGTCCCTTCTATGCTGGGGCCTGCAATAGCTACCCCCCCTTTCAAATGGCGTCTTGAGCTGTGAGCTGTGGTTTCATAACCAAGTAGGGATGGAGCTAGGAACAGGTGTCCAGTCTCTGAAAGTCTGGGTAGGCACTCCAAAGACCAGAAATGCCTGCCCCCTAAACTCCAGAATTTGTCCAGAATTTTCCAACACTTTCCCAAAGCTCCCCAGCTCCCAGGCTCCCTCACTCTTCCCTGAGATGCCACACAGCGGGGTCCTTCTCCCGTCCCATTGCGCCAACCCTTTCCAGTGGGGTAAAGGTAAACCCGACTCTTAGAAGCTCTGCGGTGGAAAGATGAAGATTTTGAAAGTAAGATTGTCCTGATACTTTCAGGGATACGAAGTTACTTGAGGTAGGCAGGCTAATGGAGTTGCCAGGGAATTGCTTCAGAGGAGAATATCCATGGTGAGCGCATTCTGTAGGTTTCCAGAGGTTCTTGGAAGCCTTGTGCAAGTTGTTTCCCCAGCTCAGAAGTCTTTTCCCTGCAGTCTCACTTCCTCTGGTTTGGCCAATCCTATTTTCTCAAAGGAAACTTCACCTTGGCCAGTCATGATTATAAATAGAGTTGGCAGAGACCTAAAAGACCATCTAACCTTTCCTCTTGATGCCCATTTACTTGACACCCAAGGGTGTGATATACATTAATACCTCCTTTACCACCCTCCTGGGTACTTTTATTATACCCATTTTACAGATAGGAAAAGTGAGGCTGGCAAATGGTACGGCTAAGGTCCTGGGAGGCCTGCCAGGTCTCTAATCCTGTGAAGTGCTCTTTTCACCCCACTCACTCCCTCAAAATGCCAGAAGACACAAATTCTTAATTAGCTGGGCTATGTTTAATGACATTTCTGTGAGCCACCCCCAGTGGGGAGGGTCCCTCGCCAACTACCAACGATAAGAGGGCCGGATGAGTCGCTGCTGGCGTGAGGGGCACCTGGCAGTGACCCAGGTCTGGAACTGATGAGGCCCACTGGGACCTTCTGTTTTCCAGGCAAAAGTCCATGCAGTGGCCCACGTCGAAATCCTGGTTCTGTCCCATGTTTGCTGGTGGCGTTGGTCGCTTAATATCTCTGAGTGTTTCCTCATCTGTGATGTGGGTATCCCAGTACCTATCTGTTAGTATGATGTCGATATTAAGAAGAAAAGCATGGTCACTGCCTCACACAGTGGCTGGCCCATAGTAGGCATGCAATCCACGTTAGGTGCTGTAATAGGAAGAGAGGGTTGTCTGAAGAATGTCACAGGGATGTCACAGCAGCAGAGACAGGAGACATTGGTGGTGGGGAGTTCTTCCCCTACCCCACCACATTAGCACGCTGACCTGGGCTGAGGCGTGAGGGCTCCTCACCATCTAGCAGTCTACCGCGGGTGAGGCGCAGTCTCCGGACCTCCCACCGGCCCTACTCAGGGCTGGACGATAAGCCGATAAACCATGTGATGGCTCATTAAGGGCGTGGTGCAGGGCTCGGAGGCGGATGATAAGCTGGTGGAGGGCACTATCTGGAGAGGAAATAGGCTGGAACTGGGCGGGGGGCGGGTAGGTAAGGGAGGTCCAACATCAGGAGGCTGCTTACAGCCCCAGGGGCGGAGCCAACCCCAGGGGTCATGTCATCCATTCTCTGCCACCAGGCACAATTGCATCGAGCAATCCATCACTGACCTCTGCCTGTCTTTTTTGTTTCTCCGAATGCATTAATGCGTTCTCATACTAAAAGTCTGGAGCAATTCGGAAGAACAGAATAAAACATGAGTGCCCTCCCTTATCCGCTTTTGTCCCATTAGCACACCCCACCCCTGGAGGTCATGCAGGGCTCTCCTGGGTGGGTATCACTTGGATCCCTTTGCTGCATATTTATAGACACATAAATGTGCATGTGTGATAAATATAAAATTGTGTGTGTGTAAAATCATGCCGTATGTGTTTTCCTCCACCTTTCTCCCCTCCTTGACATGTCTTGGCCATGTTTCCATATCAGTACCTAGAGAAGTGCTCTGTTCATTTTAATGACAGAACAGTAGTTCACGAAATAAATGTGTCCTCGCTGACTTATATCTTCCCCACTGCTGTGCCTTTAAGTTGTTCTCAGTGTTTGCTGCTTGGTATGGTGAGCACGTTGCTGTAGAGGGTATTGTACATCTATCTTTGGGGCATGTTTTAGGGTAGGATAAACTTCTAGAAGGGCAACTGCTCTATCACTAAGTATATGCATCTCCAATTTGGGGTGGTGCTGCCCAAAATCCTCCCCCAAAAGACTTTATCAAATTACACTTCCAGCAACACTTGATGAGGGTAACCATTCTCCCACACCATTCCCAATATGATTGGATATTAGCAGTATTGCCATTTTGCCATTCTGATGGCAAAAAAAACATTGCATTGCTGTTTAATTTGCTTTTTTCCATTTACTGTTGTGGTTGGGCACATTTTCCTATGTTTATTAGCTGTTTGGAGTTCTCTTTCTCTGTAGTTCCCGTGTCTTATCATTTGTCCATTTGTTTTAGGTTGTTGAGAATGGGAAGAGCTCCTTAGGTTCTCTGTGCAGTAATGCTTTTGCTATAAGTACCACAAATGTTTTCTCCCGTCTAATACTTACTTTTTACTTGTTCGCATGTCCTTCATGAGGTTCTCCTCTGTATCCTTTGTTTCTGGATGTTTAACCCACATTTCTCCTATGGAAATCTGGTAAGAATATTTACAGTTACCCTTATGCTGACTGTCCATCGTGTAGAGGGCTGGAGAGACACCATCTCATCCACTCCAGGCAGGGGCTCTGACTGTTGGATGCACTTGATGGGTGAGGAATCAGCCACTCAGCTGAGCAGGATTTGAGCCTCTGGAGCCTCGAGCCCTGTGATCCTTTCTTCCCAGTCTAGCCTCTAATGTGGCGCAAACCATCCTTGCCTGACCCTCATGGAGCATGTTTTAGCTCGTATGTTACTATCTATGGGATATGGGCAAGGAGCAAAATTGCAATTTGTCCCCATTCATTCATATATTTGACAAATATCCACTGTGCACTTCCCATGTCTCCCATGTACTTCCTTGTGCGAGGAGCTGGGGACATGGTGGGAAAAGACACTGCCCAGCTCAACAGAGGGGACAGTCTGGCCAAACCATTCTTCACTTTGCTCTGTCATTTGCTCCCTCACTTAATAAGTATCTACGAAAATCCTGGAATTCAGGTGTGGTGCATGGGGGTGGGTTGGGCCTACTGTTTAAAGCTAGGAACTAGGCAGGAGTAAGATGATGTCACCAGACATCACATGGGAGCCTTGGAAGTAAGAAAGAAACAACACAATCAAAGAATGATGCCAGGGTCACCTGGGTAGCTCAGTCGGTTAAGCGTCCCACTCTTGATTTCAGCTCAGGTCAAGGTCTCAGGGTCTTGGGATTGAGCCCTGTGTCGGGCTCCGCACTCAGTGGGGAATCTGCTTGAGGATTCTCTCTCTCCTTCTCCTCTGCCCCTCCCCCTACTCTCTTTCTCTCTCAAAAAAAAAAATGATGCCAACGATGAGAAGCTTACACAACTATGATTTAGACTTCTTCCTGGGTGCCCTGGTTTGGTTGGTTATGCATGCAGGCATATGCACACATGTGTGAACACTCTCATGCACACACCCTACCCTCTCGTCCAGTCTCCTGAATGGAAGCATGTATCCTGTTTGCTCTCTGGAGAGCAGAGGGCACAGCCCAGCCCCTATCTGTGCAAGGCCAAGTCCTGGTGGTTCATGGGAAAAGACCATTCAGTCCAGAGCAATGAGCAGGAAGCTAATTTTAACCAAGAGATGCAGAATGACCTTGGCACAGAAGGAAAGGTTCCAGCAGAGATGCCCCCAGATGGTACCCTCACCCTTCCAGAAGACATCAGGCTGAGATTAGGGAACCCCCTTACCCTCTTGCCTTCCATCTTCCCAGGCAACGCTGTCAGCTCATAGGCAGCTGTCCCTTTTCACCTCATCAGTCCTCAGTAATCTGCCTTCAGACCCCTTGGGACTGGCTCCCATCAGCCCCTGTCAGCCTCTGCTGCCCACAGGGACATGGTAGCCTCGGGGCCAAATTGCTGATTGGAGATGGAGGCAGATGGATGGGAGTGGGCAGGCTGGGCTCCCACACTGGCTCCCAGGTGCCCCCAGGGAAGACGCTGTCTGGCCTGAGCTTTGATAGGGGGAAGGGAGTGTGCATGTATTGATATCCTAGTGCAGGCACAACCCTGTACTCAAAGCTTCATGTACGTTACGTCAGTTCATCCCCAGCTTCCCTGTGAGGTATGTTTGTGCCCATTTTAAAGATGGCGAAACTGAGTTTCAGAGAGTTGAAATAATTCGTCAGGGATTCCAGAGCCAGTAAGAGGCAGAGCCAAGAGGTAAAGTGAGCACACTGCCCGATTCCTCCAAAGCCTCTCTGTCCACAACATGATTTGCGACTGGCAAGGGAGAGAGGCCAAAGCGTTATGGGCAAAGCCCCCACCAGTGGGTTCTGGGGTCAGCTCCAGCTCTGCCTCCAGCTTGCTGTGTGGTGGGCAGCCTCAAAGCCTTAGCTCCTGCCCTCTCCTAGGGAATTCTCACTGGGGGAGGCTCTGCACAGAGGCTGATCTTGGGCTTGAGTCTTAGCTGCTTGAGCTTGGCAGATGACCTCAACCCTGACAGCCTGGGAGGCTTGGTTTTCTCATCTACAAAAGGGGGCTAGTAACAGAACCTACTTCAGAGGGTTGTTTTGCGGGCTAAAAGAGTTTGTGTGCATAGAGCTTAAAGAGAGCGCCTGACACATAATGTCAGTAGATGACATTGCCTCTAGCATCCTCGATTATGAGCATGCGTGGTATGAGATTTAAGCTTCCGTGGATGAGGGCATACTTAAGAGTTCTTTGGGTGTAGGTTCTTGTCCTACCCATTGCTGTATCCCTTCAAGGTCAAGAGAGGACCTGAGAGGTCACTAGGTCCCTAGAGTTGCCAGTGGGATATTTTCCATGTGCACCCACCATTCTGCCCACAAATTTTAACTTTCCCCCATTATCTTCTGGACATTCCCTGGTGGCTATTTTTAGGTCTCTGGCTGATGTCAGGCGGAGTTGTTACTCTATGAATCATCAGCCCAGTTCCTGACCTCGTGCCCGGGGACTCTGGCCACCTCACCTCTCCAGGGGCTGTGTTACGGTCTCAAGGATGAGAATCCATTAAGCCTGGTGGCCTCATCGGTGCCGGATGTTTCTCTTCCCTGCTTCTTTTCCACCAGGCATTCACAAAACCTCCCTGTCATCCTCTGGGAACGGTTTGCTTAACCTTATTAAAAGGATTGCCCCACGAGGGCCACTCAACGGACCCTGTGCGGGCTGTGTCCGCCCTGCTCCTCACTTCTCAAGAGACGTTCAATGTCTGTGCACTTGCCGCGTCCTTCAAGTGCCGGGCGTGGAGTCAGGAGCCCAGGATTTGGGTTCTGGCCCCTCCACTCTCTATGATGTGATGGCGGGGGACATGCCAGCATCACTACCCTCCTCCTGGCCCGAACGAAGAGAAACCAAGGCAAACATGCCAGGCAACACAAAGCTAGGGCACCCCTTTGTAAATGGCAAGTGCTGCATCCATTCTGAGGAGTAACTGAGTTAAAGTCTCTATGCTCTGTTCCAAGAAATAAATAGGTCTTCTGGCATGGCTACAGAATGGGGTTTTCTAGGGAATCAACTGACCTGATTTGGAGAGTGTTCGTATATAAGGATTTCTATTTTCAGAAAAACCTGGAGTCAACGAACATCTGTCCCCCAGGAAACTGAGTGTGTTGGGGTGGACAGAGAAAGGACCTGGCCAAGTGTCTGGAGGGCTGGGCCCTAGTGTGTGGGCCCCATGTGGCCTCAGTTTCCCATTTGTGAGATGGAGAGTACGGACAGAGCGTCCAACTAGGTGACTGATTTTCAAAAACAGTTTTAAAGCCACACTGTGTTTAAATAACTCTTGTGGGGCAGCTGAAGGTGTGAAACAGATGTTAAGAGGGGCCTCGGTGCCCAAAGTGGGTGGGTGGGGCCTTCTCAACTCCCACCTCCATCCTACTGTGAGCTTCCTACTCCCATCATCCCACCACAGATCCCCAAGGTTCCTAGGAGCCCAGCTTGGAACATCTTTACCAGATTCTTTCTGGAAGGATGGTTAAGTACTGAGTCCTCACTCCACCACTTAACAGCTGTGTGTCCTCGGGCCAGTTACTTACCTCTCTGTGCCCAGTTCTGTCATGTATAAAATGAGGATCATAGGACCTACCTTTTCAGGTTGTGATGGCGCTTTAGAATCAATAAATGTTGACTGATCATGAAGCTTTTGTTCACCTCTCTAAGATTCTAAACATGGTACCAAGGTTGGCTGTCTATTCCAGAAGAATTGAAGAGCTCAGCTTGGCCACAGGGTTCACCGCAAGCCTGTTGGAGGTCCAGGTGTCTGTCGCCTCCCCTGATCTGCCTGGGGTCATGGTGGCCGCTGCCTTTTGCTCTCTCCCCTACAGCTGAGTGCCCCAAACTGGACATGGTTCTTTCCAGTGATGACAGAGATGCTGTGCGTCCCGCAAAGCCCTGTGAACACCTGAGCGTGTGTCCGCCAGGGTGCAGGCCCACCTGGGATGGCTGGTGAGAGCCCTGGGCAAGTCCAGGCCACCCTGAGGTGGTGCTGGGTGGACTCCTTGGCGGGGGAAGCCGAGAGGCTCTTTCCTCAGAATAGAGTCCTGTTCCCCGCCCCGGGACCTCCGCCCAGCTGGGACCTCTCAGCTGGGCCCACGAAGGCCCCCGAGCCCCAGTGCCCCATGGGAGACAGCAGAGGCCTCGGCCTGGAGCGGTTTGTCCTGAGCACACATGAGGGAACAACCTACCCCTCAGAAACTCAGAGTCACCTGAGGGTATGTCAGAGAGGACTGAGGTTCTGTGGGGCCCAGAGTCGAAGGAAGTTGGGTTATTGCTGTTAAATGACACTATCCACCTCACACCCAGTAGGAGGGCTAGGTCAAAACAAGCAGAAGATACCAGTATGCCAGAATCGGAACCCTTGGGCACTGCTGCTGGGGATGCACAACAGGGCCACTGCTGAGCAAACAGTATGGCGGTTCCTTAAAAAATTAAAAATGGGGGCGCCTGGGTGGCTCAGTCATTTAAGCATCTGGCTCTTGATTTTGGCTCAGGTCGTGATCTCAGGGTCCTGGGACGGAGCCCCACATGGGGCTCCATGCTCAGTGGGGAGTCTGCTTAAGACTCTCTCTCCCTCTGCCGCCCCCCCCCGCCCCCAGCTTGTGCACATGTGCTCTCTCTCTCTAAAAAAAAAAGAAAGAAAATGAAAATAGAACTACTCTATGGTCCAGGCTTGAATCTTTTTTTTTTTTTTTTAAGATTTTATTTAGTTATTTGAGAAAGAGTAAGAGAGAGAGAGCATGAGATGGGAGAAGCTCAGAGGGAGAAGCAGACTCCCCGCTGTCGGAGGAGCCTGTCGCAGGGCTCCATCCCGGCACTCTAGGATCATGACCTGAGCCGAAGGCAGATGCTGACTGAGACACCCAGGCGCCCCCAGGCTTGAATCTTGAAGAGATATTTGTACACCCATGTTCATAACAGCATTGAATATTCATCACAGCCAAAAGGTAGGAACAACCCAAGTGTCCCTCAACAGATGAATGGATAAACAACATGCAATATAGACAACACATTGTGGAATCTTTTTTTTTAAAGATTTTTTTTATTTATTTATTTGAGACAGAGAGAATGAGAGAGAGAGAGCACATGAGATGGGGGAGGGTCAGAGGCAGAAGCAGGCTCCCTGCCGAGCAGGGAGCCCGATGCGGGACTCGATCCAGGGACTCCAGGATCATGACCTGAGCCGAAGGCAGTCGCTTAACCAACTGAGCCACCCAGGCGCCCCACATTGTGGAATCTTATTCAGCCTTAAAACAGGAGGGAATTCTGACACAGACTACAGTACGGATGAACCTGGAGGGCACCATGCGAAGTGAAATATGCGGACACAAAAGGACACATGCTGTATGAGTCCACTTACATGAGGTATTTATTTTTATTTTTTTTTTATTCTTATGTTAATCCCCATACATTACATCATTAGTT
>NC_138370.1:44410346-44428601 GCF_054177405.1 Leptonychotes weddellii | reverse complement strand
TTCAGGGGGGACGGAGTTTCAGTTTGGAAGATGAATGAGTTCTGGAGATGGATGGTACGGATGTTTGCACAGCAATATGCCAGTATACTGGATACGGCCAAACAGTACACTTAAAAAGTGCCGAGGGGGTAGGTACACTTGATGCCATGGGTATTTAACCACAGGTAAAACTACAACCAACGACAACATGAGGCCTCAGGAACCTCGAATACTACTTTTAAAGTACTTAAAGGAAAATGCGGTGGAAACTTGTATAAAATAAATCATTAAAGACAGCTTTATCTTCTGTGTACATCTGGACCGTCATAGATGAGTTTGCTGCAAGCTGGTCCTCTGCTGGGGTGCCTGGCTGGCTCAGTCAGTAGAGCGAGAGCCTCTTGATCTCGGGTTGTGAGTTTGAGCCCCATGTTGTGTGGAGAGATTACCGAAAAATAAAACCTTAAAAAAACAAAGCTGGCCCACTGGTATTCCAGCTTAGCTGTGGATCTTACTTCTTTGTAGCACACCAAATATTCTTGTTTCTGAAACTAGTCAGTCATAAGAATACACTAACACCTACTTTGTGCCTACTACTGGGTAGGGGTAGCAGAAGATTCGGAAGAAGAAATAATTATTACCTTTATGTGTTACTATTTGTGACGGGTTGGACTGTGTTTCCCCCAAATTCCTATGCTGAAGCCCGAACCCCCGGTACTTTAGGATGTGACTGTATTTGGGGATAGGGCCTCTAAAGAAGGGATTAAATTAAATATGTTCATTGGGGTGGACTCTAATCTCACTGCTGTCCCTAGAAGAAGGGGAGATTGGGACACAGACACACACAGGGAAGGCCATGTGAGGACACAGGGAGATGGTGGCCATCTGTGAGCCGAGGAGAGAGGCCTCAGGAGAAACAATCCTGCTGACACTTTGATCCGAGAGTTCCTGTCTCCAAAGCTATGAGAAAATACATTTCTGTGGTTGAAGTCCCCCAGTCTGCAGTACTTGTTATGGCAGCCGGATCTACCCTTCCATTTTTAAAGTACTCTTTAAATCCTTAAAACAACCCTGCAAGGCAGTCATTGTTCTTCCCTGTTCACAGACAAGGAAGTTGAAGCTCAGAGAACTTGAGTTATTTACCCAAGGTTGCACTGCTGGAAAGTGCCGGCGATACCTAAGTCCTTGACTTCAAATTCTGGGTGCTCTTTTTGCAGTGCTGCCTCGAGGGTGGGAGGGGTATGAAAGTAGATGAAGAAAAACCACAGCAACAAATGGAAAACAAAACACTGGTGGTATTAGAAGCCCAAGCCTGGAGACAGATCACAGAGGACAGGGCAAACACCCAGGTAAGGAAGATGGTGGAGGTTGTGAGTCAGCATCTTTAAAGGCCTTTCTTCGGGGAGCTATCCGAATAATAATAAGAGCTAACATTTCTGCGCGTTTACCGGAAGACAGGCACTGGGATAAATGCCTCGCTTGTCCTATTTTGTCTAAACCTCGAAACAAGCCTATATTTTAGGTGTTTTTTTAAAAAGATTATTTATTGGGGCACCTGGGTGGCTCAGTCGTTAAGCATCTGCCTTCGGCTCAGGTCATGATCCCAGGGTCCTGGGATCGAGCCCCACATCAGACTTCCTGCTCAGTGGGAAGTTTGCTTCTCTCTCTCCCACTCCCGCTGCTTGTGTTCCCTCTCTCACTGTGTCTCTCTCTGTCAAATAAATAAGTAAAATCCTTAAAAAAAAAAAGATTATTTATTTATTTATTTAGAATGTGAGCTGGGAGCGGGGAGGGAAAGAGGGAGAGGGAAGGAGACTCTCAAGCGGATTCTGCACTAAGCTTGCGGAGTCCAATGCCAGGCTCCATCCCACAACCTGATCACGACCTGAGCCAAAATCAAGAGTCCGAAGCTCAATCCACGGAGCCACCCAAGCGCCCCTATTTTGGGTGTTTTTATTTCATGTCTATTTTATAGATGAAGAAACTGAGGCTCAGAGAAATCCAACCAAGGGTCCAAGGTCACACATCCTGGGAAAGGAAGTGCTTGGATTTGAACCCAGGTCTCTGTAACCCCAAAGATCTAGCCGTTCTTTTTGCAACAGCGCTGCACATGTGTCTTGGCTCTGTGCAGGGAGAGGGAAGGGAAGTCACGGTCTCCATCACAGGTGGGAAGACGTCTGGGTTCAAGGTTGGGTGTGCTCCTCAGCAGAGCTCTGGGTGGAGGGCAGCGATCAGATGTCTAGGGCCTGGGCCCTCCCTCTCATCTCCTCCCACGTGCAGATCCTGGCGGGAGAATATGGCCTCCACAGCCCTGAGTGAGCTGCCTTCCCACTCGGAAGACAAATTCCCAGAGCAGGAAATGTCGCCTTTGCCGTTCATGCTCTCTCTGTGTCTCTGATTCTCTCTGTCTTGTCTCTCTCTGTCTCTGTCTCTGTTCTCGGTCATGCTGTATCTCTCTCCACATCCTCTCACACTTCACTTTCTGGCTGGGAATTGAAAGGCTTCCTGTCCTTTATAAAAGGATCTCCATTCCTAACGAATCCCCCCCCCCGCCCCGGGGGCACTCAGGCTCAGTTCCTGGCACCCCTGAGGCAAGTGCACCTCCTGGTGGGGAAAAGTCTCCCTGGTCCCTCAAGGTCCGGCTCCAGCCTCACCCCCAGGAGACCTCTGTGCGCCTGACAATGTGCGTCAGAGAAGGTGCTGGGCTTGCGGGCTTCTTTTCTAGTTTCTGCAGGTTAGAGCTTGCATAGAGAACTGGGAAAAGCCACAGACATGAGCTCGTCCTGCAAGTGCAGGACCTGAGCATCAGACTTGGAACCCCAGGTGCGTTGCAACCTGCCCTCCTGGGAGAGGTACTTCCAGACCCCACGCAGCCCAGCCCCGTGGTTCCCAATCCTGGCTGAACTCTAGTACCAGCTGGGGACATCTAAAATGTGCCGATGGTCGGGCCCTGCCTGGAGTCCTGGCACTGGTATTTTTAGATGTGCCCACCTCCCTGTCATGGCCCAACGTCCACGCGCCATCATTTGAACTGTAGCCAGGGTTGAAACTATAGGAAAGATGGGGTTTCCAGATCCTACCTTCGACCTGCTGGATCAGAATCTCAGAGAGAGACTAGAAGTCTGTCTTTTATTTATTTTTTCAAGGATTTATTGATTTGAGAGCGAGAGAGAGAGAGCACGTGGGAGGGGGGCAGGGGGAGAGAATCTCAAGGAGACTCCCTGCTGAGCATGGAGCCCAACACAGGGCTGGATCCCATAGTCCATGAGATCATGACCTAAGCTGAAACCAAGAGTCGGGCGCTTAACTAATTGAGCCACCTAGGCACCCCAAGAAATCTGTCTTTCAAAACAAGGAGCTGAAGTGATTTTTAGAAACAGTGCAGTTACAAAGCACTGGGAGACGCCCCCGCCCCCTTCATCTTTATGGGAAGGCAGTGGGGTCCAGGGAGGTGACGAGCCAGCCCCAGGCCTTGCAGCTCGTGGACAGCTGGGGCCCAAGTGGCTGGAAACCAGTTCACAGGGGCCATGAGAGGCAGGGAGGTGGTGCCAGGCCGTAGGTCCAGGCTGTTAAGCAGGAAGGAGGGACTCATTTCCTATTCTGCTTATACGAGCTCCTTCCAGTCCTACCTCCGAAGGCATCCTTAGGTCCTCTCAGCGCCCTGCTCCTCTGTGGGCCCTATGGGCTCAGATCTGTCTCTGTCTGGTGCCCTCCCCTCTACAGGGGCTGTCCACTCTCTGGTGCCCTGAATTCCAGCTTAGTTCCCTCCAGCCATGCCCCCTCATCCCAGGGTCTGGGCCTGACAGCCCCAATCCACAGAGATTCTGGGGAGATGGGGTGTAGGCACTAGACCTCCTCCAGAGTGGGGGAGGCTGAGCTGCAAATTTTTTTCTGAAAGACTCAGCAGCCACTTCCCCCGAAGAGCCCTAGGTTCCTGGGGAGGTCAGAGGCAATTCTCTGGGGACCCTCACTGCCCCGAGGACAGGGTTCCCTGTCCCTAGAGCCCTCTACCTCCTGAACCCTGGACTGCCTAGGGGAGATCTGTCCAAGCCCCAATCTGACCACGTTGCCCGCTACACACACACACACACACACACACACACACACACACGGTTCCACCTGAGACTTGCTCGGTGAGCCTGCCTGACCTGGGCCAGCACCCCCTGCTCGTGAGAGTGTCCTGCTCGCCTACATAGTTGTTTATGGCAAGGGACTGGCGGCAAAGAATGGGTTCAAATCTGGGGTCCAGCCCTGGCCCGCTGAGAGCCTCTGGACAAGCTTTGTGATGTGGAGTCTCTGCCATTTACTTCTTGTATGGAAAGGAGTAGAGGGATAATAACAATGGTGATGCCTTCCCAGAGCTGTTTGTGAATCTATAGATAGTATGGGAATGTGCTCTGGAAATCACAAGGACTGTACGGACATGTATTTTTCTTCGCCCAGTCACTCCTGTTCCCCTGCAGAGGCAGCCCCCGCTGTGAGCTTCTCCCAGCCCAGTAGCTCCCCGCCATTACTCTGCCTCCACAGTCTAGCAGCTGTGCTTGGGTCCACATCCCCAGCCCCCCATTAATGAGCAGTGTGACTTAGGAATACTACCCAAACTCTTTGTGCCTGTCTTTCTTCCTCTGTACACAGCATTGTAATATTCCTGCCTCCTTGGGTTACCAGGATCAAAGGAGTCAAAACATGGCAAGTTGATGGCCAGGGGTTCAAAGGGAGGGAAGGAGGGATGAATTGAAGCACAAGGGATCTTTAGGGCATCAAAACTCTTCTGTATGATAGTGTAATGCTGGAGGCAAGTCATTATATATTTGTCCAAACCTATACAACATAACACAAAGAGCGAAGCCTAATGTAAACTACAGGCTTTAGCTAACAATAATGTGTCAATTTGGCTCATCAATTGTAACAAATGTACCACACTATTGCAAGATGCTAATAAAAGGGGAAATTGAGGGGTGGGGGTGGGGGTAAATGGACATTCTTTGTACTATCCGCTTGTTTTTCGTAAACCTAAATGCTCAGAAAAATCTATTGTAATAAATCTATTTAATAATAATCTATTATAATAAATCTATTATAAATAAAACAAAAAAACCTGTGACAAATAGCGAGCCTCCTGAACAGTGCAAAGGCTTGAACGTTTTTTTGGCGTTACCATCTCATCATTGTCCACACATCGTTGATGAGCATGGTCGCAAGACTGGGAGCCCAGGGCACTTGTTCCCCTGTGCACGCACCCCCAACAAGCACGGCTCCCACGGACAGTTTGGGCGTTTTGCTGAGCAGAGTCCCCGACTCAGACCTGGAACCCAAGGATTTCTGAGGCGAGGGCGCCACCTGCTGGCCCTGCTCAAGCCTCCCCTTTTAAAAGGCAATGACCCTTCGGTCTGCGGCGTTGTCCTCGGGGTGGGAGTCTCGGCTTCCACCGATCGGCGAGTCCCTTGCTGTGCCACTCATGCAAACCACCTGTGTCACGTAGCGAGGTCCAGGCCTGTCACCAGTAACGACATCTCGTGACTTTATTACGGAAAGGTCCCCAACGTGTTGGAGCACAATCAAGATGAGGGCAGGTGGAGGCTTCTCTGGGCGGAGGTCTCGGAGGACCCAGTCCGGCTTCTGGGCTAGCAGAAAGGGGTGCGACGGCGCAGGTCAGAGCAGGGGGACTCCCAGCCACCGGTAGCCGACTTCTCTTCTCGCTTTTGGCGCCAGCACAGGGGAGTCTTACAGGATGCCAAACATTTAACAGTGTGCCAGGCGCTATTCTGAACATCTTACTGGGGTTAACTAATATAATCCTCTTGAGGAACATACGAGGTAGGTACTATTATGGTTCTTCCCCACTGTACCAATGAGACAGAGGAGGAACAGAGAGGACAACTGACTCACCCGAGGTCACACAGCCAGAGAAGGGTGGGGCTGCAATTGGATGTCCGGAGTCCATGCTGTGTGAGCGACCTCTCAGGCCGCCTCTACCTCTACTTTCCTCATCTGAGAAATGGGCGTACCAATTCCTCCGTGCCTTTCCAGGCTGGCTGGGGCTGGAATAAAGCTGCGAGGTGAACATGCCTGGTCCGTTACAGGTTGGGCCACGGGTGCGAGCCATTCCCGGGCCCCAAGGGTGCCAGACCCGTGTCCCCGCACCAGGGCCTAGGGTTGCAGCTCGTACTGCTGCTCGGTGGCCGTGTGGAAGTCCTCGAGCACCGACTGCAGGAACTCGAAGGTGGGCCGCTCCTCTGGCCGGTTCCGCCAGCACTCGGCGATGACACCGTGGTACAGCTCGGGCGGGCACGAGTCGGGGCGTGGCATGCGGTAGCCGCGCTCCACGCTGCGGATGACCTCGGGGTTGCTCATTCCTGCAGGCCGAGGGGACGCAGAGCGCGGCTGAGGGGCGGCCGGGGCCCATGAGGCACAGACCGCAGCCTCCTCCCTCGCACGTCACTGCGCTGCCTGGCTGTGCC
Source organism: Leptonychotes weddellii (assembly GCF_054177405.1). NCBI lineage: Eukaryota > Metazoa > Chordata > Mammalia > Carnivora > Phocidae > Leptonychotes > Leptonychotes weddellii. The sequence goes on along the minus strand of NC_138370.1, from coordinate 44,422,164 downwards.
AGAGAAACATCCCTGAGGCTGGGGATGGTCTCCTTAGTGTGGGGCAGTTCCTCCGTGTGTGGGACCCTGTCTTGCTTATCGGCGATGGGCACACAGCCGAAGCCCGTCCCTCACTGGGCAGGTGCTCCGTGAAGACGCACCAGCCAGCGGAGGGACACCGCTCGCTGCAGGCTGCTGAGCTGCCCAAGCCCTTCGGGGGCTGGGCCGGGGGGCTGGGAAACTGCACAGTCAGGATAGGGCTTCCCGGAGTACACCCCAGGTGGAAGGCCAAGGGAGAGACAACCTGTCCTCAAGTGAGAACAAACCAGTTTGGAGTAAACTTGAGTTCAGACACTGACCTTCACTTAATTCCTGGTTTGGGGGTTTACTGACCTCTGCTGAATGAAGGGGGCACAGCCCTGTTGCCAAAAGCAATGTTGAGGAAGGGGGCAGAGCCTCTGTCCCCAGAGTGGCATACACGGGTCTCTGTTCTGACTGCGGGGACCCCATTCTGGCATGGATGTGGACAGCCCCAGGCACCAAGGATGGGCTATCTGTCATCGCAGCCATTTCTGGAAGGCAGGGAACCCATCTAGCCACCTACCTGGGTAGGGTATACGCCCATAAGTGACGATTTCCATCAGGAGGATTCCAAATGACCACACGTCTGCTTTGATGGTGAACACCCCAAAATGGATGGCCTCTGGGGCAGTCCACTTGATGGGGAACTTGGTTCCTGTGAGAAAAGCCAAGAGCAGCGTTGTGAGGCCATGACTGCCTGTCCCTATGCACCAGTCCCTCCCCCCTTTTGCAGGGCTTGGACCACTCTACACAACAGAGATGCTCCCAGAGACCCACTGAGACCCACTAGGGCACGGGAGCAGGCAGGTTTAGACACTGGGGGTCCACAGAACAAGACACAACCTCTGTCACCCTGTTTGGGTCTTGGCTCAGTGGGCTTCACAGGGCAACCCACATGTGTTTCCACCTGGGACAGAAGGGTCATGTTCCACCTCACGTGTTTAACAACAGGAATCCATGGCTTGAGCAAGTCACCTTAACTTTTCCCTGTCTCAGTTAATCCCTACCTGCAAGATAGAAATGATGACATAGGACTCATGGACCATCTAGGGTCACAGTGAGGAGGGAATTCCAGTGCCGCTGTCCCATGAAGCCCGTGGATGCCTGCAGCCCTGGTCAGCATTCAGAGTAGACGGCATACAGCTCAGCACTGGATTACCTCCTTCCTTGCCCTGCTTTCTTGATCTCCCCAGCCAGCCTGAACTTTCCTCAGGGCACAAGCCCCACGGATCCTTCTCCTGTACCAACTGATTAATATGCTCAGCTAATATTGCTGGCTAGCTTACTTGAGACATGTATTTGCCATTTCAAATCCTCTCATGAAGAGGATTTTTTTTACCTCAGTTATACCAACACAGGAAAGCAGAGTGCTCTGTGGAAACCCTAATTCGGGTATAAGCTTTTGCTGCTTATGCTTCAGAAAAGTGTTTTCCAAAGTGTGTTCTGTGAAACCCTAGTTCCGTGGGAGGCTAATAGAAGCTAAGCAGAAAAAGTACCTTGGGCTCAAATTAGTTTGGGAGAGACCAGGTGAAGCAAATGTACACTGTTTCTTTGCTGCAGGACTTCTCAGTGCCTTTAATATGTTGGCGTGCACCAGGAATCTCCAAAGGGGGCCTGAACAGACTATGCAGCATCTCCAAACCTACTCCATCACAAAGCCATTCCTCATCGGGCACTAGTACTCTGCAGAGCACCTTTAGGGAAATGCTGGTCTACCTGGGAGTAAGGCCAGAATTGGGAAAATCACAAAGCTCTCAGATCTCTTCACACAGGGCTCTGCTCTGGACCAGCAAGGAGAAGTCCAAGGGGGTTTGAGGAGTTGGGGAAGGTAAGGCCCAAGGTCTCCACTCACCTTCTTGGGCAGTGTATTCACTGTCAATGATGCGGGCCAAGCCGAAGTCAGCAATCTTACAGCACAAGGTCTCAGACACCAAGATGTTGGCTGCCCTCAGATCGCGGTGGATTGAATTCATTTGCTCAATATACGCCATTCCTTCGGCAATCTGAGGGAAGAGGCCACACAGTGAAGGACAGCGTAGGGACCTCCAAGCAAGGATGGAACCCACCCAGCGTTCCCTGCACAGCCCCAGTGAGGAGAGGAAGGACGCTGCCCACCTATCTGGGGGGCCAGGCTTCACCCCCTCACAGCCCGGAAAGGGCAGGAACACTTGGGGGTCTGTGTTTGTGTTTATGCTCGTGTTTGTTGGCAAGTGCATAGCGGGTGGAGGGTGCTGCTGGGGAAGGAGCAGGTTCCTGAGTAGAGAGGAAAACCAGCTTCCACTGCTCCTCAGCTGAACAAGCCATGCACCCCAGCCCTCGAAGAGCCCAGAAAAGCAGAGATGCTGGTGTCAGGGCCAGAGCTGCCTGAACCCCTCCTCACCCACCCCTGTCTCCTTCCAAGTGTGTGCCCGGGAGGAAGGCAGCAGAATGAAAGCAGGAGAAGAAGGTCTCTCAAGGGGCAGGGGAAGAGGAGGGCAGGGAAGGAGGGAAGGGAAGGATTTTAACTCCTCGCCCAGTCGGAAGCACTGTTCTGGAGCAGGGAGCCTTGGATTGGAGCTGCTTAAGCTCCCGGAGGGGTCCCTGTCCTGACCTGCAACATGAAGAAAGGGGTCTCCAGGGTGCGGAGTTGAAGTGGGCGTTATACCACATGGGAGGCCGAGGGCCTGACCCAGCGCTGCCTGAGGCAGGCACTCAGAGGGCAGGCGCAGAATCCCTGTGGCCCAGAGGCCGTTTCTGTTTCTGTCCGATCGCCAGCACCGGGCTTTATTCACGGCACTCCCGGTTGATGGATGCAGAAATCGAGGCAGAGACTAGAATGCTAATGTACCTCCTCAGACCAGCAATGGCAAAAGGGCAGCCCTGAAATTCATCCCACTTCTCCGTATGTGTCCATCTGCACTGGTTTATTCATGAGTCCATTCACTTAGTCATTTAGTTATTCCTTTGCTAAATCATTGCATCAATATACATTTACTGGTATGCTACTGTGGGGACTAGAAAGCTGAACACCAAATATCTTGGATCTGGATAGCATTTACTAGTACTCCTCCCATTAACAAATATGTACTGAGCAGTTCTAGAAATACCACCAAAAAGAAAAAAAGAAAAGTTGCGAGGGACCCCGACGTGCTTTCAAGAGGACTACACCACGCACAATGCTAACAGAAACTCGTGTACTAAGTGCTCTCTGCCACTTTCCCATCCAGGGAAATTTGAATTGAATTTATCTTGGGTCTTGAAGGTTGATGAGGATTTTGCCGGATGAAATGCCAGGATTTTGCCCAGGCGTTCTGGACGGAGAGGGCAGCCTGAGCGAAAGCTCACGGGTGTGACAGGACATTTGGGGGCTGCTGTGGGGCTGCAAAGTAGGGCACACGGGTTATGGTTGTAGGGGAGATTTGCATCTCATCCTGCAAAGCAGGAAAGGGAGCGCCCAGAAGGGTACTGCGTGTGTGTCCACACGTGTGCATGGTGAGACCCTCGCATGATTAGAATGTGGTTTAGAAGCTGTTCACTTGGAAGGTTCTGATTTTCTGGTTTCCTAACCCTTAGATTCTTGGCTACGTCTAGGTGTAAATGCCGGTGGCTTTTCACATCCTTTGCCCCTGGGGGACCCGATTTCCCCAGGGATGCAGAAAGAGAGGAGAGTGAGAAAAGGCAATGAAAGAAAGAAAGAAGGGGTGGACACGCTTATCACCGTTATGTGGTTTGAAACTGGTTACCAGCGTTAATTTTCCGAGACCACTCAGCAGCCTGCTCAAACCCATGTGCGCTTACCTCAGTGGAAAAAGGGCATCGTGACATCAGTTCCTGCACGGATACTAATGACAGATAATACCAGCCAAGGTGGGGATGGGGTGGTGTGGGCTGAGGGGGAGGTTTCCTCTCCGCAGGCGGATGTGTGTGCCTTTCTCTGCCTCACCGGCTGACCACAGACCAGAGCTTTTCTGCTGAGAGTCCCAGTCCTAACAGACACACACACTCAGGGCCACCAGATGTGTTTTCCTGCCAGTTAGAACCCTCAGCTAACATCCCCGGGGAGGAACGATCCCCCCTCTCCATTTCGCTCTTCACCTCATGAAGTCTGGATTGCGATTCACCTGCTAGAGAAGGCATTTCTGGGCACAATCTGAGGAAGAAAGGTGGTCACAACAGAACACCCGTCTACACTGTTGCATGAAATTCAAGTGAACTCTCTGGGTTTCCCACACCGTCCGTTCTCCCTCTCTTCCTGAGTACTAGGACTCACCTCATTCCATCCCGACGGCCCAGAATAAAGACTACATTTCCTAACCTCCCTTGCGGGCTAGGTTTGGCCAGGTGACATGGTTGGGGGGGCGCGGGGGGGGGTAGAAATGTTAAAGCAAGGATAGTAGGTGACTTCAGGGACATGTCTCTAGAGGGAAGAAGGTGGGCTTTCTTCTCTCTTATTTCTTCCTGCCAGTTGAGAAGAGGACAAGATGGTAAAGTGTGAGCAGACATCTTGGGCAAGAAGATGACATGCTAAGTGCCCAGCAGGTGCAAGAAATGTGGGTCCCTGTGTCTTTGAGGGAAAGACCCACCTACCTGCCCCCACACAGACCACCTCTGGATGTTTACAAATTTAAACCATTATTACTTTGGGGTTTCTGTCCTTCCCAGCCCAACCTAAATTGAATGGATACAACCTCTGAATAGCCAATTTCGTGAAGCCACAGGGCACAGAGGAGAGGGCCCCTGGGGTCATTACTCTGGGGCTCCGCTGTACTTGATAGCTCACAAACCTGGGCTGACATGTCGATCAGTCTGGGGAGGGACAATCTGCTACCTTCATCCGTCTTCAGGAAATCCAGTAAGCATCCTAAGGAAAGAGAAGTTGCATCTGCTCTTCTGCAAAATGATCCAAGCCTGGCTGTGCCCGTCTCTCCCAAGTGGGGGCCGCTCCCCACCTGGCGTCAGGAAGCATGGGGCACCCTGTCAGATCTCTTGCACACAGAGAATAAAACCCCCCACAGCTGCAGAGCGCTTTCTGCTTTACAGAAATTCTAGTCTCGGGCGTCAGAGCATCCCAGGAGGCAGGTACTGTGCTCCCAGCTGCTCAGAGGAAGGTCTGTTCCAGCCACGTTCAGAGCCACCCAGCCAGGGAGCCAGGAGCAGAACCTGCTCTTCTGACCATAAGTTTAGTGCCTATTCCTGGCATGACGTTCCAAAGGGTCTTCTTGTCCCCTTCACCCTTTGTTGGCAGAGATTCTGCCTCTGAGGACCAAGGGTGCAAGAAAATGCCAGAATGGAGAGATCTGCCTCCTGGGGTTTGGTGCCGGGGACAAATGCAGCTCCGCCATGGCATCTAAGGGCTGGGAGGGATGGTCACCTGAGGTGGGGCTGAGGTGAGCAGGGGAGCTACTGTGCTCCCAGCTCAATGGGGGGCCCCTTCAAGATGATTTCTAAGGAGCTAGGTTAACATGGCAGGTTAGGATCCTACAGGAAGGAGTGGGCAATCAGAGTCACAGGAGGGGTGGGAAGGAGGTCACAGGCTGACTTCCGGCCCACTGCCCCATGAGACCTTGCCCCTCCTCCCCCTCCCCCGTGGACCTCCACAGCCAGCTGGCCTGACCTCTCTTTTCACCCATGTTGTCAGTTATGGTTGTCAGAGGTCCACGGCTAGTGAGTGGCAGAACTGGGACCAGAACCCCTCTCTGGACGCCCAGTCGACCACTCTTGGCAATGCTCTGCCCTCCCTAGTGGGCATCCAACAGTTCTGGGCACAGGAGATGCCCTCCAAAAACGTTGCCTGAAGTGTGTCTGAATGGGGGACACAGCTCTGTAAGAACCATGGACCCATCTTGTTTCTCACCATCCTTCCTGCCTGCCCCCCAGAACGTGGAATACCTTAGATCTATAAGACGTTGGCTAATTGATGCAGCCCATGGCCCAGGGATTCCCCCATGGAGGTCCCCTGACTGGCAGACCCACTGCAGCAGATCAGCCTCAGTCTTCTGGGCCCCCCAAGCCTGGACCCCGCCCCTCCCTGCCCCTGTCTGACGATGCAACCCCACACAGGGCACCACCTCTGGCCATGTACTCTGTCACGATGTAAATGGGTTCCTTGGTGACCACGGCATAGAGACGAACGAGCCTCTCATGCTGGAGAGTTTTCATCAGGTTGGCCTCTGCCAGGAAGGCCTCCGGAGACATGGTTCCCTCCTTTAAGGTCTTGATGGCCACTTTCACGTTGTTCTTGTAATAACCTGAGCCCGGGTCGGGGAGAGAATACAGAAGCCATTCAGAAGACCCAGACGCTGCGGAAGGTGATCTCTTCACTACAATGTACATCAGCTTGCAGAAGCCATCCTTATTTTATAGGTGGAGGACTGAGGCCAGAGCTGGCCCCCGCCCCCCCAAGAAGGAGCTCTGGGCTCAAATGTACAGCTCCTGCAGGTAACAGATGAACTGGCCTCCCTTGCAGGATGTCAGCCTGTCTCAGCCCCCTGTGCTCGTCTGGAGCCTCAGGAAGTTGAGGAACTTCCTTGCCTGGAGGGGGGCCATTTTACCTCCTCACCCCTGCACCGGGTCTATGTTGTGTCCCTTCTGTCCTCCCTATAGCCTGCCCCCTTTCCCGACATGAGTCTTTTCTACCACATGATAGCTTCAGTCTGGAAATGAGCATCCCAGCCCGTGGCAACACTTGGAGGCAGAGGTGGCTTGCAGACCTCCTTCCCTCCTTTCTGTGCCCTGCAATGCTCCTTTCCCACTGTACCTCCACATTCTCCCCTCCCTCCATCAAGTCCCCCACCCACATGAAAGGTAAAAGATAAATCATAATTGGACTCGCCCTTCTCAGGGGAGCTTCGCAAGGACCTACGCAGGGCTCCTGCTACAGGTGCTTCGGGCATCAGTCCCGGGTGCTGGAGGGTTTGGGGATGCAGCAGGATCCGACCTTGACATCATGCCCCAGAGATATGGACCATTCCAGGGATAAAATAGAGCACTGCCTTTTATAGTCTGATAGTGCCCTTGGTGAGCAGGAGAGTGGTCGTCAGCTACACATACAGGGACCTGGGAGTTAAATGACTTGGCTAGTCACCCCTCTACAAGCAGGGGTTTGGTCTATTATTAGAGTCCTAGAGCTCCCGGGTCACTGCTGACCATGTTTAACAGGTCATTTCATCTGGCAAACCAAAGCTAAGAGGAGTTAGCCAGATGTTCAAGTTCACACACCAGTCCATGGCAGGCTAGCCCTGGGTGGTGAAGAGTGAGGGAGGGAACCAACTAAGGTGTTGGGAGAGCTGGAGTCTACTCCTACTGCACCACCGTGGTGTCCTAACAAGTGAGGGCAAGTCACTTCAATGTTCTAGGCTTGCCTTCATTACCTCATCTGTAAAATGGGTACCATCAGGGCGCCTGGGTGGCTCAGTTGGTTAAAATGGGGACCATCGCCTCTGGCCCTTCTCCCGAATAAGCTCTCCGGGGAAGCACAACGCACTGTGCATATCCCGAGCCTTCTGTGCTTCAGGACGCAGGGCAGGGAGAGAAAGGCTCCTGGCCGCCATGTACTCACCCATCCAGACTTCGCCAAACTGCCCAGACCCGAGTTTCCTGACCAGCTTGAGAGACTGCCGGGGAATTTCCCATTCATCCTGGGCCCAGGGGTTTTGAGGAACCAGGCTCACACAAGGGTGGGTCAGCCTCTGGCATAAACCGTCCCCTTTCTCTGCATTAGGGAAGAAGAGATGGGGCTGGAGATTACCAGAGCAACCGGATCACAGCTCTCCCTTGGGAACCATATCCTTCCCAGCGGTGTCCCCTTCTCGTTTTTGCCGACCACACTGCCATGTCCAAGTACACGTATGCCCGGGTACACATATACCACACACATTCTCTGCCATTTGTATTCATTTTGTATAAAGCAAGGCATGCTGTCCATTGACCTGCTCTCTCTAAGACTGAAAATCCTTGTTATTCTCCAAGTGGTCACATGCTGAGTGAGCCAGTAGAAGGGACTAAAGACATAAACTTTGAATCATTATGTTGATATTTGCCCAACCTTGGGATAATCCTCCCCCAAGATGGCACCAGTGAGTCACATGATCTTGAGATCTTAGTGATAGATCCAAGGGCTCCTCTCCCCCCCGCCCCCCAACACATCCTCCGCTCTTACGAGAATAATGCTGCACCAAAGCCTGGAGAGTAGGGAAGGTGATGCGGGGGGAGATGTAATAGCCCCCTTCATCCAGGGAGCGGATCTTGTAGTGTTTGATCATCTCCCCCTGGGTGGTCACATCCTTCACAGTCAAGGAAAAGGCACCTACAGGAGTAATAAAAACACAAGGTGTACAAAGGGAAAATCAGGATTGGGATTTGGGCTTCATTTCAAAGCCTCCCCAAATTCTGCTCCCCACTTTGACCCTTTCCACCATAAGTTACCTTTCTTTCATCTCAACCTCAACCCTCCAGAAAGCCTTCCCTATTCCTCTCCACCCAACTCAGACCTTGATGTTTCTCCCAAAGTTCAGCCAGGGAATCCCGGAACTCTGGAGCAGGGGCAGGATGTTCTCGTAGCAAACATGCTGTCCCCCACTTGGGGACCTGGTCATTTGGGGACCCCCTTTGCCATGGACTATTGAGAAATGTAGAGTTATTGGAGGAACTAGAGGATTGATTGATTCATGGATTCATTCACCCATTCATTCTAACTGAAAGGCTGCCCTGCCCCCACAAGAATAGCAAATCCCAAATTTAAGCACTCATGTCCATGGAGGAGAACAGAATAACTTATTTCCCAAATTCATACACATCTACGCACCTTGTCATGTATATCACTGTCTGCCTGCAGACAAGGCGTAGGTAGCAGAAGCTAAAGGTTAAGAGCAATTTAGGAGGCAAGAGTTTCCACCGGAGAAAAGTCTTTCCACAAATTTGATGTTTTTATAAAATGCCTCTGTCCAGATCTCTGCGTACCACGCCCGCCACTCTTAATTAGAAGATGAGGAAACTGAGGCCAGGAAGGGGAACGTCCCTTGCTCTGGGTCCCCCGGCTGGTTAGCGGCAGGCTTGAAGGCTCCCGATGCGCCCTGAGGACGCATTTGTGGTAAGCGATAATACCACGCTCCCCCGCTAGGTGTCAGGCTCGGACGCCTCTTCATCTGGGTGCCCACGCCTGGTTTTTCCGAGGTGCCGTTTGTCTCCATCGCAAACCACCTTTCCCTCTCATCTCTCTTAGCTATTGTGCCTCTCATCACCTACTTGCAAAACGATGCAAGAAGTGTGTGCACCTTGCCGTCGCTAGGCCCATCCCACGCCCGCGACCCCAGTTCCACCCTGCACGCTGCAAACTGTCTCCCCCACCTCGCCCCGGTTAAGTGCAACCGTGTCCCAGTATCTAAGAAACCGGAGAGTGGCTCTAGTGGGTTCATTCAACCTCACACCACCCCGGTAGTGAGGAAGAGGGCCTTTCTTCCCCCTCCCCTCCTTTTTTTTTTTTTTTTTCCAAGTGTACCCTGTGTAGGAGGCATCATAAGAAGCCTGGGAGACCCTCCTCTCCTCCCCACGATGCTGCTACGGGAGCTCATGATTTAGGGCCTCCCGCTTGCAGGGGCTCATCCAAGGGCCTGTCCCCCATTTCTTTTCACAGTTTAATATTCTTCTTAAAGAAGACCTCCAAATCCTATCAGCTGCAGGTTCAGGGCTCCCAGAGATTGAGATTTAAAACCCGCAGAACTGTCTGCTTTAGGACTGGGAAACTAGTTGGTCCTCACACAGATACCAATAAAGGGAGGCTTGAGAGGCTAAGTGACGTCCTGGAAGCAACACGGGGTGAGAATTCATTTCCCCTGCTTCTGCGGGCAGCGTTCCTTCCCTGTCTTACATCTGCCGGCTGTGGTTTGCAGATGCGGATGGAGGGCACTTGCTTCGGAGTTGTGAGGAGCACGTGTGCATAGGTGTCTATGTGCGTATACATGTGTGTGGGCTTGGTGATGCTGGGGCAGTCCTGCAGCCCCGGCTCCACCTGGCCAATTTCCAGCGTGGACTAGCTTCCCCAGGGTGGGCAAGGACAGGAGGGGTAGCCCCACCTTTAGAGAACCCCTTCCTCCATCCTCAGGTTGGGGGTCCCTTTCTCTCCAGAGGGCACCTTAGCAATAGACAATGACTAAGACATTATGTGCAGGGGGAAATCACATGATTCTGGGATTTGCGTCAACATAGTAGGGGTGGGGATACACAGGAAACAAGATCGGCTGAGCGATCATCGTCAAAGCGGAGTGTTGGGTACAAGGGGTTCCATGATACTATTCTCTCTACTTCTGTACATGTTTGAAATATTCTATAAAAACAAAACAAGTATGTCACCTCCAGTGATTCCCATATCATTTCTTGGTCATAGGTGCTTTGCCATTAAAATGGAATAGTAGCAATATGGCAATATCCATATATATATATATATATATGTACATAGATAGATTTAATTCATCCACTGGTGCATTTCCAGAAATTCTGTACAGAGCACCCAACTTCCCAATGCACCCCTCCTACTCCTCTACCTGACCCTGACCCTTTGAAGGGCAGGGAGGCGTCGGGATCTCCCCTGAGCCTCCCAGGGTGTAATGAGCAGCTCTCTTTGTCCCACTTTTGCTGTTCTAGTGCTTCTACTCACTGCAGTTCTCAAGCCGTGATGGAGCTGAGGGACAAGGCCGGCGGGGTGCTCCCACTAAGCAGAACCTCTGTCTCCTCTCATTGCCCCAACCACAGGGAACCAACTTGCAGCCCAGCCACCGTCTCTGCCCTTCCTCCTCTGATGTCACGGTCGCCACCTCCTCTCCAGTTAAAAATTGGCCACAGGATGTAAGAAGTCTTTATGGGCCATGTCCTGTAGAACAAAGGCTTTCTTCACATTGCTTGGGAAATTCCCTTCCACCAGCCCACGACAGGCTAGCTGGACACACGGTAGAGCTTGTGCAGCCTCTTAGATGATGTGGGCTCTGACCCTCCGACCCCTGTTCACTGTTGGCCTCACGGGAGTCACTTCCTCCCTTAGGGACTCAGTTTCCTCACCTTTCAAATGGGGATATTGGCTCAGCATCCCAAAGACGGCAAATATGTACCATATATAATAAGGTTTGGAGCAGCATGTTCATAACAGCCCCAAGCTGGAAATAGCCCATGTCTCCCAACATTAGAAAGGAGAAACAGCTTACAGAATATTCATATGCTGGGTTTTGTACAGCAGTGAAAGTGAATGGACTACTGTCCTCCCCGACAACATGAGGGGACCTGTTACGGGCTGGACTGTGTCCTTCCCAAATTCCTGTGTTGGAGTCCTCACCTCCAGTACCTCAGAATGTGACTCTATTTGGAGATGAGAGCTTTAAAGAGGTAACTACTAAAGTCATCGGGGGCGGGGGGGCCTAATCCAATATGACTGGTGTCCTTGTTAGAAGAGGTGATTAGGACGCAGACTGAGGACAGACCAGGTGAGGACACAGGGAGAAGGCGGCCAACTGCAAGCCAAGGAGAGAAGCCTCAGAAGAAACCAACCCTGCCGCCACCTCAATCTTGGACTGCCAGCCTCTAGCACCGTGACACAGTACATTTCTGTGAAGCCCCCCAGTTTCTGGTACTTTATTACAGCAGGTCTACCAGATTAATATAGAATGTCACAAACAATGTCGAGTGGGAGGGACAAGACATACAAAAATAAAAATGGTATGATTCCACTTGCATAAAGCTAAAGAATATATAAAACAGGGGCGCCTGGGTGGCTCAGTCATTAAGCGTCTGCCTT
>NC_138370.1:44329054-44410246 GCF_054177405.1 Leptonychotes weddellii | reverse complement strand
TGTCAAAACAAAGGAACTTTAAGAAGGAAAGAAGGAGAGAAAATCAAATGAAAGAGAAAGAGAAAGCCCGGTGGCCTGCGGGCGGCGGCGGCAGAAATGTTTTGCTCAGTCAGAGGGTTTGAATCCATGAGTGCTCCCAGTTCTCCACAACGGCCACCCCCCTTCTTTCATATCCAGCTATGGGCCATTCTCCAAACTTCTGTCACCTTCCAGGCTCCTGTAATTGCCTCTGGCTGAGATGATCTCTAAGGAGTCTATTGGCTCCCAAATGCTTTGATTCCAAAATGTGGCTCTGGGTCGCGCCCCCTCTTCCGACCCCGCCAGCCTCAGTGTCCCTGTTGATCCAGAGATGATGCACGGTGGCCTGGGCGGGAGCAGCCCTCCAACTGCCTCTCCTCCCTGCGCCCTGTACATTGCCAGCCTGGCCAGTGGAGACCCGTTGGCACCACAGCCTCACACTCAGCTACTGGGCACTAGACGGGCTGTCCAGGCAGGTCCTGAATTGAGAGGGAGACAGGAGACCCGGAAGCCACCAGGGTTCCCCTGGCTGGCATTCCCCTCCCAGAAGCAGTCTCGGGGGGCTTCCTGGGGCCTGCACAGGAAGGGTGTGCTGGGGGCCATGCTTACCTTTGTTGGTTTCACTCTCTCTGATAAGAAAGGAGCCCGCCTTATTGATTGGAGCCAGAAGCTGCCTCTCAGCATCTTTCCGGCTAATTGATCTAAAGAACCATCTGGAAAAGGGCAAAGGCAGGCAAACCTCAGAGGCTGGCCATGCTTCTCGGAATATTCTTATCTGTACCTCCCTTCTAAGCTGTATGCCCCCCCAAAAAATAAAATAGCGTTTTCCTGTTTTCAGGTTAACCCTGAACTAAAAACACTCCTCATACCTTGATTCATGAAATGCCCTTTGGCCCCTGGGCCCCCTTTCCTTTTCACTTCCCATCAGCAGATGGACTTACTGCTTTCTTGAACCGAGAACATTTTTGGGGTGCCCTTTGTTAATTCTACCCTGGGAAAAGGCACCCACTTTCTCTCAGAGCACCCCCCTCCTTGAGGTGGAGTCTGAATTCCACAAAGTACTGTGACTCTCAGAGCACAGATTCCCGCCATGTTCCTCTCAAACATGGACCAGTTAGTGTGGAAGTAAGAACCCATGGCCCCACATGCTGTTCCAGGGAGAGGCACAGGGCTGGGAGTGCCAGACAGAGAACCCTTCCAAGGGCGACCATCGCTGGGGGATACCAGGTGAGGCCACTACCCCGGTTCCAGCACTTTGCTCATGAGTTTGGTAGACTCTGAGCTCTTTCAGGGGAAAAGCCACATCCTACTCATTCTTACAGCTTTCTCAGTATGAGGACAGAGTCAGAGTCTGGGTCCTGTTTGCTCAGCGTGTGCTGTGGGAGGGAATAAGTGACTGGTGCTGTGTGGAAGTGGGTTATGAGGATGCTGGGGAGTAGCGCTCTCTGGAGGCCAATTCTGGATGAAGCCACCATGCTGTGAGTCCCCCTGAGGTCTGCGCCCCTGAGGCCTGCCCACTGGAGGCATGGGAGGAGAGGGAGCTGATCACCAGGCCTCGATGTTAGCTTGCAAGGCCATGGCCAGGAGGGACGTTTTCCTCCAAGTGAGCCAGGGGAGGGGCAGCTCCATTTCACAGACGGGAAGAGTGAAGTGAGGACAGAGGGGTGGCTCCCTGAGCACCAGGTCATCTGGGACGGTGGATAAGCCCACCCCCGCAGTTCCAGTTGGTGCCCCTTTCCTGTTCCTTCCACGCTGGGCTCACAGAGGCTCAGCTTTCAGCCTTCTGACCCCTCCCTGCCCAGCAGACCCCAGAGCAGAAGCAGCAAGAGTGCCTCTGCTTTGAAGGGCCTTCCGTGTGTCCACCTACTTTTCCACTTCCAAGGTCTCCACTCGGGCCACAAAGTTGCTGGGCACGTAGCCTTCTCTTCCAGTGATGAGAGATCTGGCCAACCACCAGTCTCCAACTCTATGGAGGAGGAGGGAAAACCAAAATGGCAGAGTGGCTCCTGTGGGCCTCTCTCGGGGGGCCGCTCACAGCCCTCCCCCCACTCGATCGCATCCCTGAGGCAGAACAGTCACGGAGGGCAGATGAGAGGGAACGTGTACGAGTTGCTCAGTAAGGGGGGGTGCTAACTTGCTGAGCATCTCACAGCCCAAGCTGCCCCTGGTCTAGGTAGGAAGGGGATGATGCAGCCTCCAGGGGAAGAGTTTGTCCAGACAGCCTGACCACCCCAGAGGGCCCCTGTCTTCTGTGAGTATCCTTCCTCTTGATTAATGGGACAGATCAAGAGTTCAGTGAGTGAGTTGGTACCGGACAGGAGGAGAGCTGTTGCCCAAAGGAGGAGCCGGGCAGCCCACGTATGTCCAGAAGGTCAGGGCTTTCGTGCTTTTGGCTCAAGGTCATCACAGAACTTCAAGAACAAAAGCAGAACCTCAGGGCTCCACAGAACAAGCCGGATGTTTGAGAGAGAGCAGACTTTGAAGGAGTTTCTGAGAGGGAACACTGGAAATCAAGTAAAGTTGATTTCACGAGTAGAATCCTGTGCGAGGTCTGGTCTGGCAAAGGGGACGCACAAAGCTGTGGCGGGGCCGCCAGGCAAGTGCTGTCCCCATCAAGAGGGCTTCATGGAGGAGGTGACGTTCGAGGTGGGTTTTGAAGGAGGAGTAGGATTTTGACAGTGGGGCAGGAGATAGTGAATGGGAACCACCTTGTGAGAAAGACTTTGGAATGGTAGATAGAAGGAAGACGACTGGGTCAAGGTAAGAAGAAATGACGGTGACTGGGCCGGGGGTGGAGTGATGGAGGAGATACTCATGGAGGGTGGGGGTGGGGTGAGGTGAGGAGTTGGACGGCTGGGTGGCCATGCTGCTGTGATAGGGAGCCACAGAGGCCTCTGACCACAGAGCCGCATTCCAGAAACTTACTCCTTCAGTATCTGCAGCTTCTCCCCCTTCAGCATCTGCAGGTCCCTGTCATTCACCGAGCTGTAGTCGTACAGGGCCACCACGAAATGCTCCTCTAGAGCGAAGAAGAAAGAGATGGGCACTGCTCAGGCCCAGCAGAGTGAGGGCAGGGGCTGGATAAGTCTATGCTGTGGGCCATCTCTGGTTGCCATGAGGTCAGGAGGACGCAGGGACAGAGGGGAAGCTGTGGTGTGCTTTCTTGCTCACCGATGCAGCAGAAGACACTCCTGTCTAGCAGAGGGACTTCCTGACCTTGCTGCCGGGAACAAGGATGGGCTGCCCCACAAAGCCCATCCTGTCTTCCCCTCTGGTCTCCACATCGAAGCTCTAAGGCCTGGCCAGCACCACGCTCTCCAGGAGTGGCTAGCCCGAAGATCTAGGGAGATTGGCTGCGTTGGGCTGATGGCTGCCCTCCCAAGTTTGGGAACGAGTGTTGGCTGATTCCTTATTGCCTCGAAGGCACATGAGCTTCCCTTCTCTTCCCCTTTCCCAGCTGCCCCTTCACATCTATTCCAAAGGGGCTAGTGGTCTTGGAACGTGGCCGCCGTAACCTTGACCTGTAACCGTGCTCAAGGCCTGTCACAGTGCGCCTGGCGGGCGGTACCCCTGACTTGCTGCTGGTCATGGGAGTGGACATCTGGACGGCCACGGCCAGTGAGGAAGGCCTTTCTGAACAGCTCTGGGGAGCCAAGAGCCATTGGAAAAGTCACTTGGAGACCACCCAGCTTACCTGGGAGTAGATGACTCAGCTTTGTCATCTATGTGTGGTGTGACGGCTAGTTACCTCCCCATGGGGGGGAAGGGGGATTGGAATAGATGACAGCCCCCCCCTCCAGTTCTGAGACTGAAGTTATTGCACCAAAGGCAGTTAGTTTATTGTTTTCCCCAGGGCTTCCTTGCTGGGGCCGTGAATCCCCCCTGTAGGAAGTGATGGACAAGCCTTGTGGTAATTAACCACATCCCCAGCAGGATGAGAAACACCAGGTAAGATAGCTCATCTGGTTTCAGCATCTTGCTAGGGTGTTTGACAGACTCTGAGCTCTTTCAGGTTGAAGAGCCACGTCTTATTCAATTTTGCAGCCTCCCCAGTATTTGGCTCTGGGTACTGTTTGCTCAGTGCTTGCTGGGTGGGGGAGTGAGGGACGCAGGCTCTGGCAGAGCTCCTGGTGCTCCTGCAAGCCAGTTCTGAAGGAAGCTATCATCCTGTGAGCACCCCCCCACCCCAAGGTCCAAAGCCCTGACCCAGGAGGGCCAGGATCACTCATTATGCGATCCCCCACTGTCCTACCCACCAGAGTGGCAGTAGAGACTGGGGGTGAGGGAGGGTGTCCTGAGTAGTCAGAAGGTCAGTAGCAGCTTTTGAAAGTGGGGAAGTGGGCAGAAAGATGGTGCTTCCATACACGGAACAGACTCAGGGCAGGAGGGAAGATGCAGACCCATCGGCCCTCGCCCTTTGAGGTTGGAAGTTAGAATCTTTGAAAACTTGGGTTTGTTTTTATGCTGTTTGTATTTACTGTAATATTTTTCTTTTTGTCTCATTTACAGTTTGTAAGGTCCTTTTTCTGAAAAACAAAACCCAGAAAGCCACCCAGGCTCAGATACAGGAACTGGGGCTTGGTTCCTGGAGGGGCCCCCATGGGCAGGGGCAGGTGAAGCCTGGGGCAGAGCTGGGCCACACCCCGCACTGTGCCTGGTTCAGCCCCCTGCCCCCACAGCCTCTTCCTCTCTGACCCTAAAGGGGCTGCCCTGTCCTCTCCAGGAAGCTGCTCCCAACTGGGCCCCTATTCTGCCTGCACGCAGCCCGGGCCCGGAGCAGATGGCCTGTAGAGCCTCAGCTTCAAAAGCAGCCCCTTCTTACCTTGGTCCAGGCACGTGTCCGGAGGTGCAGGAGCCAGGTGGTTAAATAGGACCTGCAGCAGAAACACACACATACACACATACACACAAGCACATGCACACACACACACACACACACGCTGCATTAGTTCAGCATTGCTGGGCAGGGAACCTGTTGCACCTGTCAGCTGGGTGCCTTGTAGGGAGCGGCTCTGTCAACAGGAGGTTGCACAGGTAAATTGTACACGTGGTGTCACAACTCCTCAGGGACCAATGTCATCTCACACGACCCCTGGACCATATACAGGGTCAGAGGAGGGGGGTGTGGGGGTGCCCCAGCGATGTAAGAGGCAGCTATGGAATCGGGGGGGGGGTTGGAAAGTCAGATCACCTGGATTCAAATGCTGGCTCCACCATTAAATGATGAAGCTGCAAAAGGGTATTTGTTCTTAGGGAAAATAATTTTAAAAGCACATTTCCTTAAAACTCAACAAATCTATCCCTAGGTATATACCCTGTAGAGAAACTTTTGCATGTGTGTACCCAGAAACATGTACGAAAATGCTCCCAGCAAAAATTACAATAATACATAAGTATTGTAAAGAGTGGAAGTCATCCTTACGACTAATGACAGAAAAATAGGCAAACTGGGGCACAGTCATGCAAGGAAATGCCACGTACGCCACTGTGGGAGCTCCTGAGCTCTAGCTACGTGCATCGATGTTGATGAAGGTCACAGACATAACGGAGATCTGACAACCAAGCGTCAGAAGAATACATGCTGTTTGATTCGATTGATTGAAAGTTCATAACGGGCAAAATTAAAGTAAACAGTCTTTAAGAGTGTACACATGTGATGATACAAAAAAGCAAAGCTCAGGAATGATAAACACGTTCAGGGTAGGGACCTGCGGTGAGGCATGGACTTGGGGGGACAATGGTCACTTCTCCTGAAGGTCAGAGGGGCTGCACTGGGTGTTCATTTCATTATTCTTTTAATCTGATGGATGTGTTATGAATATTCTTTGTTTGTCTTCCCTCTTTATTGAGCACAATTTTGAAGTAGCATTTTGCCAAATTGTATGTACAGTCTGGCTCCATTGAAAATATAAACACATAATATAAATAACATCGAGAATAGGCAATTTTTTAAAATTATTATGTTATGTTAGTCACCATACATTACATCATTAGTTTTTGATGTAGAATAACATCGAGAATAGGGTCTGGGGGCAGGAGCTCTGAAGTGCTAACTCTGGGTATCGCTGGCTACTGGGATAATGAGTATTTATAATTTTTCCCATAATAGTATATTATGTAATTTTTTAAAAGTAAAAACATTGAGGCACCTGGGTGGCTCAGTCAGTTGAGCGTCTGCCTTTGGCTCCGGTCATGATCCCAGGGCCCTGGGATCGAGTCCAGCGTTGGACACCCTGCTCAGTGGGGAGTCTGCTTCTCCCTCTCCCTCTGCCCCTTGCCCCTGCTCGTGCTCTCTCTCTCTCTCTCAAATAAATAAATAAATAATCTTAAAAAAAAAATAAAGTTAAAAACATTCCAGGCTCTATAACTTACTAGCATGTAACTTTGGGGAATTACTAAGTCTAAGTCTGAGTGTATCCCGGCCGTCATTCACTCATTCAACAAACATCTCATCGTTCTGTGCCAAGCCCTGAACTAAATTGGGACACAGATAAAATGCCTCGTTTGTCTCAGAAACGGGATTAGCAATCCCCACGACCCATCAGGTCACTGTTGGACTAAAGTGATGACCAGTTGAATGTGCCCCTGGAGGTAGAGAGCAAGAGAGCGGGTTCCAGGCATGACTCCCAACTGCCCCAAAGACAGGTGGCCAGGGTCACAAACAATCATCTAAAAATGCCTCTTTGGAATGCAATAACCTCAGTGAAAGGGTGCTATGTGCTCTGTAAACAAGTCAGAACTGCATCTCAAGCTCCACAGGAACCTGAGGGTTTGCTGGGGAGGTGTGAATAGTTTTAGGATTCCTCATCCCTGGAGAGTAAGCTCCTTAGAATGCTGACAGCGGTGCGGTGCTGTGAAGGGGGCACTGATGTCCAGGAGCTTCTGGGTAGGGGTGGGGGCAGCAGATGTTGCTAAATGCCTCAGACCACTTCCCACCACACCCTCTTCTCGAGCTGACCTTGTTGATTTCTTTTTCTCTTCAAGGCTGCACTTGCGAAATGAGAACTGGTTAAGACTTATTGGGGACTGCCCATGCCCGGTCCTGTGCGAAGGGTAGTACGTACGGAATTGCATGGTTGTGTATACATCACATATTGTTACAGCCCTACCAGAAAGGCACTTTCACTATACCCATTTTGCAGATGCAGAAACTGAGGCATAGGGGAGTTAAGTAACCCGCTTCAAAGCACACAGCTGTTCGATGTAAACACCAGCAATCCGACTGCTAAGCATTCTACTAAACTGCCACACCAACATGAGGTGGTGCCACGTTTGGTGGAGCGGCAAGGAGCCGATTTGTCAGAGCCCTGAATTAGTTAGAGATGGCCCTGGAGCTGGCTGGAAACAACAGCGGCCTCCAGAGGGCCGCATGTGCTCTCTGCTCTTCTCCCCCCAACCCCCCTCCATCTGGGAACAGCCATCACTCACCAGGGGTGGCAGTGGTGGGGGATCTTTGCTCTGGGTGCTGACCTTCATAGGACTCCACTGGCCCTTACTCTTCTCCTTCACCTGCTTTTTGCTGCTCACCACTCCCATCCTGGCAGAGAGCACACAGCAGATTAGTGATGTGACTAGGTTCTCAGTACAGAAGAACTCCCCCAACCCCTTCCGGATGGCCAATTAGAAAGAAAGGGAGGAGGGAGGGAAGTGGGGGGGCAATGAAGGTCAAAATAAGAACATGGAGTCAGTAGGGGGTCTGGCAGGCTAAGCTCGCATCGTCTTTTTTCCCCCAGAGCAGGAAGAAGTGGTCCAGAGAGGAGGAA
The DNA here is from genome assembly GCF_054177405.1 of Leptonychotes weddellii. Taxonomy (NCBI): domain Eukaryota; kingdom Metazoa; phylum Chordata; class Mammalia; order Carnivora; family Phocidae; genus Leptonychotes; species Leptonychotes weddellii. The sequence goes on along the minus strand of NC_138370.1, from coordinate 44,402,465 downwards.
TGACGAGGTTTAGGTCACAGAGATCATCTGGTCTGAGCAAACTGCCAGAAACTGGTGGGGTGGACCTCTATGCCCTGGGGACAGGAGCCCTGGCATCCAGAAAGAGTCTGACAACCGGTCTGGTGGTCTGGGTTCTAGTCTTCACTTTGCCACGGGAGGCATTACATGGGAAGTTCACGTTCCTCTCTCGGCCCATGTAAGAACATGTCTGAGGTTCTTCCCCACTCAGATTTTCAGGTGAGAGGCTATAAATTCAGGGCACAGTGATGGTTCAGGCATCTGAGGCCAACTGCCTCTTCTCAGTAATCTCAGGGAAGCTTCCTTAGAGGTGAGAGAAATATAGCCAAGATTTTTCTTGGGTAAAGGATCCTAGAATGACAGAAGTGGGGAAGATGCTAGAGACCACAGCCAACATCACCACAACGTCAGCACCACCTCCATTCCAGGGGTGGTTATTTAGGAAGGGCTTACTCTTGACCAGGAACTTCACAAACCCTGTCTCCCGTCATCCTTTTCACTCTAAAGTAAACATAAGTAGATGTTATCACTGTCCCAGACTGAGGTTTGACATGTTCAATAGCTGGTTCACGGTCACTTAACCTTTGAAGAGCCAACTCTGGAGCCCTGGCTGACCCTACACCACCATACTCCACCTCACACCTGGCCCATCCCCAAGATGCAGACATTCAGTTCCTGCTCTTGTCTGAAGGGCTGTGCGGTTGATGGAGAGTTCCTGACGGCTTTCGGATATGTTCACAGCATTTCTTTGATTCCAAGATGTACCTTTTTTCACATTTCAGTATCTCTGAAACCATGATGTGTTTTACAATTGATGATGGTTCATAAAGTAATTAGCAGCATCTTTTTCCCCTATGTTAGTGATACATAAAATAAATGCTAGCCTTCCAAACAGCGGTGTCTTAGATTTAATGAAACGCAGTGGGATTTTTCTTCCAGAAAGTTGAAAGCACATGTTTCATATTACCTCCCCTCAAACTCACCTTTGAAGAAAAGGAAGACTATAATAATTTTAAATATAAGACAGCCACAATAACAAATAATCCATAAGTACTTTGTTGGAGTACGCCCTGTGTACAGAGCATGCGATACCTCACATTTGTAAAAGAACAGGACTTTTTTTGTTTTTAAGTACTTTCTTTATGTCAGTTCAGATAAACCTTAGCAGCAAATGAAATCTGGTGCCAAAGTGAAACATTTCAGTTTTCAGAGATTTTTTAGTATCAGAATTTTGCATAAGGGATCATGGGTTTCTATTAAGAATTGATACTGAGCCCCACGTCACGTCGGGCTCTCTGCTCAGCAGATGATCTGCTTCTCCCTCTCACTCTAGCTCTGTACTCTCCCCACCCCTCAAATAAATAAATAAAATCTTTAGAAGGGGCAAAAAAAAGACTTGATACTGAATTTTATCGGGTACCTATTGAGTATCTCTTCATATGATAATTTAATTTGTTGCTGTGATGAATTATGTTGATAAATTTTCTGCTACTGAAACTTCCTTCCATTCTGAAATAAAAGCTGTTTGGTTACAATTCATCAGTCTTTTTGATACATGGATGGATCCTATTTGCCAATATTTTATTTCAAATGAGAATCAATATTCCCGAATGGGTTCTGTGTATGAGGAGTTAACACTAAGATGATGCTGGCTTCATAACATACAGGAGAGCTGTCCACCTTTTTTCCTATGGCCTTGAATTGTTTTTTTTATTTTTTATTTTTTTGGCCTTGAATTGTTTAATAACCCTGGGACTCTCTGTTCTTTAAAGGCTAACTAGAACTTGGCCAATAAGTCATCTGTTCTTGGGGTCTTTTTAAAAAGTAGATATTTAAGTAAATTTCCAATTTCTTTTATAGGAATTTGTCAGTTCCCATTTTTTCTCCTCCTCGCACCATTTTGATGATTTATATGATTTATTAGTAGAAATTTGATTTCCTCCACATTTTCCAGTTTGTTGCCATAAAGTTTTATATAGTATTGTCTTATAATTATTTTAACCTCTTCTCTTTCTTATGTCCTCTTTCTAGCTCCTAATGTTAATTAAATGAACTTTCAATAATAATTACAATTTTTAATATGATAAAATTTATCTGAAGTTTTCTCTGACCAAATAAAGTTTTATCTAGCTTTAAAATGATGAAAAAGAAGACTATAATCAAAACAGCATAAAATTGGAGTAAGAATAGACATATCATCAGTGGAGCAGAATAATGAGCATGCGAACAGATTCCAGTGCATTTGGAACTGCATATATGAAAAAGGTAGCATTTTACTTAAATGGAGAACTGATGGTTTATTTTAATAAATGGTATTAGAAAAATGGCTGTCTACTTAGAAGAAAAGACAATTGGACTCCTACCTCACACCATATTAAAAATAAATTCCATGTGTACTGAAAAAAAAATTAAAAATTTTAAAAAATTTAATTGAAAGAAAATTTAGGAGACTATATATATGACCCAGAGTTTGGAGATAACAATGAACAAGGATAGAATAGCCAGAAGCTGAAAGGACAAAAAGACATATTGATAGCAAAAAGACAAATTTATAAACGTGAAAGGTATTATATGGTAAAAGAAACCATTATGAAGTCAGTACCTGAGCAATAGATTGGGAAAAAGATTTGCAAGGCATACCGCAGATAAATGTGTATTTATAATATACACAGAGCTCATGAAAATTAACAAGAATATGGGTCTAGCATACAACCCACTCAATAGAAAAATGAGTAAAGATTGTAAATGTCAGTTTATCCAACACAAATCCCACTAGCTAAATAAACATGTGAAAAATGTTGAAATTACTTACTGATGGGGAAATGCAAACTAAGATAATAAAATAATCACATTACATCAATAGGATTGGGAAAAAAATAAAAGGAATGATAATACCAATTGTTGATGGTAAAGCAAGGGAGAATTATGTTTTTATACATTTTTGGTACAAAAGTATTTATTATAATTACTGTTCTTTCATCTCTCCTTCCCCATTGTATTTCTAGGATCAATCCTCAGTGAGGTCTGGGATCTTTGTCTTACTCATTGTTGAATCCAAATTGCCTGGCAAGGAGTAAGGACTTAATAAATATTTATCGGACAAATAAAATATGAAGTATTACTGACTGTGTAGAAATTCTTTCAGTTTTATTAAAATTAAAAAATACATACATCTTTAAATTTACAATCCCACTTCTGGGAATCTCAGAGACTAATCAAACATCATTATATAGGAATATATAAGATATAAAAATGTTTATTACAGCAATCTTTGTAGCTACAAAAGCAAAACAAAAAATAACCCTGTAACTGCTCACCATTTGGGGAATTATTGAATAAATATGCATTCTAAAAGTCTCTAATATATTACACAAGTCTTAAAAAGAATGTACTAGATCTTTACAAGTGAAGCTGAGAGGAATTTCTAGAACATGTTGTTACATGAGAAAAGCAAGATGCACAGAGGTGCATGAAGTTATCCCATATTTGGAAATACCAAAGAATGAGAAAAGAAAGCTCTACGCAGACACGTGCATACATTTTTATGTTACATGAAGAGAGTTTTGCGAGGATGAACACAAAGTTATTTACTTTCACTATTGGTGGTGGAGGTAGAGACAGACAAGGGAGGTGGAAAACAAAAAACAAAACAAAAGCAAATTGTAAAAATCGTGTGTGTGTGTGTGTGTGTGTGTGTGTGTGCATATTGTAGGTGTTACTGGGAAGCAGTGCCTCAAAAAGATATTTCCTAAAATGTTAATGTTGATTACCTCAGGTGAGAGGACTTCATGTGACTTTTACCTTCTTTTGTATAATTTTACATGTTCCTTGAATTCTTTAATAGGAAGCATGTGTTATTGGTACAAGCAGAAAAAGAGAATACCAGTGACTTGTCCAGCAACAGAGAGGCACAAGGCCTGGAGCCAGGACCAGCCCCAGTTCTTAAGAACAGCCACTGAGCAGGGGTGCTGGGTGGCTCAGTAGTTAAGCATCTGCCTTCGGCTCAGGTCATAATCTCAGGGTCCTGGGATCAAGCCCTGCATCAGGCTCCCTGCTCAGCGGGAAGCCTGCTTCTCCCTCTCCTTCTCCCCGTGCTTGTGTTCCCTCTCTCGCTGTGTCTTTCTGTGTCAAATAAATAAATGAAATCTAAAAAAAAAAAAGAACAGGCACTGAGCAACCACCAGGGCTGCCTGAGCCTCACCCTTTTCCTGACCTCTGGCTCAATGAAGGGTCAGCAAACAGCAGCTTCTAGAATTTTCCCAACTTGGGCTCCTGCTTCTGCCACTGCCCAAATGATCAGCCATATCCGGTCAGCCATATCGCCACCAATTTTAAACTTCCTGAGCAAATGTTTATGTCCACTTAACATAACCGAACATTTACATAACTTGACAAAAAGTAAAATTCCTGAAATCAAATCACCCACTACTTACACTTCTTTGTCCTTCGACGCCTTAGCAGTGTATATACAGATGACTTTTCATGGTTTCTATACATACATAGGTTCTCTATGGGTCCCTCCACCCCAATAGCTCTGACTGGAGACTAGAGTTACTCAGGAGGCCATGTGACGACCAGAGCTGTGTCTGGTTGCTGGGGCTGCCACCCTGCTGTGATATTTTAACAGTTTCAGGCTGGGCGGAGCCAGGAAATGCAGAAGTCCATGCAAAACCAAAGTGTAACACGTGCAGGTCCTGGGTGGCTCCAGGTGGCTTTGCTGCACTGAGAAGACACTGGCCTCCGTTCCAGTGGTGAAGGAGGGAAGGACGGATGGAAGAGAGGTGTGAGTCTGTGTGTGTGTGTGTGTGAGAGAGAGAGAGAGACGGAGTCGGGAGGGAAGGAGAGAGGGCGTACACATGTGAACCTGTGCATGTATCCGTGTCGCGTGTGCGTGTGTGCGCGTGTACGTATGCGTGCGTGCGTGCGTGCGTAGTGGGGGGCAGCCAGCAAGAGGGCGGGAAGGTGAGGCAAGGGACTTCTGTTTGTTTATTTGGAGCGGATTCTATCCCCCTGCGTAGACTCTGACCAGAGCAGGGAGGTCCATGTTTGCCCCAGGGGAGATGCTCAAAGCCTGACACACAGCTGCAGCCTGACAAGGGATGTGGTGGAGGCAGCAACTAAAAATAGAGAAACTAGAAACCCTTTATTTACAGTTGCCCAGCAGTTCACGGGTAGAAAAGCACTTGGCATATATGATTTATTTGATATTCATGAAAGCATCGATAGGTTGGTTACAATTATTCTCATTTTATGGCTGAAGATAAGAGCGGCGAGGTGACTTGCTAAGGTTACACTGAGGTGGCAGAGCCAGGAGCTCGAGTACTGCCTGGAACTCACTGCTTGAAGCAGGCGCACAGGTGGCCCTGCCAGGGGCTCCATCCCCCTTGACCCACAGCTCAGGTTCAGGTTCAGATACCAGATACCCTAACTTCTCCTCCATGAGGGCTGCCACCTGCCTCGGAAGCTGTCCATCGAGAGGAGAAACCTCCGGGTTTGCTGCTGGAGCAGGGAGGTCTGGGGGCTGTGTGCCCCTCTGGAGTTTGGGCACACTCAGGCAGATTTCTCCCTACCCCTGGTGCAGTGCAGGGAGTCAGGGGTTCAAGGAACCTGGACTCAAAAGCAAGCTAAGTATTGGCTGTGTGAACTTGGGCAAATCCCTTAATCTCTCTGAGTCTCAGTCTCCTTACCTATAAAATGGGGAGGTTTGAAACTTTTCTTTGTTTCATACATAAAGCCTTCCTGAAAAAGCATACTCAATGGTGAATGCTGAAAAAAGTTATTAAACAATGGATTTTGCTGTTTTGTGGGGGAGAGAGCAGTTTTCTACGGAATTAAGCCATGTTATGAAATTCTCAATTAAGTCTTGTCTATTTGGCAATTCTTCACCATCTATTTTCAGCCTCTCACAGATGTTTTTAAATTATGCACTCACCTATCATTATGGGCATAATTTCAATGACTATTTGACTATTTGTGTTAAATTAGAGGAAAATGCACCAAAATATTAAACCAATTGTGCAAACACAAATACCCAGGCAAAAATGGTTGTCCTGCCAAGACCAAGCTGTTAGCAGGCGGTCGCAGGTGCCCGTGATGCTGAGAAAGTTCATTCACCAGCTGACGTGCTCAAGTTCAAATGCAACATATGGAAAATGTTTTGGAATATTGACACACAAATATGTAGGTTTTCTAAAGGTCAAGACCAACAGCTTGTATATAATTCTCATGGTTGTCATGCGAACCAACAAGATGAGGGCAGGAAAAGAACAGAAGATAGAGAGCACTAAATAAATATTAACTAGAAGATGCCCAGAGCAACTTGGGTGACACTTTCCCTCTCCAGAGTTTTATGATGCCCAAAGGTGGCCCTGGGATCCACTGGGATTCCCATCTTTTTTTTTTAGGAGGGGGTTCTGAGGGCCTGGTGTTAGAAGCTAGGGTGTTTGGTGGTGGTGGTGGGCAGGGGCACAAAGGCCAATGTAAATGGGGCTGCTGTGTGGCCCAGAAACCTGTACTCACTGCTCCAGAAGACCAGGCACGTTATTTTAGAGGCAGGGGGATGATTTGGCTGAAAAAAAGTTTCATGCATGAATTTATGGAATGCATATAGTTTCATGACAGAAAACTCAGCTTGACTCTGGTTTACTTTTTTAAATAGCAGGTACTATAACGTCTTTAAGTACACTGTCGTGTTTGAGAGAGACCACGCAGCACGGGAGACAAGAATACTGAGCTCTGAATCCTGGTTTAGCGATTTTCTACTTGTGTATCCTTGGGCAAGTTGCTTAACATTTCTGTCTCTTAATTTGGGGATAATAACTGTTTACAATAGAGTGTTGCAAGGATTAAATTAGTTATTACAGGCTATTGGGCCATCTTGGAACAGTGCCTGGCCTGAAGTCATTGTTTAATAAATGATTTACTATTTTTCCGCATATACAAATTATCAGTAGTAATCTCATCAGTAAGAGTGTGAGATAGGCATTACTACTTTCTTCCTACAGAGAGATGAACTTGGGACATAAAGTGTCTCTCCAGGTCAAGCAGCTAGTAAGCTGTGGGGCCAGCCTTACATCCAGTTCTGACTGGCTTCTAGGTCTGCAATCTGGAAACCTTGCCTTGTTATTTGCTAAAAACTTTACCTTTCTGACTTGACCTGTCAGGCATGGGTGGGCAGCATCGAGGTAGAACAGGTGAGCCTATCTGCAAAGCCAGGGCTCAGCCCAGGTGTTCACCGCCATGATGAGATATTGGCTTCCCTTCAGTGAGTTCTCTCTTCCCTCATGGAGCGATGGCCAACATCCAGGCATTCCAAGTCCTGCCCCCATGAAGTCATTAGTGCCTCACCCATTTCCTAGATAAGAAAAGTATAGTAATGGCCCTGTCACTCTGAATCAGAGAAGAAGCCAAAGAATTTGAATTGAAACCCATTTTTTGAGTCTCAACTTCAAGATAACTGAACTTGAATGAGGCTACTTCACATTTCCCTCCACATGCGAACATGAAATAGTAGTAGTGTGGGCTCTTAGAGCTCTATATTCTTGTGTTCATTCAGTCACTGTCAATAATGTACTATGTCAGGCAGACAGAGAGAGAAAACAAAGCAGGAGTCTGCCCTGTGGTAGGATAAAGAGGTGAGACATATACCCAAGTGACAACAATTCAAGGTGGACAGAATTACATACTGAAAAGAGGTTTTGTGAGCTGAGCAAGAAGAAATCACTTCCGCCTGGAAGAAAACACTAGCTAGACCTTAAAGGACAATTCAGATGTAATATTTTAAGATTAAAACAATTTCAATGAAACATTTAAAAGTATAAAAAGGAGTATAATGAACACCCACATACCCATCACCCACATTCAATAATTGTACATTACTTTCTTGATATTAAGACAAATCACTTTATAAATAAAGGATTGAAACTTTCTGAAATGAAATGAAACAAATGGCTTGAAACATGCTATGTCGCTTCCACATACTTTGCATGCATCACTAAAATGTGGAGACATTTCTCACATAACCGCAACGTCGTTATCACACCAAACAAAGCTAGCAATAATTCCATGGTATTGTCTAACAGCCAATCTGTATTCAGATTTCCCCAACTCTCTCAAAAATGGCTTCTTGCTGTTGGTTTGTCCTATTCAGAATTCAAACAAGCTTCATACATCACATATGACTATTCTATCTCTTCCTCTACTGGAGTAGCCCACACCCCCACTTTGGTTAATTTCATGCCATCAGTTTGTAAAAACCAGGTTGGTGGTCCTATAGAATGTTCTGCATTTTGGATTTTGCTTCCTTATGATTTGTTTCTCTATCTCCCTATTCCTTTTACATAGAGTTAACTCAATGGGTTCCATTAGATCCAGGTTCATCTTTTTTCTCGTAGGGATGCCTTATGGAAGGACCATGCGCTCCACATCATATACTATAAGGAGGCTTACACAGTCTGGCTATACCACTTTGGTGATGCTAACATAGATCTGGGTTCAAGTGATGCTGGTCTGATCTCTCCATTGACAAGCTCCTCATCAACACTTCAACTGATGTTTTCATTAGGGGTTACTAAATATTACTAAATACTGATGCTCTAATTCCAACATTCCTTCCACATTTGTTAGTGGGGAGTTGAGAAAGTAAAGGATCAGAAAGAAAAAAATACCATGCATAATTCTACCGGGGTTGGGTAGTATTTGGATATAGAGAAATAGTGCTTTTCTGGAGACATGGAGATAGGAACCTTGCTCAGGAAATGAGTTTTTTCCATTGGCTGGATTGTAGAGTGTATGTCAGAATTATTCAAGAAACCTCAGTTACCACCTTGGGCGATACTTTTAAATACTAGTAGCATATTTGTCCAGTACTGACATAGGAATAGATATAGAGTTATAACTCCTGGCTGAGCATGTGGAGCTCCTGGGGCATGTACAAACCCCTGCCAGGGGGCAAACTAGCATTGATGACTTGCGACATGGTTGTGCTTCTTGGTCAAAGTGGCTGCCAATTTAGGCACAGTGAGGAGGAGACACACATGTGGCTATTTCAACTTTGTAGAGTGAAAATATTTCCACAGCGGAAATTAACTCCCCACCATGGTAAAGTTAATAGAAAAGATTTTTGAGTGGTAAAATATTTGAGGGTGCCGAGCAAGCTTCAGGAAGGAAGACAGCAGTCTTGTGAATCTGTGTTAAGTAAAATATAGACACATGTTGACTGAGTCACCCACATTTGATTCTGCTGACATACAGAAGCTTGAAATTTGGTAGGCATTTATGAGGGAAAGTGGCACCGTGTTGGTATCTAAGTTCTTATTATAATTACTAGCTTGTGAATAAAATGCCTTTATTTGGAGACAACATGCAAGTTTATATTTTCAAAAAACCCACAGTAGTGATAATTAAAACATGCCACTTATATGCCAAAACATTAATACAACCACTGTTGTACTTTGTATTGATGGGACTATGGACCTTAATCTACTTTTTGATTTCTAAAATTTTTTGGCATTGTTTTCATTTTTTTTTAAAGGTTTTTATTTATTTGACAGAGAGAGCAAGAGTGAGCACAAGCAGGGGGAGTGGCAGGCAGAGAGAGAGGGAGAAGCAGGCTCCCCGCTGAGCAAGGATCCCGATGTTGGACTCGATCCCAGGACCCTGGGATCATGACCTGAGCTGAAGGCAGACACTTAACTGACTGAGCCACCCAGGCGCCCAGCATTGTTTTCATTTAAAAAAATTGAACAAAAGATCAAATCATGAGTTCACTACTGCCCGATGGAGTCAATCATGCTTCCTTAGCACAATTGGTCTCCAACCTCCGTTTGCAATACAACCAGACTGGGAGTTTGCAAATTCCTGAGGCCCAGCCCTAGCAGTTCTGATATTTGGGCCAGGGTGGGCCTCCAAGGTCTCCATTTTTAACAAGTGTCCCCAGCGATAGTGATGCAGACAGGTTCACCAACCCCACTTCACAAAGACCCTTTCTTAATTTGGCTGCAATTTTGGAGTATCACTCGTAAAAAAGATTAAAAAGACAGGCCTATAGACCTTGGGTATTTCTTCATATGAGCCCCTCATAAATAATTCTTGTAGTTTTCCTGCCAGTAATCCTCTCGTTTTTAAATGAAATGAATTTTTTCTGTCCTCCCTACATACATTCCTTACATATTAATATATTTCTGCAAGTTTTTGACATGGGGGAAATAACTTCCCTTTCTGTAATAACAGCTAGCATCCCTATGGTACTTGCCAGTTCACAAAGCATTTTCACACACACTGTGTCTTAGAAACTTCAAAATGACCCTATGAGCTAAACAGATTTGCCATCATCCTCCTCGTCCTCAGACAAGACACCGAAGGCAGAAGGGTAAAGAAATTGAGGTGCAGAACTAGGATTTGAGTCTCATCTGTCTTCAAAGCCTTGTTCTCTCCTACTGAGCTCACAGGTATCTTCCTAGGTCTGTCTGTTCACGACTTGGACTTCTTCAAAAAGACACTATCTGGGGCCTCCTGGGTGGCTCAGTCGGTTAAGCGTCGGACTCTTGATTTCCGCTCAGGTCATGATCTCAGGGTTGTGAGATTGAGCCCCGTGTTGGGCTCTGTGCTCAGTGTGGAGTCTGCTTAAGATTCTCTCCCTCTCCCTTTCCCAAACCCCCCACCCCATTTATAAGCATACGTGTACACACACTCTCTCTCTCTAAAAAAAAAGACACTATCCATCATTCAGTCTTTTCTAGCCACCTCTCCAACGTTTATTAAACACAACCCAGAGACGGAGTGTGTAAACAGAAGGGAGCATGTGCAGAGAAGCACCTTTATCTACCAGGTTTCAGGGGGCAGGGGACACACAATTGAACTGGAAAAATTGGCTCTATTTTATGCTTTCAAAGATGAAGCTGGAAAAGATTAAAGACAGAAAAAGAAACGAAGAAAAAGGTCTCAGGCCCCTGACATTTTGGGGTTAACTGTGATTACTGAGTGAATCTAGAGACACAGATGTCCAGAGACACAGAGATTTAAAATTAATGTATAAAACTCTTTGTTGTAGGATTTGCCTATTACATGAAAATATGAATGCTAATGATTTCTAGTGCAGTGTCTAGTACTCCTTCTTCCTCAAGGCTAGACAGCTCAATGCTGTGTGCTTTATATATAGTATATGTAGGCCTGACAGCAGACATATTCCCTCCCATTTTACATACAAAGAAACTGAGGTTCAGTGAGCTCTAAGGACTTGCTCAAGACCATACAGGGAACCACATATTTAAAAACCAATTCTACCTGGCTTTGAAGTCCGACTGATCCCACTCTGTTCCAAAGTATGGGAAGTAATGAAAATAAGACACTTGTGATGATATCTGTGAAGAATGTGAAACTGATTCGATTATGTGTGAGTGATAGACAAGTAAAGGTGGATTTTGGTAGGATTTTAAAATAGGACGAGCATCTTGGAGATTTTCAAGTTATTCATTTATTTATAATTACTGTTGTAAGTCTCATTTTGGACAAGTTTTGTTATTCCAGGGCCAGGCAAATTTGTCTGAGTGAGTCACCTTACTGAGTAGTGCTAAATAATAGATTAATCTCACATTGAGGAAGGACTGTAGTGGCTTGCTTCAGGGTTCTGTCTTCAGCCTTTCTTAGTAAATATTTTATCAGCAATTTATATGCTGTTCTTTAGAGCCAGATTAAAGGAAAAATCCCTCAGGAATGAGAGCCTGAAACTAACAAGTTGAATTAAAATAAGAGTAAAAAAGCATGCAATTAAGGCTAAAAAAAATCAACCAGTGAGGCACCATAGCAAAGAGGCCTGACTCAGTAATAGTGTGTGAGGGACAACACAGTGGGTGTGATGGAGAGAGCACTTCCTGACTTCGGGAACTCACAGAAATGTGTGGAATCCTGTCTTTGCTGCTTAATAGCTGTTTGATAGGCAATGTGATTTATTTACTCCAAACCTCTGTTTTCTCATCTGCATAATGGAAATAGTACGCTTACCTTGCATAATTACTATAAGGAATAAATATAGTATATAAGAGGTTGGCATGTAGATTGTGGTTCATAAAAGTAGCAATTTTTGCCTGGAAAAGACTTAGATGTGCCAGTAGGTATTAAGTTCACAAATCTGGATACAACCACCATCATGTCCACTATGGCCAATAATAGCAACTAACATGATTATTGGTGCCAGGCACTACAATTAGCTTTCCGAACCTGTATCACTATTTTAGGAAGCCAATCTTATTACCTTCTTACTTATTTCTCACACCTTCAGAAGAGCCCACACAACTTACTCAAAATGAACAGTCTGTCATTCTATTTAGGGAAGGGGTCAATGGGGAAACAGTCTCACATAGCTGCAGAGGAAATCTGTATCAGCTATCCATACAGAACTATGTCCTTTATCATAAATATAAACAGTCAACCAAGTGTCAAAAGAATCAGAAGAAAATGAGCAATATTAAAGAGAGGATTAAAAATAAACAAATAGAATAATTCAGGAGAAAGCAGAGATAGAGTGCAGAAAATAACTTGTAAGAAAACCTTTAATTAGTGTCCTCAGAGAGATTATACAGGATATTGTATAAGTTTAAAAGGAATATGTTGATATCCTAGAAAATAGCATTAAAAGACTAATATATCATATCAGGAACAGTCAAGAATGTTCACTGCCACCATTCCTATTCAATACCATACTGTAAGTCTGAGCTAATGCAATAAGACAAGAAAAGGAAATAAAAGGTTTACACATTGGGAAGTAAGAAAGGCAACTGTTCACAAATGACGTGACTGTCTGTGTAGAAAATCCGAAAGAATCAACAACAAAAAAACCCTCCTGAAACTAATAAGTGATTACAGCAAGGTTGCAGGATAAAGGTTAATATACAGAAGTCAATTGCTTTCTTATATAACAGCAATAAAGCATTGAAATTTGAAATTAAAAACACAATACCATTTATCCCAAACAAATGAAAGACTAAAGTATAAATTGAGCAAAATGTGACCAAGATTTATATGAGGAAAACTACAAAATTCTGATGAAAGAAATCAAAGAAGACCTAAATAAATAAAGATATGTTCCATGCACAACTACAGGAAGACTCAATATTATAACCAGGTCAGTTCTTTCCAACTTGATCTATAGATTTAAGACAATATCAATTAAAATCCCAGCAAGTTATTTTGTGAATATTAAGAAACTGATTCTAAAGTTTATTTAGAGAGACATGATGTAATGAGCACTGGGTATTATATAAGACTGATGAATCACTGGCCTCTACCTCTGAAACTAATAATACATTATATGTTAATTAACTGAATTCAAATTAAAAAATTAAGATAAAAAATAAAGTTTATTTCGAGAGCAAAAGACCCAGGATAACCAATACAAAATTGAAGGAGAAGAACAGTCAGGGGACTGACACTACTCAACTTTAAGACTTACTATAAAGATAGAGTGATCAAGATACTGTGGTATTGGTGAATAAGGAGATACATAGATCAATGGAACAGAACAGAGGGCCGAGAAATAGACCGCCACAAATACAGCTATCTAGTCATTGACAAAGGAGCACAGGCAATTCAATGAACAAATTATATTCTCTTCCACAAACAGTGCTGGAACAAATGGACAGCCACATGCCAAAAAAAATTATACACAGACCTTATATGTTTCACTATAATTAGCTAAAAATGGATCATGACCTAAATATAAAACATGAAATTATAAACTCCTAGAAAATACTATAGAAGAAAATCCAGTTGACCTTGGGCTTGGTGATGACTCTTTTTTTTTGGTTCAAATTAATGATTTTATTTCTATTTTTAATGCTAGCTGAGGAATCCAAAACAGACTGATGTACATGGATATGATTTCCAAGAATTAAAAAAAAAAAAAGCCTTGAAATGATCAGATTGATCCACAAGAGACTTAATAGTGTGCCATAATGAAGCCTAGCACTCTTTAAAGAAACAACAACATTCAACATTCACTATAAAAATCGGTGCCTGGCATCCAATAAAAATTAGTAGGCACACTATCTGCAACAACATGGATGGACCTAGGGGGTATAATGCTATGTGAAATAAATTAGTCAGGAAAAGACAAATACCATATGATTTCACTCATATGTGGAATTTAAGAAACAAAACAAATGAACCAAGGGAAAAGAGACAAAAAACCAGATTCTTAAATACAGAGAACAAACTGGTGGTTACCAGAGGGGAGGTGGGTGGGGGATGGGTGAAATAGGTAATGAGGATTAAGGGTACACTTTTCTTGATGAGCACTGAGTAATGTATAGAATTGTTGAATCATTATATTGTACACTTGAAACTAATATAACACTGTATGTTAATTATACAATTAAAAAAAAGAAAAAATTACTAGGCATACAAAGAAACAGAAAAACATTACTTGTAACCAGGAGAAACGTGAATCAACAGGAACAGAACCAGAAATTACAGACTGTATAATTAGTCAACAAGAACCTTAAGACAACCATTACATATATAAATAGACTCAAGTGCATAATTGAAAATCATGAAATAGAACAGGAAGAGAAAAAAAGATTAAAAAGACCTAAATCAACCTTCTAGAGATGAAAAATGTGATCTGTAAAACAGACAAAAAATGGCCCCTAGAAAGGGATAATAGCACATTAGACCCGTAGAAGAAAGATCAGTGAGCTTGTGGACATAGCAATAGAAACTATCCACAGTGAAGCACAGAGAGATACAAAACTGGGAAAAAGGAACTGGGCTATAGTGAGCAATGAGACAGTATTAAGTGGTCAAAAAACATAATTGGACTATCAGAAAGGGGCTGGAAGAGAAAAAGAAATGTTTAAAGATATGAAAGATGGAAATTCCAAATGTGTGAAAACCGTAAACCCAAAGATTCAAGAAAGTCAATCAACCTCGTGTATGAAGAAAATGACATCAAGTTATCTTATAATCAAATTGCTGAAACCCAGTCATAAAGGAAAAAAAATCCTAAAAGCTGCTAAAAAATAGATACATTATATTTCTAGAAAAAGATCACAGCAGAAAATCTTTGTGATTTTGGCTTAGGTAAAAAATCTTTTAGAATATAAAGCCATACACTTTAGGGATGCTTGGGTGGGTCAGTCAGTTAAGCATCTGCTTTCGGCTCAGGTTATGATTCCAGAGTCGTGGGATTGAGTCCTGCATCAGGCTCCTTGTTTAGTGTATAAATATACTTGCAAATGAAAAGAAAATGTCTGGAAGTCCTTCATATAAATGAAACTGCTAACAGAGCCACTTCTTGAGAATGAAATTCACAAGCCAAAAGATTGTAAGACTTTACTTTTTTTTTTTTGAGGTTTTTTTTTCTTTTAAGGTTTATTTATCTATTCTAGAGAGACAGCATGAGCAGGAGGGGCAGAGGGAGAGAGAATCTCAAACAGACGCCGTTAAGCATGGAGCCCAGTGCAGGGCCCAGAGGGGGCTCGATCTCAGGACTGAAAACCAAAAGTCCCAGGCTTAACTGACTGCACCACCCAGGTGCCCCAGACTACATTTTTGCTCTACATACCTCAGTGCAGTTTGGATTAAACACAAAGCAATACACTTAAATACATAATACCATTAAATATCATCTTAAAATTAAAATTAAACTTAAAATTAAAATATCATTTTAAAATTTAAAATGTAAAGTCAAAAAAAAGAAGAAACTAGCCAATGGGGACATGTACCCTTGAGCAACATTGGAAAGGATGAACGAGGTGACGGAATTCTATCCTTTATGTACTCCATCCAAGCTTGGAGGACTCGGCCTCCTCTTATGAATCACATCAAATATGCTTTCCTCTTTATACAAGTAGTCTGCTTCTGTTACAGGAAATACAGAAAGTAGAGAGGAAGACAAAAATTACCTACAACACCGTCATCCAGAGAGATAACCACTGTTAACATTCTGGTACGTAATTTTCCATTGCCATTTAAAAAAAAAAAGCAAAGCTGGGATCATTATCTACATCCTGTTGGTGACCTGCTTTAAAAAGAATGTATCATGGCCATCTGCCCCTGGCATTACCCATTTTGCCTGTAGCATAGATTGCAAGGCTGCAAGGCATCTTATCAGTAAGTTGCACCATACTTATTTTACCCGTTCCTTTTGGGTGTGCACCCAAGCTGTTTCCATCTTTTAGTATCAGAAGGAATGCTGCAGGGATGCCCTTTGCTCATGTACTTATCCTTGTTCGTGTCCCCCATTAATCTGAGATTAAAAGTCCTAGAAGTGGAAATGCTAGGCACAAAACCATAACTCTTTGAAGTCTTCTGATCTATTTTGCCAAATCAGCCTTCCGGCATTTCATACCACAGTATATGAGTATGTATTTCCCTGTACTTTCTCTGATAAAGGTTATTATTCTGTTTATACTAAGTTAATTTATTTTTAAAAAGTTATCTTTTACTTTTTAACCTAATTTTTCATAAGCGGGTAATACATGCATGTTGAAAGTCAGAAAAATTCAGATCCATGCGAAGAACAAAATAAAAATCACCTGTAATCCCACCACATACAGAGAACCACTATGAACACCTTAGTGATGAATTTCCAGAGTTTTTATAGATGCATATACACTTTGTTAAAACTGGGATCAGGGGCACCTGGGTGGCTCAGTTGGTTGAGCATCTGACTCTTGGTCTCTGCTCAGGTCATGATTTTGCAGGGTCGTGAGATTGAGCCCCATGTGGGGCTCCGTGCTCAGCGGGGAGTCTGCTTGAAGATTCTCTCCCTCTGCTCCTCCCCCTGCTTGCATGCTCTTGCGCTCGCTCTCTCTCTCTCTTAAAAATAAATAAGTAAATCTTGTAAAAAAAAATGGGGCCAAACGGTATATACAGTATTATATTTATTTCAATAAAGAGTACAGTAAACTATATATAAGTAAATATAATTTTGGAGCCAATATTATTAACTTCATGCCATTGTACAGACTCAACATTAATTTATTTAACCACTATTGGTCAAATAAGTTATTTGCAACCTTTGACCATTACAAATAAACCTGTAATAAACATCTTGGTAAAATATATATTTAGTCATTGGTCCAATATTTTTAAAGCTGTTTTTCTATAAGTGGAATTACTAAGTCAAAGAAGATGCACATATGTAAGGATCTTCATTTCTGATGCTGGATTGAGCTCTACAAAGGTAATGCTCATTTACATTCTCACAGCGATGAAGGAAGCCCATTTGTCTAGCCCTTCGTCAGTGGCTTTTATCAAATTTTAAAGAAATCTTTGTCAACCTGCTCAACTCACAGTGATAACATAGTTTGAATTTCATTTTCTAATAATATTTAACCTGTATTTATCAACCAGTTGTATTTCTCATGTGATGAATGGCTGTCCATATCCTCTCCTCATTTTTACATTGAGATGTTTATCATGTTCTTAATGATATATAGGACCCCTTTCTATGATAAATATATTTAATTCATACATTAATTTGTCATATATATTGTAAATATTTTTCTCGACTTTTGCTTTTTTATTTATGGTATTTATTGTACATAGAAGGGTATCATCTTTGTCTAGCCCATTTATTAATCTTTCTTACCAATCTTTACCTTTGGTGTTCACACTTAGAAATGTCTTCCCCACCCAAGATGATAGAAATATACAACTAGTTTAAAATTTTTTCACTATTAATTAGGAATATTTTACATATATGAAAATCACACTAATGTAACAGCAATAATATCAAACAGATACTTATATGATGTACATTTACTTCAGTTCCCTTTTCTTCCTCCTTTCTCTTTGTCACAGATAAAACTAAAGCTTGATCATTATTTTCCCCTTCCTCTGTTTCCAAAACTAATCATTATCTTGAAGTTAGTGAGTGCTATTACCATGTATGAGTTTGTACGTTCGTGACATATGGATAAAGAGCCACAAACAATATATATTTTTGCTTGGTGTGTTTTGCAAAAATGACTTCATAATGCATGTCACCTGTTTGCAATTTGCGCTTTTTTTTTTTTTACCCAAAATTGTGTTTTTAAGATTTGTTCATTTTGCTACATAGATCTCTAGGTCTTTTATTTTTTTTTATCTTATTCCATTAAGTGAATAAACCTCATTTTATATATCCATTTATTCATTTTTTACTAAAGAGCAGTTGTCTCCACTTTTTCATAATGACAAATCGCACTGTGATGAGCATGTCCCTTCATGCCCATCTGTGAGAATTTCTCTCAACAACATAGCTTTAATTGACTTTGTGGACTTACAGGGCAGTAAGGCGAGCTCCATCAGCTCTACTGTGAATTTCCAAAATGGTCTCCAGAGTACCAATTTGTATGCCCATCAGCAATACCTAAGAGTTCCCATTTCTTCCATATTCTCAAACCTATTATCAGGTATTACTTTTTTTTTTTTTAAAGATTTTATTTATTTATTTGACAGAGAAAGACACAGCGAGAGAGGGAACACAAGCAGGGGGAGTGGGAGAGGGAGAAGCAGACTCCCTGCTGAGCAGGGAGCCCGATGCGGGACTCGATCCAGGGACTCCAGGATCATGACCTGAGCCGAAGGCAGTCGCTTAACCAACTGAGCCACCCAGGCACCCGAGGCATTACTTTTCATAATTGTATGGGTGATAAATGGAATCCTTTTGTTTTAATTTCTTTTTCCCTGATTACTTTTGAGATGTTTTTTGTTTATGGGTCTTCCCTCTGTGTATGGTCTTCATATCCTTTGACCATTTAGAAAAAGACAGGTTTTTTTTTTTAAAAAGAACTCATTTCTAATAACAACTAAAAATATAATTGCCTAGAAATATATCTAACAAAAATGGGCAAATTTGTATGATGATATAAACTTTATTGGAAGACATTAAAGAAGTATCCTAAAGAAAGGGAGAGCTACACATTGATCATGATGAAGAAGACTCATATCTTGAAGATGTACATTCTTCCCGAATCATTTGAAAATTGAATGTGTTTTCAGTCAATATTCTAACTATTGTTTTTGAGGAACTTTATAAGCTGGTTCTAAAATTTTACACATGATTGGGGTGCCTGGGTGGCTCAGCCGGTTAAGCATCTGCCTTCGACTCGGGTTATGATCCCAGCATCCTGAGATCAATCCCCACATTGGGCTCCCTGCTCAGCGGGGAGCCTGCTTCTCCCTCTCCCTCTGCTGCTCCCCCTGCTTTAAAATAAAATCTTAAAATAAATAAATACATAAAATTTTACCCATGAGCAAAGGCCCGAGAACAGAAAATATATCCCTGAAGGAAAAGAATAAGATAGGAGACCCCTATGAGATACCAATGCTTATTAAAAGCTATAGCAATTAAGAGTGGAGGTGCACAGACAGAACAGGGAAATGAAATAGAGGGACCCAACCAGACCCTCACCCACATGGAAAATAGTACATTCCAGAAGAGACAAAGAAGATCACCAAGAAAATGACGAGCCATTCAATGCATGATGCTAGGACAACTGGTTTTCCATATAGAAAAAACATGAAATTGTATCCTTACCTTACAATTGCTCTCAACTGTCCAATTCAAACTGATGGAAGAATTAAATGTCAAGGACAAAAATTGAAACTTTTTTGAAAAATATATAGAATATTTCAGGAATGAAGAGAAATATTTTTCTTAACAAATCAAATACTATATGATAAATTAAAAAAATTAAAAAAAATACATCTTTCTCGGGGCACCTGGGTGGCTCAGTCCATTAAGTGCCTGACTCTTGATTTCAGCTCAGGTCATGATCTCAGGGTCGTGGGATCAGGCCCCACATCAGGCTCAGTGCAAAGTCTGCTTGGGATTCTTTTTCTACTTCTTCCTCTGCACCCACCCCCTGCTCCTGCATTCTCATTCTCTCTCTCTCCAAATGAATAAATAAATAAATAAATATTTTTAAGAACCCATCTTTCTCAATGATTTGAAATGCTTGCTTGTCCAATATTCAATTTCCACATATTCATGGGCCTATTTCTGGACTCCAGTTGTTCTGCATAGAACCACACATATTAATTACTCCAGTTTAATAATGCAGTTCAAGTTTTTCTTTGAAGACCTTATTATTCTTTCTCACTCACTTTTCTAATATAATTTAAGAATAATTTAAGAATAATTTTGTTGGTGTTACATTTAAATCCATGCATTATTTTTTGGAAAATGGGTTTGCTAATGTTACTATTGAAAAAAGAAAGCTATTGGTGTATATTGTATATTTGAGTTATTATATTAGTTCTGATAGTTTTTCAATTACTTGTCTTAGATTTCTCAGGAAGGCAAATATATCATCTGTTATGTCTTTTCCTTAAATATGTAGTTTTACTGCTTTGTCTTATTATATTACACAGGCTAAAATTCCCAAAACAAAGCTAAATAATATCGACGTTAGGCATGTCTCATTTATCTTGAATTTGGCTGTTGGCTTTCAATAGATATCTGGAAAGTTTTCCTTTCCCCTAGGTTACAAGAAGCTTTCACAGGAATGTCACTGAATTCTGTTTAATGTCTTCCAAAATACCTATCAGGACAATTATCAACAATTACGTTTCTATTTTTTTTTTTAAAGATTTTATTTATTTATTTGACAGAGAGAGACACAGCGAGAGAGGGAACACAAGCAGGGGGAGTGGGAGAGGGAGAAGCAGGCTCCCCGCAGAGCAGGGAGCCCAATGCGGGACTCGATCCCAGGACCCCGGGATCATGACCTGAGCCGAAGGCAGTCGCTTAACCAACTGAGCCACCCAGGCACCCGATTACGTTTCTATTTTGATTGCTGATGTGACAGATTAATATTTTTCTTAATGTTGAATTCTCCTTTCACAATGGAATGAACTCCACTTAGTCACAATATATTAAATATCATATTTGACTCAAATCGCTTTTTTAAAAAATATTTTTGCTTCTATATTGATAAGCCAAATTTATCTATAGCTTTGTATGTGACAACTTATTTTTTAATAAAACTAAAAACTTAGTATGGAAATAATATGTACTCATTATAGCAACAAATTTAAATATAAAAAGTTACAAAGAAGAAAATTTCCTATAATCCCAATATGCAGAAGCAACCTCTGTTAATATTTTGGTGTATTTCATCTTAGTCTTTTGTGGGTGTGGGGGAGGGAGCTTTTCCAAAGCTGAAATCAGTATGCAGCATGGTTGAAAATGGAATCTTTGAAATGGATTTAAATCCTGACTTTATGATTTATAAACTACACCACATTCATCAATATCCTTGATCTTTTGAAATCTCATTTTCCCAGGCAGTAAAATAATAACAGCCTCACGGGGAGAGAGGAGGGAGGCAGGAGATAGAAGTAAAGTCCTCGGTGCCTGGCACAAATAGCCTCTAAATACGTATTAGCTATGATCCAGCTGTACATACACTTTTGTATTCCTCTTATCACTGGATACTACACCATAGGCTTTTTTCATCATTCAAACTTACAATAAACACAATTTAAAAATTTCCCCCTAGTGCATGTGTGTGCACACATACATACATATATAGCTTTATCTAATATTTGTGCATAAATTGCTGCCTACATTTCAGATTTTTTTCCCCCTTGGTTTAGGCTCTCAGAAGGTAAACTATTTTGGACCAACACTGTGTGGAACTGTTTCAGGATTCCTGAACCAAACTGTCAAATTGCTTTCCAGAAAGACTGTGATGATGTGGGTTCCCAGCCGCTGCGTGTGAGAATGAGCCCCACCTCTGGCACCCAGGGCAGCCCAGAACCATCTCTCCTCCCTGTGAGGACCTCATTCTGCCCCCCCCCCCAGTAAATACCTTTCCTCACAGACCCTAGGCCACGCTGTGGGGTGAGCGCCAGACACAGAGTGGGAACAAGACAGTCCGGGTTCCCCCTCCGGAGCTCACTTTCTAGTTGACAGGTGGCCGGTAAAGGGGAAGCCAGAGAACAAATAAGTAAATGGCCAATCATTTCCAAAAGAGGTAAGCGCTGGGCAGAAAGTAGAGGACGGTGTGACAGAATTACCTCAGAGGCACTGGGCTACTCAGACGATGAGGAAAGGCCTCTCCCAGGGAGTGACATTTTTAAACTGAGGCAGCCGCTCTGCAAAGGTCGGGAAGGGCAGTTGGAACAGCAGCGGGGAAGACCCTGAGAAGGGCGTGCACTTGGCATATTCTAGGAGCGGGAGGGAGGGGGAGGGTCTGTGTGCTTGGAACAGGGCGAACAGGAAGGCCGGGGAGGTGAAGGCAAAGAAGGGGGGCAGAGGAAGAAGGAGTTGGGCTTTCTTTCAAAATGCCACATTAAAGTATTTTAAGCAAGGCTGACTTACCTTTTAGAAAGATCACTGCGGCTGCTGTGTGGAGGATGTTGTGGGGTGCGAGCCCAGAAGCAGGGTCGCTAGGGAGGAGGCCACCCAGGAGGTATGGTGACAAGTAGTGGGACAGGGGTGTTGTCAGTGGAAATGGGGGGAGTGCATAGAAACAGTGAGGTGCTAATGACAAGATGAGGACCTTCAGATGTGGTGGGGAGGGGAGAGGAAAGAGATACCCCTCCAACCTCTCGAAGAATTAGAAACTTCTGCTGCACACCTTGCCCCCTGCTGTGGGGTGTCTGCATTCAGAAGTAGAACCCAGTGTCCAGCAGGGATTTGACAGGTCCGTTTTTAAGCACTGAACGCCCTGAATAAACACACGGGAAAGTGGGTACTTGATCTGGGAAGCCGATCTAAAGCCTTAGCTGGAGCCTGAATTTGAAAATTGGTCTGCATCTTGTGGCTCAAGGGCCCCCCGGTGCCTGTGTGAAGCCACAGGGCTGCTCAGTGGGGGGCTGCCAGCTCCGCGGCACCTAGGAGAACCAGGTCCTAGACCTGACGCCACCTTCAAAGGGCTATGGACTCTGCACATTCCCTGGCCTTCCCCCGGCCCCTGTTTCCCCTTCTGTGAAGTGAGCTCTGAGAGCCTGGCATCCATGGCACTCACTGACAGTCAGCCATCCGAGGATGCCTGGCTCCCACATCTTTCTGATGACCCTTCCTGGGGCTCCCTTCCTAGCCCCCCAACCTCCGCTGTGGGCACCAGGCTGGGCTGCTCTGGCTACTGCTTCTATGGAGAAATGCAGGGAAAAGGTACTTCTCTGGATTTTTAGGAGTCACTCTCAGCTCTGGGCGGGGGGGCCCTGACTCAGGGTCCAATTCTTGGGGCATTGGGGAACAGGACCCCACCATGTTGCTGGGCCAAGAGCTCTGACTGCAGAACCGGGCTGCCCCCGATGACAGGCAGAGTCTCCTGGGCTGCCAGCTCGGCTGGGCAAGGAGCATGGTCTTCAGGAGCTGGGCGGCAAGCTTCTGCCCCCACAAGGGGCCACTCATTCCCACAGGCCCAAGAAAAACTCACTTTCAAATATACTCTGAAAGCAGGTGAGGCACAGAGGAGCAAGGCATAAGCTTCGACAGCAGGAGGCTCTTCAGACTCTAGAGGTGTCTGGAAGGTCCGGGTGTGCTTGGAGGCTGGGAGGTCCATGATCATCATGGGTCACACAGCAATGGGAATGTACTTAGTGTCATTGAACTGTGCACTTAAAATGGTCAATTTTATATGATGTATATTTTATTGTGCGTGCATGCACACACACACACACACACACACCCCAAAGTCCTTACAATGTCAGACAAAGCCCATGATCCACACCCTTCTCTTCTCCCTCCCGGTCTCCTTCCACTCTCCCTGTGCCCATTCTGCTCCCAGCACACTGGCTTCCCTCCTGGGCGTTCAACAAGCCCACACACTCCCACCTTCGGGCCCTTGCACTCGTTCTTCCAGAGCCTATGACATCCTTCCCCAGACATTGCTGGCTCCTTCACCTCCTTCTGGCTCTGCTCAAAAAGCCCTGAGTAGCAGCGGGACCTTCCCTGCCCTCTGAAGATAACACAAGCCCCATCCACTCCCAACCCAGGCGCTTCACTCAGATTTATTTTGCTCCATAGTCCCGATCGCCCCTTGACACTGTGTATTTACTAATTTGTTCAGTATTCTCTTCCCGCACTGGAAAGTAAGCCCCATGAGGGTAGGCCTTTGTTTTGCCCATGGACGTAACTCCATTCCCTGCACACAGTATCCATGCACAGATGTTTCTGAGTGAATGAACGGACGGCCCCTCTTCAAACATGGCACCCGTCCTAATATCTATGGTGGCAATCAAACGTGTCATCAAATGTGGTCTTCGCAGCAGCCTTGTGAGGTTTTGGAAGGGAGGGTGCTGAGCTTGGAGTGATGTGATGATGCATCAGGAATCCCACCCCCTCACTCTAGTCCTTGCCTTTTCTCTTCACCTCATGGCCCAGACCACTGTTGTCACTTTTCCCGCCGTAGCAGGAAGAGTAGGGATTGTAAATCACAACGACTGCATTTCAGCCACAGCTCTGCGTCTTTGCAAGACTGTGCTCTGCTCATCTGGGAGCCACTCGGAGAGCTTCCGGCATCTTCTGTGTGCAGCACGCTACAGAAGTTATAAACCATGTGCTGATGGTAGCTCCCTTATTAAACACATGCTCCACACTTACACTTTCAATAGGCTGCCCTCCATAATTGCTAGAGAGAAAGAATGTCTCCCTTTGGGCACACCGGTAGGGCAGTTCTTAGCCACTCTTCCTTTGCCAAGAGGAGACCTAGTGTCTTGAAGACCCAGCAGCATGGAGTGCTTCTCCCTGTCGCTTCTACAGACCAGACCTGAGATTTCCGGGCCCCTGTTTCCCCTTTCCCCTGGGACGGCCCATCCAATGAGACTCTTAGCTTCCTGAGGGTACAGAGGGTGTTACATAAAATCTGCAAGCCTGGGACATCTAGACCAATCCATCTTTATTCCCACCTGTTTCCTTCCTTCTGTGATGCCTCCCTCCCTCCCTCCTTCCACCGTTACTGAGCTTGCTAAATACCTGTCATTTTTTTTCCCTTCCACACCCATTGAGTGTTCTGATTTTAGTTCTTGGGAAGAATGGAAGAAAATGAAGAATGTATAAGACCTACTAGATTATCTCTTTCTCAACAGACATCAACAAGTGTTTCTTGAGCAGATCAGGAAGCCCCTGGGAAGTGACAAAAGGTCACCAGCAGCCCCTCTTCTGAGGACTCTCTGCTGTACCACACAGGGAGGGGAGATCTCCCCCCACAGACTGCTGGTGCCCTCCCTGCGCTGTGTGGTCTGAGGTTGTCCCCGGCAGTGTTTGTCCAAATTCTTTTCCTTTTTCACCGTGATCATCAGTAAGAAACGCCGTACATCTGTAAGCTAGAACATATGCACACTCCCCACCAGCGCCATGAAACAAAAGTTCAAGAAACATTTTTCACCCTTACTTCAAGCAGTGCACTTGGACATTTTCTAGTCTATTCTACTTTATTTTTTTTTTAAGTTTTAATTGTGGTAAAATACACATAACATAAAATTTACAATCTTAAGTTTTAAGTGTGAAGTTCAGCGATGTTAAGTAGATTCACATTGTTGTGGAACCAGT
This sequence comes from Leptonychotes weddellii, assembly GCF_054177405.1. Taxonomy (NCBI): domain Eukaryota; kingdom Metazoa; phylum Chordata; class Mammalia; order Carnivora; family Phocidae; genus Leptonychotes; species Leptonychotes weddellii. The sequence goes on along the minus strand of NC_138370.1, from coordinate 44,376,958 downwards.
TCCAGAACTTTTTCATCTTGCAGTATTGAAACTCTATATCCATTAAAGAGCAACTCCCCATTCCCCCTCCACCAACCCCCAGCAACCACCACTCTACTTTCGGTCTTGATGAATTTGACTACAGTAGATACTTCACGTAAGTGGAATCATTCAGAATTTGTCCTTTTCTGACTGGCTCATTTCATTTAGCATAAGGTTCTCAAGGTTAATCCAGGTTGTGGCATGTGTTTAAATTTCCTTCCCTTTAAGGCTGAATAATTGTACAAATATGTACTGTACAAATATGCAACAATTTGCTTACCCATTGTTCATCCCTTCAAACATGGCTACTATGAACAATGCCTCTATGAAAATGAATATGCAAACATTTTTTGAGACCCCACTTTCAATCCTTGTGGGCATATACCTAGACATGCAATTGCTGCATCACAGGGTCGTTCTATTTTTAATTTTTGAGGAACTGCCATACTATTCTCTAGAGTGGCTGCACCCCTTTTCATTCCCACCAACAGTGCACAAGTGTCCCCCTTCTCCGCACCCTCACCAACATGTGTTTTCTATTTTTTTGTTAGGGGCCATCCTAAATAGTGGGAGGTGATATCTTATTATGCTGTTGATTTGCATTTCCCCCGATGATTAGTAATGTTGAGCATCTTTTATTTGCTGGCTGGCCATTTGTATATCTTCTTTGGGAAAACATCTATTTAAGTCCTTTGCCCATTTTTATTTTTATTTTATTTTTTTAAGATTTTTTATTTATTTATTTGACAGTGAGAGAGAGACAGCTAGAGCAGGAACACAAGTGGGGGGAGTGGGAGAGGGAGAAGCAGGCCTCCCCTGGAGCAGGGAGCCCGATGCGGGACTCAATCCCAGGACCCTGGGATCATGACCTGAGCCGAAGGCAGACACTTAATGACTGAGCCACCCAGGGACCCCTGCCCATTTTTAAATCAGGTTGGTTTTTTTTTAGTTGTTGAGTTGTGGGAGTTCTTTAAATACTCCGTATATTAATCCCTTATCAGAAAGATGATTTGTAAATAATTTCTCCTAGTCTCTGTATATTTCATGTTTTAAAGGCTTGTGACAATCCACTGAATCGATTTTACGAACAACTAAAGGGCTTGGTTCCTTGTTTGAAACCGCTGCTCTGAAGAAAAGAGAGGTGAACGAAGCAGCTCCAGGAGTTGATGTCCCACCAGCTCCCTGCCTCTTACAACATGACCGTGTAGAGTACAAGGTAGAAAGGAGTGGCAGGGCTAAAACTGTCCTTCTAAGGAAAAATTATATTTTAAATGCATACACTACTATTAGAAAAAGCAAGGACCTGCAGATGAACGAGGTAAGAAGGAAAAGAATGAAGTCAAAGAAAATGGGAGGAGAAAACAAAATGCACAGATTAGGGCAACAGGAAACAAAGAAGCAACAGAGAGGAAAGTCGTGTCATGAGAAAGATGCCATGTTAAAAGGAGCAAGAGGAGAACCCATGGGTGCCTGGGACCTACTTGTTCTGGGCACTCATCCAGGCCCTGGGGACGTGGTGTTAAGCCACCGACAAGCTCCCTGGTTCACACTACGTTCCAGCTTCCATTTAATCCTCACCCACACACACCCCCGCCCCTGCATAGCAGGCATTGATGACCCCACTTTATAAATTTTTAAAAAAGGGGGATGACAGAGGCAAAATTTGCCTGCGATCCCTCAGCCAGGTGTGGAGTCCGGCAGGGCTGCAAACCGGGGCTTGTCCACCTTCCTTCCTCTGCTGTGGTCACCTCCACTGCCAGCCCAGGGAGGGAGCTCTTCCTCATGGTGCCTACTGACAAGATGGCAAAACCCTGAAGACATATGCCTGAGCACTGTGGGTGTTTGTAGTGACTGCTGGGCCCATAGGGGGCAAACAGGGGAAGGATGCCCAGAAAAGACACTTGATGGAGGAGCAGTGGGAAGATTCCCAAGGAGGCTGAGGCCACGTGTGGGTGACCCTGGAACGGGACGCGGCCAGAACAGGTGGCGCAGAGGTGAGGTCAGTGGGTCCCGATTCCTGTGCAGCCAGAGCGTCCCGGCTGGTTGTGTTAGGTGCCATCTGGGACCGTAACAGATTCCTGGGCTCACCACATGATGCAGAAAGTCTGAGGTGGGGCCAAGAATCTGTATTTTTAAAGCACCCGCCACCCAGTCCCCCAGTCCCCCAGCCCTGTGTGCGTCCAGCTGTGCAGGCACATTCACCAGCAAAGCTGCCGGGACTCAGTGGCCCTGGGGCTACTCAAGCCCAGAGGTGGGCAGGTGGGAAGGTTGCAGGGGTTGAGGGGGACAGAGAAGGCCCCCAGGGCAGGGCAGCCAGGAGTGTCTCTGCTCAGGCTTGCTTGCTCCCCACCCCCCGCACCTCCCACACGCTTATCCTCTCTCCACCTCCCACCCCTCAGAGCTCAGCATTCAGGAAGGGCCCTCACTCTGCTCTTCAGGGCTTGCGAGAACTTGCAAGAACTGGGGACACCCTGAGGGAGGCCACTGCAGGTCTCCTACCTATGGCACTCAGACACCTTTGTCCCGACATTTGGTTCTGCTTATGACTATGGCTTCAGAGTGGGACCGAGACATGAATGCACCCTTCACGAAAGGACAACTGACTTTTCTCAAAGTGAACTCAGCGGTGATGGGATAACCCTGTGGACAGACTGTGGCCCTATTATTTGTGTTTTTCAGCTGAGCTGGATTGACCGCTTGACTCAGCAACTAGCAGCTCACAGCGAAGGTGATCAGGGACAGAGAATGTGTCCAGACCCTATTCATGTAAAGAGAGGATTTTCCTTAAAATTCCTGAGCTGCTGAAACAAAATGGTCCCTTGTACCAGTTGGGAAAAGTCCAGATAGCTCAACAGACCAGGTGTCATTACAGATTTCATCAGGTTCAATATAGTAAAATGTCACAGCCACTATGACCAATAAAAAAAAAAAAATGCTAAGGGCGCCGGGTGGTGAAGTCGGTTAAGTGTCCAACTCTTGATTTCGGCTTGGGTCATGATCTCAGGGTTGTGAGATCGAGCCCCACATCAGAAGGGAGTTTGCTTGAGATTCTCTCTCTCCCTCTGCCCCTCCCACCACTTGCACTCTCTAAATAAGTAAATAAATACATACATAAATACATGAATAAAATCTTCCTAAAAATCCTGAATATTTCCCTCACGGAACGCCAATGAGTTAAATACCCTCCAAGGCATAGGCTTCTCCATTTTGGTAAACTCTGAGACCCAGCTTGGGCTCACACACAGCTTCCACATATAATATAAGGTACTCGGTCTACCAACTGACCAAGTTTAAATAACGTGGAATTTAATAAATGCTCCCAACCTGTTCCAAGCATATCCTACCTCTTTCTGAGTATTTAGAAGGCACTTTAGCATCTTATAATGCCTTCAGAACATCTCTGGGTCATTCAGTATCTATTTAGTGACTCATGGCGTAGTCTCCGCCTAGTCACCTCACCTCTTGGCTTCCACCTCCTCATCCGTATGACAAGGGTTTTAGAAGGATGATCACCACGTGGCCCTCAGCCCTAACATGTGGTGGGCCCGTAATTCCACTGCAGATTTCTGGAGGTGCAGAGAAACAGGGGGGCCTGGGGGGAACCCGGGCTCTGCTAAGAGCTCCCGAGAACAAGGCTGGAATACAGAGATGGTCCAGCCCCCGCATTCTCATCGCCCAATGGAGCCCAAGGTGGTGACTCAGAGATCTCACTGGAAATGGTTCTCTGGTTTCTCTTCCCCTCTCAACTCCCACTGCCCTCATCACGGTGCACGAATCACACGGTCTTCATTCCTGCTGCCCTCCGGCTCACTCCCCTGCCTTGGGCAGCTTCACCTTCCAACCTGTTGACACTCATTCTAAGATTTGGAGTCCTGGTGCCTGGACCAGCCACACAGTGTCATCAGCAGCCTCAGCCAGGCCCAGGGTGTGGACATCAGGGACTAATCCAGGCGGTGGGTGTGGAGGTAAAGATGAGGCAGATTGTGATAAAACATGAAAAGAAATACTCTATTGAGGGCCAAAAAATTTTGAGAGAAACTCGCTTCAGCCTTCCTTGAATAAATAATTTTTTAGAAAGGCAATCATGTTATGTTGCCCAGAAAAACCTTGAAAGTGAATAATCTGGATTCATTTGTAAGATAAGGCAAAGGGAAAAAAGCCAAAAATGCTTTTATGAAGGGAAGTTCCTGAATGACTTTATATTAAATAAGATGAAACATGTAAAGTACTTAGAATAGTACCTTGCCACATAGTAAGCACTAAATAAATGTCAGCTATTATTATTATTATTTTTTTAAAGATTTTATTTATTTGACAGAGAGAGACAGCGAGAGCAGGAACACAAGCAGGGGGAGTGGGAGAAGGAGAAGCAGGCTTCCCGCTGAGTAGGGAGCCCGATGCGGGGCTCGATCCCAGGACGCTGGGATCGTGACCTGAGCCGAAGGCAGACGCTTAACGACTGAGCCACCCAGGCGCCCCTTTTTTTTATTTTTTAAGAGAGCATGAGTGGCGGCGAGGGAGGGACGGAGAGAGAGAGAGAGAATCTGAAGCAGGCTCCATACCCAGCACAAGCCCCATGTGGAGCTTGATCTCGTGATGCTGAGAGCATGAAATCTAGAGTCGGAAGCCTAACCAAGCCAATCAGGCACCCCTGGGAAGAGATCTTTAAATCTCTCTGAGCCTCAGAGATTGCTTTATCTATACAGTGGGTCTAGGACTAGGTTTCCCCGCTTGCCTTAAAGGATCAAATGAAATCATTAAGTAATTTGTACACTATAAAGTACCATAGAAAAATCTCTGCTGAGACCACAGTTACAAAGCCTAAAAGATCAGAACCGTCAGTCTTCGGACTATCCACATCCCTGTCGGGTAACTGACGTGTTGGCAGGTTGATTTCAGTGCAGTGTTTAGAATGAGGACTTCATGCTAATGATCTTGATTAGACCACATTAAGAAATGAAAATAGGTTCTGGAAAAGAGCTAAAGAACACCCACCACGATTTTCTTGGGTGTCATTCCCTGGGTCTGATTGAAGAACGAGTCTTCGTTTAAGACTTAGTCCAGGCATCACCAGCTCTGGGGAGCCTTTCCTGGCACTCTGTCCCCTCGCCCCTCCCCTGCGCCCACAGCACTCCTTACAGCACCAACCAGAGTATACTTGGCCCTCAGTTTAATGCCCGTCTTCTAAATGAGACTCCTTGTGAGTACCTCAAGGGAAGGGAGTATTTTTTTTTTTTTTTTAAGATTTTATTCATTTATTTGACAGAGAGAGACACAGCGAGAGAGGGAACACAAGCAGGGGGAGAAGCAGGCTTCCAGCCGAGCAGGGAGCCCGATGCGGGGCTCGATCCCAGAACTCCGGAATCATAACCCAAGCCGAAGGCAGACACTCAACAACTGAGCCACTCAGGCGCCCCAGGGAGTATTTTTTTTTATCTTTGTATCTTCAGGGCCATTCTCAGCATTTGGAACATATGAGATATGCACTAAGTCTTTCTCTTGTTTTTGAATGAATGGATGAATTAACTAATTAATCAGAGAAACCCAAACATCAGAAAATGCCTTTTTATCTATTCCCCACGCAGGACCCCATTGCCATGAAGAGTAAACAGTTCAATTTACCAGGACAATGATAGAAAGGTGTCATTTATACCAAAGCCAGTGTTATTCTAAATACCGATTATTGATCATTAACCAACACTTTGGGACCAAGAAAGCACACTGACCTAATGTTTAATGTATTAAATCTAAGATGCCCGAAATTAAATTATAATTTCCTTTCTTTTATTGCATAATTATTTCCCGTATTTCAGGAAGTCTCCTCCTCACCTCTTTATTTATTTATTTTTAAAGATTTTATTTATTTATTCAACAGAGAGAGACACAGCGAGAGAGGGAACACAAGCAGGGGGAATGGGAGAGGGAGAAGCAGGCTTCCCGCTGAGCAGGGAGCCTTATGCGGGGCTCGATCCCAGGACCCTGGGATCGTGACCTGAGCCGAAGGCAGACGCTTAACTGACTGAGCCACCCAGGCGCCCCCACCTCTTTTTTTAAAAATTGAAGTATAGTTGACACACAATGTTACATTAGTTTCAGGTGTACAACACAGTGACTGGACAACTCTGTGTTCTGCCATGCTCACCAGCAATGTAGCTTCTGTCTGTCACCATGCAATGCTATTACAACATCACTGAGGAAGTCTTTCCCCTTTAAGGGCGGCCACTTTTCAGTAATAATAAGTGGCTAATTTAGCAGAGATTGCCAGAGGAAGCAAGGAGAGTGAAATTGGATTATGCCCCATCTCCTTTGCCTCAAGGTATGCACCGGAGTTTAAGGAGATTTAGCACAGGAATACTAAGAGAAAGGAAATCAAACACATTTAGGAAGCCAAAGTCACTTATTGGTGCCAAATAGTTTGTTGTTAATAAAAACATCTGCTTGAAAAGGGCCCAGTGATATTCAGGGAATCCTGGGCCGAAAGCTCCCACCCATTGGGTTGAACTGTCAGATTTGTTCTCTTGAATTTCAAAGTTTCTTTGGCTCCTTAAGCCTTGAGTGACAACATTTCAGTTTGATAAACACAGCTCACTTCCTATGGTTAATGCTTGTAGCAGGAAAGAACAATTAACCAACCACAAATATTTCTGTACCAGCCTGACTCCCTGGAGAAAAATGCGAGGCTTTAAAAAATGCCAAAATATATCCTTTAGTTAAGCACCATGGATGGCCTACAATCATAGCAGAATCTCTCACTTTAACACATTAGCAATTAGCTTTGGTTAAAGAAATAAAAATAGGAACGATTCTCTTAACCATAAGGCACTTTAGCTTAATGGGTATGCATATACAGACTTGCTGGTAAAACAGACATGGGCTCGAATCCAAGGCTCCCCCACATGCTAGCTGTGGGGAACCCATAGAAGTATTTCTGAGCTTAGGTTTTCTCATCCTTAAAATGGGGATGATATGTTCTCCATCCCATGACTGGACCTCTGTATATAGACACAGATCTTTAGGATTCTTTCATTTTAATCCCAGCCTCCCAAAAGGAGCTATAGGGAGTGTGTGGGGTGGGGGGGAAAAGAGAGAGAGAGATCAGTCGTCTTTTAAAACAATGTTGGGGTCACAGCCTTCTTTGAGAATCTGGTGAATACAGATTTTCCCCAGAAAATACACTTTCGTACATACATGTGCCCAGTTTCAACACCCTTCCCCCTGAAAGCCCCCACAGCAATTCACGGACCTCTAATTAAGAACCTTGGGACAGATGAGACCAAAGCCTTGGGTTTTGTTTCTTCATTTTTTTTTTTTAAGATTTATTTATTTATTTGAGCGAGAGAGAGTGGGGGAGGGGGTACGGACAGAGGGAGAGGGAGAGAAACAGACTCCCCGCTGAGCACAGAGCCCGACAGGAGGCTCCATTTCACAACCCTGAGATCATGACCTGAGCCGAGATAGTGACCTGAGCCGAAATCAAGAGTCCAAAGCTTAAGCAACTGAGCCATCCAGGCACGCCGGTTTTGTTTCTTCATGAGTCACTTCCTTTCACAGAGAGGAAAGCCTGTTCTCTGGCCAAAGACCACATCGGTCACCACAAGGAGCTGGATGGGAGGGGATGAAGCACTCAGGCCACTATCACCATGACGTAAAATGCAGTTCAAAGTCCACCCGACTCCACTCTCAAAATGAGCATTTCGGCTCCCTGGATGATTGGCGTTCCTTGGAGGGATTAGGAAAGAATAGCCTTCAGCTGCGTGGTGGGCTCAGCATGGCTTTGCAAACTACATGTTATATTGTTTTTAATCATAGCCCTCTATGATGTAAAAAAAAAAAAAGAAGGAGAAGCAAACCAAATGTCCAGCTGAAATGGTGAAGTAGAGTTAACACGATGAAATGTTACGGAGCCACAAAAATGATCATTGTGAAGACACGTCACCACAGAAAAGACGCTTACATTGCGATGAAAAAAAAAGGAAGGAAGAAAAGCAGAATCCCAACTGCTATGCCCCTTATGATTCCAGACATTAAAAACTGTATCATATGAACAAGATAAGTAGCTCTTGGGTAAAAATGTGAGGTTAGTAGAATTATTGATGGTTTGTATCTGTTTTCAAATTTTGGGGGTATTATCTAATGTTTACAGTTGTCAAGTAAGGAGATAAATGATAAATCTGTACAAAATCAGCCTGTTCTTCCAAATGGCTGTGGCCCTGTCCTGCCCCCAGGCAGCGGCTCGTTCTGTGGCTTCCCTCCAGAGCAGGCTGAGAAGGCAGGCAGGGCGGGCAGACCGGGTCAGAGCTCCCCCAGGCTCCCCCGCACAATCAGGCCTGCCAGTGAAAGAGCAGAGAGAGAACATTCATTGTTCCCACCCTGCAGCACCACCCTGGTGGGCCCTCCAAGGTGTAGGTCCTCGGCATCTGAGTCTAGCCAATGGGGAGACAGGTTCATGCATGCAGCCCAAGGACATTCGTGTCTAAATCCATGTGAGCCTCTGGTGTTCCAATTCATGCCATGTGCAAGTGGGCTGACCCACAGAGTCAGAGGTAAATGACGTGTCTGATGCTTGCTGGCGCTGGAAACAGACACGGGGTCCCCATGGGTGCTGGGAGGTTGGATGTTCTCACAACAGACATGAAGAGACAATTATAGAAAAGCCTCCTGGGGGCTCCTGGGTGGCTTAGTCGGTTAAGCGTCTGCCTTCAGCTCAGGTCATGATCTCAGGGTCCTGGGATCCAGTCCCACATCGGGCTCCCTGCTCTGTGGGGAGTCTGCGCCTTCTCCCTCTCCCACTCCCCCTGCTTGTGCTCTCTCTCTCTCTCAAAAAAAAATAAATAAAATCTTAAAAAAAGAAAGAAAAGGGAAGGAAAGGAAAGAAAAGCTTCCCGCGGTGCAGCTTGCTGGAGGGGCCGCAGCTCCAGCCATCAGGAGGCCACTCGACCTTCTTAAAGGTCACGGTCAGCACACACTGCTCATTAGGACCAAGCCTCCCAAGTAAAAGCAGCGCGCGTGCTCTGGCTCACTTCTCCCAGGTCAAGTGTCTAACTGCTTCTCTGTCGTGTAGGCACCCGCAGCTGGGGGACGTGAGCAGTAGGTGCAGCAATCCGCCCCCCCGCGCTGCACACCCAGCATTTCCTTCTCAGAGCACTCAGCTGGGGCCTGGTCTCTCGGGCCCTGTGAAACCCTTCCTCCTGAAGCTCCTCCATGGCTCTCTGGCCCCTGGATCAATGAGTGGCTCCCTCATCGGGTGGCCCCAAAGCGCGTGGCAGGACCTCAGTGACAGCCCCGTCACAGACAGACTGGGGCAGGGAGGATGGCTGTACGTGTCTGACTTGAGCAACTCTCGTTTGTGTCCTCGGGGCCTAGCACATGTCTGGCTGACTTAGCACATGTCACTATAAGTAACGCTGGGCAACTGACAGTTCCAGGGCAGAGAGACAATGGGGCGGGGGGAGTTTCAGGAGAGGGCGGATCCCCAAGGGCGGACAGATGTGCGGAGCAACAGAGAAATGAAGGGTGATGTCAAGGAGGCTTGAGCTACTGGGTGGACAGGGGTGATGCTGACCCAGATGGGGAAAAGGCAAGTTGGCAGGTGCTGACCCGGCCCATAGGACAAGAGAGGCATTCTCCGGAGGGCCATTTCTTCAGGCAAGCTGATGCTAGATGTCTCCTCAGGCAGAGGTTTCCCGGATGCTAGGTGAGCGCCACCTTGTGCTCCTTCATCCTTGGCTGTCCATTTCTGCTCAGTTGCTGTGTGTGGTTCTGCAAGCTGCAATTTGACAGCCTGCATTTAGCCTTTGCCTTGACGTGGGTGCTAAGCTCCTCCTGTCCTTACTGTAAGCTTGGGTCAGGGCTCTGCTCACAGTGGGCAGCTGATAGACCAAATAATGAAGAGCTAAGAGCCCTGGTTTTGGAGTCGCACAGACCTGAGTCTGGATCTGGGCTTTGGCCTTCGAGCCCCCCGCCCCCGGGGCCCTTGATGAGTTCCTGATGATGTCACAGGGCTTTTTGCGGGGAATTAAGTGAGATCATGGCACAAAGCCCCCGACACATTTCTTAGCACGCAAGTACCAGCAGCTCTTCCACGTTTGACTGATAGGCAAGTAGACAAGCAAAGGGTTGACTAGAAGGAAAGCTCAGAGCCCACTTAGCCTACCCCCTCGTTTGGCAGAGTCAGAACCTGAAGCCCAGAGAGAGGAAGTCCCACAGCCAAGATGGCGAGGCCAGTGCCCAGTTATAGAAACCCAGTCTCGGGGACAGAACTAGCTTGGCACAGGCTGGTACTCATGGCCTTTCTCTTCTCATCTCTCCTGGTTTCTTTCCCCTCTTGGTCTCAGGCTCCTCCTCCAGTCCTCATCTGAGGTCACCGTCCTGTCTTACAAAAGTCATCTGCACCCCCCTCCCCAATGCCTGGGAACTCTGGCACCCTTTCACCTTTGTCTTCACATGAACCCTTGTGTCCCCTCCCCAAACTCTCAAGTCTGCCCACTGGAATTCCCTGATTGGCCACTTCTAGATTCCAAGTACTAGCTGGCCCCCTGAGCTGGATCCTTTATCTCCCCTGGAGTCACCAGGCTTCTGTCCCTTTAAAGTTTCTTTAGAGTGTTGATTTCCCTTCCTCTGTCGGAGTCCAGCAGCCAGAGTCATGGGTGCTGTCTTCCCCTCCAATCAGGGCAATCTGCCCTTCTCAGAGACAGCGACAGGCCCCACCGTGGTGGGATCCATCAGCGCCCACCTGCATCTCGACATCCTCCTGCGGTCTAGGCCACACTCAACAGATCTTGGATCTTTCCCAGGGGTGAGGGGGTCTGCCACAGGTAGGAAGGCAGGGCGCTCTGCTTTCTTCTCTCTAAGTTTCTGTGTCCGTTCCTCCCACAGCTGGAACTGGTTGGCAAGCCGTCCTTCCTCCCTCTGCCTGCCTCAATTCCTTTCCCCTTGTTTTTCCCGATCCGTGGGAGCTCTCACAGCTCCCCAGGTTTGTAGACACAGTTTGGAAACATGGTTTACATCTGTACTCTGTGTTGGAAAAAAAAAAAATCAAAGCAACAAGTCCAGTGTTCCTTTGCCAAGGTTTCTGTCAGCAGGTAGAGCAGACACATGTTTTTTGAGATGTGAATGGATTTTTTTTCTTCTTCTATTCACTTATTATTTTGTTCCTCACCCATGTTGAAGCCATTGCCACAGGGAAATAAAGTAGGAACAAGAGAAGTCTCTTGGCTCAGATTGAGAGAAATGCGGTGAGTCAGTCTGGGCAGACAGGAGCCCAGGGGGTCTCACAGACAGTCTCTCAGTACAGAGTCGCATGGGAGTGGTATCATGACTCCCCCACCCCATGATGTGGCACAGAAGTTCTGGGGGAAGGCTTGACCCAGGTCAGAGGCTGGCACAAGGCATGCTGGCAGCAGCCTGTGTGGATTGCTGATGAAGACCAGATGGGCTGCCCCAAAGTCCTAAACCCCATGAGCCCCACCCCACTCTCCCAAACTGGGGCCCAACCCTGGAGAAGGGGGGAGAGCTTTGAGTTCACTGGGGTTATTTCCCAACATCCAGCAGAAATCAAGATGCTCAGACTAGATATTCTATTTTTGCACACTGAGTGTGGACCGAGATTCATATTCACCCCACATGAATCTACTCTGTCATGACTTCCCTGAGCCCTCCAGATGTTCTTCCAGAGGCTAGGACCACCTTTGTAATAAACTCCCTCAACCCACTCTTCTACCTTCTATGAAGCTGGCGTCCTTTTGAACAGCCTCTTTGTTTTCACAAATAGAACATTCTTCTTCTTCTTTTTTTTTAATGAATGATAAATGAGCCAAATACATATTCCTGAGTGTGACCTTGGGAAGGTAAAAGAGAATAAAGCCAAGGGATAAATTCAGCAGTGTGTTGTCTACCCTTAAGTTTGCAAAGGGGTCATGGGAGACCTTCAAGGTAGTTTCACAACTGCCTTAGAGAGACACCCCACGGTGTGGCCAAGCAGAGTGAGGAGCTAGGAGGTCCAGCCTGAGAGCCAGGTGGTTGCTGCTTATCGGTGTGACCACAGACAATGGACTGTGCCTTCTGGGTGTGCCACTGGGAGCTGGGGATACAACCGGGTGTGCACCTGGAGAACAAGGGTAGAGAGCTGTGTTCACCTGGTATGAAGCTCGAGACCCTTGCTACCCTAGCCCCCTGCTGGGCTCAGTGGCAGAAGCGGTCAGCCATGCCTGCTGGTGTCTGAGTCAGAGTGGCCGGGCCACAGAAGACTCACGGAGGCTGAGACCTTGGGATTAGAACTTCAAGGATGCCCAGGATCTCTCCTCGGGGAGATGGGCATTTCAAGCAGAGAAGAGGGCTCGGCACAAGCTCTGAGGTATAACGGGCAACAGGGAGTCATAGGGGACAGGACTACTGGGACCCACAAGCCTGAAGAAGGATGACGGGAGGGAAATTGGGATGGGAGACCAGATATCTGGTCCCGTGAGGCCTGGGCTTTGTTCTCAGGCACTGAGAAGTCAATGAAGATTTTTACCCTGGGGGTGATAGGGCCACAGTTGAGCTTCAGACACATCTTGCCAGCCACACAGAGGACGGACTGCGATGTGGGTCACTGCAGGCAGAGACAGGAGCTCTAAGGACGTGGCAGTCATCGAGTCTAAAGGCAGGAAGGACCTGAACTAAAGCAGTGGAGATATGGGAACAGAACTGAGAAAGGAGGGGACAGATGTTACCACAGTGTTGCCCTCGCTCAGGGAAACTAGTGCATGTTCTAGCTCACCCGCTGGCCTTTGCTAAGACTCCTACCTTCCCCGAGCTTTAGGTTTCTTCCGAGGGGAGCAGAGCCTCCTCCTAGAGATGCCAGGGGACTTAGTCACCCTTCGCAGGGTGGTGAAAGACCAGGCAGAGATCCTGAGGATTTCAGACCCTCCCTCTTCAGTGGGGAGTCAGGCAAAGGAAGGCCACTCCCAGGGAAAGAGGCAGACCTGGGGCCTCCTTCATCTCCTTCCTCTACTGCTCTGTGGCCCCTCTTGTGACACCCCTCGCCCCCACCCAGTGGCCCTGTGGAGCTGCTGACCACCAACACACCAGTCTGAGCTCTGAGGTGAGGGGAGTAGGATGGGGATGCTCCCTCCCTTCTCAGGACCCGCTCAGACTAGAAGACAGACATCGCTTGCCATTTGACAGCAAAAAACTTTGTACAATGAAAAGAATGAACGAGAAGAACTTTAGGGAGGATGGTGCTTTAGCAACTGGATTTCTACAGCATGGATGAAACTTGAGAATCTCTTTATGGGGCAGACTTTATTCCTTCACTTTGTTGCAGTGGCATTTGTGATGGTGGGTTTTGTGATGTTTTGTTGTTGATAGGTATGTGTGTGTTGCCTCTGTGTGTGTGTCTGCGTGTGTCTGCGCACGTGTGAGTGTGTGTGTGTCCACGTGTGTGCATAAGCCTGTGTGTCTGTGTGTGTCCGTGCGTGTGAGAGACAGACAGAGAACATATCCTACACCCATAACCTCCTTCCCTGAAGAGATTTCCTTTTGTCTTTCTAGTTATAAAATCCTTAAAACGGAGTCCAAAATGGACCAGCTTCCCCCAAACACCACATGCCAGAGACCTCCAGGATATCCAAGGCAAAAACCACAAAAACTCCCTTCTCAGGCCAAACCCACGGGGGTGGGAGATGCAGGACACCCTTAGTCACTCAGGCCGACCTCCGACAGCAAACCCCCACACTGGAGACCTTTTCAAGCACATGCTTGGTGGAGACCGGCTAGCAGCAAGGAGCTGAAGGTATGTAACCATGAAGATTCATAGAGGATCTTAAATAGCAAACTATGACAACATTATATATGGACAAAACCAGCTTCCAAGGGCTCGTAGTTCTTCCCCACTCTGTTCATGCCTTTTCTTCACTCGATTGTCAAGGGGCTTTCCGATCAACAGGAAGAGAAGGAGCAAACACAGAGGCGTCAATTGGCTTACACGCAGGCTGGCTTTCCGTGGCGGGCTTGACAACCCACAAATGAATCAGAGGAGGGGAATGAATGGGGAGGATAGTGGAGTGCACATCATGAGAGTGGCTTTACGTGCAGGCAGCAATTAGAGGAAGCTGATTTGAAAGCAGAAGGCTCCAAGCCCACTGGGATGAATGTTGCGGTGTCATTTGGCAGGAACGCAGGGAATGTGACATTGCATTCCCTGTACGCCATGCTCAGCCTCACCGAAGGCCTCCTGGAGGAAGTTTTTAAACCCTTCTCCTATGCCACAAAGGAGTGTGACCTTTCTGCAAGGAAACTGTCGTTCAAGCCAATGAGATCTTTCTGAGGGCCAGGGTGCTAGCTCGGAGGAAGGCGTCAGTCACAGGGCCCGTCCCCTGTGATGTCTGAGCCAGAAGACCCTCTGGGGTATTATTTTCACTTCCCATTTGCTGGTTCTCAGAGGCCACTTGTCTTGGTTGACAGGGTGGAGCAAAGGAACCTGGGAAGATTTATTTGACCCTGAAGACAAGGCGGGAGCTGGCTGTTTTCTCCGACGGCCCGGGAGGCAAGCAGCTTCAGCTAAGATAAGGCTCTGGCAGAAATATGGGCACAAGGGACACCCCACTTTACCTCCTCCACACCTGTGATAGAGTCTCCAGGCCTGGTTGTCATGACCGACGGGAGCAGGTGTTGCCCTGCCAATCTCAGCCTCAGACGGTTGCCAACAACGAGCACTCCGTACTTCACTGAGCCCTAATCCACTTGAGAAAACATCTCTGCTTTGTACATCTAGCTGACACTGGTGGTGAAGGCCTCCCAGGAGTGATTCTTGGAGCAGGAAGAGAATCCCATGTTGACCCATGTTCCCACGACATGGAAAAGCCGCGTTCACCCCCTTGGCAGTTAATCAGAAGCCAATCCTTCTTGTGCTAGCAATCCCAACCCCCCCTGAATTGTTGAAATCTGATGAAAGCCAGAAATGATCTTTGCAGAGGGTTGCCCGTGTCCTCCACAAAAGCGCTCATGCAAGTTTGGTTTTGTTTTTTTTTTTAAGATTTTATTTATTTACTTGAGAGCACAAGGGAGCACAAACAGGTGTAGCGACAGAGGGAGAGGGAGCCCAAAGCAGGGCTCAATCCCAGGATCCTGGGATCATGACCTGAGCTGAAGGCAGACGCTTAACCAACTGAGTCACTCAGGCGCCCTGCTTGCCTACAAGTTTAAGAAGCTCATAAGCTCCAGGAAACTCATCAGAGGTCTGTGGGCTCCAAAAGTTAGGTCACCAGCAGCAGGAACTGGTGCAGAGAGGGTCTCTACCCAGGACCACGCACACGCCTCCTGTCACCAAGCACACAGCAGGACCCCCTGGGTACCTAAGCCTCCTTTGCAAGGCTCAGGACTCAGGAAATCCCAGGACTCAGGCTATGCTCCCCTTGTCCCTGCTTTGCAAAGCCAGATGCAGACAGGACGCTGATCTGTGGTTTGAAACTGAGATATTCTGCTTCTCATCAGCAGTGTGCCGGGCCCAACTTGTACACGTTTGTGGAAGTCAATTGTTAAATTTGGGGGAATTTTGTGAGCTATTTGCTAAGCACATCGCTATTCAAAATTAAATCATACAAAATTAAAATTATATAAAATAAAAATTAAATTATATAAAATATAATTAAATGAATTAAAAATGAAGGTAATAAACACTCAAATGTCATCATTCCCTAGTTATTTCACCACATTTCACTACTATCTCTGTTCTTGAGGTTATCTGTGTGGTGGAAATGCTATCTAATCGTCCGCTATTGCTCGTTTCTTCCTAGCCCTGTGTGCAGCCGGGTCACGTGGGCAGCTTGAAGTTGGCTCTCTAGGGGTGTTTACACCACGGGAATAGGCGAGGGCTTCAAACCTGGGGCCGATTTGCCTCTTTGTTGATTTTCTGGACTTAATACAGTGATGGAGGAAATGTTAATAATGTAGGTTCAACTTCAAAATGTGTCCTGTTTATAGCCGTTAATAGCACAAAAAATTGAGAAAAGCTTTTTGAGTAATTAAAAACTATTAGCCAGGGGCGCCTGGGTGGCTCAGTCGGTTCAGCGACTGCCTTCGGCTCGAGTCATGGTCCTGGAGTCCCGGGATCGAGTCCCGCATCGGGCTCCCTGCTCGGCGGGGAGTCTGCTTCTCCCTCTGACCCTCCCCCCTCTCATCCTCTTTCTCTCTGTCTCATTCTCTATCTCAAATAAATAAATAAAATCTTTAAAAAAAAACCAAAACAACTATTAGCCAATTTAGCAAAGAAGTCAGTGACGTCACTGCCTACGCGCAGCGTGCAGGGCCGGTACGTCTCTGTCACTTTGGTCTTGTTAACATAAATGAAGACATCAACGACGTCCGTGTCACCCTTATACTTGTGTGTCAGGTGCGGCCATAGCTTGACCGTGGACACAAGAATTTGGCAAAAGTCCACAAAAGCACTCTATGGAGAATCGATGCCTCTATGGCTATCTACTTACAATAAAGAATATTACATATTTTGTTATTATTTGTAAATTATGTGTTACATATTCTTTATACCAGTACAGTTTATAATAAACTTACGTGTGTATATGTGTGTACATGTGTTTCCCGGAAAGCTGGTTGTTGAACCTTTACCCCCACTGCTGTCAGTCTAGAAGATACCTATCTTAACCTAACCTCCCCCACCCCTGCCCCCATCCCCGCCCTCCCCCTTCCTGCTGCACTGACAGGTGCCAGGGAGTCCATCAGACAGACAGACAGATAGCACAATATGGAAATGATTCCTTTCCACATGAATGCATAGGGAAAAGAGATTTGAGCCTTTCCCGTAAAGCCACCCGAACAAAATCATGAAATGGATTATTATTTTTGATCCCATCTCCAAATGCAATACTTAAAAAAAAATAAATTTATTTGGGGGCGCCTGGGTGGCTCAGTCGGTTAAGCATCCGACTCTTGATTTCTGCTCAGGTCATGATCTCAGGGTCTTGAGATCAAGCCCCGTGTCAGCCCCACACTGCACATGGAGGCTCCTTAAGATTCTCTCTCCCTCCCCCTTTGCCCCTTCCCCACCTCACCCCTCCCCAACTTGTGTGCCCACCCCAACCCGATTGTGTGCTCTCTAAATAAATAAATAAATAAATAAATAAATAAATAAATAAATTTCTTTTAAAAAATCTGATTGTACTATAGATATGGTGGGAATAAAGGGAAACTTAACATGAAATAACTATATATGATCTTTGCAACAATACAAGGAGGAATATCTAAAAATAGGCAGTGAAACAAGCTGTTTATGTACGTATAACAGACTCACAGCTGAGCATTTCACCATAGGGTGGCCCCCTTGGTAAAACAAACACAAGGAATTGGTCTCTGTTTTGTACACAGAAAGGGAATTAACTCTTACTGAGCACCCACACCATATACCAAGTTCTTTCAAAAATGCTGTTCTGTTTTGATTTATTTACTTATTTATTTTCTGGGGCTTCCAAAAAGATTTGAAGCTACTTATAAAAGCAAACATGAAATAAATAGGAGAGAAAAAGAGATGAAGAAATCAAGACCAAAGGGTAGATTAGGGTAGAGAAACAAATTTGAAGGTAAAGCTGGTTACACAGAAATACAGACCGTGAGATGGGGCTCCCCAATTCCTAGTGGTTAGATGCAAAGTAGGCTCTAAGTGTCCTGGACATGGGAAATTATCGGTTTATAGAATCAGTGTCTTTAGGACATCCATTGCTCCAGAGAAGCATGGATTTCCCAGGTCTGGAGCCTGACAGGAATTCTCTTGCGACTCCTAGGGTGGTCCTGAGTGGAATGGTGGACATCGGTCTCAGTGGCATCACAGTAATGATGACCTTATTTTTTATAGCAACCTTCAGCTCAAGGGTAGGATGACATGCCCTCACCAGGAAAGGGTGCCCGAACCTGACTCTGGAATGCAATCCCTTGAACACCCCAAGCATCAAGATCCAGACACACAGCATGCAGACTGACTAGCTTGATGGCGAAGCGGGGGGGGGGAGCACACCCAAAATATCTGGATTCATTTTTCTCAGTCCTTTTAAACGCATTTCCTCTTTGAGAAACATAACAAAACCATGGTCTTCCTTTTGAGACTTCAAAATAAATATTGTGCATAAAAACAAATTTAAAAAGTTACAATATGCAGGGGCGCCTGGGTGGCTCAGTCAGTAAGCATCTGCCTTCAGCTCAGGTCATGGTCCCAGGGTCCTGGGATGGAGCCCTGCATGGGGCTCCCTGCTCGGCCGGGAGTCTGCTTCTCTCTCTCCCACTCCCCCTGCTTGTGTTCCCTCTCTCGCTGTATCTCTCTGTCAAATAAATAAATAAAATCTTTTTTTAAAAAAGTTACAATATGCAATGTGCATTTTGCAAATTACAGGGACTCCTCTGGTGATTCTTACATGGAGAACTGGATAGAATCTAGGTGGAAATATTGTATACTTTTCAGTTGCAACTCACCTAAGAATTAGGGCTTTGGGGTTTAATTTTTATAACCCCGTGATGCGCTGTTACTAGCAAATAAAGAAGTAAGACTCCAGGGTAAAAGTAACCTACCTGAGTTATGTCAGTATAGACTGAGGTCAAACTACTGTTATTTCACAAGGACATTTGATGACTTGCCCAAGGTCACATAGTCAGAAAGCTGCAGGGCTACACCTTGAACTCAAGCCCTCTGGTCCACAGGCTGGCCGTCCAACCTCTATGCTAGAGAACCTCTCAGCCACAGCCGCTTTGCTGTACTCCTGTGCCCACGTTCTTTCTAATTCCTGGGATCCACAACACAAAGATACAATTAAATATCATTACTAAATATTGGACTTGGTGATTCCAAATATTTGGGGTTGGCTGATCCTTTTGGGAATGTGATAGAAGCCAGGAGCGCTCGGTGTGGGAGTATGCACATTCACAAAAGCTTGCAGACAAGTTCAGAGAGCTCCTAGACCCCATGAAACTCATCAAGGGTCTGCGGTCTCGGAGGTCTGAATGCCTGGCTTCATCCTTTAAGCACAGACCACCTCATATCCTTGTAGACACTACAGAAACCTGTGCAAACATTACCTGAGAGTGAGGGCCTCCTTAAACTCTGCACCCCAGGTGACTCGCTCGCCTCACCCTGATCCTAGCCTAGCAACTCAGGTATCAAGGTATGCGAGGAGGCCAGCAGAGAGGGGTAAGGACAAGGCACCCAAGAGAACCTCTTTCTACGACATGGTTTTGGAAACATCAGCCCTCTGGTGAGAAAGCACACAGTGGCCTGCGTTGAACAGAGGTCCTGCAGGGTCAGCAGGGACCACAGCACAGCTTCTTCTATGTTCCAATCACCCTGCTCAATCTAGCTCTCGTATCTAGGCTTGAAGCTGGGTGCACCTGCTCCCGTCTTGCAGAGACCTGGGTCCTTTGCTCATACTTGTCCAGCTGGAAGTGGCAGAACCAGGTCCTAGAGCAGAACTGGCTGGCCCCAAGGCTCAGCATCTTCCTCTGGATGATACCGCACTTTGCAGCGAGCAGAACACACCAGAGACCTAGTGACAACCACCTTCTTCCGCAAGGGCCCCCATTAAAACCCCGGGCCTGGCGACGGCAGCAAAGCTCTCTGTGGCTAAGGGAGGTCATTAAATCTTATGTGCGTTCCTGCCTTCAAGCTTTCTTCCTCCTGTCTTAATCTTCACTGGCATTCCAGAACTTGCCCTTGTTCCTTTCCCTCAAGAACCATTTCACAGGGCACCCACCCTGCTCCAGACACCGTCCTGAGTGCTGAGACCCAGAGAGGGATGTAAGGGGGCCAGCTCCCCATCCCGGGGGAGCTCAGATCCAGAACTCCTGCAAACAGGGAGCCCTCGGCATGTGTTGGAGGTTCACGGGGACATGGGGATGGATTTGGGCCCTGGGGACAGAAGAGAAGGCAATGACCCTGGTCTAGGAGTTAGAACAGGTGGGACTCGCCCAGATGGGAGGGTAGGGTGGGGGCCCAGGTTGAGGGAGCAGCAGGAGCGTGGCCTGGAGCGTTCCACAGCAACATGGGGCTGGCTTAGTCCAAGCAGACGGGCTGGCAGTGGGGGAAGCTCGAGCTGTGACGGGAAAAGGACTCGAGGCCCAGTGGTAATCGCTGCTCTCACTTCTGATCTTCATCTAACTGTTGTGATTTTCATCTAAGTGCTGTCTTCCTACAGCTTCACGATTCTTCTTTCTCTAATCTGGCTGGCACTTCACCCTCCAACCAGGGCACACCCGCTCTGTTGGGCCTGGGTGGGTGGTGGAGGCGTGAGGGGGCGGGGGGGGTGTGTGTGTGTGTGTGCACGTGTTGGGGCGGGTGGGGTCAGGTCACTCCAGCTCCCCTGCTACCTCCCCACACACCCGACCCTTACAAGCAAGGATGCTGGCCCCTGGTGGCTCCGTCTGTCTGGTGCAGACTCGAGGGAGGGCGGCCCAGTGGGCTCCCAGGCCACACTCTTCAGGCCACAGCGGGGCTCCGAGGGAATTGGTTTCCAGCACGGCTCACAGCCGCTTGGTTGTCCACAGATTCTGTGGGGATAGTTGGGCCCGGAGGATGGCAGATTCCATCCTGGTATTCCATGCAGGGTCAGGGCCCTCACTTGTCTCCGTTCGGGCCTTTCGCTTCCTCACCAGGGAGAGGGTCAGGTTTGGGGCTCTGGGCATGCACCTGGAGGCCTGCGAGCCTGAACCAGCACAGTGAGCGCTGCTGGGCAGACAGAGGCTGGGGTACTTAGCCCTAAAGCCCCTGACACAGAGCTCAAAAAAATGTGTGCTGAATAAAAGAATAAATGAATGATGAAAAATGCCACAAAGAGAGAGAAATATAGGGGCACCTGGGTGGCTCAGTTGGTTAAGCCTCTGCGTTTGGCTCAGGTCATGATCTTAAGGTCCTGGGATCGAGCCCCACGTCGGGCTCTCTGCTCAGCAGCAAGTCTTCTTCTCCCTCTCCCTCTGTGCTCTCTCTCTTTTTCAAATAAATAAATAAAATCTTTAAAAAAAAAGAGAGAGAGAGAGAGAAATACAGAACTTTCTGGGACTAAGGTGGGGGTTGAGAGAGACAAATGGTTAAAAAAAAAAATGCAAAACGCCTCCTGTGTTCCAGAAAGTTCAAAGAGAGGGCAGGGACCACTGCGCCATGGATTCCAGTTTTCCTAAGCAGGCTCACCTTTTGACCATGTCTGCTCTAAGGCAGGATGAGTATAATCTTTTTTAGCTTTTTATTTTGGAATAATTTTAGGTTTACAGAAAAGTTACAAAGATAGTCTAGAGACTTCTTATATACCCTGCACTCAGCTCCCCCTAATATTACCGTCTTACCTAACTATGGTACATTATGCCAGAACGAAGAAATCCACATTGGCACAATGGTATTAATTTAACTCCAGACTTTATTTAGATTTCACCTATTTTTCATTAAATCCTTTTTCCTCCTAAGACCCACTCCAATCCAGGATGTGAGTTCCGAGTTTAGTTGTCACGTCTCCTTACTCTCCTCTGATGTATAACAGTTTCCCCATCTTTCCTCATTTTCCGTGACCTTGACAGTTGCAAAGGTCAAGTATTCTGCAGATTGTCCCTCACTTTGGGTTTGTCTGATGTTTTCTCATGATGAGACTGGGGTTAAGGGTTTGGGGGGAAGAACAGCACAGAGGGGAAGTCCTTTCTCCTTGCACCATAGCCAAAGTTATATAATACAACACGACTTATCCCTCGAGACATTAACCTTGATTCCCCTGCTTGAGGTGGTGTCTGCCAGCATTCTCCACTATGGAGTTACTGTTCTTCCCTTTCCATACTTCATTCTAAGTCCCTCTGGCACTGAAGGTGGGGGGAATCAAGCTCATCCAGGAAGGAGAAGTATCTATATATATCATGCACAATTTTTCTCTCTAACTATGGCAGCACGATGATAACAATTCTTTAGTTCCTTGGTAATGTAGATAGTTGAGGGTGAAATAATGGCCAATTAGCAAACGACTGGAACTGTTGCCAAAACCCTAGAATTTTAAAACTCCTCTCAAAATATGTTATCAACTGTTCATTCCTTTTCAGAAACTGATCTCTTAGCCTCAAAAGTTATCATTAAACCTATTCCATCGCCCTCCCCTCTGATGTCTGAAAAGTGGAAAACCTTACTTAAAAACAAACAAAATTTTAAAAGGGCAACAACCAATCATTTGCCCTGAGCCAGACACTCCCCATACATCACTGCTAACCTCTGCCATGTCTGCCCCTTAGGGACAATTACGCTTGTTTATAGAGAGGCTGAGTAACTTGCCTGGAGCCCCACAGCCAGCAGGCGTGTGCCCACCCCCATTCGCACCCCACAGTCTTCTCCTATCTTTCCTCTGTGGCGCAGTCATTGGCTTTCCAGCTTAGAAAGCCCAAGAAGCAGAATGTCCCTGGATGGATGAGCTTTTATAAATCAAAAACAAAGCAAACAAAGACGCAGTCTTACCTTGATAATGCTCAGCAGCTTGTCACCATAGCTTTTTCAATCCCAGCGCCCTTGTGATGCAGCCGCCTTCTAGCAATAACCAGCAACTCCTGATAGAATCCCAAAGAAAAAGCCCATTCTGGTTGTTTCAGTTGGTTCCCGTAGCTCGTGGCTTCCTGCTGGTGGCAAGCACCAGGCAGAGGTGGCAGGCTCCCCGATCTGTGGTCAGAGCTTCAGCAGCTTCCCCCAAGGAGCCCCGCCCCTCCCACGGAGCACTTTGAAGGCTTCTGTGGGTTCACTGGGTCCAGTGGGCACCGCTGACCCAGAAAAGCCTGGGACGAAAGACCACAAGCGGCTGGTCTTTCTCAGGCCCTGGGCCACACTGGTTCCAATGACCCTCTGCCACTAGAAAGTTTCCTCATGGGGTTTTGGTTTAATAACATGGGTGGTGTTTTCCTGCACCAAACTTGGCAGAGTTAGTAAACCTCCAAGCTAACTCTGCAAGGTATTTCGCTCTGCCTTGCAGCATTTATGTGCAAGACAAGAAAGAGCTTGGTCTCTGCTGCCTTGTGCCATCTGTGTGAGACTGGGCAGCTGTTCTCTCAGCCTTGTTGGTTTTGTCTTGTCTTCCAAATAGTGCCGGTAATACCTAGCCCAGAGATACTATGGGCACGAATGATAGAATGGGTGTGAGTGACGGGCACAGAATTGGCTCTTGATAAATGCTAATTCTCATTTTTTAAAAAAAATAACACTCTAGGGCGCCTGGGTGGCTCAGTTGGTTGAGCGACTGCCTTCAGCTCAGGTCATGATCCTGGAGTCCTGGGATCGAGTCCCACATCAGGCTCCCTGCTCAGCAGGGAGTCTACTTCTCCCTCTGACCCTCCCCCCTCTCATGTGCGCTCTCTCTCTCTCATTCTCTCTCTCAAATAAATAAATAAAATCTTAAAAAAAAAAAAAAAAACACTCTAGCCAGTCATTGATTCTGATCACAGAGCCTCTTCCATTGTCCTACTTCACTTGGCTCTGAAAACTCAGGGATAGAAGTGGATGGGGAAAGGAGCCTATCATCTGGAGTGGTGAGGTGCAGTCCTGTACTACACCAGCCGAGGGATCAACAGGACCAAGAAGGTTGCTGAGACAACCTCAGGAGACCTGCTGGTCCAACCAGATGTGGTAAGCCACTGGTCACCTGCTTTCTGATCCAGGGACCAAAGGGAACCCATGGGCACTCTCCTGTCCTGCCTTTATGTCTGGGAACCTTGGCAGGGATGGAATTCAGACAGACTTGCTTCTACTCTTGGCCTGGAACCACTGTCCAGAATCTCAGTGTCCTCATGGATTTTAGGACTAAGACAATAATTTGCTGTGAGTTTGGGGTAAGAAAGAGCTTCCTGCAGATGTTCATAGCAATAGCATCAGCAACATGGAGTTTTTGGGTTCTAAATCTCCTTGAAAACAATCTGTCTGATTTCCCCAAAAGGTTTTTGTGACAATAAATAGATTAATGCATTAAAAATATGTATTACAGTGTTTAGTACATAATAAACTCCAAATAACTGGTAGCTGATGTGAATACACCTAATCTAAGTCCCAAATCTAATCCTTAACGCTCCTTTGTCTTCTTCTAGCCTTGGTAGTGAAGAGCCCAAAACAGTGTCCCAAACCAGTTGTGCTCAGCGAATCATAGCTCTTATTAATTTATTATTATATTCATCTCCTGGCACCTGAGAGTTGGATCTAAGCATTAAATACAAGTTGAAAGAATCCCAAACTCCTTCAAGTTATGACTTAAAGACCTGCTGACTTGAGATGAGATTATTTAGCCTCGTTATTTCAATTCAATTAACACAACAAATTTTTGTGAATGTTTGCTCTGTGGTAAGCACACACCAGAGGCTCAGGGTAGAGGTATAAATAAGCATGACCTTTGAAGGAATCAGCCTAGGGAATCTGGGAAGGGTGTCTGGTAGATAGACATTATATAATGGGGTGTGGGAAATGTGGCCAGAGAAGCCCAGCAAAGCACAGTATTAGAACAGAGGCAGGAGCAATAGGAACATCAGGGATTATTGGAGGAAGTTACCAAGCAGATGGCTTTGAACATGATTTGTGACTAAGAATCCTTCAAACTCTCAGAGGCAGATACTTAGGTTGAATCTTTTACTGAACAAACATCCAAATGATGCTGCCTGAGTTATGTCCCATTATGTCTAGTTAATTAAATGACTAAATATATGACTTTTGGACAAATTTTATATACTGGCACCTGAGGATATCAAAAGTGTAGTGGGGAGCAGGAAATCCACCTTCCTAAGGAGAAAATCTATTTTCCTCTGACTCTGGCTCATCTGTTTAAAATTGGAGCACAAGGGGAGGTGAGTGTCTGCAGGGAGGGGAGGGTAAGCTGACCTTTTTGTGGTTTGGAAAAAAAATGTCACCTTTTTATCACCTCCAATAGACAGGGGCAGGGGTCGGAAAAAAAACAAAAATGGATCCTAGCAGCCACTCAGAAAAGAACGAGGAAATGACCTTGCTCTTGGGTTTCACTTGTCTGAGCAGAAGTGAAAGTTAATTTCAGCCATTTTCACCCTCAAAGAGTCATAGAATCCATGAGAAAGGCAGAGGGGAGATGAGGGCAGGACCCAGGGGAGAAGATAGGAAGCAGTGAAACATGTTAGGTGAGGCTAGGAGTATCCTTTTTAGACATGTTTGTTAGAGAACCTCAGAGAGGGCTCTTATGGCTGCACTGAGATTGGAATCTGAAACCCCCAGTTTAGTGTTCAGCCTCATTGGCTCCCCCATTTATTTTTGCACTTTTGAGATGACTTATGCAAAATTTGGAGCTCTCCTTCCATGTATCTACACCAACCTCCTGACATCAGTACATTTCTGATCAAAATCAAAACCTGCGGGTAATAAAATATTTGAGTAGAAGAAACATTAAAATAATCCAGTCAAAAATTCACTGCAGGAATGGTGGTGTGAGAATCTGGGCAATCTCCCTTTGAAGAAAACAATCATAAAACTAGACAAAGATGTCAAAACCAACCATTTCAGGGCACTAGAAAATGACCAAAGATGAACAACAAATTAAGAAGTGTTTAATCTTGAAAAACTGCCTCTACATTAGAATGACCATGAGTTTGTGGTCTTCTTGCTTACAGGTTCTACCCTCCACCTCCCATCCCTTAGCTTGAGTGGTGAGAATCACAGCTTTTCCAGTGGGAATGAATAGTGGGCTTGGTTTGAGAGCTGTTAGTTAGTAAAAACCGGTAGCCTTACCAGCTAGTGGTGACAGATATGGTCTGTGATGGGGAGATGAAAATCTGCAGTTTTATGAGTTAAAGGTCATGGAATCAGTTCTAGATAGGAAGCGAAAATCTGCAGCTTTACTAGCTTCAGGTTATAGCCTCTTTTCAGAGTGGGCAGAAAATCACCCAGAAAGGTAATGGGGGAAATCCTGGAAGTAAGAGAACCATGCAAGGGCTGAACTAATAAACACCCCATACCTCTTTGATATAATATGCATGAGTTGGGAAGAACTGAGAGAGTGAAGCACAAAGTGAAAACCAAGGGAAATCTAAAGGCTTACTGCAGATTTGAATTTGTTCCTCCAACCACATAAAGCCGGGGCAGCAGAAGATGGAAGGTTTACTTATTCAAGGTGTCTGAGCATAACTTCTGTTCAAATAATTGCCTGACCATTCAACAATACAGAAACAGGGGTGCCCTTAGAAAGCCAGACTAAAACACAAAGCAGAATACTAAAAGATAGAAACTGCACAGTCATATCAGTGGCTGCACACCATGGAGGAAAACAATCTAGGTGCAGATCAGTTAGTAAAACAAAACAAACAAACAAAAATCAACAACTTTCAGGAAAATAAAACAGAATTCAGAGTCACTACAATATCTAATTTTCAACTAAAAAATTATCATACATGCAAAGACAAGAAACTGTGACCAGAAAAAAAAAAGTCACTAGATTCTGATTCCAAATGGGCCCAGATGTTGGATTTAGCAGACAGACTTCAAAGCAAATATTACAGTTATGTTCAAGGAATTAAAGGACAATATGCTCAAAAAAAAGAAAGGAAATTACGTTAATGAGCCAACAAGAACAGAATCTCAACAGAGAAATGGAAATTCTAAAAAAAAGAATCAAATGGATTTTCTAGAGCTGAAAACTACAAAACTAACATTGAAAATTCACTAGATAGGTTCAACAGCAGAAGAAAGAAGCTATGAATTTGAAGATAGAGCAATATATAGTAATCCAATCCAAAGGATAGCAAAAAAAAAAACAAAAACAAAAAAACAACAGCTAAGAAAAATGAACAGAGCTTTAGAGATCTGCCAGACAATGTAAAGTATTCAAGTATAAATATAATAGGAGCCCCAAAGGAGAGGAAAAAGAAAAGGCACAGAAAAATAATTTGAAGAAAACATAGTTGAAAATTCTCCATCAGTAGTAAATAACATTAGCTTAAAGAGTCAATGCTATCATCTGAATGTGTCTCCCCAAAACTCATATGGTGAAACCTAATGCCCAGAATGATGATATTAAGAGGTGGAGCCTTTGGGGGGTGATTAGGTCATGAGAGTGGAGCCTCATGTAAGTTGGATAGAATCAAATTCTCTCAGTAGTATTTATCTGGAAAAGAATGAAAATTAGTGCCCAAGAATAAAACAGGCCCAAGAGAGCCCCCTCCTCCCTTCCACCATGCGAGGTTACAGTGAAAACATAACCACCTATGAAGTGGGCCCTCACTAGACACCAAATCTGCTGGCACCTTGATCTTGGACTTCGTAGCCTCTAGAACAATGGGAAGTAAATTTATATTGCTTTAAGCCACCGAGTCTATGGTAACATAAAACAAAGAGAACCACACCTAGACATCATGGTCAAAATACAGAAAACCAAAGAAAAGAGATAATCTTGCAAGCAGCGAGAGGAAAAATAATGCATCACATATATGGCAACAACAATACAACTTAAGATTGACTTCTTATTGGGAACAATGGAGGCTGGAGGGGAGTGGAATGCATATTTAAAGTGCTAAAAGAAAAAAACCCTGAAAAATTGTCACCTAAGAATTTATTATCCAATAAAACTATCTTTAAAAATGGAGGTGAAATGAATCCTTTTCCAGATAAAGAAAACTGAGAGAATTTGTTTTTATCTGACTTAAACCACAAGAAAGAAGAAAGAAAGAAAGAAAGAAAGAAAGAAAGAAAGAAAGAAAGAAAGAAAGATGAAAGAAAAAGAAAGAAAGAAAGAAAGAACGAAAAGAAAGAAAAGAAATTCTTCTAGCTGAAAGAAAATGGCACCAGATGGTAACCAGTTAATAAAAGGGGATGAAAATCACTGGAATGGCAAGCATGAAGGTAAATAAAAAATACATATATAATAATATAAATATATATTATCTTTTCTTCTCTTAACTTTTTAAAAACACATAGGATTGTTCAAAGCGAGAATGATAACATCACACTGGGGGTTTATAACACATATAAATGTATATGATAATAATAACATGGTGGGGGGATGAGAAATGGAGCTATACTAGGGCAAAGTCTCTCTTTTCACAAAAAAAATCAGTTTTAATTTGAAGTAGATTGTGATAAATTGAAGATACATATTATAATCCTCAAGGCAACAACTAAAGAAAAAAAATTCAAAGGAACTTAGTTTTTTTTTATTTTATTTATTTATTTAAGAGAGAGAGAGAGCGAGGATGAATGGGGGGAGGGGCAGGCAGAGGGTGAGGGAGAAGCAGGCTCCTCACTGAACAGGGAACCTGATGCGGGGCTTCATCCCAGGACCCTGGGATCATGACCTGAGCTGAAGGCAGATATTTAACTGATTGAGACACCCAGGCATCCCTCAAGGGAACTTAGTTGAAAAGTAAATATGAGAAGTGATCTTAGCAAGTTAGCAGACCAGGAGGTCCTAGTGCTTGTCCCTCCTATTAAAAAAAAAAGTAATGAATAAAGACTACGAACAGATGAAAATAGCACCGAGAGAGCTCTGGAATAAAATGACGAACTTGCCGCAACTCAGTAGAGCCCAAACCCAAGAATGGCTGCATAGAAAAGCATAGAAAGTATCTTATCTAGACTACCCTATGCCCCAGTCTGATATAACTTGTTACCAAGAGAGATTCCCTCATCATGACCTCCCCACATGGGGAAAAAGGAGATCTAGAGGATCCCAGCAGCCCTTACCCCTCTGGTAGATACCCAAAAGCTTTCACCACCAAAGACTCCCACAGTGTTTACTGGTGCTGACTTCAGATGATGAAGCTCCCTGGAGTTGATGCTGCCGTGCCCCCCACCCAAAGAAGCCACTGCTATGCCCTCCTCCTGCCCCAAGACCACTGCCATGCTCCCTGCCCTGAGAAGGAGCGGCTGCTGCATCCCCCGGGGCTGGAGCAGCCCTGCCTCCGCCACTCACCCTCCCCAACAACAGCACACATGCCTCATACCCTAGCTCAGCAGCTGCTCTGTGTACAGTCATGCCCCAGACAATGGCATGACCACCACAGCAAGTGCACCTCTGTGTTGATCCCAGAGCTATGGTCACTTGACATTTGCCTACATCTTAGACACAAGAGCTCCTGCTGCACCAAGCATGTCTGCAGCCCCGACTCTGGAGCTACAGTTGCCCTACGCCTGCTTGTGCCCCAGACCTGGCAGTATGACCACTTCACTGCGCTCAGAAACTGGTGCTACCACCAGAGTGAGCACGACCACATGCCAAATCCAGCACCAAGAAAGATCTTCTTGGTCACAACATTCCCCGGTGGGGAATAAAGAGAAACAGGAGGATCCCAACAACCTTTGCCAACAGGGACCTCAACACATAAGGACCCAACACCATCACTGGGAACACCTGCAGCCTTGGCTGCTAAGAACCTCCACAGTCTTTGCTGATGGCTGACCTCAGCTGCTGGAGCGGCACAGAGACTATACCACTGTGCCTTCCCCAGATCTAAGCTAAAGCTATGCCCCCCAGAGCTGGAGCCACAGACCCTTACCTAGCCAGTGCCCTAGAATCCACCCACAGGTGAAGCTCTTTCCCCACTAAAGCCAGTTTGTAAAGGCTGGAAGAGGTTGTGGCTTCCTTAAATGCACAGACAACAACACAAGGCTATAAGGAAAATGAACTATCAAGGAAACATGACATTATGAAAGAAACACAAAAATTTCTCAATAACCGACCTCAAAGAAATGGAAATCTATGAGTCTATGATAATGAAATAATTGTTTTGAGGAAGCTTAGCAAGCCATAAGAGAATACAGGTAGATAACTCAGTAAAATCAGGAAAACAACACATAAATAAAATGAGAAGTTTAACAAAGAGAGAGAAATCATTGAAAAACACTGAATAGCTGAAGAATATAATTAATAAAATGAAAAATGCTATAGACAGCTTCAACAGCAGACTTGACCAAGCAGAATAATTTGCAAACTCAAAGACTCAACAATTCGAAATTATCTAATTAGAGAAGAAAAAGGAATGAGAAAGAGTGAAGAAAGCTTACACAATTTATGGGAAACTTGCAAATTAATCAATTTATGGATAATGGGATTTCAGGAAGGAGGAGAGAGAGAACTTATTTTAAAAAATAATGGCTGAAAAATTCTCAAATCTTGGGACAAAAAAGGACATCCAGATTGATGAAGCTCAAAAGTTCCTAAATAGGATTAGCTTAAAAAGGACTACATCAAGACATAGTATAATCAAACTGTCAAAAATCGAGGACAAAGAGAACCTTGAAAGCAGCAAGAGAAAAAGAGACTCACCACATATAAGGAAATCCCCATAAGACTATCAGTGGATTTCTCAGCAGAAACCTTGCATTCCCATAACTCTGGAGTAGTCTCTCTCTTCTCCAGAGAGACTGGAATAATATATTTAAAGTATTGAAAGAAAAATCTGTGGACCAAGAATACTATAACCAGTAAAATTAACCATTAAAAGTGAAGGAGAGTTAAAGTTTTCCCCAGACAAAAACTGAGAGAGTTCCTCACCACTAGACATGACTTATAGGAATGCTCCAACTCTTCAGAATGGAAGAACACATGCTAAATAGGATGGCATCAAATGAAAAAAGTTTCTGCATAGCAAAGAACAAAATCAGTGAAATGAAAAGGCAACCTATGGAATGGATGAAAATATTCACAAACTGTGTCTGATAAGGGAATAATATCCAAAGTATATAAGGAACTCATACAACTCAATAACAAAACAAAACAAGAAAACAAAAAACAAATGAGCAAAAGATCTGAAAAGACATTTCTCAAAAGAAGACATACAAATGGCCAACAGATACATGAAAATGTGCTCAACTTCACTAGTCATCAAGAAAATGAAGTATTACTTCACATCTGTTAAACTGATTATTATCAGAGAGACTAAAGATAACAAGTTGTCAAGGATGTGGTGAAAAAAGAATCCTTTTTTAAGAGATATTTATTTACTTATTTATTTATTTATTTATTTATTTATTTATTTATTTATTTTAGAGAGAGAGAGAGAGAGTGAGTGGGGGGGGGGCAGAGGGACAGGGAGAGAGGGAATCCTCAAGCAGACTCCCCAATGAGCACAGAGCCGACTCAGGGCTCGATCCCAGGACCCTGAGATCATGACCTGAGCCAAAATCAAGAGCTGGCCTCTCAACTGTCTGAACCACCCAGGTGCTCCCAAAAATGAATCTTTGTACATTGTTGGTGAGACAGTAAATTGGTACAGGCAATATGTAAAACAGTGTGAAGTTTCCTCAAAGAATAAAAAAATAAAATTACATTATGATCCCACTTCTGGGCATATATCGAAAGGAAATGAAATTGGTATCTCAAAGAGATCTTCTCTCCCATGTTGATTTCAGCATTATTCACAATAGCTAGGATATGCAAACAATGTGTTTGTTGAACTGATGAATGGATAAAGAAAAAAAATATATATATATAGATGGGATATTATATATATATGTGTGTGTATATATATAATACTCCATCTATAAGAAGAAGGAAATCCTGCCATTTGTGACAACATAGCAATAAATAAATAAACAGCTAAATAAAGCTGATGGAAAAAGTAAACATTTAAAAAATTAAAATGGTATACCCAAAAATATTTTTTAATACAAAAGCAGGTAATGAAGGATGAGCAGAAGAACAAAATAGAGATGAGACATGTAGAAAACAAATAGTAAAGTCAAAGATCTAAATATAAACATAAATAATTACATCAAATATAAATGGATTACACACTCCAATCAGAAGGCAAAGATGGTCTCAGACTGAAAAAAAAAAAGCAAGATCCAACCTCATTCTGGGTACAAAACATACACTTTATTTATTTATTTTTTTTTTAAAGATTTTATTTATTTATTTGACAGAGAAAGACACAGTGAGAGAGGGAACACAAGCAGGGGGAGTGGGAGAGGGAGAAGCAGGCTTCCCGCTGAGCAGGGAGCCCGATGCGGGGCTCGATTCCCAGAACCCTGGGATCATGACCTGAGCCGAAGGCAGACGCTTAACAACTGAGCCACCCAGGCACCCCCAAAACATACATTTTAAATTGAGACCAACATTAGGGGCACCTGGGTGGCTCAGTGGGTTGAGCATCTGCCTCTTGTTTTCGGTTCAAGTCATGATTTCAGGGTCATGACATTGAGCAGCACATCAGGCTCTGCACTCAGCATAGTCTGCTTGAAATTCTCTCCTTTTCCCTCTGCTCCTCCCACATCCCCCCCTCAAATAAATAAATAAAATCTTTAAAAATAAATAAATTCAGACCAACATTAAAGCTAGACCAACAAATAAATTAAAGTGAAAGAGAAAAATGTATATGATGTTAACAATAAATATAACTGGAGTATCTATATTAACATCAGACAAAATAGACTTTATGATGAGCTATCACTGAGAAAAGAGGATTATTTCACAGTAACAAAAGGTCAATAAAGCTAGAAGATGTAAAAAATTATAAACATGTATGCACTAAAACAACAACAGAACCCCTGAAGCTTATGAAGTAAAAGCTGATAGAATTAAAAAGTGTAGTTTAGGGGCACCTAGGTAACTCAGTTGGTTAAACAGCTGACTCTTGATTTCTGCTCAGGTCATGATCTCAGGGTCCTGGGATAGAGCCCTGCGTCAGGGTCCATGCTCAGTGGGGAGTCTGCTTGAGGATTCTCTCTCTCCCTCTCCCCCTGCCCCTTCCCCCACTCACATGCTCTCTCTCTCTCTCTCTCTGTCTCTCAAATAAATAAATAAATCTTTTTAAAAAGTGTGGTTTATAATCCAAAAATTATAGTTGAGGATTTTGATAGTCTTCTTTCAAGAACTGATAGAATAAGTAGAAAGAAAATCAGTAAGTTTTAAGATCTGAGAAATGCTATCAATTTAACTGACATATAAACACTCCACCCAGCAACATCAGAATACCCATTCTTTTCAAGTCTGCATGGGACATTTACCAGAATAGACCCTATGGTAGGCCTTAAAAGAAGCCCCAATGACTGTGCAAAGAATGAAATTATACAAGTACATTCTCCAACCATGAGGGATATTACATTAGAAATCAATAATAGAAATAAATCTGGTAAATCTCCAAATATGTGGAAATTGAACAACACATTTCTAAATAACCTCAAAAAAGAGAAATTAGAAGGGAAATTAGGAAATATCTTGACCTAAATCAAAATTTAAAAAAGCACATCAAATTTTATGGCAGCAGCAAAAATAGTACTTAGAGGGTAATTTATAGCTTTAAATATTAACATAAGAAAAGAACAAAAAAAATCTCTAAAATCAATGAAAAAGAAGAGCAAATCAAATCTGATGTAAGTAGAAGAAAGGAAATAATAAAGATCAGAGTAGGAATCTAAGAAATAGAAGGCAAACTAACTAATAAAAAGAGAAAATCAATGAAACCAAAAAGATACTTTTGATAAATCTTTAGCTAAACCAATCAATAAAGAAAAGAGAAGACCCCATTTTCAACCCATTTTCAACACAGAATCTCCAGAAGATTCAGGAATTTAAAATGAGGGTAAAAGGATGGTAAAAACAGAATAATTGATGAAAGTTTACTTAAATAGCAGTTAGACTCCACCCCCTTGCTTTTTGTGTCCTACTCAGTGCATCTTCACATTTGCCCCTCCTTATCCCAGCAGAAGCCTGGAGGTTTACTCTCGGTCGAGGTTACAACAGAGGGATCTGTACCGGGAGACTCCAGGCACAACAGAAGACGCAGCTCTCTACTAATCTCAGAAGGAGGAAGTGAAAATTTGTTTACTAAGGATTGAGAACTGCCAACCTCAGCTTTCTTTCCAACTCTGCATCCAAAGCACAGGCATCCAGGCCTGTGCTTCCAAGCTGGAGAGTAGAAAACTCTTCTGTGGGCACTCTGACTAGCCCAGAGTCTAAAGATGCTAGCATGAGAGTTTCCATGGAAACAGCTCACGTGGTATCACTCTCTAAGGAGAACAGTTGACAGTCCCCACTCATGGTCTCAGAGTTTCCAAAAAGGTTTTTGAGTACACCACTCTGAAATATGAGCAACCAGTCAAGAATAAGTATTTGAAAAAAAAGCCTCTACTACAGCAAACAGGAAGGGGGAGAAAAACAACTCGGAGGAAACAGAGCCTACACAGGAAAGGACAAGTTCAAAAAGACTATTACTGATATTCTTAGAGTTAGCAGATAATATTGAACCATGAAACAAGAAAAACAGGATGTTTAAGAAAGAAGAAACAGACTTTAAAAATAAAAAAGAGTCTTAGGGATCAACAAAGAAATGGAAGGACTGAAAAATAAAATTGAAGAAATCTCAAAGAAATAGAGAAAAAGAGAAAGGAGAGAGAGAAAAGAAATGAAAATTAACCATCAACAAGTTCCAACCTTTAAATAAAACAAGAACAAAAACCTCACATAGATAGAAAAATAAAACAGAAAGGAGGAAATTATCCAAGAACTAGTTAAAGAAAATGTCTGAGTTGAAAGATGTAAGTTTCCAAATTGAAGAGGCCCGTTGAATGGTCAGCACGATGGGTAAAGATAAACCTACACCAAGGCACTGCAGCATAAAATCTCAGAACAATGAAGTAAAAGGAATATCCACACATTTCCAGAGCGAAGGCCAGTGAACAGAGGACCAATGGCCAAAACAGCTTCAGACTCCTCAAAGGAATGCTAGAAGCTAGAAAGTAATGTAATAATGTCTTGAAAATTCTAAGGGAAACTTATTTCCAACTTAGAATTCTGTCTTAAGCCAAACTATTAATTAGGGTGAGAGTAGAATAAAGACATTTAAGGGGCATGCAACATCCTAAAATATTGATTCTTAGGAGAGGTGCAGCTGTGAAGCACGCTTAGGAAGCATCCCATACACTTTGGAGCAGGTCAGAGCCTCTGGGGGATGTCTTCAGTAAGGTGGTATTACCACATTGCTTGTTGTATCTAAATGTGTTGAGAAGAGATTTACACAACTAGGGACAACTAGGTTAGGACAGGGGGTTGAATTAGTGAAAAACACAGATAATTAAGCAAATGAAAAATCAAGTCAATTATATCCAGGGAAAACTTAATATGTGTTTGAAAAAATAAACATAGTATAATATATCTTTCAGCTATAGTAGATTTTATAATCATAATACAAACAATGAACATATATCTAATAAAAATTATTGTATAGCTATACAGGAAAGATAAGTAGGGTGTCTCAGAGAGACTGAAAGAGAGCTAAATTTATTTCATAGTAAGAAGGAAAGAGATCTTGTCTAAAACTGAAAAATCAAGAAGAAACAATGTGAGCGTGTTATTTGGTGAAATGGAGGTAAATGTCACAGGTATCAGTTAGAAATGTTAAGGCCCTGGGAAGCAGAAAAGGGCAGGCAGTTGGCAGAGGCAAAGAAAGCCCTTTGTTTTCCTAGCAAGTGTCTCTGAGTCTTTAAACCACGTACATGTATGACCTTGATAGACCCTAAAACTAGATCTTTTTAAAAGAAGAATTGAGAGAGAGAACGGGATGACCCAGGATATGGGGAGGAAACATTCTCTGCCCACAGGTGGAATAGAGCCCAGATACGAAGGAGATTCTGGGACTGTGGCTCTGAGAAAAATCTCAGAGTGCTGGATGGGAGCGGCAGCAAGTAAAGGTGGTTTATTTGTTTGTTTGTTTGTTGTAAGATGTATTTATTTGAGATAGAGTACGTGAGCGTGTGCTCACATGAATCGGGGGAGGAACAGAGGGAAAAGAAGAGAAATCCTCAAGCAGGGACCCCACTGAGCAGGGAGCCCAACGCAGGTCTCAATCCCAGGACCCTGGAATCATGACCTAAGCTGAAGGCAGACGCTTAACCAACTGATCCACCCAGGCACCCCTATTTCAGTTTTTTAAATGCTGGTTTTGACGTACTAAATTGATTTTCACTACCATTTAGTCATCAAGCCCCACAGAGCCAAAACACTGGCATAAAGCACCTCGAAGGGACTTTTGGGAGCCTAGGAAGCAACTGGATCCAGAGTGAAGAGCACAAGCTTCACCACTGCACAGCTTGGAGGTGAAATCCCAGTTTTATAAACTCACTGGCTGTGAGAATCTAACATGTCACCTAAGTGCGCCCAGCATCAACTTTGCCATCTCAAATACTAAACTAACAAAACCCAACCCTGAGGGTTCTTGAGGTGCAGATATGCAAAGTACCTAGCCCTCAAAAAGCACTTAGAAAACATTCATGATCTTTTCTTTTCTTTTTTTTTTTTTAAGATTTTATTTATTTATTTGAGAGAGAATGAGAGACAGAGAGCATGAGAGGGGGGAGGGTCAGAGGGAGAAGCAGACTCCCCGCTGAGCAGGGAGCCCGATGTGGGACTCGATCCCGGGACTCCAGGATCATGACCTGAGCCGAAGGCAGTCGCTTAACCAACTGAGCCACCCAGGCGCCCCTCATTATCTTTTCTTTTAATCGAAGGCACAATGCCCCAAGAATGTGGGCCCTTCCAAGTGAGTCTCATAGATCCCTAAAATAGCTTAGTGGTTAAGACCTTGGGGTCTGGAGCAAGACTACCTGGGTCAAACCCTGCCATAGATACTTAACAGCCCTGAGAACTTGGGCAAGTGTCTAACCTAGTGGGGATTAGTTTCTTTGCCTTAGAATGCCTTAGGGTCTCTGAGGGTTTTGTGAGGATTCAGTGAGCTGATAGTACAGAGTACTTCGAATGACTCCTGACATATGGATGCCATATAGACATTACCATCATGTAATGATACATGAATGCTGTGTAGACATTTATCATCACCATGGTAACAACACTTGAAGGTTGTGTAGAAGTTGACCATAATCACTGTAATAGTGTTGGCTGGACTCATGAAATAAGTGACACTGAGGGTGGATCCAAGTTTCCCCAGGGAGGGCAGAGAGCACTAAACGTTTGGCACATCCACGT
This sequence comes from Leptonychotes weddellii, assembly GCF_054177405.1. NCBI lineage: Eukaryota > Metazoa > Chordata > Mammalia > Carnivora > Phocidae > Leptonychotes > Leptonychotes weddellii. Next base: position 44,340,044 of record NC_138370.1, on the reverse strand, counting down.
TGGCACAGTTGCACTGAAGGTTTGCAGCCAAACTCTATATTGACTCGTTGGTGTTAAATCTTTTAAAAGCACTGTACTTGTACCTATTCGCTCAGAATGACCTCTTAACACCCTCATACTGGCCCTCCCTGCTACAGAGGTGAGAGCTGAACATGAGGTAGAACCCAACTTGGAGTAATATGCAAAAACAAGGCTGGGCAGAGCCTTGATGTGGCTGTTTAGGATTTTCGGAGCACTCAGAATGTCCTAGGATCCGAACTACAGTATGGATTTGGGCAGCTGGCCCACTCAAGCATCAGAACCAGGCAAGAAATGAGTGGCAGGTGTAGATACAAGACATTCGTCAAAGATGTCTGCTAGGGAGAACCGAGAAGGGTTTGGAGCAAATTTTGCACTTGTACGTTTCTCACACCCAAAAGACAGGGGTGAGGACTCCCATCATTGCCAGACTACCAGGAGTGAGCAGCTGAGAGAGTTGGAAAATGTCATAAGATCTGTGGTTGCCTAGCTAATATCCACTCTGCTTCCCCCTTTTCATAAAACTCAGATTTTCAGGGATTGTCTCCTCTCTTTTTCAAGTCCAAGTGATTTGAAGAAATCTGGCCCCAAACTACCCAAGTACTGATCAGTATATCGCATCCCTGAGACCATAGCCATTGGTTAAATGGCAGAAGTTGTTCTAAGTGGTTCCAACCAAGGTAAATAAGAGAGCTCTCGTCTGGAATTATAAGGTAGGAGAGCTTGATTTGAACTTCCTACTTTATTATCCCTCTCTCTCTGTGATGTGGTTAGGGAGCTACTGGTAGCTACCCTCAGATCACAGAGGAGCAAGATTAGGGCAAAGCCAACACTGCAGCTGGAAGAGCAGAAAAGTGTAAAGGAACCAGTCCTTTGCAATGTTCTTGGCTTGCTGGATTAAACCAAGCCTGAAGTCTGTCCTACTTCTAGACTTTCCAGTTTTGTGAGATTGTAAATTTCCTCCAGTTGAGTTTTCAGTTATTTGCAGCAGAAAGTCTTGACTGAAAAACAAAACAAACCAGGGGTGGTGGGGGGTTGCGGGTGGACACAGGATAAAGATGGCTGGCAAGTGTTCAAGACTTCATGTGATATTGTGAAATATATATTTGGTCTTCATCCCAGTTTCTGGCATGGGGCTCCTAAAATCCTTAGAATTTCTTAAGTGGTGCGATGACAAAGGTGTCTTTAGTTATGTTAATAAGGTGGCTTTTGGAAAGCCCTAGATAGCCAAAGGATGGGAGCTGGTTGCTGGGGAAACCAACCACGTGATTGCAGGGTTGGAACTTCCAGTCCCACCATCCAAACTCTGTGGTGTGGAGAGGGGCTGAAGATTGAGTTCAATCACCAGTGGCCAATGATTTAATCATTCATGTCTATGTAAGGAAATCTCTTTTAAAAAACAAAAGGACATACTTCTGAGTCTTTCTCTGTAAATGAACACATGGAGATTTGGGGAGAGTATCGCGTCAGGAGAGGCATGGAAGCTCCAACCCCTTTCACCATACTTTGTCCTATGCATCTCTTCCATCTGGCTGTTCCTGAGTTCCTGCTGGTGATTTCTGAAAACTTCCTAAAGTTTGTGTATTCTGTACATCTCAGAATTCTGTGGATGGACTTAGTTCTGGGCTGAATTGTGCCCCCCTCTAAATTCATATGTTGAAACCCAAATATCCAGCATTTCAGAATGTGACTGTATTTGGAGACAGGGCCTTTAAAGAGGTGATTAAGTTAAGATGATGCCACTGGGGTGGGCCCTAATCCAATCTGACTGGTATCCTTATAAGAAATGGAAATTGGGGGGCGCCTGGGTGGCTCAGTCGTTAAGCGTCTGCCTTCGGCCCAGGTCATGATCCCAGGGTCCTGGGATCGAGCCCCGCATTGGGCTCCCTGCTCTGTGGGAGGCCTGCTTCTCCCTCTCCCGCTCTCCCCGCTTGTGTTCCCTCTCTCTCTGTCAAATAAATAAAATCTTTAAAAAAAAAAAAAAAAGAAATGGAAATTGGAACACACAGGGACAGCTGGGTGGCTCAATTGGTTGGGTATCCATTTGGCTCAGGTCATGATATCAGGGTCCTGGGATCAAGCCCCCATTGGGCTCCATGTTCAACTGGGAGTCTGCTGGAGATTCTCTCTCTCCCTCTCCCTCTGCCCCTCTCCCCGCTTGCACATGCTCATGCTCTCTCTCTGTCTCTAAAACAAATAAATAAATATTTTAAAAAAGAAAGAAATTTGAACACACAAAAGAGACACAGGACATGCAAATGAACAAAGGAAAGGTCATGTGAAAGTGGCCATCTGCAAGCCAAAGAGAGAGGCCTTGGAACCAAAACCTGCTAACACCTTAATCTTGGACTTCCAGCCTCCAGAACTGAGATAAATGTCTGTTGTATAAACATCTAGTTTGTGGTATTTTGTTATGGCAGCCCTAGACAACCAATACAGAGTTCCATGGCACTTAACTCTGGACCGACAGCCACAGGCTAAGTGCTGCTGAAGAGTCCATTTAAGTTGACTACTGTTCTCTAAGACAGCAGACAAAACAGTTTGGGGCAATCTGTGGAAGATTGTAGAAGTTGTTGTTTTCTGTTTTGCTTTGGTTTTTGTTTTGTTCTGTTGGCTTTTTCTATCTGCCTCTCAAAATTTCCCATCCCTCCACTTCTGGTAGGAGACATGCTCCTTGGTCACAGAGGAGGGCAACGACCCAGGGCCTGACCAGCCCTAATACCCTACCTCTCTGATAACAAGGATTGGTCTTAGATGCCAACATGGCCAACAAGAGCCCCTTGATTGCTGTAGAGATAACAGTAATGACAGCTAACTTTGATTGCACCTTACTATGTCCACCTCTTGTTTTAAGCCCTATATGGATATTATCTCTTTTAGTTCTCAAATAACTCTATAGGATGGTTTCTTTCACTATTCCCTGAGAGGTTAAGTGACTTACCCAAAGTCACAAGATTAGCAAAAGGCTGAACTAAATAGATACCCAGAGAGTCTGGCTCTAACACCCATGCTGTCTGCAGAGGACACTTAGCTAGGGACACTGGGTGGGTGTTTTCCCCACCAGGCAGAGGACAAAGAAGCTGGGTCATTCAGCGTGATAGTGCCCAAAGGATGAGACAGCAGATGCACTGTACTTGAAAATCACCCTCCATGGAATAACACTGGCATCCTCTACTCTCCATTGGCCTCCTTTGGCAGCACTGAGATGGGGCTGGCCCCCGAGTCCCATCTCAGTCCCTGAGCATGAACTGTTCTCTACTGGACCTTTGGGCAGGTCAAAGCTCATCTGCCCTCTTGCAAAGATCCCAGGCCTTGCCCTGTGGATGAGGTAAAGATTCCAACTAGTCAACAGCCCCAGGTCTCTTCCTAATCAGCCATCCTGCCCCTCAGCTGTAAATAGAGATGCCAATATCTACTGAACAGACTGATTATAGGGTTTAAAAAGAACTGACAGGGAAGAGGATCTCATATTGGGCAAGGAGCAGATGCTCATTGGGCACTCCTATCACGTTAGTATAACCTGGAAACAATGGAGCTTATTAGCTGTGGAGTTGCTAAGATGTTTCTTTATCCCAGAGTTCACCGAATTAACTGTATCACCAGAAACCAGACCTATAATTTCCATGCCTGATGCAAGGATGAGAGCTGCCATGTGGGGTCTTTGGGACACCCCTTTACCAGGAGCCAGCAGCCTTTTTGTTTTCTAAAGTTCTCTCAGGGAAAAGAGCCTTCCCCTGCCCCAGAAAGCTCCTCATATGGAGATCCTAAGGTCTCAGAGGGTACTGAACTGCTCAAAGCCAGGCCCCGACCTAAAACATCCCAACAACTTCATCAATAATACCTTTGGATTGGGGCGTTGTTCTTTTGCCCCTACATGAACCCTCCCCCGACCCCCCTAAAAAGAGAGGGAAAAAATACCCTACCAGAGAAAAAGATGCCCAATGTCACTGATCTTCAGCAAAAGGTAGTCTGTAGCTGCTTTCCTACTTGTCAGCTAACTGGGCCTATGGGCCCAGGATGTAACAGGTGTGGATTTTGTGCTTAGAAGTGAGAACAGCCCATGAGCCACCTATGGAAGAAGTTTGGGGCCAGCACTGGAATGCCTGAGGCACTGGGAGAGGACATTTGAAAGGGGATGGAATGGGTGGGACATATGTAAGGAGCCCTAGACACCGCACCCACACTTCTGCTAGCCCTTCACCATGTGTGAGCCCTTTGAATCTGCTCTGCATCTCTATACCACACTCTGAAATAGGGTGCTCGACTACCTTCATCTTATCCCCACTTGGGTGTCAACTTAACATGTCCATGACCAATCTCTCGATCTTCCCTTCCAGACCCACTTCTCCCATTCGATGAATCAATACCATCACTGACTCTGTTACTCAATCTAAAATGTCTATTAGTCATCCTCTTGATCCCAATCAGCAAATCCTATGGGCACTACCTCCAATGTGATCTAGAATCTGCCCATTTATCTTCACCCCCATGGCTATCACTCCAGTACAAAGCATCAGTGGCCTTCTCTGGCACTTTAAACTCCCCTCTCCCCAGGAGTCTCCTTTGAGCCACCACTTTATTTTCTTGATGGTACTTAGCAATAGCCCAAGTTGCCTTGTTCATTTGTTTATTTGATTGCTACTGCATGTCTTCACTCACTAGGGTATAGGTAAGCCCCACAAGAAGGGGTCTTACCTTCTCATCCATTGCTGTATCTATAGCCCTTTGAACAGTCCTTAGCACACTGAAGGTGCTTGGTCATGGTTATTGAATAATTGAAGGAATCCTCATCAGGGTCTTATCATCCCCATTTTACAGGGTTAAGAGAAGGAAAGATATCTGCTCGAGGCTGCAAGCTGTCAAGCAGTAACACCAGGACTGGACTCCAGGTCTCCTGACCCACAGTCCAGTCCTCTTTTCTGTCAAACACTTGGTTGCTTAGAAAACTCTTCCCAGACTTCCATTCCACAATCCCACTAATGACTGGTTTGAGTTGAGAGCAGATGTTCCAGGGGCTTCAAACCCTGAAGCCTGAGCTTCCACAAATCAGACTTTCTCAGTAGTTTAAAGAGAGGTCAGCAACGTCTGCAGCTTGGCAACTCTTGGCCCTCCCAAACCACCCCGCAGGGGCCCCCAGGCCTGCTGGGGTCCTGCTGCTAGTGAGTCATGGCTGAGTCAGTGGAAGCTGTTTCAGGGATGAGTGCCCAAGAGGGCCCTGGCCTCTCACAGGGCAGTAAGCAGAAGCTGAGACAGAGACGGACAACTCAGTGGAACACAGACCAAGCCTTGGACAGGCCAGCTCTGGGGCCGAGGCTGGGGAGACTCAGTGGCTGCAGGGGTTGGAATCTGGAAAATTTTCCCCATTGAGGTGGAAGAGGCCCGACACAACTTTGGAAACTTCTGACTCACTGGGATCAGGTCCCAAATAGCTCCCACTTCTATCTGAATTACTTTAACTTTTCATTTATAAGTCACCTTACTACTTTGTTCCAGAACGGACTGCAATCTAACTAAAAAGATACACATCAACAATACACTAAAATAAAACGTTTTAAAAGTAGATGGGGGAAGAATGAGTCAAAGGAGTGAATGAGTAGAAAAGTAAGATGGAGCCAGGAATGAGGACAGTAGGTCCAAAGCCTACTATGAAGTCCTCCCCACTTGCTGAGGAGGGCCACACACTTGGCTCTGAGTCTTCTAGAACCCAGAGTGAAGAACACAGCACCACAACTCAAGAATCACAATGTCCAAAAGAGAAAACCAAACCAGCGGCTCAAAGAAGCTCAGTTCTTCTGAGGCTGAGGTCACAAAAAAGTCCACCCAATGCTCCAGAGTTGTCTGAGTTGTCTGGTGGGTCCTCTTGGGGTGAGTCGGTTGCAGAACACTATATAATGTAGGACATAACTCCTCAGTGCTCCTCACAAAAGCTCAGGGATGAGGCTGTTTTCTGTTGTGCACTGTGGTCAGTTCAGGTCACACCAAAGGGTGGTAAAGCCTGAGGAAAACAAAACAGGCCGAGGAATCAACAGAAACCCATCTGAAGCCCATGTCAGCCATGAGACAGACCATGGACAAATCATGTTAACTCTCTGGGCTTCAATTCCTCATCTATAAAAAGAGAAAAATAATGACCCTCACAGAATTTCTGTGAGGATTAGCAAACTAATGTTGGCACTGTTATGGACTAAATGTTTGCATCCCCCCCCAAATTCATATGTTGAAATCCTAACCGACAATGTGACGGTATTAGGAGATGCGGCCTTTGGGAGGAGGGGCTTAGTTATGAGTGGAGCCCTCATGAATGGGTTTTGTGCCCTTATAAGAAGAAACATGAGATTATTTCTCTCTCCATCATGTATGGACACCACGAGAAGGTGGTCATCTGCAAACCAGGCAGAGGACTCCCAACAGACACCAGATCTACTGCACTTTGTCCTTGGACTTCCCAGCCTCTAGAACTGTGAGAAGTAAATGTTTATTGTTAAACCATCCAATCTATGGTGTTCTGTTACAGCAACCCGGAGTGACTGAGACAGATACTGGAATATAATAAAGCTATAATTAAAACAGTGTGACAATGATTGATTTGGGATTAGACAACCTGATCCGTAGAACTGACTAGAATGATCTGTGTATATATGAACATAAACTATACTAAAATGTTGGTCTTTTAAACCAGTGGGAAAAGGATAAATGATTCAATAAATGGTGTTAGAGTATTTGGGCATCCAGGTAGGGGAAAAAAAAAACTATATGTTCAACCTCAGCGGTAACCAGAGAAACAAAAACTAACAGCAGGACACCATTTTCTCACATCACACACAAAAATGTCAGACCATACCAGGAGTTGGCTTAGTTAATGGGTAAATGGGTCCTACTGGTTGGGATGTAAATGGTCACATCCCTATATGGAGGAGAATCTGTGCGTAGACTAGCAAAAAGGAAAAGGCCTAGTCACCCACAATGTTACCCCCAGGGACCTATTTTGGAGCAGCACAGGTAGATGAGGATGATACTGCGCTCTTGTGATGGGGAACAATGGAAATATCCATCAGGAAGGGAGTGGATCCAAGTGGCTCAGATCCATGTGTATTATCACTAAACCCTACTGGGGAGGCGGAAGGCAAATTGCAGAGCAATACCTACAGGTTTATGCCATTGGGGAAAAAACAAACAAAATGAACCTGTGTGTGTGTGCTTTGTATACATATGTGTACAAAAGTAAAACCATGAATAAGGAAAATGTACCCCAAACTTATGGCAGTGGTTATTTTGGGGAGGAGGGGAGAGAAATAGTCCTGGGGAGAGGCACGTGGCAGAAGCTGGTCAAAAGGGACTTAGCCTTACCTGTAATGTTCTAATTTTTTAAAAGAAAGAATCGACCTACTTACAACTAGTATACTTGTTAAGATAATATATACTATGGAAGAAATGTAGAAGCAAACATGATGAAATAGTGATACTAATTATGAGTAGTGGAAATACATACGATTGTTCTTTTCTTTTTGAACCTTTTGATTTCCTTATTTCTAAAATTTCCCACATCTGCAAAGAAATGGGGCCAAAACTAAAACCGAAGCCCCCAAAACCTCTGTCCCTGGACTACCCCAGGAACGGGGGTGTCTCTGTGGTGACCCCAGCAGGTCGGGGTCTGGTAGGACTGGGCCCAGAGTGAGCAGCAGGAAGACCCAGGCTGCCTTGGCCTTTGAACCTCACTTCTTCTCCCCTCGGGCCTCTCAAGAAGCGGATCACCACTGTTTTGCCCTCACTGCATCGTCCAACCTAGCCTGTTTCTTTCCCACCAACTCTGGCCTGGCCTCAGTCCTGGGCCCCACACTCCTGCCCCAAACAGTGTCCCAAACACACAGGAGAGTTTCCGGCCTACAAGGGCCTAAAGCCTGAGGGGGCCTAAATTCCCACTGCCTGGCTCAAGCCATCAGGCGGAACAACCATCACAGGAATAAATTCGAGGCCCGAAACACACTGGGGCCGCTTTCCCTTGCTCAGCCCCCTGTTTGGCTTAGGAACATTCAGATACCCAGGTGCAAATACCTCAGCTGCCTGGGCCTGGGGGGAAGGTGGGGCAAGCTGTGGAATGTTCCCGGGTGGTGACTCCCGAATGGAAAACATTGCCGGGGTCGGGTCTTACTCGAACTCAAGGCTGGAGGGGAAGTAAGTCCCGGACCAGCGGCAGGACTAGAGAAGGGCCAGCTTCCCTTCACTTTGGGAAGTGACCTCTCTCTAGCCTCAGCCTCTCCATCTGCAGAAAGGACATGGCAAAGTTTGCCTCTTGCTGATTTCCTGGAAAAGGAAGTGAAGTAATCTACTACCTCCTTGTAGCTCCTTAGGAAGAGAAGCAATCACACAGGTCCATTAATAACAGGGAAGAGACCCCTCCCTGTCTTTCCCTGAGTCAGAGTGGGTGAGGCCGGTGGTGGCCAGACCACACCTGAGATGAACTAAGGGAGTCCCAGAAAGCTCATTCCTAGGTGGGAGAGGACAAACGGCCTAGCCCTCCAACCACCCATCCCATAGCCAGCTGCCCATCTAGAACATTCCTGGCATCCATGACTTAGCTCATTTCCCTCCCATTCCTTCTTTGTAGAGGAGACTAAGCACAAGGCTTTATAAGAACACACGCTCATTCATTCATTCATTCATTCATTTGTTCACTTACACAAGCATCACTGATTAGGGGCCCACCAAGTGCCAGCCCAGTCCCAGGCACTGGGAACAGAAGTAAGACACCATCCTTCACCTCACAGGGCTTGGGATCTATAGGAGTTATGCACAAGAGACCCGTGTCCTCAGGATGAAGTCTTAGGGTAGCTGTTTGCCTTGGGTGACAGGGAAGCATAGATGAGGGGCACCAATTCCAGTTAGAGGGGCGGATCTTGGGGGAAGAGAGAAGCAGAATTAATACATTTAGAGAGATACTGGAGAATCTATGTATTCTGGGATCTGCAAATAGGTGCACTGACCAGATTTATTAAACAAACATCTCTATTCCCTTCTAACACTTAAGGTAGGTCACGCAAGTATAGATAGCCTAGAACCTCATATTTTGCAGGTACAAGACATATTTGCATGAGCGGGTTTTAAAAATCTCATCGTTCTTCTGATGGCAAGAAGTCTTTTGTAAAGACATTGTTCAGAAGGACGATGATGTTCAAAGTTTGGGTCTTATTTTAAACTTGGTCTCTGACTACTTCCTTTTGGGCTCCATCTGATTTCTTTTAGCCACTGAGATTGCACAGGTCTGGGTCTTTTGCACAGCTGGACTTCAGGGTAAGAAGGGCCAGTGGGGGAGGGCGGGGGGGTGGGGGTGGTTTGAGAGGATTTTGTATAGTCGCTCTAAGCAGCTCTTCTATCCCTACTGCCAACAAGTCATCCCCATCCCATTGGTAAAATTCTAAGAGAACCCAACCTCTTCAGCCCCATGAGCCCCACCTTGCAAGGATGCAGAAATGGCCCATGTGGGGAATTGGCTCTTGAAATGGAGGTCAGATTCAAGGAGAACAGAGTGGGTCCTACAGAGAGAAGGCATGGTGAGGCTGTCTTGAGGTGGGTGTATACTGTGGCTAAGGCTTAGCAGCACAACCCTTAGCCCCGGGCTGACTCAGCCCTTCCTACAACAGTTAGACCACCCGGGCCTACATAGACCAAGGCCTTCATCAGAGGGGCAGTGGGAAGAATCAGGAGGAGGTTATTAGCCCATTCTGGCTGTGTCGTGTTCACTTACAGAGGCTCCTGACTCCGGGAGACCAGGCCACTGAGGAAGAATGTACCCCACTGTCTTAGTTTTTTGGGCTGCTCTAACAAAATACCACAAGATGGGTGGCTGGTAAACGACAGAAATGCATTTCTCACGGTTTTGAAGGCTGGGAGTCCAAGATCAAGGCAGCAGTAGATTGAGTGTCTGGTGGGAGCCCACTTCCGGGGTCATGGCTGACTGTCTTCCCGTTGTGTCCTCACATGGGAGGAGGGGGGAGCGAGCTCTCAGGGGTCTCTTTATAAGGGCTCTAATCCCATTCATGAGGGCTCCACTCTTATGACCTAATTCCCTCCCAAGACCCCACCTCCGAATGCCACCACATTGTGGGGCAGGTTTCAATTTTGCGGGGACACATGCAGACCATAGCATCATTCTGAACACCTTCCTTTTCTTCCTTTCTCCTTCTTCTCCCCCTCTTTCCCTCCCTTTCTCCCTCTCCCTCTCTTTCTCCCCCTCTCCCCTCCCTCCCTCCATCCCCCTCTCTCCACCTTTGTTTCTCTGTCTCTCTCTTACTCTCCCCTTCCTTCTTAGAGGCTTATGACATCATCACAAACAACCATTTTCAAGGAGGGCTGATTCGGTTTTCTGAACATTTTGAGCAGATCATGAAACATGAGCCTGAAAATGATTTATCAGGGGGACCCCGCAGAAGTGATTTCTCTGTGTTCATCAATCTGTCATTTGCACCTTGGGTTCTCCCATCCTGGAGGGCAGTAAGCAAGCCCCTCTCTGTGTGCCTGCCTCTATTCTCTCTCTCTCTGTCTCCCACCCGCTTCTCTCTGTGAACCAAGAACAGTCCTCATCATGACACGCCAGTCACTAGAATGGCAGCCGACCCTGCTGAGGTGGCTTGCTACATCCCCCACCAGAAAGTGCTCTGAGTCTGTGCCTGAAAACTGAGGCCCAGCCATGGGGCATGTTTGTCTGCCCCGAGCTCCGTCCTGTTTTCCTGATGTCAGATTCCAAACAGAGCTACCTCATGTCCAAAGAAGACAAACAAGGCAGCTAAGATATTCAGGAGGACGGCCGGCTTGATTGTTTAACATTTGCTCACGCTGTGCATTAGACTAGAAAGAGCTACAGGCACGCCTCACTTCAGACGGTACACCATCGAAGTATCCGTTGGCACACAGACAACAGAAGAAACATCATTTCCTGGGTGCGTACTCTGTGCCTAACATTATGTCAGGCATTTTA
>NC_138370.1:44297311-44328554 GCF_054177405.1 Leptonychotes weddellii | reverse complement strand
CCCCGGATGGGAAAGTCTCTCCTAAAGGCAGACGGTGGGAGCTGGTAGCCTCTGGCCCAGGACCGCAAGTCCTCATTGCTGCCTGGAGCAGGAGAGGGTGTGGCCATACAATCCGGCCAAACAGAAATTCCTTCCTTCCTTCTCTCAGTCAGTGAATGGGGACCAAATCTGAATCACCCTGAGGGATCCGCAGGAGCCTTAGACAACGGAGTTTGCCCTTGAGTAGCTTAAATACGCCAGCAGGCCCAGGTGAGGTGAATTTAGATAAAGCTTTGCCATGTGGGAGGGCCGAGCTGTGCATCCTGTGCATCCCCTTGGGAGGAAGGCGAGGCCTTACCATGGTCCAGGTCCACAGGATCTTCCCCAGTACCTCCACCGCGTCACCTCCCTGGTGTCAACTCCCACAGCTCTTGTCCCACCCCTCTCGGGACTGCTGGAAAGGAGACGGCTCCGTAACCCGTAAAGTACCGGGCTGATATCAGTGAGGCTGCTATCAGCCGGCATATGCGCTCACGAAGGTGCTCCAGACACCGGGGCCGGCCAGCTCATAGATCATCACGTCTTGCCCCAGGAAAGTCAAATCGGATAACCAGACCACCCCCAAAAGGCAGCCCTAGAACGAGCGTGCTGTCCTGACTCATTCTCGCAGGCTTGGCCCAGCGTTCCCTGGTCCACATGGCCAACTGCGGGGAAGAGCCCCCAGATGGCCCCGCCGCTCTGGGCCCTGGGGATCCCCGACCCATCACCGGGCTTCAGCCTAGCCTCGCAGTGCCCCACGTAAAAGGCATAAAAGGCCGTAGAAAGCGGGAGACTTCAGCTACCCTAAACACAGGGCCGTTTTTAGTTCGTAGCGGTATTTCCTGATGTTGCTACTCACAAAAACTATTCATTGTAGAAAACACAGAAAAAATTAATGCAAGTCTAGAGAAGAAATTTTAAATCCTGTTAGCCTACCACCCAGAGATATCCACAGCTCATATATGCATATACCCTCCTAATCTTTTTTCTCCACATATAAAAAAACTAGACGTTAGATATTAGAATTAAAGCTTTCGTAATGTCTTACTTACTTGGACGTTTGGTATCCCTGCCCTGTTTACTTAGCATGAAATCAGTAGCATTTTTCTACATCATCAAATATTTTTTGAAAATATTTGTATGGCTACATACTACCCTATGCTAGAGCTCTAAACATAACTCATTTGACCACTGCGTAGGGTTAGATATTAGGGTTGAGACTGTTCCAACAGAGACCCGGTTCCTCCTCTTCTCCACCCCCCTCGCTGACTCTCCTGGTCTTCATCACTGACTACCTTCCTGCCCAGGCATATGCCAGGCTGAATGGGAGGCACAGGGTAAGACCCCATCGCTGCCCCGGACAGGCTGCCTGGCTACGTGAAGACAGAAGACAGTGCACTCATAAGCAGAGCAGGAGTCCCATGCCGACTGAGGAGTTAGGAGGGTAAGATGGTAGAAAACGTTTCCAGATGCGGTGGGATGGCTCCATCAAGAAGATGCTGGAGCACTTACCACACGCTGGGGCCAGAATACTGGACAGCAGTGGGCCAAATGCTCCGTATTCAGCACAGGCCCGTGTGGCCAGGTACACCCAGCCCAAGAGAAGGCTGAGTCCCTGAGTCTAGACCAAGCCCTCTGCCTGCAAACATGGCTCCTGTCCTGTTCAGCCGACAGCCTCGGAGGGAGACAGATATTAATCAAATAACTTCACAAATAAAGATAAAAATTACAACTGGGCCACGAAGGAGAGATAGGTAGGGCTATGAGGACATATAACCTGGGGTTCCCTCAGGGGGCAGAAGCGTGGCCAGCCCCATGTGGAAGGAGCAGGTGTGGAGAAGGACCCAGAAGAACGTCTGTCTGGAAAGCAGAGCAGCAATGCAAGGTGGAACCCAAGGGGAATCCAGAGCCAGACCACGCAGGCCTGATGGGCCATGCTGGGTTTTAATCTTGGGAGGAACGGGAGCTGTTGGAGGGCTTTAAGCAGGGAGAAGCCAAGGTTGGATTTCCATTTTGAAGAGTGTGCTCTGGCTGTGTTCGAGGCCTGGCTCAGGGGCGGGGGCAAGAGTGGGTGTAGAACAGTCAGTAAGAGGCTGTGCTGGAGCTGGGGCAGGCTGACGGTGACTTGGGCCAGGGTAGTGGCAAAGGGCATGGGAAGAAGTGGAAGGATTGGATCGGTATTTCTAGAATCAAGGTGGGGTCGATGATGTGACTTTTCAAAAAATCCCTGTTAAGTACACTTTTGAGCTAGAAACATTAACCTGCTAGCATGAAGAGGTGCTCACATGAGCAGGATGTCTCCTCAGGCAACGTCCCTTGGCAGCCGTCCTAGTGAAGGCAGAAAGGAAGAAGTGGGAGAGGGCCCAGACGGGGAGTTACGGTGAGGGACGGGGCACCAGGGGGCAGCACAAGGGGCTCAGCCTTTGAGTTGCCACGACCAGACCAGCCCACGGAACCGGGGCAAGTCACTTTGCAGCCCCACACCTCAGTGTGTACATCTGTTAGCGGGGAAAACAATGCCTGCCCTGCAACCCCCCATCCCATGTTGTTGTGAGGATGGCAGATTAGATCATTTTGAAGGATCCTGCCAACCTCAAGTGTCTTTTTTTTTTTTTTTAAAGATTTTATTTATTTATCTGAGACAGAGAGAATGAGAGAGACAGAGAGCACCTGAGAGGGGGGAGGGTCAGAGGGAGAAGCAGGCTCCCTGCCGAGCAGGGAGCCCGATGCGGGACTCGATCCCGGGACTCCAGGATCATGACCTGAGCCGAAGGCAGTCGCTTAACCGACTGAGCCACCCAGGCGCCCCTCAAGTGTCTTAAGAAAGGAACTTGGCCATGTCCCAAGCCGCCCTAAGAATGAAGCCAACTGCCAGTAATCAGCCCTGGGGTCAGAGGTTCCAGGAGCTCTGGACCAGAGCCCTGGGTCTCCAGGCAGGACTGACCCTAAAGGCCAGGATGGGGCAGCCCTGGCTGGGTCCCGTATGCGTTGTAGGTGCCTGGAGCTGTAGGCTCTGGTGCAGCAGGGCCTGGACCTTAGAATGTAATTATCTCTAGTGGCTGACACAGCCCAGAGAAGTGCATGCCGTAAGGCATCCCGTGGTTTGTGGGGAAAACACGTGCTCTGGGGCAGGCCCCTCTGGACTACTCCCAGCTGGTCTGGGAGACCGATCTGGAAGAACGTCTGTTTCTACTTAACCTCTGGTTTCTACGGAGCCGCTCTGAGCCTCAGTTTCCTCATCCGTAAGCTGGAAATGCCCACGCCTGCCCTGCAGAGTCGCTGGGATGGTGCGGCACATATTAGGCACTCAGCAATGGGACGTGCTCCCGGGAGTTTGAACTCAAGCCGCCTGTGGATGGGGTGTAGGCTCTGGGCTTGCTCACGCGAGCTGCAAGGTCGTTCTTTTGCCCCCTCCACGCGGGCAAACTGCTGACAGCGGCAAAGCCACGTTGCCATGGTTGAGGGAAAGACTGCCTTGGTTTCAGGTTTAATAAAAAAAAATATATATATATATATGGATATTTGGGTTTGGCTTCGTCTAGGGTTTGGCAAACGCGTGTGGTTTGCTTCTCCTTGCGGCTGGGCGGGGGCTCCGGTTCAGGTCCTGGCGGGAAGGAGCAACTAGCGGGGCTTTAGGACCCGGCTGCGCGTCTGCTGGACCCCGCGGGTCCCGGGTCCCCGGAGCAGCGGGCGGAGAGGCTTGAATGAGACGCTGGCGGGGATCGGACTGAAACCGCTCGCGGCGAATAGCTCCGCCGTCGCCAGGCAACCGCCCTGACGCAACGCAACGCAACGCAAAAAAAAAAAAAAAAAAAGTCCCTTAAAAAAAGAATAGTGCCGAGAATTCACGGGAGCAGAGAGAAAGGGAGGCAGAAGCCGGCTCAGCCCCCGAGGCCGGGGCCAGAGGCTGCGGCGGGCGCCGGGAGCCCGCGTCCGGAGAAGGAGCCGGGGAGCTCGGTGACACCCTTGGAAAGGGCCTTTGCGCGCCTCGGAAGGTAGGTTCGCTACAGGGGAGGGGACGTTCCCAGGACTGGGGTCGGGGTCGGGGCTGGGCGCCCCGCTGGGGGTGGTGCGGCTGTGGCCCGAGGCACCCGCAGGGGAGGGGGCTCGGGGCCGCAGGTCCCCAGAGCAGGCACTGGCAGAGAACAGCCTGGTCGGGGCTGAAGAGCACCGATCCCACCCTGGAGTGGACACCCCGCAACCTGCCCGCAGGAGAGCAGGGTCCTGCCTCACCTTCCCTGGGGGGGCTCACTTGTCTCATGGGGAGTGGGACAGCCTGCTGGACTCCATCTCCCACCTCCTTGCTGGCCCGTTCCACGGCTAAGATGTGGCTGGAGATTTGGGGTACACCGTCTCAGAGGGAGGAGCCCCACTCAGTCTCTCCAGGTCTACTCTGACTGCTTGTCACCTCTAAGGCCACCCTGTCCCCTCCAACCTACTTCAGGCACGGTGACATCAAGTTCCTGCCCGAAGGAAGCAATCCCTAACTCAGAAGAAGTGACCCAGGACACTTGGGCCCTGGGTGTTCTGAAGGGCTGAGGCCAGTGTGATCAGAGGGAACTGCACAGCCCAAAGGGCCCCAGGGGAAGGAACAGGTCAGCCTTGAGACTGCCCCTGGCCCCCGGGGGAGGGGGGAGGTGTCACTAAGAGAAGGCAGGAAGGTCTATGGTCCTTGGCTAGAGCACAGGTGTCTCCCTCCACCAAGTCAGGTTGGATGTTCTGCTTTTAAAATAATCCCTTATTGTCTGTATCTGGTTTTCATTCTCTGTGGCGGGTGGTTCCTCCTGAGAAGGTCTGGAAGAGAGGCTGATTCTAGGTTGGTGGGCCACAATCTCCTCTTAAACCCACAGGCATGTTCTCCCAGATTAAGTTGCCATCCACTCCCAGCCATTCCTGGTGAATCCCAGGTGGATGAGCCTGGGTCCCCATCAACAGGGGAATCCCCTAAGTGCCCAAGGGAGCCAGGGTCCCAAAGCAGCTTCCCTTCCGATGCCCCAGAGATGGTCCTGCCGCCAGCCAGGCAAGGGATGGAGAGGGGAGAGTGCTGGGCAAAGTCCTGGAAGACGCAAGGCGACCATGGCGCCTCTAGCCCAACCGCGTCCGCTCGTTTCTGCTAGCATGTTTTTAAGAGGTTTGGCAAAGCAGCCCTGAGCTGTGCTTAGAGTGGATAGAGATGACAGCTCTTTTCTGAGTACATTTACCGAGCAGGCACTGCTTGAGAACCCTTCGCATCCACTGGTCATTTTATTCTCACCATGGCCCTCGGAGGGGACACTGTATCCCCATTTTGCCGATGGGACTCCAAGAGACTCAGTAACTCTGTTCGGCGCAGGTGGCTAGTGAAAAGAGCCGGGAGAATCAGCCTCACGTGCCTGACTCCTAAGACAGTGCTCTCAAATGAAGGCTGCTTTAGGAGATCAGAGGGGAGAGGCCAGAGAGGGGGAAGAAACCATTTGCACCTGGAGAAACTGAGAGCTGTGTGGCAGGGCTCATCCTGTGTCTGGGGACCGTCCCTTACCATCCTGAGGGACCCTGTGGAGCCCAGAAATTCATTTCTTGCATCAGGAGCCTGAAATGCTCTGCAGTCCGGCCTGGCTCACTTCATCGGCGCTTGCCTGAAGTGGAGAGAGGGGTTCTCCCTCACCCCCTTCTCCTCCCTGCCCACCTGAAGTCCCCCAACTTTTCACACACTTGTTCCTGTCTTGTCCTCCCAGATACCCGCATGGATTTCCACAAGATGAATAGTCCCGTTTCCGTATCTACCAGCTTGGCCTCCCTCCAAAAAAGGACTCTGGCAGGGAAGTAAATTAAGGCAATGTCTAACTGTCTGCTGAGAGAGACCCACAGAGCCCCAGGCCAAGGGGGAAGAAACTGCTCGTTAGGCTCCCCACACACTTGGGTGGTTTTCTCTAGGTAAATTTGGCTAGTGGAAAACTCCAGTGCCCCCACACGAGCATCTGGAATTTTCAGACCCCTCTAGCAGCTATGCTCTAACTGGCTCTTTGCTTAACAGGGATGTTGAGCTACTTGCAAAGCTGGAAGATGAATGATAAGCTGAACGGTTTGCTCCCTGGTTTATAGAATAGGGTTGAGGGAGTTCTTACTAATTGGAAATCTCCTAGGATTAGCCTGGATGGCTCTCAATATGCAAATTACCCTGGGATGTGGATTGGGGTGAGGAGAAAGGACGGAAAGGGCAAATTCTGAAGCAGTGCTCAGGCCCACCTCGAAGGCACAGGGAGGGGCTACAGAGAGGGTGGGAGCAGGGAGGATGAGCCAGGAGGTGGGAAAGGGGTTTAGCCAGGACCTTGGCAATCAGCCTGTAGAGTTTGGGCTGCCCTAGAGGGTCGAGTTGCCAACATGAGTTTGGAAGGCTGCAAATGTCAGCGTCTCCATGGTCAGCACAGTTGCCCTGGTGTGTGAAAGCCCAGAGCCTCCCTACCGCCCAGCCCCGTTTCTCTCTGGAGAAGTGTGGGAGAGAAAGGAAAGAAAAGGAGAAAGAAGGTGGGCAAGAGGAGAGGTTAGAGGCTCACACTCCCCACACCATCTGCTTTCCCCCTGAATGCTCTCCGATCCTGCAACAGCGCCCACCCAGGAAAAGCCCTTAGAGAAGGGAGCACATAGGGCAGCCCCCACCTCCCTGTGGGCACCGCTCCTAGAGGAAGGGCTCTCATCTCAAGGGGTAGAGGAGTAGCGAGCACGCCAGCATCAGGGGCCTCCTCAACCCAGGACCCCTGCCCAGCAGCCTTTGCAGAGCCCCAGGAAGGGGCCAGGGTTCAGCTTATCAGGCGTACAGACTGAGCGCCATTTCTTCAAGACAATCTCTCCAATATGGCCAGAAAATACCCCCCATAAACACACCCAGAATCTGATCTAATTGTGGGAGCTAGTAATGGGTCCCAAAAGACTTCCTCATAGGGCTTGTCCCTTGAGACCTCGAAGGAAAGGCCCAGCTCAGAGCTGGTTTTCCGGGTACATAATGGGCCCAGACAGTGGCCTCCACTGTGGCCATAGTTTCGGGGCTTACTGAAGGCCGAGCGGCATTTCCTCATTCCAGGATGCCAACAGAGCCTCTGAGCGTGAGCCGGGCACTTGGGGCCCAGAGGCCAGGGAACTCTCAGGGTGATGTGTCCTGGGTCAGGATCCTTGCCTGGGAGGACTCTCGGAGCCCTGACTGTCCCCCTCCCCTCACCCCCCTAAAGTGAAAAGTGACACCAACTCAGTCCTGTGAGCATTGACATATGCTGTGCCCTGGGGACACCGAGTTAAGCCCGTTTGGTCATTACTCTAGGGTTTGGCTGGTTGTTGTTTGTTTATTTGCTGGACGGCAACCACTGCAAACTTTGAGGAAGGTGAAGGTGAACCTCGTTAGCAGGTTGGATGAAAGCAAGCCTCAGACTACATTCTGCCACATATGTAGACATTTTTTTTTTAAAGATTTATTTATTCATTTGAGAGAGAGAGAGCACAAGCAGGGGGAGAGGCAGAGGGAGAGGGAGAAGCAGGCTCCCCACTGAGCTCAGAGCCTGACATGGGGCTTCATCCCAGGACCCTGGGATCACGACCTGAGCCGAAGGCAGAGGCTTAACCGACTGAGCCACCCAGGTGCCCCTATGTAGACATTTTTTGAACAACTATTTGCAGGCAGGCCCAGCAGAATTTATACAGCTTGTTCTGTGGACTCAATGAGGTCGCAGCCATCTGTCTCTCTGGGTGTCCTGACCACCCCTGCCCTGAGGGCTCACTAGATTCTTTCACCCTGCCTTTCCAGGTCAAGAATGTCTCAAGTCATTCTGGCCAACCCACATATCTTGAATACCTCGGTTTTCACCAAGGAGAATACATTTCTAACACTTACTCTGTTAATTATCAAATGCCTGGTGTCAAGCAGAGAGAAAGACAGCCAAAGCACCTGCCGTAGCCCCCTCTGGAGCGCAGACCCTCTGCCTGAGGCTGCTGGCCAGGAGTGGGAGTCCCGATTTGAATGCACCCTTATTGCGGCTAGCCTAATGAAACCACACAGAAGGGTTTTAAGATCAGTCATAGACATTGTATCACAGATAAGACAATGGTCTTGCCCTCAAGGAGTGTGGAGTCTGATCAGGGTTGCAGGTTAGAAAAGACAATTGGAAAAAAAAAAGAAAAGAAAAGACAATTGGAGGAACCCAGAGTACTGAGCTGACAGGAAAGTGATATTCCGAGCATTCTGGAGCACACAGATGTACATGAGCTAACTTGAATGGTTTGGCAGCCGTTCCGCCCTCCCTTTGATAGGCCAAGGAGAGGCGCAGCCAAGTGTTGTCATGGACGGGAGGGGACAGTCCTACTAGAGGCGTGACTAAGAATTCACGTACACTCTGTCTCATTGGGACCTTCCAAAGCTTTGAGGTAGTATGAACCCCATTTCATGGATGAGGAACTTGAGGCCTAGAGGATTAAATCAATTACCCAAGGTGGTAGAATTAGTAAGTGGTGGGACTGGGCTGTCAACCCCCGTCCCCCAACACTCAGCCCTGCCCCATCCCTAACCTGCTCTATCTCTTTCTCCCGCTACCGATTCCTACCCTCAGCTACGCGCAGCTCAGGTTGACATGAGTGGGGAGAAAGGTCACACATCCCACTTTCTCTTCTGCCTGAGCCAACTGTTCCCTCCAAACCCCAGTGTGGGCACAGTCCTGCCCCTTGGGTTAGCTGCAGGCATCGCTGGACATTGCTAGGCAGGCTGAGTTCAGGCTAGAACCACCCCCGCCCTCCATGCCCAGCTCCTGAGGACGGACAGGCCCTGCCCAGACACAGGGAAACTCTAAGGGCCCTTCAATCCCTGGAGAGCTCAGCATACCCAGACAGAGTATGAAGGTGAAGTGACTTGCCTAAGCACAGAGCACACCATGAAACTTCTTAGGAAGTCCTTGCTAAACCATTAGGCTTTGGAACTTGTAATGCAGAGCAAAATAGAAAGCCCATCATCAAAACAAATTCCCATTTGAGCTGGACTTTGTTGATTCTGCTTATTTGAAGTTGAAGCCAATTATCCTGTGGATTTGGATAGTTCTAAATCTGCCTTGTGTAGGGGCTGAGACACATCCTCGTCGGGAGACGCTTTGGTGGGCCGAACCCCACAGGGGGACGATGTACACCCCAGCGCCCCTAGCTGTGAAGTGGCACCCTGAGTTTCAGTCAGCTGTGAAATGTTCCCTGCTTTTATAGCCAGAACACCCGCCTGAACTGCATTCTACTTTGATGTCTGCAAATTGCGTTAAAGGCCACTCTGTGTCCGCTTTCTACCCCCTAATCCCCAGTGCCATGGCCTTTGGCCAGAAAAGTGCTGTGGTCACATGCAGCGGAGGGCTGGGGCGGCAACGGGCTGCCTCAGCCCCCTCCCAGGCGTCTCTGCCTCCTCGGGCTCTCCCTGGAGGAGGGCCCCTGCTTCAGACTCTGCATTTCCCATGGCCCCTTCCCCCTTCCCCCCCCTCCGCACTCCTCCCCCTCATGGGACTTGAGGATTCTCAGGCACCTTTTTCCCTGCCTGTCAGAGCAGAGCAGCCCTTTCCCAGGGCCTCGCAGCCTTGGAGGGGACACTGTGGCCTCGACCCTGGGCGGCCCAGCAGACCCCTCCCTGCAGCAGCCCTGCGCTTTCTCCTCTCCTTTCAGTGAGGCAGTAAATTAGATCTGCAGGTCCAAGGAGCCGAGGAGCCGGGGCCTTTCCCGGCAGCAACAGGGAGCACAACTCTTTCTTGGTGATTTTCTGGGCAACTTCTTTCACTGGACAAAATGATAGGAAAGGTTTCCACGTTCCCAGCCCTGTGTGTGGCAGGAGGCCTGTGCATCTGCTCTGAGCAGCCCGGAGCAGAGCCCATCAATTATTCAGCACGGGCCGAGCACTTTGAATGTGCAAAGGTCTGAACAAGGGTTTTTAATAGAATCTTGCCTCACAATATCCCAGTGGGATGAAGCAAGGTTTCCAGGTATTCTAGACAGTAAAAGCTCAGCTTGGAGTCAGAAGAGGAATCTGAGCCCAGACAACCCCACTAATGAAGTTGTGTGACCCCAGGCGAGTCTCGAGACGTCTTTGGTTTGCGGTTTGTCTGTGGTTGAAATCTCAGGAAGGCCTCTCCAGCCCAGACCATAGTGTGTGGGGAAAAACTCGTGAACTTTTGCGTGCAGGGTGATTTCAAAATCATTGTGATTGTTCTTGCTATTCCAGGTATGGAAACAGAAGCTCTGAATGATAAGTGAAGGTAACAACCATTAGCACTGGACGCTGGAAACCGAGCTTCACCGGGAGACACCCCCGGGGGGAGTGTGGGTAAGTGGGTTCCTCTGCCCCCCTACTCTCATGGGTGCAGCTCGGGGACATTGTGACCACCCACCAGCTGCTGTGGTCTAGACTCTGCGCATGTCAAGGTGGAAGGAAGTGCAGAGACCACTGCACCCACATTGCACATTTTGCAGGGGAGAAGCAGAAGCCCTGAGAGGGGAAGTGAGTCGCCTCGGTCGCTCGGGATGGGACAGGGTCCCTGGAGCTGACTCTCAGGCCAGGGGCTCTTTTGTCGCCCACTCTGGGCTGGGTCTATCGAAAATGACTGTCTCATTCCCATCTACCAGCAGCAGGGCTTGGACCCTGGCTGGGAGGCTGCCTGGGGGTGCCTGGAGCAGGAAAGTCCAGGGGAGTGAGGAACCCAGCCCAGTGAGCCTCCCTGCACCTCCCGGGATCCCAGACTGGGCCTCACCCCCATCAGCTCATCCTCCCACGCCGGCAGCCTCAGGTCTGGGCATCCCAGCTGCCCCTGGGACCGGCCTGGGAGCCACCAGGCCCCCAACAGCAACACCATGGTCAAAAGAAATGAGCTCTGTCTCCCATGCCAGGCCCGTCACTCACATTCCAGGAAGTCATGTGACTTGTCCAGGAGGGTATCGCAGTCATGAACGGCAGAACTGTCCTGAGGCTTGGGTTCCCTTACTTGCCAGGCCCTGCCCTGGAAGGCAGGCTCTAGCCCAGGAGAGAGACCCTCATGCTGCAGCAGTCTGGCTTCCCAGTGTCAACTGGGCGGGGCGGGGGGGACACTTCAGTCTAGCTGCTTGGGTCTCATCCTCCTCGACTGCCCAGATCAGTTTTATAGGAAAATGAAGCATTGCCATAAGACTATTTAAATGGCATTATTTGCCCCTGGGATTCCTAAGAACCTGGGCTTTAAAACACTGAAACACTCTAAAGCGCGTATCCTGTTAATTTCTACAAATGAAGCCATTTGGGGGCGTGGCCACAATGGAGGAGTTGGGAGAACTTGGGCTCAAATGGTGGTTTCTTCACTCACCTGTATATGACCTGTCAGGCAGGGAGAATACTATTCCTATCTCAGGGCCAGTTCAAGGGTTCAACTAGATGTTTGCACAGTGCTTGGCCCATTGTAGCCACTAGAAAATGTTTCTCTTCCCCTCTTCCTCTTGATTCTAGGATTTTGTATTTTTATTCCTGTATTCAGTCAGAGAGGAAATGGCCATTTATATATTTCTTTTATTTTTACCGAAAATATGTGTTAAAATTGAACTGGTGATGTATTCAGTCAGAGAGGAAACGGTCATTTATATATTTCTTTTATTTTTACCGAAAATGTATGTTGAAATTGAACTGGTGATGTACTCAGTCAGAGAGGAAATGGCCATTTATATATTCCTTTATTTATACCGAAAATATGTGTTAAAATTGAACTGGTGATAGCAAACAAGTAGCTATAAGAAGTATGGGGAAGGATCGGAATCAGACTGTTCCTAGACAGATCCCACAGTTAGTACAGAGAGGTGGCTTGGGCCCCTCTTGATGACAGGGGACAGAAGTCCAGCTTAAATTAGCCCAAGCAAAGGAGAGAATGTATTAGTGCATAGAAGTGGGGAGTTTCTGTCTTTGGGCACTGTTGGATCCAATGGCTCTGAAGATGTTGACTGTCTCTATCTCTGCCTCTCTTTTGGTTCTCCTTCCTAAAGGCTTATTCCTTCTCAATGTAAATGAGTTTTCTCCATGAGGCTGAGAAAGATGCATCCTGGAATTCCAGGCTGAAAAGCCACCTTGTTTCTTCAGATGCCTATATTTAAATCCCATGAAAATATTCAGACTGGACTTGCCTGGCTGTGCACACATCCATTGGACCAGTTACTCTTGCCAGAGTAAGGGCTAAAACAAATGTTTAAGTCTGGGTCACGTGAGCATCCCTGGGGGTGGGGGTGATGGGCAGGGAGCTCAGATTCACAGTCCCTTCTGAACACTGAAATGACACTGGGATAGGCCTCACAGAAGGGATGCTGAAGACATCTGTCCAGCTAACAGGTACATCAGAAATGTAACTAATGCGATCCAAGCTGAGAGAAATGGCCAATACCTAGACTAGTTGGTGCAGAAAAGCCCTAAAAAAAATTTGTTAGGGGAAGAAGCAATCAGTTCCATTTGGAAAGAACATAGAAGGCTGTAGAATGAGGTGGTGTTTGAAGTATGCTCCAAGATTTGGTCATATTCAAACATGAGGTTATGGAGGAAAGATAAAACATCAAGTGAGGCCAGCCCCCCCAAGCCACCCCACTTCCCAGCTCAGACTCATTCTGACCTTGAAAGTCTTACCTATGAACTTGCAGGAGGTCTTCTGCTGGGCAGATTTGGAGGTAGAACTACTCCAGCTGGAATGTGTTCACACATAATTCACAGCATCACCATGCTCAGCATTTATTGAGCATCTACTATTTGTAGAGCCTTGCGTTCAGGACGCAAGAGAAAGCAATGCTCTTCCTATTGAGGAGCTAGACGTCTGGTCAGGGAGGCAGGACACTCCCTGAGGAGTGTCGAACAGGCAAATGTGCGGTGAGCATGATGGAGGCCAGTCCCTGGGGAATTCAAAGACTGACCTGGTAGGCAAGGCATCCTTGAGGACTTTTGAGTGGAAGCAACCCCTTAGCTGAGCTTGAAAGCAGAGCTTTAGTCTTTGTGAGGAGCAGGGAGGTCCCAGACAGGCCATTCATCCATTCAACAAGGTTACTGAGCACCTACTGTGTTCTGAGTACTAGGGTCACAGGAATGAGCAAGAGAAGCAAGAGAACATCACTGCCCTCACGGAGCTTACATTCTAGGGGGTGAAACACACCATAAACAAGTAAACAAATAACATATAACATCATAGTTGTATGGTGAGTGATAGCAGCTACGGAGTAAAATGAAGGAGGGTATCTCGGTACGATGGTCTCCGTGTGGAGGGGACATCTGAGCAGACATGCGTGAAGTGGGTGCCTGCAATCAGGCAGAGGTCAGCCGACTGGGCCGAGGCTTGAGGGCAGGCAGTGGCACCTCGGACTCTTAGACGAAATGGCTGGATTCTCACAGTGACTTGCTGCCAGGAGGAGTCAGCCAGGCAGCAGAGATGACTTCCAGGAAGTGGGAAATGAAGGGTTCTTCTAGGGGGGCAGCATGCAGCCCCTGCAGGTGGGCTGTCCCCTGAGGTCTGTAGATCTTGGCGGGGGGCATTTGAGGAAGATCCCACCGACATGCACAACCCTGGTACCGTCCCCCTTCCCTTACTATCGTCCCCCACCACACACCAAGAGCACACATGCAACAGTGTAACCCACCACACACACACACAAACACACACACACTGTCCCAGCGCAGTTCACCCACACCAGGGTCCAGTCTCTGCAAGATGTCATTCCCCCATCTCAGGAGCTCCCTCCCAACACCGGCTCAGACCAAGACATGGAATAAAGATGAGCTATGTAGGGCCAGACCAGCGGGTGTCCCCTCCTGCTTCGGTCACCATAGCAACCTCTGACAGGAGAGAAAACCCACTTTCTGGCAGCTCCTCGAAGCTCCCTGGCTCCTTTGGGCAGCCCTGTAGGGCGCAGGGCTGTGTCCCCCCGCCTGCACTAGAAATTCACAGCCTGCATGGGCCACCACCGGAGGTCAGGCCTGAGTCACCCCCCCCCCAACCCACCCCGGCTCTCCATTTAAGATAAGCATTGTGGGTTTATGATTAAACCTGGCTGGAAAAGCCACCTTGTCAAAGCTCCGCCTCCACGCCCCAGACCTATTGACCCCTCACCCACCTGGGGGAAAAAAAAAATTAGTTGCTTTAGAAAAGGAAAGAAAAAAATTCAGGTGTGAGTTGTGGCTTGAGCTGCCCTGAATTTAAGTTTATAAGAAGCATGATAGTCCTCCAAGCCCTTTCCCCTCACTCTCTCTTCTCATCCTTGCTCTATCTCTTCAGGATGGACACTGCAACAACCCCACTTTCAAAACGGGGGGGCCCTGTGATTCTCAGCTGGAGGGGGCCCCACCCGCCTCTCAGGGGCATGTGGAAATGTGGGGAGGGGAGAGTGTTTTGGATGGCATGCTGTTTTAGGATACTGCTGAACCCTCAGGGATGGATTCTGTCTCCCCAGATGAATTATACATCCCCCTCTCCTTTCAGTTGGGGCTCTTGGTCTAAGCACCAGAAAACAGTGTTGCTGTAAGGAGTTCACAGAATTGGCAGAAGGTAGAGACCTAAAGGAGAAAACAGGCAGAACCAAGGAAGCTCCAGAAAACAAAGAGTGGGAGGCAAGGCCCTGTGAATTAAATGGTTTGTCTGAGACCGACTACGTGGGGTGCTAGGTTTTTACTCACACAATACCCCCCAAAACACTCTGACAACAGATGTGTGATTTTTCCACACCAAACAGCCCTCTGGTTCTCTGCAGACGCCAAGTGCGTGTCCTGTGATCTCCCTCAATTTTGACACCATCGAGCTAAAGTCAGTGTCAGACCCCGCAAGTGAAGGGGTCAGTCCCGCAGACTGTCCCCGCTTCCCACGCCAACTACAGGTCCCGGATTGTCGCTGGTACCTCTGATCTACTGGCTATACATTGGGAATTGACCCCAACCCCCTCCTCTGATTCACTAGTTTGCTAGAATGGCTCACAAAACTCAGGAAGCATTTACTTTCATTCACCTGCCAATGAAGGGGTACATAGGGCAAGGTAGGAGGAAGGGGTGCAGAACTCACATGCCCTCTCCAGGTGCTCCACCCTCCCAGAATTTCTATGCGTGCACCAACCCAGAAGCTCTCTGAACCCCTTCGGGCAGGGTTTTTGTGGAGGCTCATTACATAGGTGCGATTGATTAAATCATTAGCTATTTGCGATCGACTCAATCTCCAGCCCCTCTCCCCCCACCTCCCAGGGCAGGGGCGGGGCTGCAAGTTCCAACCTTCTCATCACAGAGTGGGCTTTCCGTGAGTCCCCTCATTAACATAAACTCAGGTGCGGTTGAAAGGGGCTTGTTATGAATAGTAAGACAGTCCTTTCACCTCTCTGGCTCTAGAGCTATTTCAAGAACTAGGGACAAAACCCAGACATTGCATCAAGAAATATTCTTACTGCTCTCATCACTTAGGACATTCCAAGGGTTACAGGAGCTCTGTCTCAGAAACTGGGGATGGAAACCAAATCTATATTTCTTATTACATATCACGTCCTCCAACAGCCCTTTAACAGGGATGATCTGGCTAAGATAATGCCATCTCCCCTGCACTTCACATCTGCCTCCAAGGCTCATGTGGCCACAAATGAATCCTAACCATTTCTGCTTCTGGGCCTCATGCACACCACATTCTTTTTTTTTTAAGATTTTATTTATTTATTTGACAGATCACAAGCAGGGGGAGCGGCAGGCAGAGGGAGAGGGAAAAACAGGGGCTCGATCCCAGGACCCCGGGATCATGACCTGAGCCGGAGGCAGACGCTTAAACAACTGAGCCACCCTGGCGCCTCACACCCCACATTCTGAGGCCTGGGCCTGAGCATCTGACTGGTCAAGCTCAAGTTGCATGCTCTCACCTGGGTGTCAGGGCGTGGGACAGGAAGGAGGGAGGATCTGATCCTCTCTGCTCAGAGGAGAGGCACCCATCCTGCTGTCCAGCACTAGATGAAGAGCCCCCTGAAAGCAGTGTATGGTAAACAAACAAGACAAATGCCAACAAATATCCACTGTGTTATTTTATATTCTCTGTCCAACACAGGCTTATGTTGGTTATAAACGTCAGAAACACAGTTTCTCCCTGTGGTGACCAAGATGGCCCCCGGGAGCCCCAGGTCAGCATGGAACATGGCTGGTTTCTGGATAATTCTGGTACAGAAACCTAGGAGGACTCTGATTGGCCCAGCTGGGGTCATGTGACCATCTACTCAGGACGGAGAAGGCATGCCCGTCTTGAAAGGGTTTCAGGGTTCTTGTCTCACTGAGTCGAAGAATGAGTGTCGCAGACACAAAAGGGTGAAGTGAAGTGAAAGTTTATTCAGTGAAGGTGAGAACAGAGAGGAAAGAAAAAAGGCTCCCTCGAGTGAGAGGGGACCTGAATAGGGACCCCTGAAGGCTTTATGGTCTGTCTCTTATAGAACACTGGCCAGGGACTTGAATCTTCTTGATGTCACCCCTGATAGCGCTCTGATTACTTCTCCTTTGACTATCTCGGCTCTGCTGTTTAAGACAAACGAGGTGGTGTGGTTCTGTTCCCTTATCTCTGGTTCTGTTACTCCTCAGCATTTCTGGGATTTTTGGTGAGCCTGATCACCTAGCCCCCTACCTATCTCTCCCTACCTAGCCCCACCTGTTCCTTACTCAACAGGAAGCACACAGACAAATGCTCTTTCCGGAAGAGAGAAAGGACACGGGGTGGAAAGTACCTCATGATGCTGGACACAGAGGAGGTCCTCCAGCTGTACCTGTGATGCTGGATGGCCTGGAGTGCCAGCTCCCCGTCCTGGCACTTGAAACAGGACAAGGCTATTCCTGTCTTCCTAGGGCCTGACAGCCTGTGTCTGGGACTCTGAGGTCAGGGCAGGTCTCGTGAGGACAGGTGGTGAGGGGACCAGGTCCGCTCTGCTTCTGTGAGCCTGTCCAGACCGGCTCAGACTGGAGCGAGCACAGT
Source organism: Leptonychotes weddellii (assembly GCF_054177405.1). Classification (NCBI taxonomy): domain Eukaryota; kingdom Metazoa; phylum Chordata; class Mammalia; order Carnivora; family Phocidae; genus Leptonychotes; species Leptonychotes weddellii. The sequence goes on along the minus strand of NC_138370.1, from coordinate 44,311,593 downwards.
CCACGGTGCATGGGGTGGGGGCCCAGGGGGGAATCTGTTCTATTTGCTCGTTCATTCTACAGACGTTTAGAGAGAGCAGCACGGTGCTAAGTGCTGCGTGTTCTCACCCTCGTGAAGCTCGGAGTCTGGTAAAGGGAGCATCAGGAAAGTTCCTTGTAGCAGTGCTGTGGCTTGAGAGGGCCGGTAAGCCCAGGGGTTGACGAGCCAGCCCGGAGCTGGACTGCAGAGGTGAGATCCCCGCTTTCCCATTCATTAGTTCTGCTACTCAGCCTCTCTGTGTCTCTCAGTCTCCTGATCTGTGTAATGGATACAGCGCTACTTGCCTTGTAGGGTTGTTGGGAGGACTCATGTGTTGGTACATGTAACGCTGCTCGAACAATGCCTGGTGTGGTCTGCTCTGAGTAAACATTAGCTAATATTGTTGTGATGAGATAATTGTTTCTCTGACGTGCTCTCCTTGCATCCCAGGCACACGCAGCTGGGGCGAGTCAAGGAACACTTCCTGAAAAAGAAACCACCTGGGAAATGAGGGGTAGAGGGAGGGAAGGGTGTTCCAGGTGGAGGGAACAGCTTGTGCAAAGCCCCGAGGCGCTGAGAGAGGGTGCTGCTCCATGGGACAGGAGTGGTGGGGAAATTGCATACTGTGGAGAAGAAATGAAACAGTTCTAGCGAGGAACCCCAGACGGTGGGGGGAGCAGGCACGAGCCTGGGGATCCAAACAGGGCGAGGGTGGCTTTCGAGTGTCTTAGAACGTAGAGCAATAGGGAGTGAGTGCAGTCAGGGAACGGGCTCATCTTCATGCTACCTTCACCCTGAGAGAGACAGAGACAGGGAGAGACAGACAGAATGGGTTAGCAGCCCCTGCACGCTCCCCTGCCCATGGAGCCCATCTAGGAAGTGGGTTTGAAAGTGGTCCAAGTGAACAGACTAGGTCGTGATGACACAGGGCATAATTGGCCGGATGACTGAGCTGCACCCACTGGCTCCTCCAGCGGCCCGGGAGTTAGCTCATGGCTGGCACAGTCTCCTTCGCCGAAGCCACCCTGGGCTGGAGTGAGCCAGGAGCGTGTTCGGGCAGCAGTCCTCCCAGGCAGTGCAGGTCCCCGGGCGCTGGCTTGTCTCTACCACAATAAGGTGGATGCGCCCCTGAGGCTTGTCTTCTGTTGCGGGAAATTTCGTGTCCCCCAGCAGCTGGGTGGCCCGCCTGGCAGAGCACGCCCGGGCCTGGTGGGATTAGGGTCTGACCTTGTTTTTCTGGGCGCCTGGTTCTGCCAGCATCCTTTGGCTTTCCTCCCCAGGCTGTCTGCCTTTGCAAGGCTCAGAGGGAGAGAAAATGTGTTCCCCAGCAGCAGGAAGGACTTAGGTTAGATATAAAGCAAGCCCCTTCGCCCAGGTGTTGAAGGGCTCTTCCTCCCAGTGCCTGTGCTCCCAAATCCCTGGTTTGTGCAGAGGAAAGGGAAGTCCCTACTGCCCTTTCAGACCAGAGAGCCGTCCAGGGCTGGCTTCTGCTCCCTGCACCCAGCTGAGTGCCCACTAAGTGCCCACATCCCTGTGGTGACCTGAGTCGTGACATTCCAGCTCAGCTCCTGGCAGCCTAGCTGGAGGGCAGGGGAAGCAACTCCACAGGGGCTCTCGGGCACCAGGGCATCCAGAGGGCCAGTGATCCCTGGGACACCACCTAAGGACCAGGAGAATGGAGAACGGATCCTGTTTCAGCAAATCCGCACCACCTGCATGTGCTGGGGGCCGTGGGAAGCAGTCTAGGGCTCCGTCCCTGCCTGCTACAGGTGACCACACACCTCAAGTGGCGAGTCCCTGACTCAGGGTGCTCCACACCCCACACATGCCTTGATGCTAATAATAATCCTCAGGTGGGTACAGATCTTCAAAGGTTGTGGAGAGCTTTCATGCACCAGATTCCAGCTGATCCTCCCAGCATCCTCATGAGGCGGGTTGGGGTAGGAAGCCCCCTTGTACAGAGGAGGAAACGGAGGCCAAGAGGAGAGAGCTGAGCCCCAGCACTGGGTTTCTGGGGAGCACATCTGGGGCCAGAGCTGAGGCATTCAGCCCCCCTGCCTTTGCTCTTACCATGTGGATAACACACTGTCAAAGCTGGTGACTCCCGGGGCCCTGAGCTGTGGACAGGGGTGTTTAGAATAGGAGCAGGGAGGGAAGGGAGTGGGGCTATGGAGAATGGTGTTTTCCTAAGCTGGGCTTTTCTTTTCCTTCCTGTGGCAGACCTGCTAGTCACCGCTGCATGATGCGACTCTGAGGGGGAGACCTGAACATCTGGGGGGAGGTGGGGCCGATCGACGTCATCTCAGTCAGCTTCGAGGGAAGGATGCAGGGTGCAGGGAGTGGCTCAGGCCACCAAGCAGGTCTGGGACGAACGGGGTGACTGGTCAGTGCAGCGCAGAGTAGTTTATCTGGTCACATGACTGATGTAGCACTGATAGGTTTCACCATCTTAAGAATAATAGTTTTAAAGTATAACTTTGTCTAGGGCTTACCGTAGAGCAGGCACCATGGGAAGGGCTCGATATTTGTTACTTCAATCCTTGAAATGGTTCATGAAGCTGATATTATTACCATCAGGGCCGGCTTCATAAGCAAGGGACCTGGGCAGCCCCACTGGGCCCCATGCCTGCATAAATGCTCTGCAGTTGCCATCTTGAAATTCTTAATACTTTTCCACAAGGAGCTCTGCATTTTCATTTTGCGCCAAGCCCAGCAAATTATGTAGACGATCCTGGTTATCCCCTCTTCTTAGAAGAGGACACAGAGGCACAGAGTGGTCGAGAAGGGACATGTCCAAGATCACAGAACGGGGTGCCCTTGCGGGGGGCTGTCTAACCTCTGGAGTAGACAGAGGCCAGCCAGAGTCCAAAGACTGTACCCAAATCCGGCTGCCAGCACCTGTCTGTGGTCAGGGGTGACTCACTTCACCCCTCCCCACCTCGATTTTCTCATTTGTGAAACGGGGCAATCCCACCTGCTCCTCGGGGCCACTGGGAGGCTTGAGAGAGAGGATGCATACACGGGTTCTTTCACACACTCCCTAAGCTCAGCAGATCAAAGGATCCTCATTAGCTGACTCACAGTGCATTGGCGCTCCTGTTAATGCCTCCACGTCTTTCTGACACCGTCTTCACAGGTCTTCTCTGGATTGCTTTAGAAACCGCCAATTAAAATAACTCCCCCTACGCTTGGAGGCAGCCTCATAAAGTCATGGAGTCATAGCTCTTTCCCACTCCAAAGGGAAGACCCTTCCCTAACAGGTTCTCCCTCCAGCCACAGCTGCCCCTGCCTTCTGCAGTGAAGTGTGCAGCTCAGGGAGAGAACAGTCCGTGTCATCTGCTCACACAGCTGCGGTGTGGAGGGAGCACTACTTACAGTTTGTCTGCAATGAGATCCTCTCCACAAAGCTTCACTGGAAACCATCAGAGCTCCCCTGCCTGGGCGGGGGGGCGGGGGGGAAGAATCCTGTAAGGTAGAGCCACCCCGAGGCACATTCAAAACATTCTGGCACCTCAGCAAAGAGGCCTCCGGCGCCTGGGAGGGGCTGCTAATAGGTCTTTAGATTCTGAGAGATTCTAAAGAAGCCTGTGTGACCTTGAAACTGCACAGGAAGCCCCTCCTGAGAACACCCAGCATTTGCAAGCATGCTACACCTGCAGAAAGTGTGTACGAACCTTAGTTCTGCCAATCCCCCAAACCTAGGAGATTGGTATTATCACCCCCATTTTATAGGCAAGGAAACTGAGGCTCAGCAAGCCTGACAGCACCTACAGTTCGGCCATCTGATCCCTAGTCTAGTGTTTCTAGCTCAAGACCAGTGGTTCCCAGCCCTGGCCGCTCACTCATATCCCCTGGGGAGCTTTAAAAACATGCTGATGGCCGAGTGCCGCCCCAGATTAATTGAATCAGAACCCCTGGGAGTGGAGCCTGAAAATTCATTTTTGTGGAAGTTCCTCTGAGGATTCCCATCTGGGTGGCTAGAGGTGAGAACTAGGTTTCTCTGCCATTAGTTGGGATAGAATATTCCTCCTCATTCCTCAGGGATGCCCCCAAATGGGCCAGGCTCAGAGCATGGGGAGGACAGCCAGACTTCCTTTGGTCAGATTGAGTTGCAGGCGGGGATTATAGAAACAGTCCAAAAAAACAGCAAGCTCTGTTCTTCTTCTTCTTCTTCTTCTTTTTTAAGATTTTATTTATTTGAGAGAGAGAGAGAGAGAGCGAGCACAAATGGGGTGAGGGGCAGAGGGAGAAGCAGACTCCCTGCTGAGCAGGGAGCCCAACATGGGGCTCGATCCCAGGACACCCTGACCTGAAGGCAGACACCTAAATGACGGAGCCACCCAGGTGCCCCCAAATTTTATTTATTTGAAAGACAGAGAAAGGAGAGGAAGAGAGCATGAGCAGGGGCAGAGGGAGAGAAAGAGGAGTAGACTCCCCACTGAGCAGGGAGCCTGATGCAGGACTCAATCCCAGGACCCTGGGGTCATGACCTGAACCGAAGGCAGACGCTTAACCGACTGAGCCACCCAGTCTGTTCTTCTTGAACATCTCCATTGCTGGGTGGGAGAAAAGCCCCAGAGCTTCCCTGGGGGGCTGAGTCTATGTTTTTATTTTTCCCCTGCCCAACTCTCTGCCTCTTCCTATGTCTGTCCACCAACACCCTGTGCCCAGTTCCCATCACCCAAACAAGTAATCAGAACTCTTAGTTTTAGTTTTTCTCCTTGCAGAGATCTTTTCAGGCTCATAGAAGTCAATAAAAATCTGTCCCTTCTCCTCCTTTTCCACACCAACAGTGTACTCTCCAGACTATGAATGTCTTGTTTGTTTTTTTCGTGTTAGCTTTATCTTGGACATTATTCCACATGAATTCATTCTTTTTCTGCATGCCCTCAGCACATGTGTTTAAAAGATCACCCTGAGAACCAAGGACTTCTCTCCTTGGTTCAAGTCAAATGTCCTGGACCCCGTGGGCGCAGGGATGAGGCTGGGAGGCTGGGGTCTTTCACTCAGACTCGGAGTTCCTTCTCTACCCTGTGCTCAGACCACCTCCCCAGAGATGGGAAGGCCAAATCCAATGAGAGCCATGCCCTTGTCCATGAGGCGCTGCAGTGCGGGCATTTTAGGTAAATGTGGGAACCATCTTTCTAGAACGGTGAGTCACAATCCTCGCTCGGTTTAACAGTCCTCCTTGAGGGAGGTCGGCTCTTCCCTCAGCCGTTACAGGTTTATTTGCTTCCTCCTTGGAAGAAGTGAGGTAAGGTGTTGTTCTTAGAGGAAGAAGCTGAGAGTGTACAGTAAGACCTGGAAGAGCCAGCGCCTGAGGACAGGGGCTGTGGGGGGCGGGGCGGGGCGGGGCCAGCTGTGTCGGCCTGGGGACCCACAGGTCACTGTCCCTCAGAGGAGAGACCTGACCCTTCAGAATCAGACAACCCAGCCTTGTCCTCGCTAATCGCCAGGAGCTCTCTGGTGAGTCATTCAACCTCGCAGAGCCTCAGGTTCCTTGCATGTAAAATGGGGACAGAAAGAAGTAACTTATAGACTTGCCTTGGGGACTGAATGTGATAATGGAGGTGGAATCATTTCATTAGACGGTGAAACACTGTACAGAGCATTGATTTATTATTAACTTCTCTGCGTTGAGTTAAGGCTTGAAATCGCCTCACTTCTCGTCCTGAGTGAGCAATCGGCAGCCGGGTCACCTAACCTCTCTGAGCCTCAGTTTCCCCTCCTGAGGAGCTCAGGAACGTTGCAGGCCTCCTGCCAGGGGAGGGATTAGAACTGACATCATTTGCATCCTTCCTGCAGGGCCTCCTCCAACCAGCCGGCAGCCTCTCACCACCTGCCCTTGCCCGTGAGGAAGGGAGCTGAGTCCTGCTTCCCCCCCTGATCCGCCCGCACCTCCAGGACTTCTTGGCAAATCTGCCCCCAAAGATTCCTGCTGACGCTTGTCTGTTCCTGCCCTTTTGTGAAACATGGCACCCACAGGACTCCGGGAAGAATCTTAAATCCTGAGCCTCCACAGCGGCTCTGGAGGGCACTCCGTGTGGCTCATCCACCGTCCCTGTCAGCTCCGGGAGCTGCTCACATCCCAACAATGCCCTCAGGAGCCCCGACCCCAGCTGGATGAGACCATTCCTGAGTGGGACCCAACCTTGCCACCCACCAAGATTCCCACACCGCCCCCCACCACCTCCCACGCCCGGCTGCCCCAGAAGACTCTAGAATGTCTGTGCCTCAGATCCAAGTAGAAGAAGTGGCAGGTGGGCAAGAAGAGACGGCAGGAGAAGCCCTGCCTCCCGACGACCACCTCCGGAGCCTGAAGGCTCTCACTGAGAAACTGAGGCTGGAGACCCGAAGGCCCTCCTACTTGGAATGGCAGGCCAGGCTGGAGGAGCCAACATGGCCCTTTCCGAGGCCAGCTGCTGAGCAGGGGGAGCGTGGGGAGGAGGAGCCCTCATCCCCGGGGAGAGAGCCCAGGCAGCATCCCCCACCTAACGGGAGTGCCAGCCAGGACACTGGGCCCCAGCCCACCGGCAAGCTGGAAGGCTTTGAAAGTATCGACGAAGCTATAGCCTGGCTCAGGAAGGAACTGGTAAGAACCCCCAGAAAAGATGCCATTCTCTCTCTCTCTCTCTATCTCTCTCTCTCTCTCTATCTCTATCTCTCTGTCTCTCCCTGTCTCCTCTGTCTTTGTCTCTCTTTATCTCTCTCTCTTTCCCCCATCTCTGTCCTTCCCAACTGCACGTCTGTCATTGTCCTATTAAATCAAGGGTGGACCTCATTACTATGTAGTTACAGGAGATCCACATGCCAGTTAGCCCCTAGTCACAGGTACTTATGGAGGAACTGTGTTTAAGGAGCTGCCCAGAGGTTGGTGTGGTTGATGGGACCTGAAAGCTTTGGGCTAGGTCTTGGAGGCTGAGTGGTAGTCTGTCCAGAAGTCAGGAGCTGGGGGACATCCGAGGGAATGAGCATGAGCAATAGGTACGCTTGGGGCTGGGGGGGCAGCAGCTTGACCTTTTCTCTGCCCAGGGGCCCAGCAGGCTCCCAGCAGGCTCCCAGCAGGGACATCTCTAGCATGTGGGAAAGGGAATGGGTGTTCAGAGCTTTGTGCCCATAGCCCAGGGGAGAATCACTGGTCCCAGGCATAGGGCTCCTCGGCAAAGTTGGGCACAATGCTAATGCTCCCCGTGATCTCAACTGCCCCTCCTCATCACCTGTGGCCCAGGTCACACCTGCCCAGCCAGGCCATTCTAGCCACAGGTGAGCCAGCAACCAACGGCCAACCGCCTTCGAGAGCCACTCATAACTCCTGTGTCAACAGGTTAGGCAGAGGCCTCCCTGGTTTGTTCTGCAAAAGCCCGAAAAACAGATCCCATTTGGGGCCTAGAATTCCTCATGGGTTGAAATAAATCATTGGGGCAGGGGGAAGGGGAGGCTCAGGGACTCAGGTGTTCTGATGCATTGGAAATCTTTTTTGGTTTTCATGTTTAAGGTTTAATGTTGAAACTACTTCCCAAAACACACCACTCCACGACGTCTGTCTTTAGTAACTGGAGTGTCAGTTGGCTTGCATAGCAAATGGGGCATCTGTGGATTCAGCCTGGGTCTCTGGACACTCCACTGCCACGGGGTGCTCTTGGGGGGTTTAAGAGGTGAGTCGAGAGGGACACGCGGTGGGCCTGGCTCTTTAAAGCTGCTCCTTAAACTCCTGAGGCTGAACTGCTTTAGTTGGTTTTCACAAAGAGAGCAAAAATATCCCCATCAACCAAGGATTCAATTACTAGGCTCTGGGTCCATTTGAAGTTTTATTGCTTCTGGGAGGGGAGGCCTTTGCTTTCGAAATAAATTAGCATTCCTCATGGGCCCCCTTTTGGGGTAGAGAGTAGAGAAGGTATTCCTTGCGTGTGAACCAGGAGGGAGTTCTCTAGAGCTTGTCCTCCTCATCCTCTAGATGAGGGAGGTGTCTCTTAACCCCCGCTGCATATTAGAGTCACCTGGGAAAACTTAAAGGGTCCCAGAACCTAGACGCACCTCAGATCAATCAAATGAATGTCAGTGGGTGGGCCCCAGGCATCAGTAGATTTTAAAGTCCTCCCCCCCCACCCCCTCTCTACCCCTGGCGCTTCCAAACACAGCCTAGCTTGAAAAGCATTGTTGTAGATCTGCAGGCTGTGCCCCTTTTCCTTGACCAGCCATTGCAAGCTAAGCCGCATGAGTGCCCGGGCCGGACTGTATGCTGAGAGAAAGCAGGTGGGCCAGGTCAAGGACAACCATGGGTAATGTAGAGAGCAATGTTCTGTAGGCAGAGAGAGAAGCGCTAATTGTCAGGACTAACTCGGCTGCCAAAGGCTGTCTGAAGTAAGTACAGGGAATGTCAGCATTAATAATGCTTTATATTTGCATGATATTTTCTTTTTTTTCATATACGGTGTAGTAGGTTTTTTCCCTAAGTTTTTATTTAAATTCCAGTTAACATACAGTGTAATATTAGTTTCAGGTGTATAATATAGTGATTCAGTACTTCCATGCATCAGCTGGTGCCCATCACAAGTGCCCTCCTTAATCCCCATCACCTATTTCACCCATCCCCCTAACCCCTCCCGTCTGGTAACCATCAGTGTGTTCTCTATAGTTGAGAGTCTGTTTCTTGGTTTGCCTCTCTCTCTCCTTTTTTCCCTTAGCTGGTTTGTTTTGTTTCTTAAATTCCACATATGGGTGAAATCATATAGTATTTATCTTTCTCTGGCTGACTTATTTCACTTAGGAGCATACTCTCTAGTTCCATTCATGTCATTACAAATGGCAAGATTACATTCTTTTTATGGCTGAATAATATTCCATTGTATATATACATTCACCAGTCAGTGGACACTTGGGCTGTTTCCATAATGTGGCTATTGTACACAGTGCTGCTGTAAACATCGGGGTGCATGTATCCCTTCAAATTAGTGTTTTTGTAGTCTTTGGGCAAATACCTAGTAGTGCAATTGCTGCATCGTAGGGTAGTTCTATTTTTAACTTTTTTTTTAAGATTGTATTTATTTATGTAAGAGAGGGAGAGCAGGGGATGGAGGGGAGTAGGGGGAGAGGGACAAGCAGACTCCTCGTTGAGCATGGAGCCCAATGTGGGGCTCAATCTCCCGACCCTGAGATCATGACCTGAGCTGAAACCAAGAGTCAGAGGCTTTAACCAACTGAGCCACTCAGGAGCCCCTCTATTTTTAACTTTTTGAGGAAACTCCATACTGTTTTCCGGAGTGGGAGCTGTGCCAGTTTATTTGCATGGTATTTACCACCCTTCCCACCATTTCTCTGTGCTACCGGGGATGGGTAATAATAGTAATAATAATAATAATAATAATACCGAGATTTGTCACTAATTGAGTGTGTGTTGTTTGCCACGCACTTCACATGCATTACTTACCTCTTTTGATTGTCACATCACTTTCCTGTCAACCCCATTTTACAGAGGAGAAAAGCGAGGCTCAGAGAGAGAGTCAAAATTTGAACTCTGGCCCATCTGGTTGCGTTGCCCATGCTCTTCTTGGCCACCATGCTATGTAGTATCTTCCAAAGGCAATGGATCTTGCTGGGTGATTCCTAAAAATGTACATTCACAAAGATGCCAGCAGTGAAGAGAATGCATGGGAGTGGGGGCCAAGGAAGAAATAAGACTGAACGAGAGTCCCAGTCCTCACACCATTATTTCTTTGTCTTACGTCAGACCTATGTGATTGCTGTCACTGTCTCCATTTTACAGATGAGTAAAGTGAGGCTCATAGAAGTCAGATGCCCTGCGTAGGGTTGTATGACTAGGAAGTGCCAGAGCCAGAGCTTGAACTCAGCCTTCACCATTGAGGGTGGAGAGCTATGGGGAGAGAAGCAGGAGAGCTGGCCCTCCCACAAAGGGCCCAGTTGGGCATGCTGAACGAGCAACGACAGGGGTGGATTTGTGCTCCAGAAATCCCTCTGGAGCACTTCTTAGAGCAGTGACTCCCAAACTAATGTGCATACAGATCACCTGGCTCTCCTGGTAAAATGAAGATTCTGATCCTGTTGGTCTGGGACGGGGGTCCATGATTCCAAATTTCCAACAAGTTCCAAGGTAATGCTATACTGCTGGTCCACGGACCACACTTTGAGAAGCAAGGACTGAAAGGCAGGCAGGACTGGGTCCAGGGAACCAACAAGGGACCTCAGAGGGAAGCCCCAGGGATCCCCAGGCCTGCACCCTGAGCTGAGCTGAGCTGCTGCCATAGCTGCCCTTTTGGCTCAGGGCTCAGTCAGTACATGGGCCTGTGGGAAGGAAGTCCCAGCATCCCCCACCGAGTTGTCCAAGAACAAGATCATCAGAGATTGTATGTCTGAGGTCAAAGCAGCTCAAATGCAGACTGGCAGGCTGGCCAACTTGAACATGCAGTTCTGCCCACTTCGCTTCCAGATTAAATAGTAACAAAGGCAACTCGTAAAATCCTTGGACTGGATGGAAAACACGGAGTTCGACATCTGCACAGCAAACGCATTCTCACATTTTTAGAATTTCAGTCAAAACACTTAACTTCATGTCATTTGTTTTCCTAATTTGTCATCTGTCAACTCACTGCAGGTGTCGTTAAAAATTAACCTGTTTTGGGGGGCCTGGGTGGCTCAGTCATTAAGTGTCTGCCTTCGGCTCAGGTCATGATCCCGGGGTCCTGGGATGGGGCCCTGCTTTGGGCTCCCTGCCCAGCGGGGAGTCTACTGCTCCCTCTCTCTCTCTCTCAAATAAATAAATCTTTAAAAAAAAAAAATTAACCTGTTTAAAGAACCCAGTGAAAGTAGTTTCAGATAACCTTTGTTTTATTTTAAGCCCAGAGTTAAGTTGTCTCTGTAGCTGGGTAGGCTCATAGGCAAATTTGTCTTTTCTCCCCATGTGGCTAAGGTAGCAGATTAAAAATCTGTAATTCAGACAATCGGGTGGCTGCTTTCCCTCCAGGAGGCCAAATCCTCAGTTTGTTGGAAGTTTTGGCTCCGGAGTAGGTTGTACCCAGTAGAGGGCAGGCCCCGGACAGCTCTGTGATTACCACAGGGCTGTCCCAGGAGCTGTTGATAAAACCAGTGAGGCCTTGGTTATCATTGTTGACCCTTTCAGAGGCAGGCCAGGCTGGGTCTGGACAGACAGGCTAGTCCACCCCCTGTCTCCTACGAGGCCAGCTCAAAGGCAGAGAGTGACTGCCTGAATCTTATTTCCAAGGCAAGAAAGGATCCTAAGAGCTCCCTTGGGGGTTCACTCTCCCTCTCTGCTCTCACCACAGGGAAAATGACAAGTCACTCCTGACATGCTCCAGGGACTTATAAGTAGGGCAGACACTTCCTCCAGTCTCATGTGTTGGAGGATACGAGGAAGGTGGAGATCCTCAAACCCTGTTGGCATTACTCCTCCAAGCTAGGAAGGCCTGACCTTTGGCTTCCCCAAGTATCCCGGGCCCCTGTCTCCATCTGGCTATGGCAGGTGGGGCTACGGCCTCTGTGTGCAGGGGACGGACCCGGAGCTCAGTCCAGTGGCCGTGGTGCATCTCTGCTTGTTCCAGACTGCTTATGGTGGCAGAAAGTCCCAGCCTCCAGCAACTTGCCTTTGGGGCGGCCTTACTAGGTGGCCAAGGGGCGGGGGCAGTCCTTCAGGAAAGAGTGAGCTAGAAAGGGCACACCCCAGATACTGTGGGACTCAGTTCTCTAGCTGAGTCTGGAATTCAGAACATTTCACAAACCTCTGTGCTTGGTCTCAGAGCTTGCAGCACAAGGGGGAAAGGGATGCTCCCTTGTCTCCTCTCTTCAACCCTGCTAAAATGTTCCCCTTGCCAATCCAAAAGATAAAGGGGAAAAATCTTCCACTTGGCCTGTGTGGTGCCAAAACTAAAAACAGAACAGTCCAGCTTCCTAAAGGGTTGTCTTTGGGGCAAGAATCCTCGGGAGTGAGCAGATACGTTTCTTTTAGTTTCGTGCAGGTGTTTAATACCCACAGAAAGCCCCCCAAAAGGTGTTTATGGTTGTTAGAAAAAGGGAAGAGGAACCTGACAAGTTTTAATAATTCTAGGGCCTGCCGTGGCAGGAGGTCATGGGCCTGAACTCAGCTGGCCCTTCTGTGGCCACAGCTTGATTTCAGCCTCTCCTGATTAAGCCTCTCTTGCCTGTGCTGCCTGGTTGGCAAGCACATGACTGGTGTGTCCCAGGCACAGCCAACAAGGCCAATGTTCCGTATTTCCACTGAATGATACAGCCAAGCGGCAGTTCAAACGCACCGAGCATCGTCTGATGACAGCCACAATGCTCCCATCTGGGGAGCATGGTATGGTCCCCAAAGCACTTTTACATACAGTATCCTGGGAGAAGGCTTAGAGGTACTTGCTACTCCCATTTTACAGAAGAGAAGACTGAAGCTCAGAAAGACACTAAGCCTGAGAGCAGAGAGGTTAAGTGACTTGCCCAAGGCCATATGCAAGGATATGGCCAAATCAGGACATAGACCCACATCTCCTAGCTCTGGATCCAGATCGCTTACCTTTTGTACTAGGTATAGGTCCTGACACTCAGTGTTCTAGTCAGTGCGGCCAGGAGTTGTCAAAAAGCCTATATTTAAAACCCTGCTGGGCTCCTGGGTGGTCAGTTGGTTGGGCATCTGCCTTGGGCTCAGGTCATGATCCCAGGATCTTGGGATCGGGTCCGGCATCGGGCTCCCTGCGGAGGGAAGAATTGCTTCTCCCTCTCCCTCTGCCCCTACCGCCACTTGTGTTCGCTTGCCCTCTCTTTCTCTATCAAATAAATAAACAACATCTTTAAAGGAAATAAATAAATAAAACCCTGCTAATTACAGATCAGGACACGGGTAAAGGGTGAGCGATGCCTCATAACCACCCTGTAGCAGGGCCTGGGACAGCTGTGGCCATTTTATGATTAGGATATGCTCAGAGCCATCCAGGGAGGTACTGGCTGAGCTGGGATTCAAGTCCCCAGTTCCTAGTCCAGCTGTTCCTTTGCCCGACTCTGAGTCTTCTCAGTGTAGCTGGGAGCTTTCAGCCTGCCCGGCATGAGCAACCTGCAGGAGGAAGGCTCCTGGCTACACACTTTAGTAACCCTTCAGTCGTTACTAAAGTATTTATAAGCAAAGGCAATAGGACAAAACATCAGTGACCTTTATTTCTGAGTGCCAGTGTTATTCTTTGGACTTCTCTGTAGCTTCTGAGGTTTCTAAAATAGGAATACATTATATATCCTTAGGAAGGGAAAAGATTTAAAAATGAAAAGCAAAAAAAAAGAGTTCCAAGCTCCTCTCTGTCTTGCCAGTGTAATTGGTACACATTCCTTACCTTGTAATCTACAGGTTTTAAAAAAGGCATAGACTCTCCTAGACTAAGGTAAGAAAATTGAGGCCTGGATCCCCAGAAATTCCTCCCTCACAGTGAGAGCTGATGAGGCGGGGACTGTTGGCCAGGGAGATGAAGCCGACTCCAAGAATCTGGTCCTGCCTCTTTCCTTCCCTTGACTGTCTTCAAGTTGAAAGGAGATGGAGGTGGGAGACAGAGGCCTGACGGGGTACCCACCGAGAATAGCTAGAGAAGGCAGCCCTGGAGCTGTAAGAGACAGGCAGGGGAGACCTTTGATCCAATCCTCCGTTCAATCAGTATAGCCAGAGTTCACCGAGTGCCTGAGTTTAGGAGCTGGGTGCAGGTGGGGGCCAGGGTGAATGGGACAGGGTTCCTGTCTTTATGGGGTTCTCCCTTTTGTGGAGGAGACAGACACAAAACACAATGACATGATGTGACAAGAGCCATACTAGAGGTATGATAAGTACAGTTCCAAACTGCTTTGGGGAGCTGAGGTGCACGCGGAGTGGTCACTGTGTACCAGGCACAGCAGACGATGAAATTAACCAAAGGGAAATACACAAATCCCTGCCTTCTTCAGCAACCAGATCCATGTCTTTAAGTGTGGTTGACATTAGGCTGCTCCTTATTTCCCATCACATTTTTCCAATAATAAGGAAAGCCCAGTTCCTCTGATGGGCACCCTCTAGGTTATAATAACTACACAATATGTTAGTGTGTAGTAACTGCTGGAAGAGGTACCCAGGGCATTTGTTAAACATACAGATCCAGGGACACCTGGGTGGCTCATTCGGTTAAGTCTCTGCCTTCGGCTCAGGTCATGATCCCAGGGTCCTGGGATCTAATCCCCATCGGGCTCCTTGCTCAGCGGGGAGCCTGCTTCTTTTTTTTTTTTTTTTT
>NC_138370.1:44257585-44297211 GCF_054177405.1 Leptonychotes weddellii | reverse complement strand
CCCGGGGAGCCTGCTTCTTCCTCTGCCTGCCGCTCCCCCTGCTTGTGCTCTCTCTCTCTCTGACAAATAAATAAAATCTCTAAAAAAAATACAGATCCCTCTCAACCCTCTGGAAATTCAGATTCCATACATCTGGGGCGGTGTCTGGAACTTAACAAGTGCCTGTGGGTGATTCTAATGCAACTGGATCACTAACGAGTCACAGGTGGAGTGGGAAAAGCATAGAATTTGTAACTAAACTAGACTTCCGGTCAGGTTTTACTATACCCTAGCTGTGTGACTTTAGGAAAACCGATTAACCTAGCCCCAGGTTTTGTTATTGTAAAATGGATCTAATAAATACCTACCTGGCAGAGTGTATATAATAAATACCTACCGAGATAGTCAGGGACTCTGTACTAAATGTCCTGTGCACATTTATATTCATCACATCATTTAATACAGCGCTCTTTTAAGGTAGGTTCCATCCCCATTTTGCAGATGGGAAAACTGAGGTAAAGTAACTTGGCCAAGATCAACCAGCAGAGTGGGGGTTTGAACCCAGAGCTGCCCGACCTCAGAACCCCTGCTTTGAAAGGCTGCTATACAATCAATTGCTCTTGGAATCGAATGAGCATGAAGCCACTTTATATTTCATGACGTTTTAGGCTCATTCAACACATCCTCTCAACCCCTGGAACTCTAGGCTGTTATTCTCCAAAATTCGCTTGATTTTGCACTTTTTCCAAGAATTCCCCTCTCCCTCTGAGAAATCTTCATTATTGTAATACAAAGGCCGGGTCTGGTCACACAGAGGTGCAGAAGGGACTGTTCAAGCCTGAGACATCCCCCTGGGCTGAACTTCCCCTTTCTGAGGGATGTATTATTTTATAAGCTTCAGGACCCACCCCTGTTCCCAAGCTGCCACCAGCCCCACCCCCCCCAAAAAAATCTGAGCACTGCCCAGAGGCTGTTGTTGGTCATGTCCCTGGGCACAGGCCTGAGCCAGACACAGTCAGTGAGCGGGCAAGAGCCAGGGAAAGGTGACAGAGAGGCTCACTCAAGGCAGCTGAGCCCTCAGCAGGGGAAACGGTTTCCAGGTCTGCACCTGAGTGCCTGGCCCTCAGGAGCCACAGCAACCCGGGGAGAAGGAGAGTCCCAAGCCAGTGGGAAGTCCTGGCCTCCCGTACGACACCCCTGCAGGGCAGGCGCGCCCACCAGCACCAGCGTCTGAGGAGGACCCCTCTGATAGAGCTAGTTCTAACAGTGCTGGCTAGAAGGAGGCACAGAGCCCCCACATGCTAGAGCAGGGAGGAGCGAAAGGGCTGATCACCCTGGTTTTCCAATGAGGGCAGGAGATATGCGGAGAGATTCCATGGGTGCCCATCAGTCAACTGCCACACGCTCGGGCCCTGCCCTCCACCCCACCCCTCCACCCCCAGCTCACACTGTGCCAACAGCCCCCAGGGCCACTGCTGGCCACATTCCACAGCACTCACCAGTTGGTGACCTTACTAAGCACCCGGGGCGTGTGGGGGAGGGGGCAGCCCTGACTCATGCCCTAACTCTGGACTATGGGGGGGGGGGGGTGGCGCTGGGTCACAGCCGCTTCCCAGGCAAGCAAATACTCTCCCGAGGTGGGTTTTGTGTTCACCCTGGTGCCCTAAGTTGCTGCGAGTTCCCTCAGGCAGATGAGGCCCAAACCATCTGTTCTTTCCAAGGAGGCAGGCTCCAGGTTAATGGAGTGTGAAATGACTTTGGAGAGCGAAATGGCCTCCATCATGCCTGGAAGGTGGGGCAGAGAACAGATTCGCCTCACTTCCTCTTGAAGGCACCGTGAGAATCTATATATAGAAACTACAGGTGCACGGGAGCCTTGATTACTCATACAAGCCCCAGCTCCAGAGAGCTCTCGTCCCACAAGCAGCAATCCTCACTCGTGGTCAGTCAGTGTTTCTGGCTGGTTCGTGGGCTGGCTCAGCATCCGGTGTGAAACTCCCACTCCGTCCGTGTCCAAGCTTGGAAGCCCAGAACCCAGGAGAAGTCTAGAAGTCCCAACGCGGGTGCTCAAGAGGTCTTCTCGGGGTTCTCTATGGAAGTCAGGGCGCCTCAGCATCCTTCATTCAGTTGACAGCTGCCCTGGCCACGGCTGATTGATCTCCAGACAATGTCTTTTTTTTTTTTAAAGATTTTATTTATTTATTTGAGAGCGAGAGAGAGAGAATGAGAGAGGGAACAGAAGAGGGGAGATCTCCAGACAATGTCTTAAGGAAGCGCAATCCCCGCCCGGGACTGGTAGCGCTCCCTGTAGGCACAATGTGAAGGCAGTGCGAGGAGCTCATGGGGGAGCAGGAACACAGTCCCCGAGCCAGCCCCCCCTGCAGTCTGGCTGGAAGCCTCGCTCCAGCAGCCTGCCTTGAGTGGCACAGCCCTAAGACTGGCTGTCGGTCCCACGAGACCCCCCGCTGGCTATCCAGGGCAGTGGCCGGGAAGTTGGGGAAGGCCCCACACCGGCCAAACGAAGGACACCCTGCCTGGGAGGGTCCCCTGCCTCCATTTCAAATCCTGAAGTGCTTTAGCATTACCAGCTCCGTGAACCCAGATAAGCCACGTGATAAAGGGGATGCTAACGCCACCCTGCCAACCCCACGGGGCTGTGCTTAAGTGTGAGGAGCGACACAGGTGTCAGGTGTAAGCAATCATCTGCAAAGTGTGTGGGAAGTATGATTTGGCAACCAGCTCTGCTCCGGGCCCTGTTGGTGAGCAAAGAAGAATCATACGGGGCCTCGGCACTCAAGTACTCCTGTAACTTGGTAGGAGAGATAAGTGGCATACAGGAAATAACTAAATGTTTAGCTCTGCAGTTCTGGGGGATAAAGTGGGACTAATGCTTATGGAACCTCATGTCCTATACAGAGTGTCTTATATATGTGTTATTCATGTCGTTCTCGAGAGCAGATGTTATGATTATGCCCATTACGCAGATAAGGGAACTGAGGCTCAGACAGCTTGAGCAACTTGCCCAGAGTTGCACCACCAGTGAGTGGTAAATGGAGGACTTTGAATCCACAAGCCAGTGCTCTGTTCACTCTACTCACTGCCTCTCCGCAGGCCTGGAGGGTAGCCTGGGCGAGAAAGTCGTCCTGCAGAAAAACCTGCAGAGCTTGGGGGCTAGGGCTGGGCCTGAAGGATGATGGGATGGGAAGGAGTGGTTCTAGGGGAGGGAATAAGGACCCACTGTCACTGCCATGAAGGGTAAGAGGCTCAGAATGGGAGAGCTGAGGCTGGAGAGAGCAAGAGAGCCAGGAGGGCTGGTGGTACCTTTGAAAAGTTTGAAGAAGGGGGAGACCTGTCCATCAGCCTCTTGAGCGTAGGGCTCAGTGCAGACAGTGAGGGGGGGGAGCAGGAAGGAACCCACAGTGTGGAGTGTGGGGTGAGGGGTGACTGTGGACATGCCAGTCTGGGCTTGTCCTTCCCAGCCCGGCCACAGCGCCTATCTCTTCTGCTCTCACTCAGAGGACACAGGATTCCTTTCCTGGGTGTGCAGCTTCCAGGATCCACCTCATGTCCAGAATGCAGTCTTATCAGGTAGGGGAAGACGATCAGCATCCCCTTTCCATAAAGGGGTCACATAACAGCCCAGAGCCACTCATCTCACTAGGGGCTGATCTAGGACTGTGCCCTAGTCTCTTGAAGCCACTGCAACAAAATACCCCAGCCTGGGTAGCTTCTCAACCACAGATTATCTAATTCTCACAGCCTGGAGGCTGCAAGGCCAGGATCAGGGGACCAGCACGGTCAGGAGAGGGCCCACTTCCAGGTCACAGACTTCTCGCTGAGTCCTCACATGGTGGAAGAAGGGGTGGAGGGATCTCTCTGGAGTTTCTTATAAGAGCGTTAATCCCATTCATGACTTAAGCGCATCCCAAAGGCCCCACCACCAAATACCATCACATTGGGCATTAGGGTTTCAACATGTGAATTTTGGGGTCACACAAACATTCAGACCAAAGCAAACTGGAACCCAGAGCCTCTGGGGATGGATCTGGGGGCTATTCAGGATGCATCGCTCTGTCCTTCTGAGAGGCCAGCCTCGTGGGTGAAGATGCAGTTTGGCCTCGGACCTTCCAAGTTTGAAAATCAAAGACCTGGCCATACACGTAGAGCTTGACTCTTGCCACAGAGGACGGACAGTTCCTGGCAGGGTCCTGCTCTCTTCCCTGGCTCTGGGCTCTGCTCAAACTTTCCCTCCCAGCGGACAATGGCTCCAAGGGGAGCGCAAGAGCCCCTCGGAGGAGCGGAGACAGACGAGTCATCTTCTGCCCGGTAATGGGAGCCGTGGTGCCCTTCGGCCCACCCACGCCCTGGGCCAGGGACAGCATGGCGCCCGCCCAAGGCCAGCAGCATCAGAGTGGCAGCCATGAGCTGCTCCAGGAAGAGTTTTCTGCTGCCACCGGCGGAGAGCCCTTTGAGAAGCATGTTCCAGCCTTCCCTCGAGTCAACAGCTTTGCTGGAAAATCAGCCCCCGAGCAGTTTGGTTTCTAGGGGTGTTTGAAAAAAATGTTTTTAATTTTTTCCCAGACCCTAAAGTCGCCTCCAGCAGCACATTTCAGTGACACCACTTGCTTGCTTTCCTAACAGCCTTATTTTGACTCTCTCTCAGAAGCCAAACCCAAGATCAAATAATGAATAATATTTTCTCTGGGCTTCTAAGTGTGTTCCTACACAGCACAGATGAAAACAATAAGCTGGACCTTTCGGTTAAGTTATATAAATCACCAGACAGCTTACAAAAACTATTTCTAAGGTTCAAGAATGACGTCTCGTAGAGAATACAGTGCATTCTGCCCTTTCACGGGCGGCTTGAGAAAATGGCCTGGATTTTTCTACTCCGTCTCCCTTCAACATCAGTCAGAGCCTGATCGTGACTGTGGGACTGGGGTGGCTTAGATCCGAGCCTCAGAAATAGGGATTAAACTAAATGCACTTGAACAGCTCGGGATTCTTTCTGTCTTCCCAGATCTGTGCTAATCCCAATGTGCCTCAATCCAGTTCATTCATAGTCCCTCTGGTTTGCCCTGGGCATAGGGCATTCTCTGGGGTGAGCTTTAGAGATAGTGTTTGGGGCGGGCAAAGGCGGCATGTTCAGAAGAATTGCTTCTTCTGCTCCTGAAGGTCTGCTAGTCACCGGTCTTTTGTATTTTTTCCAAACTCCTTAAATCTTCAGGGCATTTTAGACCTGCAGAGAGCAGACCCAAGAAAGTGTTCTAGCACATCCCACAGGCAACTAGGAATAAAGGTATTAGCCAGAACCTCGTGCTTTTAAGACTTTATTCAAGAAACGGACATACGAGCTTCCCTGGAACGCCAAGACATCATTCAGGGTTTTAGACTGAGCAAGTGAACACAGGGCAAGTGGGCAAGGGGTGCTGGGGAAGGAAGCAAATGATCCAGATTGCCACAAAAATGCCACTTCTCCAAATGCCGCAGGGGCCGTTGCCAAAGAACGAAACACTCTCTTCCCCTTGCGGGTTGGTCTGAGCCCCTCCTTCTGTGGTCCCTCCTCCTCCAACCTACCTCAGAGAAGCCCTCAACCTCCCAGACCACTCCGCCTCCTTCAGGGTCTGGTGGGTCCCCAGTGCCACCTGAGTTAAAGAATGTGTCCCACAGACAGACAGGCCTCTGGCCAAGAGGGGTCCTTCTCACCAATGCCTGCAGCATCCACACGTGCCACAGGGAGGGGGTTTGCCTGCGACCGGGGAGGCTTCTAGGACATGGGACTCGGGGGGCTAAAACTGGGAAGGTCCTGGGCAAACCAGGTCAGAGTGACCACCCCAAATGTGTAGCTTTTGTTGTTTCTTTAATGGTGGTAAAATATATGTATATTATATAAAATTACCATTTTAACCATTTTTAAGTGTACAATTCATTAGGTACATTCACAGCCGTTACCGTCCATCTTCAGAAGGGCTTTCTTCTTCCCCAACTGCAACTTTGTCCCCAGTAAACACTCACTGCCCATTCTCCTATCCCCCCAGCCCCTGGCAACCCCCATTCGGTTTTCTGTCTCTGTGAGTTTGACTACTTAGGTACGTCATGTAAGTGGAATTGTAAAGTCCTTGTGCCTTTTGTGGAAGGCTTCTCTCACTGATATATCATCCTCAAGGCCCCCCATATGTCAAGATGGCGGAATGATACGCCACTGTACGGACAGACCATATTTTGTCTATCTGTACTTCCATCGATGGACACACGGGTTGCTCTCACCTTTCGTCTCTTGTGACTAATGCTGCCATGGACACGAGTATACAAGTCAATATTCAAGCCCCAGCTTTCAATTCTTGCAGGGATATACCCAGAAGAGGCATTGCTGGATCATGTGGCAATCCTATGTTTCATTTTTTGAGGAACTGCCTCCACATCAGTTTACTGCAACGTTGGCTTTGACCCCACCCCACCCAGAGGCAGGAGTCAGCCTGTCTTCGAACTCCCCCTGAGACTTGGCCACAGCAGAGACCTCCCAGCAGAGCGCTCTCCCATGAGGTCCTTCCATGAATTTCCTCGGCTGGCTATCCTACCTGCGTTGGCTCTAGCCAAGCACCCCTGTTGCTACGAGGCCACCGATCGGCCACCTTCTCCTTCATGTGCTTCCTCACCCGGTAGGAACACGCCCTGTCACCACCACACACTGACATTTCTCCCCCTTTCACCAAGTACTCTGCCCTAATTACAGGATTAGTGCAATTGTAGGCACTCTTCCAAGGATCCAGCAGGCGCCTTTATTCTGCAGGAACAACAGGCCACCCTAGGAAGGGGAACTAGAAATCAGCACGTCCTACAGTGGAGTCTGCCAGGGAGAGCATTAACCCACACTGATAGTTGAGTCACCAGGACCAGGCTTTAGGGCCAGCATCTCAGTTGCTTTAATAAAGTCTTGAAAGTGGAAGGTTCTGGCCAGTTTCTATGGTCTGCACCTTGGCACAGAGAGAAAGAGCTTGAGGGATGAACCTCTTACCTCTGTTTGACTGGCAGCGATCAGCTCATGTGGCTACCACTTATTATCTACTATGCTTCTCATAGTCCTTGGAGTAGACAGCATCTCTTCTCTCTAGATGAAGACACAAGTTCAGGCAGTGTTAGTAACTCACCCAAAGCCACACAGCTAGTGAGGAGGGGGCTCCACTGGAACCCAGGGTCTAACCCCAGAGCAATGGGTTTCCCACTTTTACTGCTTCTGGGACCCAGCCCACCTCCAGATCAGAGGAAGCCATGGAGAGGCCCCCAGCTCTGGGCTCTGATATGTTCCGAGGGCACCACACCCCGGCTGGCCAATCCTGGACAGTCCCTTAAACTTCTCTAAGTTGGTTTCCTCATCTGGAACACAGATCGAAATACCTCTCTTCTAGAGCTGTGAGCAGATGCGGTGAAGTAATACGTGTCAAATGCACCTGACGGTAGGTGGCAGAAGATGGGGTGTGAGGTCATCGCTGCCTGAGTGCCTTCTTGGCAGAGAAGAAAGAAAAAGGCAGGAGGGCCTCCATCCCCAGCCCAGGTCCCGTCCCAGCTCTCCCACCTTCCTCGGGAGCTGCCATTCTTCCAACTCACGGCAAACAGGAGCAGCAAAGACTTAGGTTCACTGAACATTTCTGAAAAGGTTAAAATCTAAAAAGCCTCTTAGCTCTATGAACTTTGTGGACATGATGCTAAGTGCAATAAGCCAGTCACAAAAGGACAGATTCTGTATGATTCCACTTATATAAGGCACATGGAGCAGTCAAATTCAGAGAGACAGAAAGTGAAATGGTGGTGGTTTTGGGGGGAGGGGGAGGGGGAGTTTAATGGGGACAGAGTTTCAGTTTGACAAGATGAAGAGGTCTGCAGGTGGATGGTGGGGATGGTTGCATATCAATGAGAATGTGCTTAATGTCACTGAACTGCACACTTAACAGTAATGAAGATGGTAAAAATTTTATGTTCTGTGTATTTTACCACAACAAAAAAAAATTGGGGGGGGGGCACCTGCACATTTTGCTTAGGTTTTTTTTTTAGCTGTGGGAGCTCATTTCTGTATGGATTTGGTCTGATTACAGCAGAGTTACATTTTAAGAGGTGGGGGGCTCAAATTAATGTTTAAGGCACAGAATCACCCTTGGAAAATCCCTTAGTGAGTGAGAATAGGGCCAACACGGCAGGTTTTCCCTGTGGTGTTGGAACACCGTTTCTCTGAGCATCAGATGCAGCGGCTGATTTACATTCAGGGATCATAACAAAAGATATGCTCTGAGTGACTCCTAGGGCAGCTATTCGCACTGAGGCACCCTCAGAACCAGGGTCTGCTGGGAAAACAGCAGGTTCCCAGTCTCCCTCCTGGTGCTTTGGGGTACCAACAAGCAGAATGGCCAGAATCCTCAGCCCCGTTGGAAGTGTGGTCTTATTTCTCTTCTTTCCCTCATGCAGAGTTGAATGAATCCAAGCTGAATGAGTGTGTGAAGTGGCCCTACCAAGGTGGCCTTTGTCCAGTCAAAGAGAACTGGACACGTGCCTTACACTAACCCCTCTTTCCAGCTAACTCTGATGGAATTTCAACCCTAAATTGTTCTCTGACCTCTGACTGGATCTGTTGGCCATAGAAAAATAGACCTCTTCCCCCACCAGGCACCCCTGCAGGCCATATCTCACAGATGCTCCCAGACACCTGCTCAAACCTGAAATTCTCCAACTTTAAAGGATCTTTTCAGACCTAAGATCCAGTTCTTGGGACCAAAATTCAAACCTAAACCATGAAGTTCCTATCTTTTCAAAGAGCTCTATCTTCAAATTATAAAATACCCCCAGAGAAGTGGTTCAATCAAAACTCCTCAAAGACCCTATTAGATAAAGCAATGGGTATGAGCTGGCATTGTCTTTCAGACAAATTTGACCACCATCTCCTTCACAAGGGTTTTAGACAACACCTAGCTCACTTCCAGGCATGACCAAGGGCTCCATAACAAATGAATGAATGACCAACTGCCCTGGGATGAGCCTGCCATCATTAATTTGGTGCTATTCTAAATCAATAGAATATTCTTAAAGATTTATTTATTTTTTTTAGAGAGAGAGAGAGCAGGGGTGGGGGCAGAGGGAGAGGGAGAGAATCTCAAGCAGACTCCCCATTGAGCATGGATTCCAGGACCCCGAGACCATGACCGTAGCCAAAATCAAAGTTAGATGCTTAACTGACTACGCCACCCAGGCGCCCCAATAGAATTTCTGATTGGCAATAAATTTGGGTTTTTATGCCCAAGGATTGAGAAGAAACTAAAAAACTGGGGGTTATGAACTTTAACCCCAATTTTGCCATTAAATACTTTGCTGATCTTCATGCAAGATTTTTTATCATGATTTTTCTCATCTGCAAAAATGGAAAGCAAAGGGACTTGTAGAAATACGTTAAAAAATGAAAGAGAAAAAAAAGAACAATAAAATGCTTACTGGTGAAGTCGCTTATTTTTCTACCAGGCAATGCACTGAATTCCAAACCTTAACAGGGGAAAAGTGAGACCGAGACCGTTTGTGTTCAGTTGCATAACAATGGAAAGAGTCCCCCTGGGATCTCATGGTTAATTTCTCCACGTCAGTTCGGTTCCAAGCACCAGGTGAAGGACATGGCTGAGCTTGAAGACACAAAACTGTGAAAACAATAACCCTTTGCAATGACAGAAAGAGTAAACAGTGAGAAGGAATCAAATATCGTGTCAAGTAGGAGGAGCTGAGGACCTGTCTTCGTGACAAAGTGTTGTTACTGGAAAGGGCTCTGTGCTGGGAGACTGAGATCCTGTGAGCTCCAGTCCCCATCTCTGTCATGCACAACTGTGAAACTGAGAATGCACTGACAGTCTTCCAGACTTGTAAACTACTCAGCCAAGCTGCCCTGCTAATCCTTCGGGACACACAGATGAATTTTGGAAACTGTAAAGATGTTAGACCAGGTGTGGGGTTATTATCACTTCCCTTCCTCAATAGAAAAAAAACGCTGAGGCACTGAAAAGATCATGAGCCTTTTGTTAGTTCACTGAGCAGGGACTAACTCCATATCCCCCCTACTCAACAGTACCTGAAGAGGCAGGACTTCCTTGTCGGTGGCTTGGGCTCCGGAGTTTGATTGTCTGGGTTTCTCATCTCAGCTCTGCCATTTATACCCTTTGTGATTTGACACAGTGACTGATTTCGTGAACTTCTGCCTCTTCATCTCTAACTTGTGGATGATGATGGTGATATTACTTAACAGAGTTGCAGTGAAGAGTAACTGTAGCATGTTGATATACCCATTATAGACCGAATCTTTGTGCCCCACCCTCCAAATTCATATGTTGAAGCCCTTACCCCCAGTGTGATGGTATTTGGAGGTGGGCCTTTAGGAAGTAATTAGATTTTGAGGTCATAAGAGTGGGGCCCCCATCATGAGATTAATGTTCCTATGAAAAGAAAAGAAAGCTAAGCTTTCTCTCTCCAGCATGTGGGGATACAGCAAGAAGATGGCCATTTGCAAGCCAGGAGAAGGTCCTCAGTAAGAATAGAATCAGCCCACCCCTTGATCTTGAACTTCTTGACCACAAGAACTATGAAAAATAAATGTCTATTGGTTAAGCTTCCCAGTCTGCGGTTTTATACGGCAGCCTGAGAAGACTAATACATACCTGAAGAGCTTAGAACAGTGCCTGGTTCATAGTAAAACATTCAGTAAATATTAGCATATATTTACATATTTATTTGGCTTTTTTGAAACTTTATTAAGAAATATTACAGGCAGGGGCGCCTGGGTGGCTCAGCGTGTTCAGGGTCCAGCTCTTGGCTTCGGCTCAAGTCATGATCTCATGGTCATGAGCTCCAAGTAGGGCTTAGCGGGGAGTCGGTTTGAGGATTCTCTCTCTCCCTCTCCCTCCGCCCCTACTCCTGCTTGCTCTCTCTCTCTCAAATAAATAAAATCTTTAAAAAATATATTGCAGGCATTCTAAAATGTTTAAAGGCTTAAAGAATGATCTAACAGTATACCCACCACCCAACATAAGGTATAAAACATTACCCATACAGCTGAAGCCCCCGTAAACCTTCCCCAACCACCTTCTTTCCTTCCCACCCAGCGGTAATCATGCTCCTGAATTTGGCACTTACCACTCCCGTGTGTTCCTTTATACTCTTACTCCACCTGTATGTATCTGTAAACAATGAGACTGAATCTTTAAGCCAGGACTGGCATGTGCCTCTTCCAGAAGGATTTAGGCATAGTATCTAGCCTAGCACAAAGTATTGTTTGGGAAACCCATCTGTCCCCATTCATCATCTTGCTGTGTGTGTCTTTTCACCTTCCTGAGCAGGGAATGTGCCAATATCTCCAGGTGGACCAAGTGATGATGCAAGCCATTAATTAGGTCTCCTATCAGCGGGTCTGTGTTTGTCAGAGACTATGGAACTACAACCCCCAGCCCAGCTCTTTGCTGATGCCTCCCCTCCTCCCTTCCAGATGGAGATGCGGCTGCAGGACCAGCAGCTGGCCAGACAGCTCATGCGCCTGCGCAGTGACATCAACAAGCTAAAGATCGAGCAGACCTGTGACCTGCACAGGAGGATGCTCAACGATGCCACCTACGAGCTGGAGGAACGGGACGAGCTGTCTGATCTCTTCTGCGACTCCCCGCTCGCCTCCTCCTTCAGTCTCTCCACCCCACTCAAGCTCATTGGAGTCACCAAGATGAACATCAACTCCCGGAGGTTCTCTCTGTGCTGAGAAGCCCTAGAAGGGGGCAGAGGGACCAGAGCAGAGTGTCTGGGAGGCGGGGAGGGGGCGTGGGAAGGGCGTTGAGGCTGCGTTACCCTGAGTGGGTCTCCCCAGAGGCAGGGTTTCCCTGTGGCTGGTGAACCGTGGGCCCTCAGACCCACGGCAGGTGCTCTCTCAGGGGGCCCCGACTGTGGAGCCCCACAACCCTCTGACTGTCCGTGACCCAAAGTGTTCTGCAGAAGGGCCGCTCCATCCAGATCTTCAATGAGACCTGGCTCCCAGCATGACACGTCTCCATCCTCCCCTCACTGCCCCCCCATTCCTGTTTCCCGGAATCACTGGTGCTATGATCTGGGATCCCAAAGGGGGGCCCCCAAACACTGTGATTCTTGCAGAAAGCTTCCCCAAGGGCACTGAGCATCCAGGGAGCAGGTGATTAGGTATGTCAGGTGAGCCCATCTGCTGTTGCTGTCTTCTAAGTACGGGCTGGTAGACAGGTGACTCAGCAGCCCTGACAGGGACCCACCAGGAAAGGAAAACCAGGAGCAACGACAAAGTGGAGCTCAGGACCGCAGGCCCTACAGCCACCGGGAGCGCCTCTGCTGGGCGCTGGCTGTGGTCACTCTTAGACCTTGGCACTACTGGTGTTACGTCTATTGTTTTCAGCGCGTGCCAGGACACACCCGGGCAGCGTGGGCGGGGCAAACACAGATACCCTCTCTTTTGCCTGCCCTGGCCGCACACCCCAATCCCAGTCTCCAAAGAGTCCCATTGCCGCCACCCTGCACCTCCAGGGGAGTGCCCGAGTGACTAGGCAAATCTGTCCGTGGATTTCCCATCACCGAATTCTCCTGGTGGCATCACCTTTGTCCCCTTCTTGCCCCACCCCGCCCCCTCAGAAAGACTCGAGGGAGCTCGGAAGCTCACCCTGAGCCTCCTCTGACATTCTGTGCCTGATTTAAATCACTAATTTTAATTGAATCAGACTGTTACTAATCTGTTGCTAACTTGTTCACAACTGTTTGATTTTTGTCCACATGGTGATGCCAGTTGGGTAGGTCAAGTTCAGTAGTTTAGGATTTGATTTGAAAAGGTTCTCCCTACTGACAAGCATGAGGCCCAGCAAGCATGAGGACTGAGACCTCAACAGCGAGGAAAGTTAGCCTCGTGGAATGCCACGTGGTGCAAGTTCTCCCCCCAGCTGGGGGTACCTTTTGACGTCATCTAGTTCAAGCCTTCTTGTTCATAAAGGAGTAAAGTGAAACCAGGGAAAGAAGATGACTTCCCTCAGATTACACGGCTCCTTAGTGGCTACTATCAACAGGTTAAATCATTATTAAGAATGCCTAGACAGATCACGTATCAATGAACTTGAACCCCAAAGACGGTCCTAATGTTTTGCCAAACCCACAAACTGCCAAGCCCTCTACTCTCCACCTCACGCAGCCCCTACACGTACCTCTCACTTTGCAATTCAGAATATTTGGGTCCAACTCAGAGCAATGCCTGGAAAGTGGACCCACAGAACACGTATTACCAATCACACTTCCATGGTCGGAGTAAGGTGTCCTGATGTTCTTTCATGTTTCATCCTCTCGTATAGTCTCACTGGGGCCCGCGCACACTTCACACACACACACACACACACACCCTGACCTACACTGGGAAGGTTGTTTTTCTTTAATGGGCTGGCAGTGCGAGGACGTGAGTGAATGGTCCCTAGTTAGAAAAGAACTTGGTGTCTTCCTTGTGATTTCAAAGAGCCAGAGGCTTTATGCTTCCTTCGCAAAAGGTGTAACAACGTAGATAAGAGGTGTTTTCTGCCTGACTCTGAGCAGTGACTGAGGACCAGCGGACTGGTCCACAGAAGAGACCTGGGTGGGATGCCAGACCTTTTAGACTTGCTCCCCCTGAGGCAGGAAGGGAGGGGGATTTTCTCGACCCCGAGCTGTCTCTCCTCAGGGATTCTGTACGAGGACTGCCAAGTCCTACTGAGGTATTCTCGCCAGTCTTCTCTGAGATACGTCCTTGAGATGGCAGGGGTCAGAGTGGCCTCCACACGCCACCTGCTCTGGAGAGGCACACAGGTACACATACACCCACACGGGAAAGCCCATTCCATCTTCTGAAAATAATGCCAAATTGCCTTTTTTTTTTTTTCTTTCTAGAAATCAGTCTTTACAGGAATTGAAAAAATTGGATTCAACTGAAGTGGCTTTAGTTGATTTTGTCAATCCAATTGAATTGGTGTCAACCTTGGCAATTTAGTTGTCCAGCTCACGTAATGTCCCCTTCCTTTCTTTGTTCTCTGAGAGCAAACCGAGATCGGGGCACACTTTTTGGAACAGGTTAGACATCTCAGCTCTTTTGCTTAGTTCACCCCCAAGAGAATTTAATTTGGGGATGAGGATGGAGGAGAAAGGGGAAGGGACCGGAGATGAGAGTGGAGGAGCCTGGGTGCGTCTCCTTACTCATCATCCAGTGTCTGTTAGCTCCCTTATTCCCACAGGGAACACAAATAACTCCGCACGTCAGCTCCCTGTTGCGAAGTCCCTGCTATGGGGGCTCAAGCGATGTCTGTGGGTCCCCTGCCACCTAACCTGCGTTGCCAGCATCCTGGGGCCACTTCTGGCCCACCACGTGTACACAATACTGTTTGTAGTTTAACTCATCATCTGCCCATCTCTGTGTCACCCCCAAGGACTGTGGGTGTAAACCACGAGGTCGCCATTGACTCTCCATGCACGGCAGCGTGTGGTGCCTTCATGGACTCAGCAGAGATCACAGAGGCCCGGGGAGCCTGGGGAGGCTTGTGAGGACCTGGGCCGGCCCCGGGGCCTCCTCCCTGTAGCAATATCAAGTGCTATTACATAATCGATGGACAATTTATAATCTTATTTTTTATGACTCTTTGTTTCTATATTGCTGTTAGAAGAAGTGAAATAAAAATATTTCAAAAGAAGATACTATATAAGGGGGAGAAATTTGTTTTCTTTTACCTCATTCCTATTACAGCACACAGAGAAAGAAAGAAAGAGAGAGGGAGAAAAGAGGGAGGAAGGGAGGAAAGATGGGTTTGGGATTTACTTTGGGACATGCTTTGGGACAGACTTTGGAGGTAAAGCCAACAAGATACACCAACAGCTTGGATGTGGAGTGTGAAGGAAATGGAGGAATGAAGAACCACCCTCTGGCCGGCAGCTGGATGGAGGGGGTGCCATTTACTGGAATGAAGATGCTTTGAGGGGAGCATGATTGGGGCAGAGGGGCAAGACCAGTAGCTATCTCCAGCATGATACATTTAAATGTCTATTAGACATCCCAGAGGGGAATGAGTAAGTGGTTGGCTATAGGGACCTGGACTTCAGGAAAAGGCCAGTGTTGGAGACATAAATTTGGGATTCTGGATTTGGGTATTTGGATTATAGTAAAAGCACCATGCCTATATAAAGTCCTCAAGGAAGAGAGAGAGGACATAAGAGAAAGGCGCTAAGTACCACGTCCTGAGACTCTGACTTCTAGAGGTCCGGAGACCGAATGGAAGGTGATGAGCAGACCTTGGGGGGAGCAGAAGTGACCTTTCAAGGCTGGTGCAGCTTCTCCGTTCAGGGACACAGCCTGACGCTACGCTAGCTGCCCGGTGGCCCTAGCCAAGGGTATTCCTCTAGGACTGGTGACATCGGTCACCACAGTGGCTTCCAGAACCTCCTGCAGATCTTACCTAGCTTATTTAGAAAGGGGGTTTTGAACCATGTTGACAACATTCCCTTTGGCTTCTCTGCAGGAGCAGAAGCCTGTCCCCCCTCCTGACTCCCCGGCAACCCAGATGGGTACTGGCAGCTCAGGCAGACTCCCTGGGCCAGCTTCACAGAGGGCACCCCCCCATCACTCCCCTGCCTCCCCGCTTCTCCACACGGCGATGGCTGAAACGCTAAGAAAGGATGACTTGCCAGAGAGCATCCAGGGTCCCAAGGCAAACCTGAGTGAGGGAATGACAAGCCAGCCTCCTCATCTCCCCTTGGGGGGCCTCGCCTCCCCAGGCTACAGGCCTGGGCACCCAGGGAAGGGTCCACCTGCCGCACGGTGAGCCTCACCTGGAAGGGTGGCATGGGGCGGGGGCCAAACAACGCTGTCCATCCTGTCCCACCTGTACCAGTCAGGGTTGGGGCAGGAAGGAGGAAGTGGCTGCCAGCATTCCAGGAGGGAAAGGACCTGACACAGTGAATTGGGGGCTACAGAATCATCGGAAGGGTCTGGGAAGTGGTGGCTAGGGGAGGTCATCCTGAAAGTGCGCTGGATTTCAGCAGGCTCGGCAGGTGCCCTCGGCCGGGAAATAATGGTCTCACGCGCCGTCATGGGCTTGACTGTGTCCCCTCAAAATTCAAATGTTGAAGTCTCGGTGCCCCGTAGCTCAGAATATGACTGTATCTATTAGAGATAGGGCCTTGAAAGAGGTAATTTAGGTAAAGTGAGGTCACTAGCCTCAATCCAAAAGGACTGGTGTCCTTACGGGAAGAGGACATTGATCGGGACACAGACACACTCACAGGGAAGACCGTGTGAGGACACAGGGAGAAGGCGGCTGTCTGCAAGCCAAGGAGAGAGGCTCAGGAGACACCCCCCCCCCGCCCGCGGATACCCTGGTCCCAGACTTGCTGCCTCCAGCACTATGAGACAGCACGTGGCTGTAACTGAGGCCACAGGTCTGGGGGACATGGTATGGCTCCAGCAGACTAAGACCCTTGCTGTTCCTCTTTATCTCCCCCTTCCTCTAGCCCTGGCCCTTGCAGCTTGCACCTGGAAGTGAGTCACATCACTTCTGCCCACATTTCTTTGGCCAGAACAAGGCACATGGCCCCACCAATCCTCCAGTGAGGGGGAGGAAGTGCAAGCTTCCACATGCCCAGTGCGGAGGAGAACTGGAATGTTCGGGACCAGCGTAGGAATGGCCACACCCATCATTCTTCCCCACCTCACCCTGAGCCACCTGCAAAACCCCATCGGCCTGTAGCCCTAAGGACACCTTGGCCAGCAGACTCGAAGCGGTGGGACAGGCACCTGGGAGTGGGGTCGAGAAGAAAAGATGAGAACTTCTGTGAATATTCTTCACCTCTTTCTTTCTATCTTAAGTATGTTTTAAATGGGCATAATGATGAAGGTCCTCAGTCTCATAAATGGGCATAATGCATTGGTACAGTAATGCATTTTGTGAAGTGTGAATCTGTCGGGGGTGGGGGGATATGCACAAAACTTCTGACCAATGGAGCGCAACATCAAGCACGTGGGCCTTAGCCTGCAGACACTGGTCCTGGATCTTACCCTGCTGCCCAACACTAGGCTGGGCCACACGGGACTCAGGGATCAGTGCTTTTCTCCTGAGAGGCCACACAGGGATGTCCTGTGACAAAGGTCCCTCTGTGGACACCAGCAGCTGGTCACTGCACTTGAGTCCTTTGGTAAAAGATACAGCATTCCTTCCAGTTAGTTCTGGGCTCTGCGCCCCTTGGCCACAGAGCAGAAAACAGAGGTGGGAGAGGAAGGATAGGGAGGAAGAGAGAGGGGAAAGGGGGAGAAGGCCAAGAAAGAAGGCACAAGAGAAAGCGAAGAGTTGGCACCAAGTCAGAGAACATGAAATCCCCTCCCCTTCCTGCGCTGAATCCCCCACCTTTTTAATAAGGCCCTGGTCGATTCTTAGAACAGGGCCCAGAAATCACGGTTCCAGAGATTGAGTCCTGGGGGGCAGGCGTGGATCCAAGGCCCAGCAGCCAGAGAAATTGCCAGGCACCCCACAGCCTCTCAGAGTCCACACCCCAGCTCGAGCAAAGCGGCTGATCTCAGGGCTTGCTCTTCCTGTCTGCCAGGTCTTTGACAGGCCACCTCCTGCACAGCTGTCCCCAGGGCCCTGCTGCAATGACCAGAGCTCAGCCCACAGAGGGAGGAGCACCTGGAAACCCCGGAGAGCCTGGGGGCCGGCCACAGGGAGGGAGGAGGTCCCCACTGCTGCTTCCTGCAGGAGACAGAGGAACACAAAATGTCATCAGCTGAATCCCCCCTCCCCCGCCCGCACCCCAGCCTAAAGTTGGGGTGAGCTCTGCTAACTCTAAGGAAAGACAAGACTGAACGAACCGTCATAAAAATGCTGCCACAGGGCGCCCCAGGAGGTGGAACTAGATTTTCTAAGAGCAAGTTTCTGTTAGAAGTTTCCAGCCACTTCTATTTCTAGCAGGAGACAGTGAGTCTCCCTTAGAAAAATCTCCTGAGTGGTCCCTTTCAGGAAGTAGATGAAAGGCAAGTCAGCAAGCACTCCTCTCGGGGAGGGTGAGCCAGGACTCTTGGCACTGACAAAGACCATCCTCCCCAGCTCCCGCTGTGACAGCTAGGAAGAAGTGGGCAAATTGTGTCGGGGTCTAGAAGCCTTCCAAAGAAAGAGGTCTCGACACCTTTACAGATTCTAAAGTATTGAAGCCTCTCTGATACCTCTAATACCGAATGTCTGACTCCTCTGGGGGAGGGTGGGGGGAGGCTGGATGTCATCATTCACAGACGTGCAGAACTGCAAGACATCTGTGCGGGGAGGGATGAGTCTCAGGAAAGAACGGAGAGGAGAGACACAGACTTGCCATGATGAAATGGAGCTCAGAATTAAATCCTCCAAAATATAAAAGGGGCCTTATACCGACCCCAAGCTGCTGAGGTGGGATACATCACATGCGGTCAGGTCAGAGGGCTTTAGGGATCAGAGCACGATCTTTTCCTAGTGCAAACAAAGAAGCAGGTCCAGGAGCTGAAGTGGCTGGCCAAGGTCACTGGCCAGTTGGTTCACAGCTGGAAATGCATCCTGATCCTGGCTCTTCCCAACACCCTCTCTTCCCTGCAGCCTTTCCACCTCCCCATCGCCTTGTCAGAACCTCATCCCCTTGCCGGAACCTCGCAGAGGTCTGAGAAAACAAATCTGTGAAGTTCTTCCTTCTGGAAACAAACGATTTTTTCATTTTTGTCATGGCGACCCATTGTGTTACAGAAACCCTAAAGTGCCCTCTGCTGGAGAAGCTGAGGAATCAAGTCACATGTGGATTTTTTTTTTCCCCCAGAGTTTCTGCAACACCAGGCACCTACACCTTGATAGTTGCTGATTTTCTTGGTGTGTGCGACCGTCATCACTGTCCATGTTTGCTAAAAAATTCAAAGTTCAGACGCTATTTCCGCCACTCAAAACCCAAAATCTCTAGTTGGAGCACTCTGTCACCATGTAATCAATCTGCTAATATTTTTTTAATATCTAGTTTGTTCCAAGCACTGTGTCAATTCCAGGAAACAAACACTTTGGTTTCTTTCACTCTATCTAAAGTGAAACTCAGGACTCCTGGGTGGCTCAGTCGGTGAAGCATCTGCCTTTGGTTCAGGTCATGATCCCAGGGTTCTGGGATCGAGTCCCGCCTCGGGCTTCTTGCTCATCGGGAAGCCTGCTTCTCCCTCTGCCTGCCTCTCACCCTGCTTGTGCTCTCTCTCCCTCTCTCTGACAAATAAATAAATAAAATCGTTAAAAATAAATAAAGTGAAACTCATGTTTTATCTCCATTCCAGAATGCAATGCTTCATAAAGAAAATAAATTAGCCGCTAACCTGAAAACAGTATGTGAAGTTTCTAAATCTCTTGTTTCATTTGGGGCCTTCCTTCTCACTTTTCCAAGCTACAGTTCCTAATTACTGGGGCCATTTTCCCGATTACAGATAAGAAGGGAGAAAGCTTTCCATCTTTCGGTCACTTGTTCTCACAAAACGCCCGAACTACTCCAGGTTTTTCCCCTCACGGGCTTCACTCGGTTTCAAAGCTCTAGCAGTCTTCCTCGGCCTGCAGCTACAACCTGGCTTTCTCCCCCAGAGAGACAACTTTCTAAGACAATGACTCAAGCAATTCAATTTGCCCCTTCCATCTTTCTACTGTCCCCCCGCCCCCCCACCCAGCTCCGTCTTTCTTCCCATGAGTTAGAAACAAAATGATTACATTCTCAAGCCCTTTCCCTTCCTTATTGTGTGTTTCCTCGTGACTAACTGTGCTCCGTTGGATGTGTCTCAATTCATTTTGATTTTACGGTCTTGCTTGCTTTATTTCGTTTTTTTAACCTTTAGGAGAAGACGCCTCTCAGATTTGCACCCCTTGCTCCAGATGGCCACTTTCCTTTCCAACAAACAGCATATTTTCACCTTAATTGGCCCTGGCAGCCAACCAAGATCTAAATTAGCACCACAGCGAAGTCCACGTGATACATTACTAACAGAGTTCATTAAAACAAAGTGTGGGGGAGGGGCTTTCTGGAACTTACTCTGAACTCGAGTTCAAGAAATAAGGCAATTTATACCTATCATTTTTTTCTCAAAACCTGAATGCAAAAATGATTGAAAGGAAGGTTTAAACAACCCAAACCATCCAAACAACCTCTATAACCTCAGGCGTTAGATGTGTGATTGTCTCTTTCTAGACCAGCCCAAATTCCATATTGATGTTTGCCACCAAATGTTAAATTGTTAAGTGTGAACATCTTGACTCTAAACAACAAAACTGTACAATAACTCTTAACATCAGAATATTTCTGACCTACTCTCTAGATCAGTGATTAATGTATATTAATATATGTGTGTGTGATTTTATCTCTGCCCCTTTGCGCATTTGATCCTCTTTTCCTGTGCTTATCCTGACTCCACAATAAGACTGAAGTTTCCTCTTTAAACTCCTAGTGCCTAACTCAATACCCAGAATGGTCAGGGTCCTGAATAAATGTGAGGAAAATGAATAGGTCCAGAATTATTTTATAAGTCTCATCCACCTCAAGTGTTTGCAGAATGCGGCTATCTGGATCCTGAGAAAGAATAGCATTGTCCTATGGTTATGATTGAGCTAAGCCAGAAGCAGGCTGGATGATCACCTCCCCTGGCCTGAGTCTCTGGCCCCCTCTGCTGGTGCTCCTTCCAATTGTCCATATATAAGGCAAACCAAGACGGCCTTCTAGGCATGGCCAACCTCAAAGTATCCTTGGTATGAAGACGTCACACCTGGCTCTCGGAAGAAAATCAGGCTTAGAAAACATTAGACATCTACATCATTTTAGAACACATTAGAGATAACTGATAAAAAGAAAAGTCTTGAGCGTACCATGTCTTAGAGGAGCCAGAAGGTGTGAGAGGTAAACCAAATGAACCGATGCAAACTTGTCCTTCCCTAGACCTATCTATTTGAAAGCTCCCAAAATAATTGGAAAGTTAAGAAACATACTACTGAATAGCCCATGAGTCCAAGAAGAAATCAAAGATGAAATCAGAAAATACATTAAGCCAAAAAAAGAGAAATATATTTTAAGTCAAGCAAAATGGATACATGATATATCAAAATTCATGATATTCCAGTTAATGCAATCATTAGAGGGAAATTTGCTTTAAATATTTTTATTGGAAAGAAATAAAATGCCTAAATACATTTTCTAATTGTCTACCTTAAGAACTTAGAAAAAAAAGAGCAAATTAAATGTGATATAAGCAGAAAGAAAACAATAAATATTAACACAAAAATCAATTAAATAGAAATGGAAAAACAATAGAGAAAAAATCAATGATATTGAAAGTAAGTTAATTGAAAGATCAATAAAACTGATAAACCTCTAGCTACACTGATCAACGAAAGAGAAAGGGGGAGAATACACACAAATTACCAATAGCAGGAGTGAAAAGGAACAGTACCATAGATTCCTATGGAAGTGATAAGAAGGGGACATCATGAAAAGACTTCTACCTAAATCTGACAACTTAGACGAATGGAAAAACTCCTTGAAACACACAGATTATTAAAACTAACTACAGTAAAAACAGAAAATCTAAATAACTCCATAGCCACTACAGAAATTGAATTCATAATGAAAAGTCATCCCACAAAGAAAACTCCAGGCCTAATTGGCCTCATCAGTGAATGCTATCAAATACTTAGAAAGGAAAAGAAGACCCCCCCCCACCAACCATCCTATGGAAACTCTCTCAGAAAATAAAGAACACACTTTCCCACTCATTGTATGAGATCCTCATTATTCTAATATCAAAACCAGACAAAGACATTCCAAACAAAGAAAAAAAGTACAGATTAATAGCTCTCATAAAAAAAAATACTAGCAAATTCAATATAGCAATACACAGGAAATGAGATTTATCCCAGCTATTTAAGATTGGTTAAGATTCAAAAATCACAGTTCACCATAACAGGATAAACTTTGTTTTAAAGATTATCTTCATAGATGTAGGGAAAAAAATTGAAAAGATTCTGTTTTCATTGATGTAAAAAACTCTTAGCGAATTAAGAACAGACTTCTTCAAACGGTTAAAGAAATATGAAAAACCTAGAGTTAACCTCATACTTTTTTTAAAATTTTATTTTATTATGTTATGTTAATCACCATACGTTGCATAATTAGTTTTTGATGTAGTGTTCCATGATTCATTGTTTGGGTATAACACCCAGTGCTCCATTCAGTACATGCCCTCTTTAATACCTATCACCAGGCTAACACATCCCCCCACCCCCCTCCCCTCTAGAACCCTCAGTTTCTTTCTCAGAGTCCATAGTCTTTCATGGTTCGTCTCCCCCTCTGATTCCCCCCCCTTCATTTTTCCCTTCCTACTATCTTCTTTTTTTTTTTTTTTTTTTTAACATACAATGTGTTATTTGTTTCAGAGGTACAGGTCTGTGATTCAACAGTCTTACACAATTCACAGCGCTCACCATAGCACATACCCTCCCCAATGTCCATCACCCAGCCACCCCATCCCTCCCACCCCCCACCACTCCAGCAAACCTGTTTGTTTCCTGAGATTAAAAATTCCTCATATCAGTGAGATCATATGATACATGTCTTTCTCGGATTGACTTATTTTGCTTAGCATAATACTCTTTAGTTCTATCCACGTTGTTGCAAATGGCAAGATTCAGTTCCTTTTGATGGCTGTATAATATTCCATTGTATATATATATATATATATATATATATATATATATACCACATCTTCTTTATCCATTCATCTGTCGATGGACATCTTGGCTCTTTCCATAGTTTGGCTATTGTGGACATTGCTACTATAAACATTGGGGTGCATGTACCACTTCGGATCACTATGAGCTAACCTCATACTTAATGGCAAAAGACTGGAATGGCTTTCATCCTCTGTTTGGGAACAGGCAAAAAATGCTTGCTCTCATGGCATCTCTTCATCAGTAAACTGGGAATTTTAGCCTATGTAATCAGGCAAGAAAAAAGAATAAAAAGCAGAAAGAGTGGAAAATAGAAAGTAAAATTATCTTTTGTGCAGACTACATGGTCATGTATACAGAGAACCCTAACAAACCTACAAAAAAACTAGATCTAATAAATGAGATAAACAATGTCTCAAGTTACAAAGTCAATATAAAAAATCAATTGTGTTTCTGTACATTAGCAACTAGAACTTGCACCTTTTTAAATTAGCATCCCAAAACATGAATAATTAGAAAGTTAACAAAATATGGCTAAGACTTATAACTGAGACATATAAAACATTGTTGAGAGAAACCAAAGAGGCCCAAAATAAATGGAGACATATATCATTTTAATGGATTAGAAAACTCAATCTCCCTAACTAATCTGTAGATGTGATACAACTCCAAACAAAATTCCAGCAAGGCTTTCTAGTGGAAATCGACAAGTTGATTCTAAAATTTACATGGAAATACAAAGGACCTACCACTGCCAAAATAAACTTGGAAAGAAGTACAAAGTTAGAGGCCCTCACGATCTGATTTCAAGACATTGTGTAGTGACACTAATTAAGACAGTGTAATATCATGTAAGGATAGACATATAGATCAATGGATGGAAGACGAAGTACAGAAATAGACCCCCATGTATAGGATTAATCGATTTTCAACAACTTGCCAAGGCAATTCAGTGGGGGAAAGTATAACCTTTTCAATAAATTGAACTGGAACAACTGGACACTCATATTATTCATATAGAAAGAAAAGTGAACGCTAGCCTTCACAACATACATAAAAATGAGAATGACTGAAATTTGAAAGACCAATACCAAGACAATACCGAGTGTCAATGATGTGGAACAAACTCTCATACACTGCAGGTGGAACTGTAAATGGTACTGCCACTTTAGAAAACATTTTGGGAATTCCTTATGTGATTGAACATATACTTACCACATGACGTAGGAATTCTACTCCTAAGTATGTGCTCAAGAGATATGAAAACAGATGCCCACACAGAATTGTACGTGAATGCTCATAGCATCTTTATTCATAATAGTAAAAAAAAAAAAAAAAAAAAGTAGAAACAATCTAAAATGTCCTTTAGTAAATGAATGGATAAAAAATTGTGGTGGGCACCTGGGTGGCTCAGTTGGTTAAGCGTTTGGCTCCTGGTTTTGGCTCAGGCCAGGATCTCAGGGTCCTGAGATTGAGCCCAGCATTGGAGAGCCTACTTGGGATTCTCTCTCACTCTCCCTCTGCCCCTCCACCCTCTGCTCAAGCCTGCTCTCTCTCTCTCTCTCTCAAAAAAAAAAAAAAAGTGGTATACCATAGAATACTACTTAGCAATAAAAGAAATAAACCACTGATACAATAACATAGATGAATCTCGAAAAACATTATGCTGAGCAAAAGAAGTGAAACACAAAAGAGTACATGCTGTATGATTCCATTTACAAAAGAGAAATTCAATTTACGGTGACAGAAAGCAGATCAGTGGTTACCTGGGGCAGAGGCAGGGATTAACTGGGGATGAGACACAGGGTGTTTGGGGGGTAATAGGAATATCCTGTAGCAGTTACTGGCTGAGCCCACACAGTTACAATCACCATCACCGGGAGCCTTCCATAGCCACAATGGATCTGATGGTCCATGACCAAATGTCTTCCCATACGCTTCTTATTCGACCCTCACATCCGCTCTTGACTTAGATACTAGAGCATCATCTCCGTTACTACAGAAAAGGAGCCTGAGGCTCAGAGAACTGAGTGACTTTCCCAAGATCAGACAGAAAACAACAGACCCCAGATTCAAGTCCAAGTGCCAAGGAACTTGGTTTTCCGTATTCTCTCACGCCCCCTATCCTTGTGTCCCTGGGAAAAGTAACTCAGTTGTCACGTAATTAGTTTGACTCACCCGCAACAATAACATAGCCATCACAGACTGATAACAGATCTAAGAAGTACAGCTGTGATACAGCTTCACTTTCTTGCTCAGGCGATTCCACATGTATTTCTCAAAGAACGGAGTGACTATCACTCTGCTTGCTTTACTTAGTAGTTCAACTCAACAAATATTCTGTGGGTGAGGCATCATTAGAAGCTGGGCATTCGGCAACAGCAAGGAATAAGACACGGTCTTTACCTTCCAGGATCTCACCAGTCAGTACTAAATCCTCCTGAGCAGCTTAGGCCTGTTTTCTCCTGTGCGTGGTCCTAACACCAACTATTACTTCCTACCGAAATCCCATGAGCTCACTCCCAGTGACTCACAGAATGGGGAAGATAAAGGTCCGTGTCCAGATTTTCTGTTTTCCAAGAAGTACCATGGTGTTTTCCAAATGGAGGCAGGATCTGACAAGTACAAGAGCAGTGGTGGCCACAAAGGAAAGAGTGATTTAAATCAGATGGAGCATGCAGAATCCAGAACAGAGTGCTGTTCTGTACGGGGCTGTAAGCCTTGAGCCCGACATCCTCAAGCTACTTGAGAATTGCTAATGTTACGTTTGGGGTGGTTTGTCAACGTAACTGCCAAATCTGGTACGTCAAGGAAACAGTCCACGGGTCTCCTTATGTCTTCCCCTACAAATTTTAAAACACCTCTGTTACGTATGATCACATATACCTCGAATCACAAACATTTCTCCGGGAAAGGAGGTGGTGAGACAGACACTTTAGTGATAAGCACCATTCCTTTTATTTATTTCTGCCCAGGCTTTTGAAGGCAGGGGAAGGAAAGCTGAGGTTGTCATTCCTGCATGAAACAATGAGGAAGCTCTCTGGCCCACACCTGGTTGTCCAGTGAGCCTGTTGTCCAGTGAGCCTGTTGTCCAGTGAGCCCTTTCGTGTGTTTTTGCTGGTATTCGTGTGCAGTGTGTAGCTGAAGCCCCTCTCCCAGCTTCTCATTTGAAACTCAGCCCCAGCTTCTCCTCAATGAAATGAGCTTCCTGTGCCGCTGCAGTCTGAAAATATTTAACAGCAAGAATGATCACGTAAATCATATGCAAATCAAATCAGCAAATATACTATTCTATTTCATATCTAGATAAACAGAATTATATGGATACCACAATGGCTTATCAAGAGATAGAAATTATGATGAAAATAAATCATCAAATCATTCTAGTAGTTTCCAAATCATGTATTCATTTTTAGAAGTTTTTGCAGGGGCACCGGGGTGGCTCAGTCGTTAAGCGTCTGCCTTCGGCCCAGGTCATGGTCCCAGGGTCCTGGGATCAAGCCCCATATTGGGCTCCCTGCTCAGCGGGAAGCCTGCTTCTCCCTCTCCCACTCCCCCTGCTTGTGTTCCCTCTCTCGCTGTCTTTCTCTCTGTCAAATAAATAAATATTTTTTAAAAAAAGAAGAAGAAGTTTTTGCAGTAATTTCTTTCTTTCTTTTTTTTTTTTTAAATGGCTACCTTCCAGATGATACCCTTGCCTGAACTGTAATTCAACTTCGGAAATCACACGAAACTCTTCCAAGAACTTCCAACTTAGGTTGATATTTGGTGGTGGCTTTTTGTCTTAATCAGTCCATTTCTCTTAACACCAACAATTTAGTTTTTGGTGCTGAGTCTTTTCTTGGCCTCTACTGAAATCCTGGGAATTTCACTAAACAACTTCTTAGCCCTTATCATACTGTTTGATATTCCTGCTTATTCAAATTTCTATTACCAACTAGGCCATAAAAATTTTAGTGAAATGTCATATTCAAGAATTGGTTTAGGGGCGCCTGGGTGGCTCAGTCGTTAAGCATCTGCCTTCGGCTCAGGTCATGATTTTAGGGTCCTGGGATCGAGCCCCGCATTGGGCTCCCTGCTCCGCGGGAAGCCTGCTTCTCCCTCTCCCACTCCCCTTGCTTGTGTTCCCTCTCTTGCTGTGTCTCTCTGTCAAATAAATAAATAAAATCTTTAAAAGAAAGAATTGGTTTAATTTTATCGACTTAGGTTCATCAGCAGCTCACAGAGCTTTGTGAACATCGGTCAGCTACACTGAAAAGACTTAAAATTCATTAAGACTTGTCATCAAAAATGCATTTACATATAATTTATTTTAAGATTAATAACATTTTTCTTATAATCGATATTTTCTTTTATTTTAAAATGACATATTTCTTCACTATTTCCTCATTTATTATATCTTCTGCTTCCTTTCTTATTTTCTCTGTTTAAACTGACAGGTTAGTGATTTTATCAGTCATCAAAATAATCTATCAGCTTTGATACTGGAGATACATTTCTTAAATAGCTAAACAAAGTTTTGAGGTTTGTAAGAATATTATTTACTTAAGCCAAATCACTGATCAAAAAAAATTTTTTCCCAAACATGTAACCACTCTTATTTTACAGTTTCTATGTAAGTGACTATTTGTACATCTTTTTTTTTTTTTTTTTTGAGAGGTGGGAGAGGGCCAGAGGGAGTCTCAAGAGGCTCCACGTCCAGTGCAGAACCAATGTGGGCTTGATCTCATAACCCTGAGATCATGACCTGAGCCGAAATCAAGAGTCAGATGCTTAACCGACTGAGGCCCCCGGCGCCCCAACTATTTGTCATCTTAATGTGATTTCCAACCTGCTTTGCAACGCTAGCAATTCAGGTTATCACTTAAGGTTATTGAACATTTCAAATATCCCCTCCTCTTGTTAGGAAATCTAAGCACGTTATCTGTAGATCCACGCATTGGAAGAGTTTTCTGCTCTGTAGGAACTGTGTAAGTTTCATATTTGGATCTGGAGTCCTCAACTGTGTAAGCCAAAGAGCCCTTTCCCTCCGTAAATTGTCTGATCATCGCAATACTCAAAAACATGGGGCCAGGTCACTTGTACCCGTTGGCTTTGCAATAGGCACGGTGATAATGGGCCAATGCTAGGTACCCTGTGCCTGGATGTACCAGTCCTGGGCCTGGCTGCGCTCAGATTCATTCCTCACTCTTGTCCTGCTCTGCTGTATATTAGGGGGGGCAGCCTACAGCCCGCAAGCCCCCATCAGCTGGGTTTAGCCCAATGGGAGGCACTGGTGGGAGGGGAAGAGAAGCCAGGGTATTTCTTCCCCTCCCTGTCTGACCCTGGTTCCATCGCCAGCAGCATCTACATGCCGCCAGCAGTCTCAGGCCCTGTGGGGCTCAGGTTCTGCCAGGGGACCCAAGCCCCTGGCCTGATGACCCTCATCACCTCTTCCCTCTGTCTCTCAGCCTAGAGATGGAATGCCTTCCCGCTGCTCCTAGCCTTGCATTGTCCCTGTTTGGTTTTGAGCCCCTCCATCATCTGGATAACTAATTCTCTGCATTAAATCTCCTTTACATAGGTTTTCCTGGTGAATCTTTGGCTGATGTGTTGTGATTTCAGAGTCAAATAATAACAT
Organism: Leptonychotes weddellii; assembly: GCF_054177405.1. Taxonomy (NCBI): domain Eukaryota; kingdom Metazoa; phylum Chordata; class Mammalia; order Carnivora; family Phocidae; genus Leptonychotes; species Leptonychotes weddellii. The sequence continues at coordinate 44,268,846 of NC_138370.1, read as the reverse complement.
CCCACGAGGAGGCTCTGTCCCTCTCCCTCACTGGCCTCATGGTCTCCCTTCAACGCCTCCCACGGCTTGAGTCTGCCCATTTGCCATTTCTGTCCAACTCTGCTTTCAGCAACATCCTGTTTGTGGTTGGAAATCGCCCATGAAGGGAGCATTGACACCATGGAAACCTGCCAACGCTATACACCAGGCCCACCCTGCCCACCCCCCACTCCACCAAGAGCCAGTTGTTGACCATTTACCAGCACACTACTAGTTGAGCTCTGGATGAGTAGTGTAACGGACACTTGGCCCTTTAACTAGGGACACGGCTTCCCTGTGGAGGTCGGTTTTCAGCTTGCCCCACCTAGTCTTTAAAGAGAAGTGGCCCAGTATGAAGACAACTGTGTGCCCTAGGGAGCCATGGGGCTAACCACTATCTCTGGAGCAGGGTCGGCACTATGGTGAGATAAGACAGGAATTTGCCTCCAGCCCAGAATTTTAGAAGGCACCCAAAAACCCAGTTACCAAGATGACTGGTATTTTAATGCAATATTCTCAAAGGTCAAAATTAATGCCCCCAAACCCATGGTAAACAAAATGTAAAAACAGGATTGGACAGGGCTGAGGTGAGTAAGGTGAGTGATGCAAGTCCAGGTGGGATCCTGTGTCGGTTAGATTTTTTTTTTATAAATTTTTTTTTTAAGATTTTATTTATTTATTTGACAGAGAGAGACAGCGAGAGAGGGAACACAAGCAGGGGGAGTGGGAGAGGGAGAAGCAACCTCCCCGTGGAGCAGGGAGCCCGATGCGGGGCTCAATCCCAGGACCTGGGATCATGACCTAAGCCGAAGGCAGACGCTTAATGACTGAGCCACCCAGGTGCCCCTCGGTTAGATTTTGATACTTTGTTCATATGGGGGATTTTGCATTAATTTGGATTTTTTTAATTGCATTTGGCAATGATTTCTTGGCTATGACACCAAAAACACAGTCAACAAACAAAAAATAGATGAATTAGAGCTCATCAAAATTGAAAACTTTTGTGCATCCAAGTACTCTATTAATGATATTAAAAACACATGCAGAATGGGAGAAAATACTTGCAAGTTACATACCTGATAAGGAATTAATATCCATCATATATAAAGAGCTCCTAAAACTCAACAACAAACAAGCCAATTTAAAAAACGAGCAAAAGACTTGCATAGACTTTTCTCCAAAGAAGCTATACAAATGGCCAAATAAACACAGGAAAAGATTCCTCATTAGAGGAATGTGAATCAAAATGATGATGAGATACCACCTCATACCCATTGATTGGGATGACTATTATTAATAAAGAAATTTAAAAAAAAAAAACAAGTTTTGGAGGGGTGGAGAAATTGGAACTCATGCATTGTTGATGGGAATGCAAGCTGGTGCAGCTGTTGTGGAAAACAGTATGGTGGTTCCTCAAAAAATTAAAAATAGGGGCACCTAGGTGGCTCAGTCGGTTATGTGTCCGACTCTTAATTTCAGCTCAGGTCATGATCTCAGGGTTGTGAGTCAAGCCCTACGTCGGGCTCTGTGCTGAGCATGGAGCCTACTTAAGATTCCCTCTGCCCCTCACTCTCCCCACTCACACTCTCTCTCTCTCTCTAAGAAAAAAACAAAAAAATAAAAATAAAAATAGAACTTTTAAATTCCACTTCTGGGTCTCTAGCCAAAATAATTGAAAGCAGGGACTCAAACAGATATTTGTACGCCCATGTTCATAGAGTTCAGCATTATTCATAATAGCCAAAATGTGGAAGCAACCCAAGTATCCACTGACGGATGTGGATTTGCATTTTTCAACACAAAATATACACAAAATATAGTCTATCTATAAAATGCATATTATTCAGCCTTAAATAGGAAGGACCCTCTGACACAAGCTACAACATGGAAGAACCTTGACATAAGCCAGTCACGAAAAGACAAATACTGTTTGATTCCATGTATATGAGGTTCCTAGAATAGTCAGATTCATAGAATGGTGGTTTTCAGGGGTTGGTGGGGAAGAAGAAGTGGGGTGTTAGTGCTTAATGGGGACAGCGTTTCAGTTTGGGAAGATGACAATGTTCTGCAGTTGGGTGGGTGCTGGTGTTGGTTGCACAACATTGCGAAATGTACTTAAAGCCACCGAATTATACATTTAAAAGTGGTTAAAATGGTAAATTTTACATTATATATATTTTACCACAATTTCTTAAATACTACCTTAAAATATTATTTGTCTTATTACTGAGGTCTTTTTGGCTCCTCCTTAAGTTGTGCACCTGTGAAGAGTACCTCATTTGCCTCACCCGAATCCCAGGCCTGCTCTGGAACACTTGTCAGGCAAATGTAGACAGTTTTCTGGTTTTCTTATGAGTAGAATGACGCTTGTCCCCGACATGAGCGTGGCCCGTGGTTGTTGGTAACCTTCCGCCCCCAAATAAAGCAGCTGGGGGGTGAGGACCTGGTTTGGGGTCGGGGTGGGGAGACGGAGTGCGGCTGACGGTGGATTTGGAATGCTGAGTGATGGACCAGCTTCGGAGAAGTCTTTGAGACAAGATATAAGGTGCCAAGGAGAGAGTGGGCTTATGGGAAGTGGCCCGTTACAAATGGCTGCAGGAGGGGCACCTGGGTGGTTCAGCGGTTAAGCGTCTGCCTTCGGCTTGGGTCATGATCCCAGGGTCCTGGGATCGAGCCCCCATCCATCCGGGCTTCCAGCTCAGCGGGGAGCCTGCTTCTCCCTCTGCCTCTGTCGACTGCTCTGCCTACTTGCGCGCTCTCTCTCTCTCTGTCAAATAAATAAATAAAATCTTTTGGGGTGTGACTTCCCAGGTCAGCCTAAGATCAGTGTCTCCCCACTCTTTCCACCTTGTGGCACACCACGAAGATGAGAATACACACACCACATGCAAGAGCCCAGGGGGCAGTGCTGCAGCCGAGACAGCGTGCTGGCCCCGAGTGTCCCTGAGTGTCCCCAAGGGTCCCCAAGGGCCAAGGGTATCTGCACATTTGTGTTGTATTCCCAGCATCCTACTTGAGAAGCCTTGGATGGAGATTCTTACCTTCCCTTTGAGGACACTGGTTTCCCATACATTTTTTTAAATTGAGGAATAAGAGAAAGGTGCAAACCAGTATGTGTTAATAGGTTACTTTTATGTTTAAGGAAAAAAAAAAGGTGTAGTGGGTAAAAATTGAGTATTTGATTTGCTTGGATTTGCATTTTTCAAGCCCCGGAAAGATAGAATAAAGTTTACCAAGGGGGGTGTGGGAACTGTGCAGCTGGAGAGCCAAGGTAGATATGACACTTGTCACAGTATCCTTTATAAGAAGTTCTAATTCTATGCAAACAGGTCTCGGAAATTCCCGGCTGCTTATGGAAAAGCAGAAATATCCCAATTGGAGGGTTATATAATGGTCATGAGACCTCAGAATGGCAACCCTTTCTGGCAGGGGTTTACCTTGACCTGCCAATGACCACTGCCTTGTTTTCTGTCTTATCTCCCTTGGAACCCAGAATGAGCCCTCAGGCCAAGCCAGCAGAGCACTTTCCTCTGGAAAGAGTCCCACTCCCTTCAGAGGAGCGGGGCCAGGGGCCAGTGCACCAGCTCAGCTGGGAAGCTTCCCTTCGGGGTCAGTTCCATCTTTCTCCTTGACTTTCTGTCCTCTCCATGGACATTCTTGCATTCGGTGATCGGGCACTGGCCAGTTCCCAGACCTGCTTGCCAAGCTCCCCTTTATCTACAAGGAAAATTCAAGGGTCTCCTGTCTCAAGTTTTACTGAAGGTTGCCCACACCTGGAACTGTCAGGGAGCAATGAGAAGGTGAGGACGGACACCCCCAGGGCCCCTGACACAGAGCTCAAAAAAATGTGTGCTGAATAAAAGAATAAATGAATGATGAGAAATGCCACAAAGAGAGAAAAATATAGGGACCCCTGGGTGGCTTAGTCGGTTAAGCATCTGCCTTTGGCTCAGGTCATGTTCTTAGGGTCCTGGAATCGAGTCCCGCATTGGGTTCCCTGCTCACCCTCTCCCTCTGCTGCCCTCTCTGTCAAATAATTAAAATCTTCAAAAAAAAAAGCTACATTTTTGTTTTATGCACTTTTCTATATGTGTGTTGTACAGTTTTTTTTTTTTAAGTAATTTTTAAAAAGGCAAACATGTAGAGGCTGTTTTTAGGCAACAGCCTTGAGCGATGGAATGTACAAAGGGCCCAGAGCCCCCACCTGGCTGAGGGTGGTTGCCCCACCTCATAACATCCATAGGCTCTAACTGACCAGTGGGCTACTTATAACTAGGCACAGATACCAAAAAACGGAAAACTCCGTATGTCTCCCTACCTCCTCACCTTCCGGCTTTAACAACAGCCCCCACCCACAGCCTCGTTGCAGGAGTCCCTCCTCTGCTCTCTGGCCCACTGCTCCCTAGCTGTGTATTCAATAAGCTTCCACCTCCTTTGTTCTGCCTCAGGTGAATCCCTTGACCTCCCGTGCCACCAGCTTCCACTTGATCGGGTCACCCCACATTTGGCCCCCATCCGATCAGGAGAGACCCCACAAAACCTACAGAAGAAAATGTTACATGCTGAATAAATACTAGTTTAGTCAACCCCCCCCCACCCCATTCCAGCTCAGTTCTTGTCTTTCTTAAAAATCCCTTTGATTCTTGGAGGACCTGGGTGGCTCAGTCAGTTAAGCATCTGACTCTTGGTTTCTGCTCAGATCATGATTTCAGGGTCATGAGATTGAGCCCATGTCAAGCCCCTCATCAAGCCCTGCGTCGGGCTCCACATGCAGCTTAGAGTCAGTCTGCTTGTCTCTCTCCCTCTGCTCCTCCCCACCCCCCACCCCCACTCTCTTACTCTCTCGCTATCTCTGTCATAGAGAAATAAAATATTTTTTTAAATCCCTTGGATTCTCTACTATTGCAAATCTTTTCCTTTTCCCAGCTAAGCTCCTAAAATAGCTAATCCAGACCGGCCACTTGCACTTGTCCCTCCCCTGTCTTTTCGATGAGCCATCATGGGTGTCAGGCAATGCCTTGACAAATCTATTCCCCACCACATTTCTGAGGAGCTGGACCACTGCAAATGGCCACGGCCGTTGGGAGAGTGTCTCTCTTTCCCACTGCAGGGTGTCTCACCTTCCAACACCGGTCAGCCTCATCCAGAGGCTCTCTAGGGTCCTCTCCCGGCACCATTCCAGGTGTTTGGTTCTTTAAGTGATACGAAGCAGTATCACCTGCCCTTCATCAGAATTACCCAGGTGCTTCTAAAGACACCCATTCCTCAGCCCCACTAGTGAAGAGACTGCGAAGAAGGAAATTCCAGAAAATTCTTATCCACCAGGCACCTACTATGTACCAGGTACCTCCATCCATCAGCCTATTTAATTCTTACCCCAGTCCCATGAAGTTAGTGCCATGATTGTCCTCATTCTGCAGGTGAGAAACTGAGGCTCAGAGTGGGTCACCTGGGCAGGAACAGTGGAGTCAGGATTTGAAACCATGACTGTGTGGCTTCCTGGGCCATGCTTTTCCCCCCAGAGACCAGGCTTTTCCATATCACTAATTTAATATCTGGTAGAGCAGGATTTCTCAAAAACATTCACATGTACTCAAATCACCTGGGAACGTGCTACTTCTGACTTGGCAGGTGTGGGGTAAGGCCCGAGAGTCTGCATTTCTAACAAGCTCTCAGGCGATCACGTTCAGTATACCTTGCTGTGAGCAGCAACACAGGAAAAGAGGCTGAAGTGCACATTACTGGGACCCAGGCGATCACTGGAATTTCCGTTTTAAGGGTGGGTAAGCTCAAGGTGCTATGGACTGAATGTGTCCCCCCAAAATTCATCTGTTGAAATCCTAACCCACAATGTGACAGTATGAGGAAATGGGGCCTCTGGGAGGCAATTAGGTCAGGAGGGTGGATCCACATGAATGGGATTAAAGCCCTTATAAAGAGACCACAGAGAGCTCCCTCTCCCCATCTGCCGTGTCAGAGCACAGCAAGATGACCATCCGTGAACCAGGAAGCAGGCTCTCACAAGACACGGAATTTGCGGGCACCTTGATCTTGGATGTCCAGCCTCTAGAACTGTGAGAAATAAATGTCTGCCGTTTAAGCCAGCCATTCTATGGTATTCTGTCATAGCAACCCAATAAGACTAAGACGTAAGGGAAACTAGATGACCCCCCTCAGCCTGGGGGTGCCCTCACCACGCTGCCTCCGTTCTGCCAGCATCAGTCGCACACAAAGCCCAGCCCTCTGCCTGCTCTCCACAAGGGCTTGAGACCATGGAAACGTCACTACAGATGTGAGAGGTGATAGGGAGCAAGCTCATTTCAGACCACAAGCCAACTTCTCCCTCAGTCTGCTGTCATCCCAAAAGGCCACGCTTGAGACACAAGGTCCCCTGGGAGGCGTGGTCAAGTTCTTGTTCCAGAAGTTTCTCTCTCAGGGAGCACCTGCCCCAACTAGGTCTCAGGTGTCCCAGGGAATAAATGCTCTTCATCACATTACCTCTTCCTCAGAGAAAAATACTGACCGCCCTTTGTAAATGCTTATTCTTATTGCTGTTTTTAATGTAAATTCTCTCTCTACTTGCCGGAGAAGGAGACCAAACACAATATGTACTTGTCACTCCCACGCTTTCTCCAACTAATTGTCCTACTCCTAAGGATTCGGGTGGGGCTCTTCTTTGAAGCACCTTTTGGGGTGTGGCTTCCCAGTTCAGCCTAGGATCAGTGTCTCCCCACTCTTTCCACCTTGTGGCACATCAGGAAGACGAGAATACACACGCCACATGCTGGAGCCCAAGCTGCTGAGACAGTGTGCTGGCCCTGACGGTCCCTGAGTGTCCCCCAGGGTCCCCAGGGTCCAAGGATATCCGTATCTCTGCACATTTGTGTCACATTCACAGTACACCAGTTGAGAAGCTCTGGATGGAGATTCTCACCCCCCCCCCTTTGAGGACACTGGTTTCCCACACATTCTGCTGATGCCATCTGTCCTTGTAATTGGCTATGACTCACATTGTGAGCTCCGTCCTCAGAACACAAGCCCGCCCCGTGTCACTCAGAGGGTACTCTGCCCACTTTTGTACCCCCTCCAGGGTCGTGGCCTCTGACAGGGAATGGTGAGCAAGCACTCTCTCGCTTTCTCTCTCCCTCTCTCTTTCTCTCTTTCCACACCCTCTCCAACCAGAATTGTTCATCACTCTGTCCCCTCCCGTGGCCCAACCTGACTCCCTGGAGAATGTTCTCTGCACCTGCTCTGACATGCCACACAGCAATGGGCGGGAGTGCCTGCCTCTGAATCACGGCAGCCCCTGTTTCTAACCCCACCCCACACGGTCCAGGGCCTGCCAGAGGCCACAGGGTGAATCTGCTGCTCACAAGCACATTTGCGGGCACAGTTGTCCGCAAAAGCAGCAGACTGGCTCAGGGTCCGGGTTGCCTTCAGACCAGTCCCCTGCTCCCTCCACCTGACCCCGCAAGCTGAGTGCCATCCCCTGCACCTCCCCCAGCCAGTCTGAGCCGGTGCCCCCCATTGCAAACTGGTGGTTTGGCCTCATTTCCCTACCACAACCAGCGTGGCCTCCCTATCTCCCTCTTACGAACTTAGTTTCACAAAGAAGGAGAAGATGGGGCCCTCTCAGCTCTCTAAGCTCCGGAGCTATGATTTTGCCCTAAGTCACTCCCGCGATAACTCGCCCATCCAGTCCGATATGCTTTCCAGGATGCGTGGTCTACATTGCTTCCAGAGGCCTTTCTAGCCACAACTTGCTTCTTTCTTCTGGCCGCGCGAGGCAGGAACCCTGGTGGGGAATCCTTGCGACTCTCCTAGCGCCACCCCCGGGAACCTGCACCCAGCTGAAAGCCTCTGCCACGCCGGCCCCACAGCGCACCCCCAAGCCTGCAAATGCTCAGCTAGTTGCCATCTCTTCTGCACCCGCGGCCTGCCCCCGTCAGAATCCAGGGACGTCTGTCAACCGCAGGTTCAAAGTGCCTGCCTGGGGGCCCAGGCTGCATCCCAGCACGGGGCTCAGGTGTTGGGAGCGCAGGGCCCGCCAGGGTTCCCACAGGGGAGGAGGAACATCCCTGGGGCCAAGAGTCAAAGAACAGGGGATCTTACTTGACAACAGATCCGGGAGAGCCCTAAGCAGGAAAGAGATGCCACGCTTGGATCTGCTGTAGGGCCTGGGCAGAGAAAAAATGAGGGAGAGAAGCCAAAGGACCTGTCAAGATGAAGGCCAAGCACACCTGCAGCCTTAGCCACACGGCGGCCTTCAACCCCCTCCCTAGAAGCTGCCAGCAGCTTCCCAGCCCCCAAGGTGTTGACTCTGTGATAGGGGAGGGCGCTATCAGCGCACTAGGTCTGAGGCTCAAGGCAAGGGCAGAGTGGCCGATAAGCTAAGTGGGGTTTGGGAACTGCTCCAGGCAGAGACACACGTCCCACCACCTTGCTTTTCCCCGGCCGGCAGCTGGGGCTATGGAGGATTGCCCAGCTCAGGCCTGAGACCCTGGGCAGAGGGTGGGAGAAGGCGGCCAGCCATGCCCCCAAACATGAGCTGTCTGAATTTTCTTCCAAATGTCCTAACTCATGGTTCTTCACCTTCTCGGGTACAAGGGGACCTTTGAGGAGCTGATCAAAGCCAACACCTCCTGCCGGAAAAATGTTGCATCCAATGCGCTGCTGAGTTTGGTTTTTGGCCCCTCTGAGACCTGGTTGATGCACAGACAGGATCAGAGGATGGGAAGGCTACTTGGAGGGTGGGGCGAGAAGCCGGCAAAGGTCTCTGAGAGCCTGGAGAGGGGGGAGCAGAACTGGGAGAAGTGTTAACTAAGGTTAAACCCCAAGGTGAGAGGAAAGATGGTGTTAAAGATCGGAGTGAATTTAAAGAGCTGGTTGGCTTTATTCAGCATCCCACCTCACAAACAGAAGGGTGCTCTGAGGAGTTCAAAATGGAAGCCTTGTATGGGCAGAAAGGAGGAAGATAAACAACTGAAGGAGCAAAAGGAAAGAAAAGATTGTTTCAGGCAGGTCACCTTCCTTTGGGGGAAGGGCAGAAGGTCTTATCAAGCAGATGACCTCACTGTGCTGATCAGGAAATTCTGGACCCTTCGGTCTAAAATTCCACTCCTGGGAGAGGCTAAAATTCCAGTTAGGTAAGCTATGAAGTCTTTCTTTTTAGCAATGGGAAGCACTCTCTCTCTCCAGGATGGCTGTTGAAATAAAGAAAGGATGCCATATCCTAACCTGGTGGGGTTAGGTGTTAGTGAAGCATTTTCAGATGGTTCTGACCTGATCACCCGGCCAGGGAAGAACCCAGCAGGAGACCAAGAAGAACATAATTCACGGAAGGCTTTGGGAGTAACATGGAAGTATCTCCTTCCTTCCTTTTCTCTTTGGGTCTTAGTAAATAATTTAACACAATCATGTTGAATTCTGTGTGTGGCTTTCAGGTTGCCAGACAACTTTCAAACTTGGCCATTATAATAGACAAACTCTAAGGTGGCCTCCACAATCCGTGCCTCCTGGGGGGAACCCTCTCCCCTTGGACAACGTAAGCAAGACCTTGCTTCTAACCAACAGAAAGCAAGCAAAGTGGGGCAAAGGTGATGGAATGTCACTTCCTTAATTAGGTTACATTTTGTACTACTCCAGCTTGCTAGGTGACCTAGAGACTGTCCTTGCTGGCTGGATTATGTTGGGAAAGCCTATAATGGCAAGAAACTTCCAGAAGCCTCTAGGAGCTGGGAGTAGTTTCTGGGAGCTGAGGGTGACCTCTGGCAATACTGCGCAAAAAGCCAGGGAGGGCGCTTGGTGAGGTAATCTCAAAGAAATCTGCCAGAGACCTGACTGAGTTTAAAAGCAGATTCGTTCCCAGTCAGGGTTCCAGATGAGAACCCAGCCCTGGACAACACTTTGTTTGCAGCCTTGTGTGACCCAAAGCAAAGAACTGCGTAGTATCTCTTGGGATTTCTACCTGGACTCCTGATCCACAGAAACTATAGGATAATAACTATGCATTGTTTCAAGCCACTAGGTTTGTTACACAGCAATAGATAACTAGTATGGCCATGGACCGAAAAAGTAGCTAAATGGCTACTTGTCCCTGGGTGGTGGTGACTAGAAGGGTCCATATTGGTGGACAAAAGCAGAGGTTCCAGGACATAGATAAATGGTCTCTCATTGTGTCTCATGAGTCCCTGCGTTTGCTTTGAGTTTGGCATTTATCAAGTCTTGGACATTATGCTGGAAGAGAATTCCTTTTATTCTATGAATCCATTCTATACCTAAACCTTATCCCTGAATCCTGTCACTGTGAACCACCATCTAGACTTCGAAGACCTGGATTTGCAGGGGCGCCTGGGTGGCTCAGTTGGTTAAGCATCTGTCTTCGGCTTAGGTCATGATCCCAGGGTCCTGGGATCAAGCCCCGCATCAGGCTCCCTGCTCGGCGGAGAGCCTGCTTTTCCCTCTGCCTCTGTCTGCTGCTCCCCCTGCTTGTGCTCTCTTGCTCTCTCTCTCTCTCTGACAAATAAATAAAATCTTAAAAAAAAAAAAAAGGACCTGGATTTGCTTCATCTGTGAAAGAACCCAAGATAGAGACAAGAGATGTGCAGTTATTACTGATGGTTGCAAAAGCATAGCTGGCAAAAGCCGTCCAGACTTCAGTGAAGTCTGAGTTGTCTAGATTGAGTGACCCTACTCATTTGGAGAGCTTTTATATAGCTTTTGGATGACTTGTGTCAACCTGAATTCTGGTTACCAAATCTTTCTCTGATTTGGCCGGTTTCCACTTAACTTTTGATTCATGTGCTTAATTGTTACACAATGCTAACGTTTGTGTAATACTCAGTGAAAAATTTTATTCTCTTCTACTCAAATAGCATGTATCAGGTGCCAACCGTGATACCAAGGACCACGAGGGTTGACAGATGACGAAAAGTGGCCCAGGCTGCTTTTGGGACTTGCTTGCTCATATAGGTCACAAGTAATGGGGCTGAGGCTAGAATCCAGGCTTCTGGCTGCAGAATGTTTGGGTCATAAGGTGATATTGCAGGAATGTCCCCAAGCCCTTTCCTTCAAGGCTGCCTTTAATCTTTCAAAGAACATCCCTCCTTGCTCCTATTCAATTCAATCCAGTAGACAATCATTGAACACCTACCATCACAGTCTCAGAGACAAATCCTGGGCTGAAAGGACCGCCTAAGGAACCTCTTAAGTCTGAAGATCAAGGCTTTCTTTCTTTTTTTTTT
>NC_138370.1:44227605-44257085 GCF_054177405.1 Leptonychotes weddellii | reverse complement strand
GAGCTTTGTGAATCACTTCTTTGGGGCGGGGGAGGGGGCAGGGGGAGGGGCAGGGAACGCTCTTTCCTTGAAAAAACAAAAGCCAAGCACAGTTGTATTTCTCCGTCACTATTTCTCCAGTATAGCCCCAACTGTCGTATTCATTTTTATAACTTTAACTGAAGTGCCTTCTATTTCACAAAGAAAACTGGCCGGGGAGGGGGGGTTGGGGAAGATGTGTGAGGGACAACTGTTCGTTTTATACAAGCATTTGAGCAGAATGGTAAAGCTCACAACCACACATAATGCAACATTCTAGATCCCCACGTGTCTCTTTTACATCTCAAAGTAGCAAAAATGAACTCAGTCATTAATATGCCGCTGAGATACCGCCTCCCTATAGCATAAAAATACGAAGCAACATCATAGCTAAGATTATGTCAGTAATCAATGTTTTGGTATTTTATAGTGTTTAGACATTATCTAGATATCCAGTGATTATCACTAAACTAACTCAATAGTATCAGTCCAAGGTTTTAGAGCGCCTTAAAACCTTGGAAGTGATCTATCAGCTACACAAACTTAATTACAGGTGGAAGAAAAGGTTTTCAGAATAATGACTGAATTTAGTCAAACACCAATTTACATAATTAATAATCCTAAGTGTTAAGTAACATTAAATGTTAGCTTATTCAATAAGTAATCCTGTCGGGACACCTGGGTGGCTCAGTCAGTTAAGGGTCTGCCTTCGGCTCAGGTCATGATCTCGGGGTTCTGGGATCGAGTCCCACATCGGGCTCCCTGCTCAGCGGGAGCTCTCTCTCTGACAAATAAATAAAATAAAATCTAAAGAATAAATAAGTAAGCCTGTCTACATTTGAGAAGAAAAAGTTTTTCAGAATAATGACTGAATTTAGTTGAACACCAATTTACATAGTTAGGTGTTATAACATTAAGTGTTTGCTTATTTAATAAGTAAGCCTGTCTACATTTGGGAAAGATAAAAGTAAAAAAATGTATGCTTGTGTGACATACTGATAAATAAGAGAAGTAACATGCTATTTTTTTAAATTAAAAATGATTGAACTAGTCTCATTTGCCAAACATGAATTTTAACATGGATTTTTAACATGGACAAACATGGATTCTGAAATGTTTCTGAATTGGTATTATTCAATTCCCTTATTTGCAACAACAACAGAGAAAGAGAGCTTATAGTTCTTTTGTTTTCTCCCACAATTAAAGCTACATGTCAAGAGCAAATTGCAGGGGCACCTGGGTGGCTCGGTCAGTTAAGCCTCTGCCTTCGGCTCAGGTCATGATCTTAGGGTCCTGGGATCGAGTCCTGCTTCGGGCCCCTCTCCCTCTGCCACTCCCCCTGCTTGTGTGCTCTCTCTCTGATAGATAGATAGATAGATAGATAGATAGATAGATAGATAGATAGATAAATAAAATCTTTTAAAAAAAAAACAACAAATTGCAGAAGCCCAGGAGTCTAAGTTACCCTTGTACAAAGTGTTAAAGAGCTGTTCGTCCCAATGGCCACAGACATCTTCATCGATTTGAGCTAAAGAGACAAACAGAAAAACTAAAAGAGACAAACAAACCGGATTCTCTGTTGTTTTTTACTCACTAGAGAACGGATTCAAAAAACTCACAAAACCAAACTTCCTCACTGCTGCTACCTGGGGGCATTGCTTAGAAGCCAAGTGGGAACGAGAAATAAAAACAAAACACAAAATCAGGGGCGCCTGGGTGGCTCAGTTGGTTAAGCGACTGCCTTCGGCTCAGGTCATGATCCTGGAGTCCCGGGATCGAGTCCCGCATCGGGCTCCCTGCTCAGCAGGGAGTCTGCTTCTCCCTCTGACCCTCCTCCCTTTCATGCTCTCTGTCTCTCATTCTCTCTCTCTCAAATAAATAAATAAAAATCTTAAAAAAAAAAACCACAAAATCAATAGGGAAGAATAAAACTAAAGAAACAAAGAATCAGCAAGTTAAAGAGCTATTGTTGGTGGGGTTTGGAATATAGGTGAGGTTCAGTGGGGTGGAGTCCGGAGCCGACGATCAATTCTTGACACATTTTTGGTGCAAAATGGTGGTTTATTAAAGCATGGGGACAGGACCCGTGGGCAGAAAGAGCTGCTGCCCTGTGGTCTTGAGGAGTGGCTGATTATATACTCAGGAGTTGGGGGAAGTAAGGAAAAGGGAGGTTTCAAAAGGATTTTCATATGTTAAAGAAGACTCTGAGGATACTGCTAAAGAGGAACTACAAGATAATGCTAAAGGAGACGGGCAAGATGTCAGAGGCCTTGCCATTGCCAAGTTAAGACTGTTTCCCCCTCTTATGCTTTGTCTTCAGCTAGCCTTCTGCCCCCTCATCAATTGCTGCTTGGATTTCCTCTGGAAATCTGGCAAGGAGGTGCCCAGGCTTCTGTCAGAAGAGAGGTACTCTTCCCTGGCGACACAGTTTACCTTGCTCTGTCACGGGGATCCATAGGATGTCTAGGTGGATGACCTCCAATACTACTAAACATTTTGGGGGGAAAAGATTAAATTATGACTCTCATACAAATATAAAATAAACAAAGGTTGTGTTTAATTCATTAATGAATGAGGGAATCAGTAAGGTGTTACAGTTGACTCAAAGAAGAATTATACACACACACACACCCCCCCTTGTGCACACACAATGAAGAAGGCCAAAATGAGTTTAATAGATGCACAACTGGCTTCTCGATGAAGGGAATCAACTGTAACTCCACCAAATAAAATCCATTTGCCTGGGGCGCCTGGGTGGCTCAGTTAAGTGGCTGCCTTCGGCTCTGGTCATGATCCCTGGGTCCTGGGGTCGGGCTCCCTGCTCTGCGGGGGCCTGCTTCTCCCTCTCCCTCTGCTGCTCGCCCTGCTTGTGCTCTCTCTCTGTCAAATAAATAAAAATATGAAAAAATCCATTTGCCTTTCTTTTTTTTTTAAAGATTTTATTTATTTATTTGTGAAAGAGAGAGAGCGCACAAAGCACGGGGTGGCGGCAGGCAAAGGGAGAAGCAGGCTTCCTGCTGAGTAGGGAGCCTGATGCGGGGGCTCGATCCCAGGACCCTGGGACCATGACCTGAGCCAAAGGCAGATGCTTAACCGACCCAGCCAACCAGGTGTCCCTCTATTTGCCTTTCTATGGACAAGAATCACCTGCACGACTTTGAGTTAATATACAGGGTGCGCAATAACTCAACAATCATGAAAGGCACAGATAACCCAAAAGAGTGTGCTAATACTCTTTTTGCCCATTTCAAATTCTTTCACAAATTGTCCTGACAGTAACAAGAGATCTATTGTGGACAAGCCAAGTTTGAGATGCCATTTGGATGTCCGATTAGAGATGTTAAAAGTCCACTGGATGGACAAGTCCGTCCGCAGTACAGAGGCTAAGTATTTCCTCTTGAGGGGAAATGCTTCTGACCAACATCCCCCTGGCCCCCACCTCACCACAAGACAATGTGCTCCTTCCTATAAATCAAATGTTAACTTCTAACAAAGTTATTATTTAGCATCTCCCACAATAGACTATAACTGCCTTTCGACTTGTTCTTGGCTCTCCCCAGTAGACTCTCAGCCACTTAGAAGACAGCCTATTTCTTTTTTAGTATAGGACCCCCAGCACCCAGCAGAAACTTTTGCCAAGGAAATGAGATAGATAGGGTTGCAACCACACTGTTCTACCATTCTGAGATCTACCGAAGTGTTCGATAAAGAACTTGATAATCCCATACTGATGTCATGGTCCTGTTGTGTGATACGGTGGGAGTCAGAGAAACAGGTTGGAATTGAGGGAGCAGAAGGCTAGCTGAAGACAAAGCACAAGCTGACACACTGAAAACCCTCCCACCCCTCCCGGGTGGGATGTGTATGATATTCATCCAAGAAGCCCCCAACTCTCTCTCTTTTTTTAAGATCTTTTTTATTTATTTGACAGAGAGAGACACTGCGAGAGAGGGAACACAAGCAGGGGGAGTGGGAGAGGGAGAAGCAGGCTTCCCACCGAGCAGGGAGCCCAGTGCTGGCTCTATCCCAGGACTCTGGGATCATGACCTGAGCCGAAGGCAGACGCCCAACGAGTGAGCCACCCAGTAGCCCTGCTCCCAACTTTCTTAATGTTAACGCCTTGTTAGAGGGAAAAACAACCTTAACTTGAAAATGGCAAGGCCTCCAGTATCCTGTGAGTCTTTAACATATGAAAATCCTACTTAAACTCCCTTTTCCTTACCTCCCCAAACTCCCAAGTATATAATCACCCACCCCTCACAACCTCAGGGCAGCAGCTCTTTCTGCCCACGGATCCTGTCCCGTGCTTTAGTAAAACCATCTTTTTGGGGCACCTGGGTGGCTCAGTCGGTTAAGCATCTGCCTTCAGCTCAGGTCATGATTCTGGGGTCCTGGGATCGAGTCCAACATCAGGCTCCCTGCTCAACAGGGAGTCTGCTTCTCCTTTTCCCCCTGCTTCTCTCTTTCTTTCTATCCAATAAATAAATAAAATCTTTAAAAAAAAAAAAACACCTTCTTGCACCAAAAACGTCTCAATTTCTTCTTGGCTGTTGGCTCTAACCGACACCCCACCAAACCTCACCTATATTCCAAAACCACATCAGAGTGATCCAAGAATGTAATGAACTGGATCCACTCCAGTCATGAATGGATTAGTTAACTAATTAGCTAGTTACTTGGAAACTCAGTGAAGCATTGACCCAGAAGACTAAGCTCACAGAAGTAGGAATGGGTAATGCAGGAAAAGATGCCTCAGGAAAAAGAGAAAGTGAGTGGAGAGGTTCTGAAGCAAAAGCACAGGAAATGTTTGGGGAACCACAAACTGGTCAGCATTACTTGAGCTGAAGGCCAGGGAGCAGGTGGGAAGAAATCAGGCTGCCTAGTAGACAGGAGCGGAAGCCTGGAGGGGCCCCTAAACCCTGCGTGAGACGTTACATTTTACACTGCAGGCAGGAAGCAGTTAACTGAAGAATTCCGGTCAAGGGTGTGGCACACAGACTTCTTATGCTTATCAGTGCCGAGCTGTGATTAGAGGAAGGCGAAACTCAGAGAGGAGTGACCACGGCCGCTTGAACCTCCAGTACAGTGTGGAATGGTACTGGTGAGAGCAGACCTCCTTGTCTTAGTCCTGCTTTTAGGGGAAAAGCAGCCAGTTTTCCACCATTAAGTATAATATTAGCTGTAGGCTTTCTTTTAAAGATTTTATTTATTTATTTGAAAGAGAGAGAGAGGGAGAAAGCAGGAGCAGAGGAAGAGGGAGAAGCAGGCTCTCTGCTGAGCAGGGAGCCCGATGCGGGGCTTGATCCTAGGACCCCGACATCATGACCTGAGCGGAAGGCAGATGCTTAACCAAGTGAGGCACCCAGGCGCCCCCGCTGTAGGATTTTCATAAATATTCTTTGTAACATTGAGGAAGTTCCCCTCTGATGTGGGAAACAAAGGCAGAAGGAAACGTAGATAAAATTAAATGTCCTTAAAACCTGCAGCCCATATGGACAAATACTTGAGATAGGCAGAGTAGAACATTCCTCCACGAAGCTCCCAACCTTCTTAATGTTAATGCCCTGCTAGAGGGAAAAACAACCTTAGCTTGACAATAGCTAAACCTCCAGGATCCTGTGAGCCTTCTTTAGCATATGAAAGTCCTTTTGGAACTTCGCTTTTCTTCCCCTAGCCCCAAAGTGTATAATCAGTTCCTCCTCGAAATCCCCAGGTGGCCCCTCTTTCTGCCCACGGGTCTTGTCCCTGGGTTTTGTTTTTTTTTTTTTTTTTAAAGATTTTATTTATTTATTTGAGAAAGAGAGAGAGAGAGAGACAGCGAGAGAGGGAACACAAGCAGGGGGGAGAGTGAGAAGCAGGCTTCCCGCGGAGCAGGGAGCCCGATGCGGGGCTCGATCCCAGGACCCTAAGATCATGACCTGAGCCGAAGGCAGACGCTTAACGACTGAGCCACCCAGGCGCCCCTTGTCCCTGGGTTTTAATAGAACCACCTCTTTGCACCAAAGACTTCTTTCTTGGCTGTCAGCTCTGGAGCCCAACAACACAACTCCCCAAACTACATCACTCTCCATTCCTTTTTTCTCTTTTGAAGAGATTTTATCATGAATGGGTGTTGAATTTTGTTAAACGGTTTTTTGTTTTCCTTTTTGCATGGATTGATATGATCGTGTAGTTTTTATTTTTAGGCTGTTAATAGTATGGATTACATTGACTTGAATATTGAAACAACCTTGTCCCCTTGGGGTAAACACTTGTAATGGTGTATGATTCTTTTTATATACTGCTTAATTCTATTTGCTAATATTTTGTTAGGGATCTTTACATCTATAGTCACGAGAAATACTGTTCTGCAGTTTTCTTTCTCGGCACTGGCTTTGTCTGGTTTTGGTATCCGTATAATACCAACTTCATCGAATTAATTGCAAAGTATTCCCTCCTCTTCTATTCTCCGGAAGAGATTGTGTAGAATTAGTGTTCATTCTTCTTTGGACATTTGGTACAATTCTCCAGTGAATCCATCTGGGCCGGAAGATCTCCTTTATGGGAGTTTTTATTCTGCTTTTTATTCTCTGAGCTCCCTGTGGTTGGGTGTGTGACATTAATTTGGGGAAATTTTCAGTCATTGTTTAAAATATTTCTTTTGTTCCTTTCTCACTTTTCCTTCTGGAATTCCCATTATGTGTGTACTCTAGACCTTTCATGGTTGTTCCACGATTCTTGGATATTCTGGTCTGAGGGTTTTTTTCAGTCTCTTTGATTTTCAGGTTTGGAGGTTTCCATTCAAATAGCCTCAAGTTTAGATTGTTGATTTTCCTCAACCATGTCCTGTCCACTAATATGCCCACTAAAGGCCCTCTTCATTTCTGTTCCAATGTTTTTGATTTGTAGCATTTCTTTTTCATGCTTTCTTAGAATTTCTCCCTCTCTGCTTACATTGCCCATCCGTTCTTGTGTGCTGTCTCTTTTACCCATTTGAGCCCTTAGCATATTAATCATAGTTCTTTTAAATTCCCAGTCTGATAATTCCAACATCCTCATCATAACTGAATCTGGATCTGATGCTCTCTCCACCTCTTTAAACTGTGTTTTATACCTTTTAGTATGTCTCTTAATTTTTTGATAATTGAACATGAAGTACTGGGTAAAAGGAACTGCTGTAAATAGGCCTTTAGGAATGTGCTAGAAAGGTGTGGGGGAGGGGGAGTGTTCTGCAGTCCCGTGAGTAGGTCTCAGGTTTATCATGAGTCCATACCAATGCCTGTGAACTTCGCAGAAGCTTCGTAGTCCTACTGATGTTGTTTTGGAATATAGGTGAGGTTTGGTGGGGTGAGGTCCAGAGCTGATGGCCAAGAAAGAATTCTTGAGACGTCTTTGGTGCAAAAAGGTGGTTTTATTAAAGCACGAGGAGAGGACCCATGGGTAGAAAGAGCTGCTGCACCAGGGTTGTAAGGGGTGACTGATTATATACTTGGAGTTGGGGGAGGTAAGGGAAAAGGGAGGTGTTCAAAAGAACTTTCAAATGCTAAAGAGGGCCTACAAGACACTAGAGGTCTTGCCATTGTGGAGCTAAGGTTGTTTTTCCCTCTAGCAGGGCATTAACATTAAGACAGTTGGGAGCTTCCTGGAGGAACATTATACTCTGCCCGATTCAAGTATCCGTCAATGGGCTGCAGATTATAAGGACATTTAATTTTATCTACACTGCCTTCTGGAAGTTTGGTTATTGCTAAGAATGCTTCTTCCTAGTAAACATTTGTAAGACATTTGTAAACTGAGGGAGACTCCCGTCTTGCAGGACTATAATCTCTATAAGTTAACCGTTTGCTTTTCCTTCCCTTCACTTTAGGGCAGCCAGGAGTGCCTGCGGAATGTCGCACAGACCCCACCTGGGAGTGTGGGATGGCGGGGAGGCATGGCGGGGTGTAGGCTTGTGCTTTGTCCTCAGTCGGCCTTCTGCTCCCTCATCACCATGCCCCTGGCCCCTTAGTTGGGCCAGGACGGCTCAAGTGGGCTGGAGCTGGGTGTTTCCTTTCTCTGTGGAAGGCTAGAGCCAGGGCACTTAGTTGACAGAACCCGAGCAGGTTTCTAACCGGTTTCTCCTTGTTAAGAAGAATAGGGGGCGCCTGGGTGGCTCAATTGGTTAAGCGACTGCCTGGGGCTCAGGTCATGATCCTGGAGTCTGGGGATCAAATCCCGCATGGGTCTCCCTGCTCAGCGGGGAGTCTGCTTCTCCCTCTGACCCTCCCCCCTTTCATGTGCTCGCTCTCTCTCAAATAAATAAATAAAATCTTAAAAAAAAAACAAGAAGACTAGAACCCTCTGGCATATGTCAAATTGGTCCTTTCTCCCCTCTTCCTGCCAGACCACAAGGGGATTTTTTTTCTAATGTTCATGTGAGAACCCCAGTCAAGCACCTGAGTAAAATTCACTGAAGTGTGGAGCCCCCTTGATGATGAAGTCTCCCTGGGGTTTCCCATCTCCAGCTCGTCCATGCTGATCAGTCCAGCATGGACTCATCAGTCCCCGTGCAGGGTTTCTCCAGTTTTGGAGGCGGCAGTTTGCCCTGTGACCTCACTTCTCTGACAGACCCTGAGAGTTGTTGATTTTTCAGTTTGCCCAGCTTTTTTTTTTTTTTTTTTTAAGTAGGCTCTCAGGATTCTGAGATGGAGACCTGAGCTGAGATCAAGAGTCGGACACTTAACCGACTGAACCACCCAGGTGCCCCAGTTTGCTCAGCTTTTTAGTTTTTGTTAGGACAGAGTGATGATTTCCAGCTCTCTCAAAAAAAAAAGAAAGAAAGAAAGAAAAATCAGTTAAATGTATTTTTTAAATTTCTTTAAATTTGTTTTTAGAAACACTTATCTTTTTTTTTTAATTTAAAATTTTTTAAAGTTTTTATTTCAATTCCAGTGAGTTAATGTAATATTAGTTTCAGGTGTGCCATATAGGGATTCAACACTTCCATACAACACCGGGTGCTCGTGACAACAAGTGCACTCCTTTATCTCCATTGGCTATTTCTTTAATACCTCCCTCTGATCCATGGATTATTTATAAGTATGCTGTTTAGTTTCAAAGTGTTCAGATATTTTCCTGTTATCATTCTGTTACGGATTTCTACTTTGCCTCCACTGTGGTTGAAGAACACGTTCTATATGATTTCAGTCCATTTGAATACGTTGAGGTTTGCTTTATGGCCCAGGGTCACGAGGATGCTGTGAAGGTGCACACACGAGGTGTGTCCTTCCACAATGTCAGCTTTATTCACTCATAAAGCAAAGTTAAATCACAATTATAAAGCAGGTTCAGGATTCCAAACTCAATGATAATTCACCAGTCTAAGAAATACAAGGCCAAAAGCAAACCCAGGAACGCACCAGTATGTCATTGCTCAGATCTCAAGTTCCCAAGTCAGTCTTCCTTCTTCTCTACAACTTTCAGAGCCATCTTATGTTTATTTTAGATACAATGTTCAGGGATCTCTGTTGCACTAGCAGAAAGAATAGGGAAAAGTGCATCTATTCCGTCTCCTGGAAAACAGAAGTCTTTATATGTTTTAATGCTGTTGTGAGAAACATAGGCAGAAGAAAAATTATTGAATTTCCTTCTACTTAGAGCCCACTGACAAGTTCTTGAAACAGGCAGAGTGACATTCCTCTAGGGACTCAACTGCCTGGATGTTGATACTATGCTAAGGGCAAAAGGCAATCTTAGCCTTACCCCTAGGATCCTGTAAGTCTACTTTAACATATGGAAATTCCTTTGGAAACTTCCTTTATCTCTACCCCCGAAGATACCTGTTGGCAATCATCCCCCAAGCATCTGTCCTACATCATCAAATATTTATTTTGTGCCTCCTATGGAAAGAAAATGATAAAGTAGGGATGCCTGGGTGGCTCAGTCGGTTGAGCGTCTGCCTTCAGCTCAGGTCATGATCCCAGGGTCCTGGGATCAAGTCCCGCATCGGGCTCCCTGCTCCACGGGGAGCCTGCTTCTCCCTCTGCCTCTGCCTCTCTCTCTCTC
Organism: Leptonychotes weddellii; assembly: GCF_054177405.1. Lineage (NCBI taxonomy): Eukaryota > Metazoa > Chordata > Mammalia > Carnivora > Phocidae > Leptonychotes > Leptonychotes weddellii. The sequence continues at coordinate 44,247,044 of NC_138370.1, read as the reverse complement.
TCTCTCATGAATAAATAAATAAAATCTTTAAAAAAAAAAAGAAAATAAAATGATAAAGTATGTGTTGGCAGAAAAGTAGTCCCTGATTTCATGGGATTGGCCATCCAGCGGAGACATCTTCAACAGGTAGTGTTTCTAGTAGTAGATGTGAATTGTCATAAAGAAAATGTACCTATTATAATATTACACAGTTGATCTTTTAGATCTATATTAATGGAGGTGACTGAAAGCCTTCAATGTAACAGTGAAATCAAGAGAATTCTTTCATGAAAACTGGTTCGCAAACAAAACAGAAAGTCATATGACAGTACTTTATATATGGCATTGGAATGTTTCAGTAGTCATTTTTACCCATTGTGTTAAACTAGTATTGATGTAGGACAGACGTTAGAGTTCAAAGCTGATCGCCAAGAAAGACTTCTTGAGACGTCTTTGCTGCAAAAAGGTGGTTTTATTAAAACATGGGTACAGGACCCGTGGGCAGAAAGAGCTGCACCGGGGTCATGAGGAGTGGCCCATTATATACTTTTTTTTTTTAAGATTTTATTTATTTATTTGAGACAGAGAGAGAGAGAGAAAGAGAGAAAACATGAGTGGGGGAGGGGAAGGGGGGAAGCAGACACTCCACTGAGTGTGGAGCCCTGCGCAGGACTCAATCCCAGGACCCTGAGATCATGCCCTGAGCTGAAGTTAGAAGCTTAACCGACTGAGCTACCTAGGCGCCCCTATACTTTTAAGTTGGGAGGGGTTTAGGGATAGCAGAAGTCTCTGAGGAATTTTAGAAACAAGGTTTCCAGGACCTTGAGGGGGCTAGCTATTGTTGGGAAAAGGTCATTTATTACTGTCTAGTAAAACCTGAGTCATGAGACCCTTCAGATGTATATCAGTGGGTCATATGCTTGGGGGATGATTGCCAACAGGTATCTTCGGGGGTAGAGATAAAGGAAGTTTCCAAAGGAATTTCCATATGTTAAAGTAGACTTACAGGATCCTAGGGGTAAGGCTAAGATTGCCTTTTGCCCTTAGCATAGTATCAACATCCAGGCAGTTGAGTCCCTAGAGGAATGTCACTCTGCTTGTTTCAAGGATTTGTCAGTGGGCTCTAAGTAGTAAGGAAATTTAATAATTTTTCTTCTGCCTGTTTCCCACATCATTTGATAAATTGAATTCACTCTTTTCCTACAACCACAAAATCTATGAGGTTCAGAATTCTCCTTTAATTCCATTATTTGAACTTCTCTAATAAATTTAGCCTTTTGAGCTTTAAAAGGAAAAAAATCAACTTTCTCGCACAAAACCACATGACACATATTTAAAGGAAAAAGAAAACAGAACATTCTTTGGTTCACTGATTAGAAGAATATTGACTTGCTTTTTGAAAATTTCCTTTTTGACATCGCATTAATTTTAATAAATTTCAAACCAAAGTATATGACTTCACCTTCCTCAAATCTAGGCTCATTTGTGATTCCCTTCTTTCATTATGATCTATAATATTGTATAATACTACCTCAGTTTTAAGCACCAGAAATCAATTTTGGCTTATTTTAGCTGAAAAGAACTTATCAGAAGAATTTTGCGCCCCCCCCCCACAAAAAGGCAGTTCCAGATGGCTTCATTGGTGAATTCTTCTAATATTTAAGGAAAAAAAAATAACACCAACATTACACAAACAGTTTCAGAGAATAGGAGAATATCAAACAGCCCTCAATTCATCTTAAGAGGCCAACATAGGGCGCCTGGGTGGCTCAGTTGGTTAAGCGACTGCCTTCGGCTCAGGTCATGATCCTGGAGTCCAGGGATCGAGTCCCACATCGGGCTCCCTGCTCAGCGGGGTGTCTGCTTCCCCCTCTGCCCTCTTCCCTCTCGTGCTCTCTGTCTCTCATTCTCTCTCTCTCTCTCAAATAAATAAATAAAATCTTTAAAAAAAAAAAAAGAGGCCAACATAATTTTGATAACAAAACCTAATGAGGACATACAAAGAAAGAAAATTATAGACTAATGTCTCTCATCAACATAGATGCAAATATCCTAAACAAAATATTAGCAAATCAAATCCAACAATGTAGAAAAAACTAGTATCTCTAGGAATGCAAGTTGATTTAACTTTCAAAAATTAATCTATGGAATCTGACACATCAACAGAATAAAGGAAAAAAATCATGTGATTGTTTTAATAGATGCAGAAAAAACATTTGATAAAATTCATAGTAAGAACATTTACAGCAAACCAGAAATGAAAGGGATTTTCTTTAATCTAAGAAAGGATATCTATAAAAAGCCTACAGCAAATATTATACTGAATGGTGATATTTTGAAAGCCTTCCCACTGAGATGGGAAAACACAAATGTGCTTACGGGTATCACTTCCATTCAACCTCATGCTCAAAGTCATACCCAGTGCTAAAATGCAAGATAAAGAAATGCATGGAGATTGGAAAGAAGGAAACAAAATTGTCAAGATTCACAGGTGACATGATTTTTTAAAAATAGGAAATCAAAAAAAACTATAAACTATAGAAATTAATAAGGAATTTATACAGGCCAATGTACAAAAGAAGAAAAAAAACCAAAATATTTTAAAGATACTATTTAAATAGCACTGAAAAAAAATGAACTACCTAGGAATAAATCTAACAAATGATATGTAAGTCTTCTCTGTGCGTAAGAAAAGCAGATATTGAGAAAATTGTAGAAAATGTAAAGAAGTTGGGAGATGGGCCTTGTTCATGGATTTAAAGACTCAATTATAAAGACGTCAGCTCTCCCTGACATGAATCTATAGATGCAATGGAGTCCCAGTAAAAATCCCAACAGAGATTTTGAGGAAACTAACCAGATGATTTTTAAAAATCCTATATAAATTCAAAGGGCCAAGAATAGCCAAGGCACTTTTGGTTTATTTATTTATTTGTTTATTTATTTATTATTATTTTCTTTAGTAATCTCTATACCCAACGTGGGGCTCGAACTCACGACCCTGAGATCAAGAGTCCCATGCTCTTTGGACTGAGCCAGTCAGGCACCCCTGGCCAAGGCACTTTTGAAGAAGAAATGTTAAGGTGAGAGAGGCTTTGTCTGTCAGATATTCTTTCTCAAGACTTTTTATAAAGCTCAAGTAATTCAGACAGTGTGGCATTAGTGTAAGAATAGACAAACAGACTAATGAAACAAAATGCAGAGTCCAGGAACAGATCCACACATGGACAGTCACGTGATGGATGTGCGTAGTGGGGAAAGAGAGGACTTTCTGGAATACGGTGTTGGATCAAGTGGATATCCACACAGAACAGTGTCTCTTGAGCTCTACCTCTCATCGTACACACATTAATTCCAGGTAGATTGTAAATCTAAATGTGAAAGGTGAAACACTAAAGCTTTTAATAGATAACAGAGATTATCTTCATGACTCTATGGTAGGTAACGAATTTCTCAAGGAAGACACAAAAGCCCTGGCCACAAAGGGCATGTTTGATGAGCAGGACTTCATCAAACTAAGAACCTCTGCTAATCAAAAGATTTCATCAAGAGTAAAAAGTCAACCCATAGAGGAGGAGAAGACATTTTTAATACGTATGTCTAACAAAAGTCTTACATTCAGAATATCTAATACCTAAATAGCTCCTGACGATTATAAGAAAGACAAGACAACACAAGAAGAAAAGAGTGGGCAAATCCCTTGAGCAGACTTTTCACAAAAGAGGATATCCCAAAAGGCCAACAAGCATATGAAAAAATATGCTACTGCATCAGGGATATAAAAGTTAAAATCAGAATGCAACTGCAGTACGTAACCACCAGAGTGGCTAAAATGTAATGAGAAGAAAACACCAAGTACTGACAAAAATATGGAGCACTTGGAATTCTCCAACTCTGCTGACAGGAATGTGAGTTCACACAAACACTGTTGGTGTAGAGAACACTGCCCCCCCCTCCCCCGCTGCCAACATTTGAATTGGTTTTTCATATGCACTCCTGATGTCCCAGCAATTTCACACATAGGGATAAACCCATATAAATGCATGCATGTGTGTATTAAAAAACACTTACAAACATGTTCATAGCATTATCCATAATGGTCCCAAATTGGAAAAACCCAAATGTCCACCTAAAGATAAACAGATTATGGTATATTCTTATAACGCAGCAATAATTTTAAAAAGAACATTATGTTCAGCAAAAGCAGCTGGACACAAACTTGAACGTATTGCATGATTTTGTTTACTTGAAGCTACAAAACAGGCAAAACTAACCTATGATAAATCCTAAACAGTGGTTTACCTTTAGGGGTGGGGCCAGAAGGGAATCTTCTGGGGTTCTGGAAATATTCTATATCTTGATTTGGGTGGTGGTTCCATAGGATATGTGTGTGTAAAAATGTATTAAGCTCTAAGAAACTTAGCAAGAGTTCCTTAAAATTAAAAGCTTCTGCTCTGTAAAAGACATCGTCAGGAGAATGAGATAACAAGTCAGAAACTAGGCAAAAATATTTGCTGGGCATCTGGGTGGCTCAGTCGGTTAAGCCTCTGACTGTTGATTTCAGCTCTGGTCACGATCTCAGGGCTGTGAGCCTAAGCCCCATGTCGGACTCTGCACTGAGTGTAGATTCTGCTTGAGATTCTCTCTCCCTCTCCTTCTGCCCCTCCCCCCTCCACTTGCACATGTGCTCTCTCTCTCTCAAAAAGAAGAGAAGAGAACAGAAGAGAAGAAGAGAAGAGAAGAAGAGAAAAGAAGAGAAAAGATTTGTAAAAGACATATCTGGGAAAAGATCGTTATCTAAAATACACAAAGGACACTTAAAATTCAACAATAAGAAAATGAAAAACCCAATTTGAAAATGGACAAAGACCTGAACAGTCACCTTACTGAAGATACAGATGGCAAATAAGCATATGCAAAAGATGTTTAGCGCCATATGTCGTTAGGGAATTGAAAAGCAAAACGACAGTACCACTACACACCTATTAGAATGGCCAAATTTCTTTTTTTTTTTAAATTTTTTATTTTATTTTATTTAAGATTTTATTTATCTATTTGACAGAGAGAGACACAGCGAGAGAGGGAACACAAGCAGGGGGAGTGGGAGAGGGAGAAGCAGGCTCCCCGCGGAGCAGGGAGCCGGATGCGGGGCTCGATCCCAGGACCCTGGGATCATGACCTGAGCCGAAGGCAGACGCTCAACGACTGAGCCACCCAGGCGCCCCTAGAATGGCCCAATTTCTAAACACTAGCAACACCAAATGCTGGAGCGACAGGTACCCTCATTCATTGCTGGTGGGAACTCAGAATAGTACAGCCATTTGGGAAGACAGTCTGGCAGTGTCTTACAAAACTAAACATATTCTTACCAAGTGATCCAGCCATCTCATGCCTTCGTATTTACCCAAAGGCATCGAAAACTTAACATCCACACAAAAACCTCCTCAAGGATGTTTATAGCACCTGTATTCATAATTGCCAAAGCTTGGAAGCAACCAAGATGTCCTTCAATAGGTGATTAGATAAACTGCGGTACATCTAGACAATGGAATATTATTTAAGATGAAAAACAAATGAGCTATCAAGCTGTGAAAAGACATGAAAGAAACGTAAGCACGCATTACTGAGTGAAAGAAGCCAGTCTGCAAAGGCTACACACTATATGATTCTAAGTATATGACATTCTAGGAAAGGCCAAACTACGGAGACAATAGAAAATCAGTGGTGTTTGGGCCCGCCCAGGGATGCAAAAATTAAAAAAAAAATAAAGAATCAGTGGTTGCTAGGAGGGTGGGATGATTCAGTGGAACACAGGGTTTTTAGGACAGCGAACCTATTCTGTATGGTACCGTAATGCCGTATGCCCGTCATTATATATTTGTACAAACCCATAGAATGTACAACGCCCAGAGTGAACACGAATGTAAACTATGGATTTTGGGTCTTTATGATGTTGTCAGTGCAGTAGGTTCATTGATTGTACCAAATGTCCCACTCTGGTGGGGGGAGTTGATAATGGCGGAGGTTGGGCATGTTGGGGGCCAGGGTGTCTACGGGAACTCTGTACTTTCCACTCCACTTTGTTGTGAATCTGTAACTGCTCTAAATAATAAATTCTATTAAAGTGATTGAAACAATGTTAATAAGCTCTATGAAAAAGCTCTACACCCTCTGCTTGTAGAATTTGTGCATTCTTGTGCATATATATCTCAATAGAAATTAGACAAAGAAATAAAAACCATAATGAGATCTTACTAGTCATTCACCAGAATAACTGAAATTGAAGAGTCTGCCAACACTAAATGTTAGCAAGGATGTGCAGAACCCGCGTACTGTTTGGGGCACTGTTAGGGAACACCAAAGGTGAACTTACACTATGACCCAGCATATGCTACAGACCCTAGGCCTACACTCAATAGAAATGCAAACTTACATTCACCAACAGGCACATAAAAGAAAGCTCATGGCACCCCTATTCATAATAGCCCCAAACTGGAAATAACCCAAATGTCCATCAGAATTAAAGTTGATTTTTTTTGATGGGGGGGATTAAACCACCAGCAGTTTTAATGGTCTGGTTTTCTCCCTCATGTTTCCCCACTGTCATTATTATTGCTGTAAAAATAAAGGATTCCTGAGAGCCTGTCCTCTCATCTCCCTTGGGACCCCCTTGACAGGCCTCATCCCCATTACCCCCGCCCCTGGATTTCTGGAGGAAAAAAAAACAAGTGCAAGGCACCGCGGGGGTGTGGGGGGCGCTCGAGCGCCAGGGAGCCTAGGGGGTGGTGCAGGGGCAGGGGCAGGGCCAGGCCCGCCAGGTTGAGGGGAAATGTCTCTAGATCTAGCAGGCCTAGGAAACTCCTTTCTCCCACCCACAGACCCACTCTCGGGTCTGCAGCAGAAGGATAATTCCTGTTGGGCTCAGAAAGGAGGAATGGAGGACCCACTCTACTAGGACCCAAGGACCAAATCCAAAGCGGGGAGGGGCGGGGAGGCTGCAAATCACTATATTCCTCAAAAGCCTGTTATCTTTGGGGAAAATTGTTTTGTTTTTGTTTTTTTTAATGCTGATATTAACATGCACTGGAATACTATACAGCAGTGAAACAAACTATGTCTACACACAATGGCATGGATGGATCTCATGAATATCATGTTGAACAAAAGAAGCCAAAAAAAGGATTCTGTGATTTTATTTATGTAATTCCAAGACAACAAAACTTATCTATAGTGTTAGAATTCAGGGTGTTGTTGCCTTTAGGATAAGATTGGTAGTGATAATGAAGGGGTATGAGAGGGGTTCTGGGAACTCACATATTTTATATCCTGATTCTAGGTAGTGGTTGCATAGGTTTACATATCTCTAAAAAGGCATCCATCGGTACACATAAGATTTGGATACCACGTTATGTTATACTTAGGTAAGAAATGTTTAAGAATTTTGGGATCTAGTAGGATTACACATGCATTTACATTCACTAGAATCGATGGCAACATGTGACACACAAGTGAATAAAATAAAGGGAAACAAGATTGTAAATATGCACACATCTTTTAAGTAGAAAGGGGGAAAATACCAAACAATATTTTTAAGTTTCTATGGGAATAGGAGAAGTAGAAGTGATAGATTTTTTTTTTTAGACTTTATTTATTTATTTGACACAGAGAGGAAGCACAAGCAAGGGGAGCGGCAGAGGGAGAACAGGCTCCTTGCTGAGCAGGGAGCCCAATGTGGGACTCGATCCCAGGACCTTAGGATCAGAACCTGAGCTGAAGGCAGCCACTTAACCAACTTAGCCGCCCAGGCGTTCCAGGATAGATTTATTTAAATTATGAAGTCATTCTGGGTTTCCTGATACTTACTGTGAAAAATGATAGCAAAACAGAAGCATTTACTGAGTATTAAAACATAAAATAAAGAGCATTGTTTTTTTTTGGTGCAAAGGAGTCTTTCTAGGGAATTGTAAATTGTCTTTACTGAAGGGAAATGTTGAAAAAACAGTTTCTGTACAATTACCTAAACTACTAGCTTGTGACCAGAATTCAACATTAACAGGGACAGTTTTTAAGTCTTTTATTAAAACAGATTCTTAAAAATTATTAATTTCTCCCTTTCAAACAGATTCCCATCTGTTTTGAGACTGACAAAATATGTCAGCACAGCAGTTCATTTCCAAAATTTAGTAAACATTGCAAAATTAATTTCAAGGCATATGGCAGATATTTCGCGAATCTTCTTTCCCCAGACAACCCCAGGACTTTAGGAGAAAATTAGAAATTTTCCAACTGTTGCAATATAGACGTTCTACCTATTTCACTGAGTGGAAACGGTTATTTAAGCAATTATCTATTCCCTAACCAAATACTTTTGCTTTAATATGAATATGCTAAATAATTTTAAGGAAACTATTTTTAAAAATAAGCTGTTTTGACACTAGTTTATTTAAGGGAAAAACAGGAATGGAAATATTGACTCATCTTCACTAGAACCTTACTGCCTCCCCCGTGAAGTGTCATCCTTAGCAACAAGTCTGGTGCCCACCTTACTCGTCAATCCCCCTGACCCCAGCAATGTAAAAGGTAGGTAGGTGGCTCAAGAATGGCAGCCAGAGTAGGGCAGGGGCTGCCCTTGGACTCCACTGGTATAAATGCGTTACATATCTATCCATCATAGCTATCTGTGCTAAGACTCACACTAAAAAAAAAAAAAAAATTAAATTCAATTAATTAATATATAGTGTATTATTAGTTTCAGAGGTAGAGTTCAATGATTCATCAGTTGCATATGACACCCAGTGCTCATTACATCACATGCCCTCCTTAGTGCCCCTCACCCAGTTCCCCGTCCACCCACCCTTCTCCCCTCCAGCAACCCTCAGTGTGTTTCCATGATTAAGAGTCTCTCATTGCTTGTCTCCCTCTCTGATTTCATCTTGATTTATTTTTCCTTCCCTTCCCCTGTGGTCCTGTTTAGTTTCTTAAATTCCACATATGAGTGAAATCATATGGTATTTGTGTTTCTCTGACTGACATGTATCGCTTAGCATAGTACCCTCTAGTTCCATCCACGTCGTTGCAAATGGCAAGATTTCATTTTTTTTTTTTTTTATGGCTGAGAGTCACATTTTCTTCCATGCTTTAACATCTTTGAAATCAGGCTGTATTTTTTTTTTTTTTTTTTTAAGATTCTATTTATTTATTTGCCAGAGAGAGAGAGAGCACAAGTAGGGGGAGTGGGAGAGGGAGAAGCAGGCTTCCGGCAGAGCAGGGAGCCCGATGCCGGGCTCGATCCCAGGACCCTGGGATCATGCTGAGCCGAAGGCAGACGCTTAACGACTGAGCCACCCAGGCACCCCAGGCTGTATCTTATAACTGCTGTTGAGCAGGTGGCAATTTTCATAATGTTGGCATGGCCTCCACAGGCACCTTGAAAAGCTCAGCAGAGAAACCTGCAGGGTGGGTGTCAGGTTTCAAGCTCTTGGGCGCCAGTTGTAGGTGAATCAGATACACTTAGCTACATCCCTGAAGAAGCTTCACAAAGACACTAACTTGATAGGATTATAAAGCTGATTTACAGCACCGATGATTTTGGTGTTTATGAATTCTTTTAAGAAATGCTCTCTTATTGGCACAGAGAATAACACTGGCGAGAAAAAAGGAGACATCCGAGTCAACAGTGATTCAGAAAGTCAGACCAGAAATCTTAGGTATACCAAATATGCATTTGACTATTTCTCTTTTTATGTATGCACGAGTGATAAAAATCTATGTCTGGTAAAGTTGAAAGGAATTCTCCAGTAAGATATAAAATATTAATTCCAAGTAATGTAAAAGCCTGCTTAATTGGAAAGGCTTTTTCTTTCTTAATGGAACATAAAAATGGTGTGTTACAAAAAATGGCATGTTCTATGACATCTTAAAATTACGCTTTTAATGATGTATTTTCTCAGTGCCTTGAGTGTGAAAAAATTGGGAAAGCACAATCCTTGGGGGAGAGGGGCTTACTCTGGTCAATTCTTGCACACTAGAAATTATCTTTGGGCGCCTGGGTGGCTCAGTTGGTTAAGCGACTGCCTTCGGCTCAGGTCATGATCCTGGAGTCCCGGGATCGAGTCCCACATCGGGCTCCCTGCTCGGCGGGGAGTCTGCTTCTCCCTCTGACCCTCCCCACTCTCATGCTCTCTGTCTCTCATTCTCTCTCTCAAAATAAATAAATAAAATCTTTAAAAAAAAAAGAAAAAGAAATTATCTTTAAATTTTCTCAATAATCTATATATTTTAGATTCCTGAAGTCACATGAGAATTACATTTAAATAAAGAACTGGTCAAAATAAAAATTTTTAATTGTCTCTTGTTAATTAATTCCTTAAATCTTTTTTCCTTAAGACTTCAAACAAATATATCAATAGAGAATATATTACACATGTCTCAACATAGGGCAAATTTTTCTTCTACCAAGATCTAGTATTTTTATCACATCAGTTCAAATCTTTCAATTAGGATAAGATTCTCCAGCAAAAATTTGTTTATATTCCCCAAACCTTTTAAAAAATAAAACATTTAAAGAAATGCAAACCATATCTTGGTAAATAATATGTACCAAGAGAAGTGATGTTGATGGTAGAGCAGAATTTCTAACTAATTTCATAAGTTAATTCAACTTTTTCTCAATAGCAATTTGACTACATAAAATTAAGAGGCAAATAAAGTGGTTTATATACTTTGGCCTAGTAACTGTATTTTCAGGTTTCTTTCTTCTTTTTTTTTTTTTTTGGTATTTTCAGGGTTCTAAGAAAAGCAATTAAAATGTGGAATCATTACATAATTATAATATTCTATTCAATGAATTATTATGCAGCTATTTTTAAATGGTAAATATTAAAACTATATTTAATACTTGTAACGCGTATGAAAAGGGCCCCAGTGATGAGGTCATCCAAGGAATCAGGTCAAAACACTGGCAGACTAAGGTCTAAGGGCCAGAGGGCTAGTCAGGTCAGCTGTTTTTTCCTTTCTCATGGAAAGAATTAATTTCTGTTCCTTTAAGATAATGGGGAATAAATGAAGAGAGCTTAATAATTATTTTTCAAACTGTGAACAATAAATGAGCTCCCAAACCAGCATGATTCATAATTAAAATTGCAAACAAGCTAAATGTCTCCCAACTGATAGAAACAAAATGTGGTATATTAGCGATGAAAGGAACGTAGTGATACATGCTATGACATGAACTTTACAAATTTTATGCTATATTAAGAGAGTAAATTAGTTTTTGCCCAAGGTGGAGAGGGCTAATAGACCATCTCTTTGCGGGATGTTGAAACGGCCTACAATTACAGTGACGGTGCACAACTCTGCGAACATACCGGGAAAAAAAGAAAAATCACTGAACTAGAAACTTAAATGGATGACATCACCAAGATGCCAACATAGGTTCTTCCTGACCTTGCTCTCTCTCATTAGAATGACTAACAACGATTCTAGAACAAGACGTCATGGAGAGAACCCTAGAACACAGGGGTGAGGCTGAAGCACACCTCCCCTCTACCCTACGCCACAGAGACCAAGACACGCTGCAGTTAGAAGTAAGAGGAACAGCGACACGTTGCATGCACTGTCGCTCCCCCAGGCCAGGGCAGCACCATGCGGAGAGGCCTCTCCTGAGCCTCCAATTCTTGCAGCAGGAAGAGAACCCAAGGGTGACGACCACTGTGGGTCACGTTGCAGGAACCTCTGCTCTGATCCTGCACCACAGGGATTGCAGGGGAATCTGCAGGGCTCAGCCACTGGGAATCTGTTTGTGACAGAACACTGGAGGGGAAACACCCGGGCACACCACACAGATCTTGGCAGACCGAGTGCGCACCTGTAGTACCCAAGTAGTAATCTCAAGCAGTGGCACTGCTCACCTGCAGACCCAAGTTGGGGATGCTCTCTAAGGACCTTGCCAGGGTGTAGATCCGCCTGATCTAGAGCCTCAAACAAGAAATTTTGCCAGCCTTAGAGCCTAGCTTGCCCAGACCCGGGCAAAGAGTTGAATCACAGCCCCACCCACCATGGAGAGTGTCTTGCAGTCCCATCTGACCAGAAGGGCTGGCCACAACTACTGGAAGCTGTGTGGCCACAGCAGCGCTTGACGTGAGAGGCAGGTGGGCAGAGCTCATTGCCCTCAGAGCAAAGTCAGTGCCGGTCAGGGAGAGTTCCTATGCTACACACAGGCAGGGGGATTAGTTCAGGGCCAAGTCTGAGGATTGCTCATGGCCCCTCCCAACTGAAGAGCCTTGACTTGTATCTTGATAACGATTTTTTTTTTTGATATGATACCTCAAGCTCAAGCAACAAGATAAAAAACATCAAACTAAAAGCTTCTACATAGCAAAAGAAACCACCAACAAAGTGAAAAGACAACCTACTGGCTGGGAAAAAATATTTGCAAACCACACATCTGATGAGGAGTTAATGTCTAAAATATATAAGGAACTCATACAACTCAATAGCAAAAAACTAAATAACCCAAATCAAAAATGGGCAGAAGACCTAAGCAAACATCTCTCCAAAGACGACCTATAGATGGCCAACACATACTAGAGAAGATGTTCAATCACTAATCATTAGGGAAATGCAAATTAAAACCACAGTGAAGTATTACCTCACACCTGTTAGAATGGCCATCATCAAAAAGACAAGAGAGGGGGCGCCTGGGTGGCTCAGTCGCTTAAGCAACTGACTCTTGGTTTCAGCTCAGGTCATGATCTCAGGGCTGTGAGATGGAGCCCCACATCGGGCTCCATGCTCAGCAGGAAGTCCGCTTCCCCTCTGCACACCCCCCCCACCAGCTTGTGCACTGTCTCTCGCTCTAAAATAAATAGATGCATCTTTTTTTTTAAATTTTTTTTAAATTTTATTTATTTTTGAGAGAGAGAGAATGACAGAGAGAGAATGAGAGGGGGTAGGGTCAGAGGGAGAAGCAGACTCCCTGCCGAGCAGGGAGCCCGATGAGGGACTCAATCCCGGGACTCCAGGATCATGACCTGAGCCGAAGGCAGTCGCTTAACCAACTGAGCCACCCAGGCGCCCCGCATCTTTTTTATTATAAAAAAGACAAGAGAGAATAAATGCTGGCAAGGGTGTGGAGGGCACGGAGCCCTCGTGCACTGTTGGCGAGATAGTAAACTCGTACAGCCACTGTGGAAAACAGTATGGAGGATCCTCACAAAATTAAAAATACAACTACCCTACAATCCGGCAATTCCACTTCTGGGAATGTATTCAAGAAAACCAAAACACTAACTTGAAAAGACATTTGCACCCCCGTGTTCATAGCAGCATTATTTATAAGAGGCAAGACATGGAAACAATCTGAATGTCCACTAATGGACAAATGAATAAAGTTATGGTATATATTCACAATGGAATATTACTAAGCCATGAAAAGATGAGGAATCCTACCATTTGCAACAACATGGATGGACCTTGAAGCATTACGCTAAGTGAAGTAAGTCAGACCGCGAGAGACAAATATGGGGGGGAAACTTACATGTGGGGGAAAAAAAAATAGAAAGCCCAACCTCATAGAAAAGAAATCAGTCAGAATTGTGGTTACCAGAGGTGGAGGATGGGGAAAGGAGGAACTGGAGGAAAGTGGTCAAAAGGTACAAACTTCCAGTGATAAGATACGTAAGTACTAGGGATGTGATGTCCAGCATGATGACTAGTTATCACTGCTGGATGATCTACAGGACAGCTGTTAGGAGAGTAAATCTTAAGAGCTCTCATCACAAAGAGAACATTTTTTTTCCTTTATTCTTTTTTTTCTTTCTTTTCTTTTTATTGTATCTCTAGGAAATAAGGGATATTAGCTAAACCTACCGTGCCAATCATTTCACAACCAAACCATCATGCAATACACCTTGAACTTTTGCAGTGATGTACATCAATGATTTCTCAATAAAACTGGAAAAAAAAAACTAAAACAAACAAAACTGAGTGAACAGTATGTGAAATAAATCTCAGTAAAGTTGTAAAAAAAAAAAAACCCAAAAATCTCATTACTGTTTGGTTTTAGAAAATAATATACACAAATGTAAGCTTCATTAAGTAGGAAAAAAAACAATAAACTATTAAATCATTCAATAATTTAGAAGTTCTCCAGTTAAAAGTTAAATATTATTTTTTTTAACTTAGGCACCACGCCCAGCATGGAGCCCAATGTGCGGTTTGAACTTATGACAATCCTGAAATTAAGACTTGGACTCTTAACTGACTGAGCCACCCAGGTGCCCCAAAAGTTAAATAGATTTTAAATCCAGTTATGCCTCCAAAACAGTTCACGTTTCTACCCTGCAGTTAAAAATTCCAAATACAGAACCCTGTCATTAAGCACATAATAGAAATGCCTTTTAGTCCATGACAACTTTATCCAATATGCCCGTGAGCAGTTCTACTCTCTGGTGATTTCACAGGTATCCGGAGGTGGCTGGAAGAAAGTCAATCCGTATACATTTATATAGGAATTGCCTCAGAAGGCTTTAGAGCAGCTCTCCTGAAAGCTCAATCTAAGAGTATATTAAAAAAGGCTGGGGGACGCCTGGGTGGCTCAGTCGTTAAGCGTCTGCCTTCAGCTCAGGTCATGATCCCAGGGTCCTGGGATCGAGCCCCGCATCGGGCTCCCTGCTCGGCGGGAAGCCTGCTTCTCCCTCTCCCACTCCCCCTGCTTGTGTTCCCTCTCTCGCTGTCTCTCTCTGTCAAATAAATAAAATCTTTAAAAAAAAAAAGGCTGTCACAAGAAAAGTTCTCTTTAGAAAACTGTGTGGACCTGGTCCTGTGGGCCGTAGCAGGAACAGAATAACCGGGTGGCACTTGGAGATTCTCATCCCCATTTGTTGAGTCAACCTGAAAGGGAGGAGCCCAGATGCCTGTACATTTACATAAGTTCCTCTGGGAGACCGACATGGCCAGGGAAAAGAATTACAGTCCTGATAATCAATACTCAGGAAGTTAATCAACATAAGAGGTGCTCCCCATTACTAGTTATATCATCTTTGATATTCTTCATTTCCTACAGATACATCTTTTTACCGAAAAGTAAATTAGAAGTGATAATTTTTGAGGGAGTGTTAAGATTTCTTGAACATTATGAACATGGGATTATATAGCAAACATTTATTTCCTGATGGGATAGTGTTTAAATTAGGAGATAATCTTTGATAGTCTTTAAAATGTAATCTTTTTTTTTTGTTTTTAAGATTTTATTTATTTGACAGAGAGAGACACAGTGAGAGAGGGAACACAAGCAGGGGGAGTGGGAGAGGGAGAAGCAGCTTCCCGCTGAGCAGGGAGCCCGTTGCGGGGCTCAATCCCAGGACCCCGGGATCATGACCTGAGCCGAAGGCAGACGCTTAATGACTGAGCCACCCAGGCGCCCCTAAAATGTAATCTTTGGTCTCTAGTCAAGAGAATAATGGAGTCTCAGGAGTGATATTTAAATTAAATTTAATTCATGACAAACATCACATACGTCCACCTTCCCCAAAATGGTCAATTCATCTGAATTAAGGAAATGGCAACTATTCTGACTGAAGTCTTCATTCTGTGATATGTGTGTTTGGGCAAGTTTAGGCAAACAGCAAAGGTTTAGAAGTCCTACCACCAAACCTACAGCATCTTGAAAATGCAAAAGCCAACATGATTCTCCAACCTGGCAGTTCAATATGAGCTGCCAACATCTCATCCAATTCATCCTTCCATTCCAGATAATTTAGGTTCCTCGGGGTCGTTAAGGTTTTCCCTTGACAGCGGTCCGGGACATATGAGCTCTCCCTTCTGATTCCCTCAGTTAGCCTGGGCAACTCTAGTATCAGAACCGTGGAAGTTCAACATCGTCGTCACCAACTCTGGAAGATCAAAGTCGTGTTTCCAGCCCCAGTCCTTCCGAGCATTGCTGTCATCAAAGTTCATCGGCCAACTATCCGCTAGGAAAAGACACGGAATAGAAGCTTAAGTTACTCAGGCTCTAGATTTGCAAAAAGGTCCAGCACATTTTATATAAAGGTCTATCATCCAAGATACCACAAAAGAAATTCACTCTCTGAAATTCCTCCTCTGAGCAGACCGGAGTGGCCATTATGTGCACACGTAGCCACCCTCCTAGATTAGAAGATTCTATTACACATCCATGGTCAGGCCCTGGGAATTGTGACGCACTATTAAAATATCCCACGGAGTTGTAGGGCAGGACTCTTCTACTCCGACAGTGCTCAAGGCCACAGTGGCATCAGAAAACCCAGGGACGTTTTCTTATGCTGTTGGCTGGTTTTATGTTTCAACGATAAAATGGCGAAATGCTGACAAGCTATTTATTTGGAATAGAACGATTCCACCCCCTTTATTTTTTTTAAAGCATTTGTTTACCTTTTTTTTTTTTAAAGATTTTATTTACTTACTTGACAGAGACACAGCGAAAGAGGGAACACAAGCAGGGGGAGTGGGAGAGGGAGAAGCAGGCCTTTGTGGAGCAGGGAGCCCGACGTGGGGCTCGATCCCAGGACCCTGGGATCATGACCTGAGCCCAAGGCAGACGTCTAACGACTGAGCCACCCAGGCGTCCCCCTACCCCCTTTAGATATCAGTGCCCCAAACTGCAGCATCTGTTGGCTCAACAACTCTTTCTCCAGAATGTGTCCGGACCCTCCTTATCCACCATGCTTTTTGTCCTCATGGAACTCACAGTACAGACTGGAGCTTCACTTGGGTTTTGAAGGGGGTTTGCAATGATATACCCACCTATGGCCTGTCGAACAGAATCCACGTTGTACGTGATCTGGAATTTTGGTACGTGCTTGAGAACCTCCTGGGCCAGGTCCTCAGGGGTGAAGCTCATGGCATTGATGTTGTAGGTCCTCATGGAGAGGGACTCTGCTGGGGCCTCCATGACTTCCAGAGTGGCCCTGAGGCAGTCATCAATATACATCATTGGGAGACTTGTGCTGGGTTTCAGGTTGCACTCAAATTTGCCATTCTTCAGGGCGTCGTGGAAGATCTGGACCGCATAGTCTGAAAGAGAATCCTGTCTGTGGGTCGTCTTATAACAAAACGATGAATGAGCCTCTTGTGTTAGGGTAGTGGTTCTCAGACGCCTTAGGCTCCAAACCTCTTTATGCTCCTCAACACCACCGAGGACCCTCAAGGAGGTCTTTTTTTTTTTTTTTATTAAGATTTTATTTATTTATTTGAGAGAGAAAGAATGAGAGAGAGAGCACATGAGAGGGGGGAGGGTCAGAGGGAGAAGCAGAATCCCCGCCGAGCAGGGAGCCCGATGCGGGACTCGATCCAGGGACTCCAGGATCATGACCTGAGCCGAAGGCAGTCACCTAACCAACTGAGCCACCCAGGCACCCCCCTCAAGGAGGTCTTAAGAGTGAGGGTTACATTAATATCTACTATACCAGAAATTAACAGAGCTTTAAAAAAGTACTACTACATCTTAAAATGATCATAATAAACCCATCACACAGTCATGTGTATGATATTGTATATGAAGAACGTATTTTCCAAACAAAGGAACATTCAGTGAGAAGAACGGCGGGTTTTACGTTTTGACCATCTCTCGGCTGCCTGGCTTGGTAGCAGACAGCTGGCGTCTCCCATGTGCTGGCGTGTTCAGCCCACTGCACTGTCGCACATCACACGGCCTCTGGAAAACTCCACAGTGCATTCGTAAGGAGAGTGAAAAGAAGGCAAATAATACCTTAATCCTGACATGGAAAGAGTTTTGACCTCTTGGACCCCTTGAAAAAAACCAAGGATCCTGAGGGATTCCCAGTGCATACTTGGAGAGGCATTGTATTAAGGCAAAAAGCTTTTTAAAAAGTAACCCAATAGGGGCGCCTGGGTGGCTCAGTTGGTTAAGCGACTGCCTTCGGCTCAGATCATGATCCTGGAGTCCCGGGATCGAGTCCCGCATCGGGCTCCCTGCTCGGCAGGGAGTCTGCTTCTCCCTCTGACCCTCCCCCCTCTCATGTGCTCTCTCTTATTCTCTCTCTCTCAAATAAATAAATAAATAAAATCTTTAAAAAAAAAAGCAACCCAATAAAAATCTCCTTTAAAATCCCTCAGATTTGGGGGTGCTTGGGTGGCTCAGTCAGTTAAGCGTGTCTGCCTTTGGCTCAGGTCATGATCTCAGGGTCCTGGGATCGAGCCCTGCATCGGGCTCCTTGCTCAGCGGAGCCTGCTTCTCCCTCTGCCTGCCGCTCCCCCTGCTGTGTTCTCTCTCTCTCTAATAAATAATAAGTAAATAAATAAAATTAAAAAAATTTAAAATCCCTCAGATTTTGTCAAGGCTTAGCTTTTATATTGTATCTCAGGACCCCTCATATGGGAAGGATTTCTAGTATGGGAGTTATTGAATATAATGCATGTTTGAGTCCAAATTAATAATAATAATAATAATAATAATAATAATAATAATAATAATAATACCACCACCACCACCACTCATGCTCCCTTAAAAATATGCAATGCATTCATACAGTCCATTTTCACAGAGCTCTCTGCATTAAGAAACAAAGGCTGGATTCAAAGAAAGAGGCTATTTCTTATTTGGTGTCTTCCTACATTGCGGATGACAAATCTGTTCTTGAATATTCTGTCTGATTCCAGCACTGGGGATGGCCAGTCCCGACCTGGATTGCAACACCAGCATGAGTTCAAGTCAATGGGATTCCATGAGCTTCTCAGATGCACTTGCCAGAGGGGGTGCCGAAACTCGGGTCAGTACACAGCTGAAAAGACTGCCAGTCCCTCGCCACTTTTCAGGGCACTGAGCAAGCCCGTCTTCCATAGGGCAGAGAAAGAGAACGGCACTTACCAGTTGTTCCTCCTCCAGGCTGGGAGTCCGCCGAAATGATTCCAGGATATCTCAAGCACCGGAAATCTAACCCGTACCGGTGATGATAATACTACGAGAAAGAGGAAAAATGACTTTAAAACACATCCTTTAAACCAGACAGAGCAATGCAAAGAACAGCTCTTTTTTGGGGGGTGGGGTAGGGGGAGGGCGGAGCGGAGTATCTTTCCATGCAGTTCTATTAAAATATTCCTAAAGGAAACGAGACTGTAGAATTTCTAAGAGCCACTCACTTTTCTTTAATAAATAGCCCTTAAGTTTTTATCTTCAAAAAATTACTCTGGTGACATACCAACACGGTCAGTAATAAATCAGCCTGTGCTGGTTTCCAACCTTTCTTTGGAAGACCCCGTGCAGTCCTCCAGGAGCGTGTTCCTGCGGTGGGGCATTGCACAGAGCCCGGGGAGGACAGCACAGGAGGAGGGCAATGCCTGATAGGTCAGCTAAAGGAGCTGACACCAACTCACATGTGCTGTAGAGTTGTTTTTTTCATTTTTTTAAAAAGATTTTTTTTTTTTAAAGATTTTATTTATTTATTTGACAGAGAGAGAGAGAG
>NC_138370.1:44212830-44227505 GCF_054177405.1 Leptonychotes weddellii | reverse complement strand
AGTCCCGGGATCGAGTCCCACATCGGGCTCCCTGCTCAGCAGGGAGTCTGCTTCTCCCTCTGACCCTCCTCCCTCTCATGCTCTCTGTCTCTCATTCTCTCTCTCGCAAATAAATAAAATCTTAAAAAAAGAAAAAAAAGATTTTTTATTTTATTTATTTGCGAGAGAGAGAGAAAATGAGAGGGAGAGAGAGCATGAGCAGGGGGAGGGGCAGAGGGAGAAGCCGACTCCCTGCTGAGCAGAGAGCCCGATGTGGGACTCGATCCTGGGACCCTGGGATCATGACCCGAGCCGAAAGCAGACGCTTAACTGACTGAGCCACCCAGGCTCCCCTTAGCATAGAGTTTTAAAGACAAAGAGTATTTAAAAAAATAGAACCAAAGTCATTTGATGTTCTCCATAAACACAAAGTTTGAAAATCACCTCCCATTACTGCCAATAGCGGAAGGCTGACAGAATGGAGCAGAACCCGTAAGACAGGCAGCAAATGAAGAAGAGGATGCCATCGAGGGGCCTCTGGGAAGGGTTGCGTGTTATCACAAGGCCAAGGGCTAAGGAGTTCTTCTGGAGCTATCCATACCTGCCACTTAGCAAACACAATCAGCCAGGGAGCACTTCTGGGGGCTGTGCTGGGGGTGGGGGTGGAGGGAAATGTCCCCTCCAAGGATGAATCAGCAAGTGTACGAGGCAGAAAGAATAGAAAAGGCAACGCTGAGTCATCTTGCCAAGCAAGGCTTACTTCTCCCATAAGTTCGGCGTGGACCTTGGACACCCCGTAGATCGTCCTGGGCCTCTGAACACAGAGATCGGGAGTTGGATTCCGGGGAGAAGTAGGTCCAAAAGCTCCGATTGTGCTAGGCACAAACAATCGCAAGTTGTGCTCTGCTGCGACATCCAGGACGTTATGCAATCCTGAAATGAACGGACATGACCGCAGTCTGAAAAATCTCCTACCGAAGACCTGGAAAAACTGGCAAATCAGCCATTTTGGGCAAGACCCAGAAACTTACCGGTGATATTTACGGCTCTGGCCAAGGATACGTTTGCTTCCCCAACCGCACTGAGCAAAGCACTATAATGAAACAACCAGGTGATGCGGTTGTTTACCACGATCTCCCGAAGATTTTTGTAATCCAGAATGTCGGAATAAATAAATGGGCCTATGAGGAACACAGCAAAACCATAGAAGTGCAAGTTTGTGTTTTTTTTAAATTTTTTTTTTTTGCAAGTTTGTGGTTTAAAAAGCTAAGTGGACCTTCTCCCCCACCTCTGTTGACTCGTGAATTCCATTAGGATCAACTTGGTGACTAAACCATTTGGACCCTATGCAGCATTTTGCTTATGAACAAACCCCAACCACCCCCTAGGTAATAATAGCTAGCGCTTATAAAGGACTTACACTTGCCAGGCGCCGTCCTAAGGGCTTTCTGTATATTTAGCTCTCATACAGACTTTGAGGGAGATCTGTTTTACCAGCAAGGAATCTGAGGCACAGAGAAGTAAGAACTAGCCAGGATCAGAGAGGAAGTGGGAGAACGGGGGTCACAAGCAGGCAGCTGGCTCCAGAGTTGGCGCTCTTAATACCACCCCCACATGCACACGGTGATTTCACTCTGCTGAAAAGTTAAGTATTTTAAAAAGGATATAGAGGTGGATTTTTTTTTTTAAGATTTTATTTATTTATTTGTCAGACAGAGAGAGATAAGAGAGAGCGCAAGTGAGCAAAGCTGGGGGAGCAGCAGGGAGAGGGAGAGGGAGAAGCAGGCTCCCGCTGAGCAGGGAGCCGGATGCGGGACTTGATCCCAGGACCCTGGGATCATGACCTGACCCGAAGGCAGACGCTCAACAGACTAAGCTACCCAGGCGTCCCTAAAGGTGGATTTTTATTTATTTTTTAATTTTATTTATTTATTTTTTTAAAGATTTTATTTATTTATTTGAGACAGAGAGAATGAGAGACAGAGAGCATGAGAGGGAGGAGGGTCAGAGGGAGAAGCAGACTCCCTGCCGATCAGGGAGCCCGATGCGGGACTCGATCCCGGGACTCCAGGATCATGACCTGAGCCGGAGGCAGTCGCTTAACCAACTGAGCCACCCAGGCGCCCCCTAGAGGTGGATTTTTAAAAGAACATACAGCTTGGTATAGAAGAACCACAAGCATGACCTAGGGAGAGTCAGTTTGGTGCAGGGGCATCTTCCCCCACTACAGCAAAGTACCGGTAAGCCAAAGGCTGACATGGAACCAGGATGGACCAGGAGATGTTATAAACATGTTTCTAAGGTAGGAGAAAACTTGGGGAGTTTGCAGTGTTTGTGTGTGTGCACAGCAGTTTAAGAGCAAGACTATGTTGGGGTGCCAGGATGGCTCCATTGGTTAAGCACCCGACTCTTGATTTCACCTCAGGTCATGATCTCAGGGTCATGAGATCGAGCCCCGTGTCGGGCTCTGCGCTTAGCACGCAGTCTAACTCTGTTGGGATTCTCTCTCTCTCCCTCTCACTAAAATAAATAAATCTTCCTCTTTTTTTTTTTTTAAAGAGCAAGTCTATGTTGAAATAGGAGGATTAATTTCTTCAAATTTTTAAAGTTCCTTGTCCTCATTACAGGACTTGATTTTTCTTTTCCCTCTGAGCGAAGAAGTTAACTAAATACTCAAAAGGCAGGAATCAAAGTTTTTATTCCAAAAATCCTATCCCAAATAACATCCGAAGGTATCATTCCCAAACTTTACTTCAAGTTCAGAGAGTTCTCCTGTTCTTGTAACTCTTGAACAAGCAGCAGCATTACTGTAGACATCTCACAGAACTATGAGGGACCAAAATAGGAGGTTTTTTTTTTTTTTAAGAGAGAGTGAGTGGGGGGTGGGGTTGTGTAGAGGAGAGGGAGAGAGAGAATCCCAAGTGGGCTCCATGCCCAGGACAGAGCCGGACCCGGGGCTCGATCTCACAGCCCTGAGATCGTGACCTGAGCTGAAACCTAGCACCCCAAAACAGGACATTTTTAAAAATCACACAGTTGGGCCTCAATAATGCCTTTCTTTTCATCATAAGCCTGGTTATGAGCTGTTGCACACACTGATCCCATGAGCTGCCTCTCTAACTGCATTTTGAAACTCAAAGATAAAACAAAAGCAAGGCATCTTGATCTCTTACCACTGTGGAAGATGTGATCAGGGGGTTTCCTTATGTCAGACAAAATCACATTGTCCTTCCCAAATCGTTTCCTGAAGGGAAAATCAAAACACGTGAGTTGGTACCTCTAGGATATAACTGGTCCAATGAAAATGCTCTTTTAAATAGGGCAAAGGACCAGTGTGGGAGATGATGACCCATGGAACTGCTACAAGTCTATGATATTAAGAGCAAAATAAAATGATTACATGTTGCCATAGATAAGCTACACATACTGAACAACTCAGATTTTCAATTTCAGCTTTTGGGACTCTTACCTCAAAAGGTTAGCAAGCCCCACTCCAAGCTGGCCAAGACCTCCTAGATGAAGAAGAAAAAAGTGGAACTTTAATCCAAATCTAACCAATTCAATTATTCCCAGAAAATAGTAGCAGAATAAGACTATATGGCAATCTTAGCTAATGAGGGAAAGCCCCAGTCTGACCTGATAGAACTAAGTTATGTCTTCCAAGCTAGGACAGAGATCAGGCAGGTAATATTAGCTGCAGAGACAAAACTCTTTCTAGCATGCAGTGGCTGACAGGAAGCAAAGGTGCAAGAGGAGGAAGATCACAAGAAAGTTGGAGAGCCTCCTAGCTCCTTGGGCCAGGAATTCCCTCTCAGACCTGCCCTCATTATTTGATGGGCTCTGAAGCTTGAGTGCAACAGGTGCCGAAACAGTCAAAGCCAAATAGAACAGTCTGAGATCAGCCTCTGGTAGGATTATCCAGAAGCCCATTGCCCATTAGAACTGGGCTGGGGTGTGAGAGGGGAAAGAGGGGACAAACCAGGAAGTCAGCTGAGAAAAAGGCAGACAACTGAATCAACAAGGAGCCATGAAGAAAATTAAAAATGAGGATTAAAGGTTCCTAATTTAGAGGCTTAAAAATGCCGCTGAGAAGAGGGACATCCAGGTGGCTCAGTCGGTTAAGCGTCTGCCTTCGGCTCAGTTCATGATTCTGGGGTCCTGGGATCAAGGCCAGGGCTGCCAGCTCAGTGGGGAGTCTGCTTGTCCCTCTCCCTCTGCCCCTCCCCCTGCTTGCTCGATCTCGCTCTAACAAATAAATAAATAAATAAATTTTAAAAAAAAAGCCACTGATTGAAGTGGGTAAGCTGGGGGCCTTGAGTACAGCTGGGGGAATGCAACTGCAAATTTCATCTGGGAGAAGTAAATGAGGCGGGAGATCCAGAAAGTGGGATTTCCTGTAAGCGCTTGTTACCGTGGGACTAGAACCGGGCCCACTGACAGGACCACTGGGTTCTAGGAGATGCTCTGTTGGTGGAGGCAAGAGGGAGTAAACCACTACCAGATAAGTGGGGTGAACCAGGGAGGAACGGTGCAGAGGGGAAGTGACTCCACCTCAAGTCCATTTCCAGTCAGAGAGAGGAGGCAGTCAAAGAAACACACACACACACACACACACACACACTCTGCGAGGAACATAAGAAGCCAAGGGGAAGACAATCTGGTGGGAAGAAGGAAATAAAGTGTGTCCATCACATCAGAGGTGGGCTTGGGTTGGCTGGAAGGACTTGGAGTGCCCGGAGAGGCTCGGAGTGAGGAGGGTACGGCCTCAGGGGCTGGGTGGACAGGAGGTGAGGAGCACAGGGGGCCAGTCTGGGGACACTGAGATCAACGACATTCTAAGATGGTGGGGACGGGTTCCTCGGGCAGGCCCTAACGTATCTCCTCTGTCTCCTACACACAAACATGCAACAGCTGCTGGGCATGGATGATGTGCAGTTTGGGTTGAGGAGCTCGGCCAAGAAAAGATGCACCTGATGCACCGCCCTAGTCCCTGCACACTCGCTCCCCGTGAGTCCTCACCTCCAGGTGAGGGCAGCTCCTCGGCAGCTTCCTGCACCGCCCCCCCGCCCCTTTCCTATATCCAACCTTCAGACAATAAAAAATTACAACATGCAAACAAAGCACTGGCAACAGTGACACAATAAGGATTTCGGGCTTGCCATATTCTGGAGGAAGCCAATCGTGGAAAAGGTCATTTCTGATGACATGGTAGCCGTTCCAAAACCATCCAGAAACAGCACAGGAAAAAAAAAAAAAAAAACAACAAACCAAAAAAAACGACGAAGAATCAAGTTGCAAATGTGGAAAAAAGAAAAACAAAAAACAAAAAACCCAACCTGTAATTAGGACGCGTGGCTGGTCTGTTCCAGAGAAAGAGGTAGAGTGGAAGCTGGCGTCTGCTGGAATCTGCCGAGGGGAGGTGCCCAGAAACTGGAGCGGCGGGGTAGCTGTCCAGCAGCCACAGGCTGGGCTCCCCAACATCTGGCCCGCGACCTGCCGCAGCAGCCTAGTGACCGGCATTTCCCCGAGAGTACCCTGCCATAAAAAAGGAGCAGAGTTCATTACGCAACCTTTTATGCTCCCGACCCCTCCAAACACAAGCTCGCTGAGATTGTCAGCTCACGGGCTAAGTGGATTGGACTCCCAAACTGAACTAAGGAGACTGCTGAGTGGGCCAACAGGAAGCCCGTCAAGAGCCTACCGCGAGCTGGGCTCTGTGAAAAGGGGATCAAACCCGGCAGGCAGACAAAAGCCGGGCAGAGATTTAGAACTGACACCTCACAATGCTGACATGGACTGCATCTGATGATCACGGTGGAGGGGACCATGCATACAGCTGGAAATACCAAGTCAGTACATCCCAGTGAAGCCTTCAAATCCTCACAGCTGTTAGCCGTCTGTCCATGCACCATTGGAAGGCACACACAGATCCCAGATTAAATAACCTAGTGCCCTGTAAATCTTATGCAAACACTCAGTCGCTATCCTTAGAATGAACCAGACCAGAAAAGCAGATAGTTAAGATAAAAAGGCCCTCAGTGATATTCGGTAAGCTGTGACTACTTTGTTTTACTGCCCTCTCCTTTCGAAAGGATCATCTGGAAGAGCCCTTTTCTCCTTTCCCTCCAGATCGCAAACATTTTAGTCTTCCTCCTCTTCCTCACCAGTTTTATTGCTCACTGACCATGAAATCAGTTCTGGCCTTAAGAGGTCAAGACGGCCCAATCACATAAGGCTTGTGACTGGAGGCGCATGCAGGCCTTTCACCCCACCTGCACCCTCCCCGCCCCCGCCCCCGCCCCCCCCGCAAGCGTGTCCCAAGAGTAAATCAGAGCCACACAGCGAGCTCTGCTGCTTCCCCTGCTCTGAAGTCAGGCCTCCTGCACTCTGCACACAGCCCTGTGGCTTCCACAGTCAGATTTCCAACAGAGTGGGGTGCCTGGGTGGCTCAGTCTTTAAGCATCTGCCTTCGACTCAGGTCATGATCCCAGGGTCCTGGGATCAAGCCCTGCATCGGGCTCCCTGCTCAGCGGGAAGCCTGCTTCTCCCTCTCCCACTCCCTCTGCTTGTGTTCCTTCTCTCTGTGTCTCTGTCAAATAAATAAATAAAATCTTAAAAAAAAAAAAGATTTCCAACAGAGCTGGCAGGTGAACCTTCAGAGCCGACTCTGGTGATCGACCCCCTTCCAATGAGCTCACCAGATCTAACCATCTTACGTTTGTAAACTACAGTTGAAGATCCTTTAAGATCTGAACTTAGCCTGCTCCCACATTCAACTCAGTGCCTTGAGGAGAGGACACTAATACACAGCCCTTCAAAGCCCTTGGGACCCTTCATCCCAGCTAACTTTGCCAAACAAGCAGAAGAGAGCCTTCTGCTGGAGCATCTCTGGCTTGCTGTGGGGGTCAGGACTGGACCAGGGGCCCCCACTCTGGGCCACATTATAGGAAAGGCCCAAGTGTCCCTCAGAAGACCTTTGGGGAAATCATCCTTTCAGTCATTATTGTCACCCAAGACCGGGTAAGAACTCTGACTCTTTTGGGGGGGAAAGGGGGATAGAATAAATTATAATTTTTTTTAAAGATTTTATTTATTTATTTTGACAGAGAGAGACACAGCGAGAGAGGGAACACAAGCAGGGGGAGTGGGAGAGGGAGAAGCAGGCTTCCCGCGGAGCAGGGAGCTGGATGCGGGGCTCAATCCCAGGACCCTGGGATCATGACCTGAGCCGAAGGCAGACGCTTAACAACTGAGCCACCCAGGCGCCCCAAATTATAATTTTTTATTGGAAAACATGCATAACTTGGAATGGATTTGAGGCCAATTGTGCCATAAGCAAATTTTCTTTAAGTAGCTAAACACAGTTTAAAAAGCAAGTAACAATAAAAGAAAATGTTTCTAGTAAAGAACCAGCAGTACAAAAAAAAATAATGTGTGAGTATGTGGATCATACACCCATTTTGCAATAGTGCAACTCTGAACTACATATTGTTGACTGTCCATACTCCACATAAGAGTTATGGCTCCTCGCTTCTACAACACGCTGACGCTTCCTAACAAAAACTGCTTAAAAAAAAAAAAAAGGCACAACCCAGATCTTCCCTCATTTGACCAACTCCATCTACGCTGAGGTGTGCAGGTCTTAGATTTATCCAGAGGGAGCCACGTGCACAATGTGACTGGATCGATTTTCTCAAGGAAGGTTTCAGGACAATGACAATAAGATAAGGGAAGAAAACAGGGAAGAATGAGGTCCTAATCACCCATAGATGCGTGTTTTTGGACAGCAGGGGGGAAACAAGGAAGAGGCAGATAAATAATTTGGTACAAGAAATTGAACACATTCTGTACAATGTCCGCACATCGCTGTCATCGTGAGTACAAACTTTTCATAGTTCACGTGCCCATCACCATAAATATCTGCTTCCCTGTCCATATCAACCTCAGCATCTGCTCACTTCTCTCCCAGGTTTGTCATCACACGGTGAAGCCCTGCAATCATACAGCTGTTTCCATCTTTATCAAACACACGGAATGCTCTCTAATTTCCTCCTCACTGTGCCTTTCATTTCTCTTGCCATCGTTGTCAGAAATTCCGGGCCGTTAACTGGGCCGTGACCATCAGCATTCACTCCATTGATCGTGTCCCGTAACTGCTTCTGTGAGGTTCTGTCCAGAGAAATATCGTTACAGTTCCCATTGCTTGTTTTGGTTTTGTTTTAAAGAGAGTGGTGAGGGGGGAGAGGAAGAGGGAGAGAGAGAATCCCAAGCAGGCTCCATACTCCGAGCAGAGCCGGATGAGGGGCTGGATCCCACGACCTGAGATCATGACCTGAGCCAAAATCAAGGGTCTCACACTCAACTGACTGAGCCACCCAGGCACCCCGAGGCTCACATTCTTAACTGAATATAAAGCATTTTAGGTTAACAATGTGGACAATTCTTAATTAAGTTGGTTCTTCTTATTTCACTACTATTAATAACTAACATTTGATGCTCACTCTCTCACTATATGCCCAGTTCAGTGAGTGAAGCAGCTCTTCACCACCAAGCAGCACTACTGTCCCCATCATAGGATTGCTCTCATTAACAAGGCATGCACATTAAAAACAACAACAAAAAAAACTGCCAACCATCTACAGCAAATAGCTTTTCCAAGTCAAGATTATCACCTTGCTACCACCAAGTTCAATGGAATGGTCTTAAGGCAGCAGTTCTCAAGTCTTCTGGTCCCAGGACTCCTTCCCATTCTTAAATATTGAGGACTACGAAGAGCTTCTTTGTATGTGGTTTACATCAAACATTTGTTGTGTTAGAAAACAAAACTGAGAAATATTTAATATATTAATTCATTTAAAGCCAATAAACATATTTTTATGAAAATAACTATATTTTAAAAGAAATAATGAGTGCTACTGTTTGCCTTTGAGGCAGACAACAAAGATGTACAAACAGCTGGATTCTCACATCTGCTGTTGTACCCAATCTGTTACTTAAATTGAAGTATGTAGAAAAAATCCAGACTCAGTGAAATAGTGGGGAAAGAGAGCAGTATTTTAAAAGTCTTTTTGGGGGTGCCTGAGTGGCTCAGTTGGTTAAGCGTCTGCCTTCGGCTCAGGTCATGGTCCCAGGGTCCTGGGATCGAGTCCCGCACTGGGCTCCCTGCTCAGGGGGAAGCCTGCTTCTCCCTCTCCCACTCCCCCTGCTTGTGTTTCCTCTCTTGCTGTCTCTGTCTCTGTCAAATAAATAAATAAAATCTTTTAAAAAAAAAAAAAAAGAAAATGTATTCCAATCATCCAAGTATGAATAACCATAGTTTTTCATTCATTCCTTGAAGCAAAAATGATTTTTTATGGGAAAAAAAAAAAGTGGCCAGTTCAGCTGACAAATAAATAAATGAAATCTTAAAAAAAAAAAAGACACTAACTTAGTCTTCATGTTTGCAGCTAAATTTTTAATTTGACAACTTTCTCTATTATTAGGAAGTGACAGTGCTAGGATTTCTTTCATGCTTTTTCATCCAAACAAGGTTTTACTGTGTTTCTCCAGCCACTGCAATTTGATAACCTATCCTGCTAGATGCTTCAACAGCTTTTTCATTGCTAGTTTGAAAGCTGTAACAAATCATTCTTGGCTTTTTAAGAGTTCCTCATATCTACATTTAAGTCATTCAATTCATTTTTCTTTAGAGGACTCTGAATGGTTGATCTCAGAACGCTACTGGCACCGTAATATTATTCAAAAAGGTTCTACAGCATAAGACACATAATGTAAATTTCTAGCCACTGTAAAACTGATGAAATCTGTCACATTTTTAGGTCTTATTTAGTTCTGTCCACTTCTCTGAAGTAAATTCCTCCCTTCCATTATTGAGGGAACTCCAATAGATCATTTCATTTTTTTCAGCATTTATAAACATGGATGGTATAGCTCTGAGTAGAAAAATCAAGTTTTCTAGTTTCCCCCTGTTTAGCCAAAAATCTATCCTTAAATATAAAAATATATAAATATCTTTTCATTTTAGAATAATTTTATATCATTTAAAAATTTAGAAAAGTTTTCAAATCAAGACTACGAAGTATAACTTACTTTTTGTTGTTGTTGTTTCCATATAGGCACAAGGAAAACTTAGGGATTTCAAAGTGATGGCTTATAAAAGGAAATGAAGTCACAGAAATGATAACAGGTATAACTAAAGATAGCTAGTAAGTGTGCAATAGAAGTACTAAGAATTGAATTCATCTCTGAAAACACATTATTTATACTCCAAGCTTACCCTTAGAAGGTTCTAGAAACACAAGCTGCTAGAATACACGAGCACACATTTCATTAACCATCAGAGGAAAAGTTCATCGCGAGTCATGGAGACCCTGGAAAAAGCCACTGTACACTTATAAGAGAAAGAATGAAAATGGCAAATGACAACTTAGTCTTATTTTTAAAATAGTTTGACCTCATGGACCCTACAAAATGTCTCAGGGAAGCCCAGGATTCCCCAGATCATACTTTGAGAAGAGCTGTTCTAAAGTAAAATTTGCTTTGCCAACCTAGTTATTAAATTTATATATAGGGAAATCATCAAAGATTCTCAGTCCCTCTTTAAAGATTAGATTATAGTCCACAGACTCCCTCTCCCAAGCACCTTGTTTACTTTAACTGCAAAGGGATGAAAAAGAAACAGGTCAACAGACTCTTCTCCAGAAATAATGGAGTGCCTCCCTGACCTAGGTCTCTCCAGGGTGGTTATTATACCACTTCTCCCATCTCCTGGCATTTACCCTCTCTGTGTGAACCACAGAACTC
This sequence comes from Leptonychotes weddellii, assembly GCF_054177405.1. Classification (NCBI taxonomy): domain Eukaryota; kingdom Metazoa; phylum Chordata; class Mammalia; order Carnivora; family Phocidae; genus Leptonychotes; species Leptonychotes weddellii. The sequence continues at coordinate 44,216,723 of NC_138370.1, read as the reverse complement.
TGAGACAGCAGTGACATCATGAAGAGGGTGGGGCTGATGGAGAGGAAGACTCAGAGCTCAAGTGGATTTGGTCATTGTATGGATATGATGGGGCTAGATAAGGAATCAAGGAGAATACTGAGGTCTCTACTGTGTGCTGCTGTAAGAATGGGCTCCCTGGGGAAGCAGGTCAGATGAGAAGACAGAGTTCGGTTTTGGACACGTTGGTCTTAGGTGCCAGGAGACAATATGGCTGTCTCTCTCATGAGGTTGTGAGCTCTTATGAGCAATTCCTAGCAGTACCTGATGCATGTCAGTACTAACCAAACACGGTGTGGAACAGACAGACCGGAAGGAGAAAACAGGAAATATCAAGGGTTTGCCTACACCACGAAAAAAATAAATAAAATTTAAAAATAGAATGCCTCTGTTCACAGAAAAAATTACTTTGGTTTCTCAGGTGAAAAACTTATTTCAACTGTGATTGCTCCGAAGATTGATAATTCTGTTTCAGGAATATTAAAAGAAACTGCAATTTGAAATATTTAAGACCAACAAAATAGGCCTTTCCTAGAGGGTGCAACATCAATTTCCCTTAATGTTCTCACTGTCTTGTGATCTCCCCAAATTCCAGCTCTAATCATTCTTAGTCACGAAGGCAATAAATAAATAATATCTCCGGCACTAAAGCATGAAAGTAAAAGTTTCCAGCCACTGACAGATAAATGGCTAAACAAAATGTGCTATATACACACAACAGTATATTATTCAGCCTTGAAGGAGATCCTGCCACAGGCGACAATATGTATAAGCCTCCAGAACATTATGCCAAGTGAAATAAGCCAGTAAGCAAAGGCCAAACACCATATGACTCCACTCTTATGAATTATACAAGGTATCTCAAGTAACGAAAATCATAGAAAAAGGAAGTAGAAAGGTAGTTGCCAAGAGGTGGGGGATAAGAAGGAAGGAATATTAGTGTTTCATTCATTGACATATAGTTTCAGATTTGTAAGATGAAAAAGCTCTACAGATCTATTGCACAGTAACGTGAACATACTTAAACACTACTGAAGGGTACACTTAAAAGTGGTGAACATGGGCTCCTGGGTGGCTCAGTTGGTTAAGGGACTGCCATCGGCTCAGGTCATGATCCTGGAGTCCCTGGATCGAGTCCTGCATCGCATCGGGCTCCCTGCTCGGCAGGGAGTCTGCTTCTCCCTCTGACCCTCCCGGCCCTCCCCCCTCTCATGCTCTCTCTCTCTCTCAGTCTCTCTCTCAAATAAATAAATAAAATCTTAAAAAAAAAAAGTGGTGAACATGGAAATTTTACATTATGTGATTGCAACTACAATTTAAAATAAAACATTTAAAATTCATTTTTTTAAAAAAAGTCTCCAGCCCCAGTGAACGGTCTGCACATACATATATTGCTGAGGAGCTAGAAAATTCACCCAATAGAGATCAATACTGCCTCCAGAGACCTAACAGTTCAGCTGATGCCTACTAAACCCCAGTCTCATTCAAAATCCCAAGCCCTTGTCCCACTTAACTCCCCAACCTGTTCTCCCCCCACCCTTATAAACCTGCTGAAACCTATTCTTGTTCATCTTTTCTCCCAGTCTCAGGGGTCTCCAGGAGTGGTCGGTTGCTCCCAACCTTCACTCCCTACACCTCAAAGTGGGGCTTCCTACCCTGCACTCTGTGAAACTTATTTCACAAAAGAGGTGCCATCTGCCTAGTTGACGATTTCCTGGCATCAAACCCTCCGGCACTGAGCTGCTGACCATGCCCACCTTCATTCCCGTACCCCCCCCCCCCGCGGGTTCTCCCACCTCTTAGTCTGCTTTAAGGACCAATAAGGCTTATAAAACACATTTGCAAGGCAGTCCCTCCTTTAAATCTTCCGGTCCATTAAATAATAATAAATGTGTACTCTTAATAGAACTGACCCAAGGAAAAATCAGGCACCTCCTAAATCAGAGCACGGATGAAACGCCTGCTTTCCTGAACTCTTACTTAACCCTCACCGTACCCCTGAAGCTGGGATCTTCTCTCCAGGGTGAACTGACCTGCCCAAGGTCAGGCGAATAAATCACCAAGAGGGGATAGGAAATCCGATTCGTTGAGTCTCAAACCGTCCTTCCACAACCCCCACACTTCTCCTCCAAGAGATGCGATCAGGTACCCAAGAAGACAAACCGGAAGCATCCCGGTGGTCGCGCTGCGGGCCCCTTCCCCTTCCCCCAACCCCCTTCCAGCGCGGTTCCTCCCCGCCTCTCCCCGCGAGGGCACCCGACCAGCCGAGGGGGTTCGGGACGCCGCCACTCTCTCGCCGCGTGAGCCTGCGTACGCTACTTTGCCAAACCTCAAGTTTCCTCAATCTTAGGGGACAATGATAGGGCCGCCACACTAGATTGTTGAGAACAATGAATAGAGCAATCTATGAAGAGCACTTAGCAAACTGCTTAATGTAAAGACTCCACCAACGAGCTGGTAAAGTCCGGACTTACCGTGGTGATGATCGGAAAGACAGAAAAAGTCTAGAAAAAACTCCAGAGCTCTAAGCTGGAGATACAGAGGGTCTCAGCGGTCTGGCTCTGCAGAGCGGGAGGAGGACGCCCGGGAGAGGGAACCCAAGAAGACGCCGGGAGTCAGGCCAGCTCTAGGTGGAAAGGGTGTCGGGTCCCATCCTCCCCGGGAGATGACTGGATAAACCGGTTTTATGAGAACGGCCGCGCCTCTCCTTATTCCTTGGCGGAGGGTGTCCCAGCAAAGTGGAAGGGGCCGGGTGTCGTGCCCTGTCGACCCCAGCAGCGCCCCCGGCCCCGCGCCCCCCGCCTCCCAGCTCTGCGGCGACCGCTGGAGACGGCGCTCACGCCAGGACCACACCGATCGGGCCAGCCGGAGTCAGGTGGGCCCGCGACGTCGGCCTCCGCTCCGAAAGGGGGATCTGCTCCCGGGGACAGCAGCCGGGGTAACGTCCCGCCGGCGCCGCACTGACCTTCCGACTGAGGCGCCCAGAGATGCTGCGCTGCGGCGCGGGAACGGGAGCTGGAGCTGGAGCTGGAGCTGGAGCAGCGCAGCCCGGAATCCCAGCGCCGCCCGTGGAAACCCGAGCCCGCGCCCACTGCGCGGCGCCTTTATCTTCTCTGCACCCGAACACGCCCCTCCGCGCACCAATCCCTTTCCTGCGCGGGGGCCCCGCCGAAGGCGGCGGGTCACTAGAGTGCCGGGGTGCGGGAGGGGTCCGGGGAGGGAGGGCCCCGATTGCCTCGGCAACCCTTTCCCCGCAGGTCTAGGCCTCCTCCTCTGACCAACAAAGTGGAGAGTTAAGGAACGGCCAGCGGCGCGTGAGAGTCCCGCGCGCGCAGCGTCTCCCGCAGCAGCGGGGCCAGCCTCCCGGTCTCCGCGTGGGCCCCGTCCAGGTGCGCGCGGCTCCGCAAGGGCCTTCCCCTCCTCGGAAATCGGCCCCTCTGTAGCCCCCGAGAACCCGCTCGGGCTGGCGTTGAGGGGCTCCGCGGGGATCTGGGGACGCAGGAGAGGAAGTTGGAAGGATTGGCTGAGGAAACCGCCCTCCTAATGCCCTTTTATAGTCATACCCTCTTCTCACCACAACTCTACTTAATGACGGGAGGCAACTGTTAATGTGTTCTTCATTTCTGTAATTTTGTCAGTTCAAGAGTGTTATATGAATGGGATCATAAAATATGTAACTTTTGGGATTGACTTTTTTCACTCAGCATAAGTCTCTGGAGTTTCACTGAGATTACTGTATGCATCAAAAATTCTTTTCTTTTTATTGCTTAGTAGTTACTCATGCTATGTATGTATCACAGTTTATTTAATCTTTTACCCATTGAAGGGTATCTGGGTTGTTTTGGCTATTATGAAATAAAGCTGTTATAAACATT
>NC_138370.1:44149068-44212330 GCF_054177405.1 Leptonychotes weddellii | reverse complement strand
CCAGGACCCTGGGACCATGACCTGAGCCGAAGGCAGACGCTTAACGACTGAGCCACCCAGGCGCCCCTAGCTGAAATATTTTAATTTTATAGCTTTGTATGAATGTCAACTGCTGTTTTCTGTTCACTTTGATTTTTTTTTTTTTTTAAAGATTTTATTTATTTATTCATGAGAGACAGAGAGAGAGAGAGAGAAGCAGGCTCCCAAGGAGCAGGGAGCCTGATGCGGGACTCGATCCCAGGACCCTGGGATCATGACCTGAGCCGAAGGCAGATGCTTAACCAACTGAGCCACCCAGGCGCCCCACTTTGAGTTCTTAAAACTTTTGAAGTTCAAACTTACAGAAAGTTTCTTTCCTTTTCTTCTGTAAACTTCATACGACCAGTTATGTTGTAGAAGGTCCCTCAATTTAAATTGGCCTGATGCTTCCTTATAATTAGATCCAGGTTGTGTTTTTGGGTTTGTTTTTACAAAAATGGCACAAAAGGGGGGCCACTGAGGGTGGCTCAGTCGGTTAAGCGTCTGACTCTTGATATCAGCTCAGGTTGTGGTCTCAGGGTCCTGGGATCAAGCCCACATCAGGCTCTGCGCTCAGCGCGGAGTCTGCTTACCCCCCCTCCTCTCCCCGCCCCCGCTCGCTCTAAAAAATGAATAAAATCTTTAAAAAAACAAACGAAAAAATCCAAGAATGCCACAAAGGTGATACTTTGCTCTTAATAGTTATGATCCATGATAGTGGTCTGTCCCATTACTAGTAATGCTAATTGTGCTTGGATAAGGTGATACCTATCTGGTTCCTTCACTGTAAAGTTACTGTTTTTCCCCTTTCTAACTAGTATTTTATTTTATGGAAAGATACTTTGAGACTATACGCTTTCCCTTACAAACTCACCTACCAGTTTTAGCACCCAAAGATGATGACTGCCTAGATCAATTATTACTGCAGTGGCTGCCAAATAGTGACTTTCTAATTTTGTCATTCTTCCTGTTTCATAGGTCGCTATTATTCTAACAGAGAGCTTTCCCTTTTCCTTCATGGATTTACTCATGGCGATACAAACTGAGTACACAGAATGTATAATACATGCTCCTAAATCTTGAGAGATACCTTTGAAATATTTATGTAGAAAGGTCATGATGTCTGTAGCTTATCCTCGAATGCTTCAGCAAAATAACAGCAATAATACACACACAATCAGGAGTGTCAAGTCAAATGTGACAAATGTTATTCAATCTAATTGAACAGTATATGGAAGATCATTGTACTGTTTTGCAACTTTTTTTGTGGATCTTTTTTCAAAATATAAGGCCTATATACAGCAGTTTTGAGACACACTGCCAAAACCTTCACAGATATTTGAAAAAAAATTAAAGTCAGCCTATAGTTTTAATTTACCAGCATTTGAATATATTCAAATTTTATTACCATTGTCTGTAGACATTTAACACTAGCATCTGTGCAACAGTCCTCTGAGGCAGAGAGCACACCACACAAATCTTACATACCAAGATAACAGTACCATGTTCGACAAGACTGTCATGATTAAGTAAACCAAGCATGACAAAGCAGCTGACTCATGATGAATGATTCTAGTTTTAGGACATAAGTGAACTGATCACAGAGGGAACATTAAAATAATATTAAAATGTTTAAAAAGTTTAGAATTTTTTCCTAAGACTATATATAGGCAGGTTCACATAATAGAAACCTGTCCATTACAGCACTCTGAGGTTTTAGCAAAGCATACGTTATAGACATATTTGCCATATAGTACAATTTTATTGTGTAAGACATGAATAATAGTGCACTTAAATCCAAGAGTCACATTCAAATATATCAAGAATACAATCCAAATACCCGGCTATTGAAGAAATACATACTCTTTTTTTATATAACTACATTGTGCAAGTACATTTTTAGTGTAGATGGTAATAATCTATAAGGATTCTAAGCAACACAACTCGGTGTACTTGTGTAGAATAATCCACGTCTCCAAAGATATGTGCATTTTAAAAGTGAAGGAAATGGAAAATGTCTTGGGCAGAGACACAGGCAGTGTTGCACAAGTTGTTTTTATTACAAATTACCAATACAGTTAATCTGTATACTCACAGGTGGTTAAAACAGAATGGTTCTAAACATCAGGAAGCTCTCATCAGGAATTATTTTTTAGGACAATGTAGTGTCTACAGCGAGCCCCACTATCTTTCACTGAATTAAGCACAAACTACAGTTCCACAACGAGTTCAAAAATAGGACTTTCTTAAGGGGAATTTAGATAAGAAGTTCAAACCTTCCAGAACCTCATCCTACAGTTTCATGGGGTCTCATCTGAGCTACTGGTTTAAAGGAAGAAGATGCTGTGGACATGATATAAAGACTGAGTGATGGGAGAAATAGTTTACTTAAGAGAAAAAACCAGAAAACTGATACGATAAGAAAATTAGCACTTCGTATCATCTGAGAATAAATATTAATGGAGAAATCAGTCTTTAAATGTTTTTTGTTAAGATGGTGAATTACATAAAAATACTATCTGGTAATAACTTAGGGTATCAGCTCTGGAGGGGGAAAAGATCTAACCCACATTAAAGAATAATAAATAACTAATCTATGTTGTCTTGAGCTATAATAAACCTGTACCAGATGTATTGACTGATTTCATTCTCTGGGAAGTTTCAAAGCTGCCAGAACAGGGGCAAATTCTAAAATTTGCCCTTTTTTTGGTCCAGGAAATAACTTTCTCATAAAAGGTGCTCATGATAACCTCTTGTAGTTACCAAAATTTTGCCTCAGGTTGGGGTCTGATAGTAAGTGAACCAGATGAACTGGTTAAGGCTGCCAATTAAAACAGCTAACTCTGAAACCAGATTAACCACAAGAGTCACATCTCTACTAAGCAGATTTTAAATTTTTTAAAAATTATTTTTATTGGGGCACCTAGGTGGCTCAGTTGGTTGAGCGACTGCCTTCAGCTCAGGTTGTGATCCTGGAGTCCCGGGATCGAGTCCCGCATCGGGCTCCCTGCTCGGCAGGGAGTCTGCTTCTCCCTCTGACCCTCCTCCCTCTCATGCTCTCTCTCATCCTGTCTCAAATAAATAAATAAAATCTTAAAAAAAAATTATTTTTATTTATTTATTTGCGGGAGAGAGAAAGATAGCATGAGCAGCAGGGAGAGGGAAAAGCAGGCTCCCCGCTGAGCAGGGAGCCTGACATGGGGCTCGATCCCAGGACCCTGGGATCATGACCTGAGCCACCCAGGCACCCCGCAGATTTTTTTTTTTTTAAGTACAGCAAAACGTTCCTTCTATTTTTCACTTCAAGAGACAAACTACTGATCAGATCTTTCCCATGATACTGATTTTTAAATTTAATATAAATACTCAAAAACTAAAATATCACTAAATTTCATCCTTTAAAATGAAAAGTAATGACATATCACCTCTGTAAATCAGGCCTCAGAGTTCAAAGAAAAGCTTTTAAATTACCCATATGGGATCTGAAATGACTATTGTCTTCCAAAGTTTTCCCAAAAATCACTTTAAAATCTTGTTTCAAAGGCCTAATTTTTCTCAGAAACAAAATATATTTATAGGTTGTTTTAATTCTATTAGATTTTATAACTTTCTGCTGTTTTCTTTCTATTTAATAAAATCAGAATGAAAAATTTTGACCAATTACTGAAAAGTCTTACCACCCAAAAAGTTTCAAAATCTTAATATAATCAACCAACTATGTTCTTGTGGTTTCTAAAAAAAAAATGGTTAATTTAAAATCTAAGGATCCTTGTACTGCCGATAGAAGACTGTAGCAATCTTTTGTATTTTTAGAATATTCTCTGTAGGACCTACTTTTGCATCCCCAAAATGTAAACCAGCCTTTACTATAAATGAATACATAAGATGCTTAATATATATAAACTTGATTTTATCTCACTTGGTTATTATTGGCTCCTACGGGGTAATTCGCTTGCTCACTAATTCTGCCACCACTCTCTTCATTCAAGTTTTTAAAGCCACATTTATCAAAGATGATTCTCCAAACTTAAAGTTTAACAAGTATCTTCTCATGAGTATATCCACTGTATGTATTCTTCTTATCCAAGGAATGGGTAACTTCATAATATTACTAAAATCCCTCTTTAAATTATATTGATAATGCACCTCTGACACAGTTCTTGAGTTTGGGAAAACCCTAATATTTGCATTATTAGATGTCCCCTTTGAAAATACACTGATATCAAAGTTTGTTTTTTATGACCTATAAACAGAACTGAGGTTTGCACAATCCCTAATTATAAATTAATACTAAAATGCAAACTTGTCCAAATAGCTTAAGATCACTGCCTCAATAAAAGAAAGAAAAAGAAACACTATGCTATTATTGGACTAGGTCTCACACATAAAATGTTCATCAGGAAGACAGGTATAAATTGATGGCATACACTTTCTCCATGACCAAGCCTAATAAAAGCTCCCACCCACAGAAGCCCTATGGCTAATCAGTGTCACCAGTGGGAGTCACTTCTAAAGAATGACTAAAAACAACAACAACAAAACAAAACTCTAAATGGTTTTCCTTATGGGTCCGTGAACTGAGAAGAGCTCCTTCAGATCTACTCTTGAGACAAAAACAGGAGCAAACAAAAAGATCAGCTGCATGAACAAACACAGCAAGTAATTTTCAGGGGTGATAAAAAAGCTGGAGTATTTCCTCTTCTAAAAGATTAATATAAACATTTCACACAACATGGAGATATCGATAGCAAGATCTCCTTTGCTCCTTGCTGTAGCCTTTTTGTGAGGGCTTTAATGCCTGAAGACTCATGACTATAGCCAAGAAAATAAGTCAAGAATAAATCTGAGCTTAGAGGAGAAGGCAGGCAAATATACCAAAGGAGAGTTCTGATATCTGTTGCTGTTGTCCAAGCCTTTTGCTACCAGTCCAAGGAAACAGAAAAAAGATGAAGTTTGGGAAACTGGAGATAGAAAGTATTTGCTGTTTTCTAAGGCGTCTGAATGTGGCCATTGATTATGCTAGACTAGATATTTTTTAAAATTATATTTTTAGCTCAATACATAGCTCTAAAGCAGGGTTCAGTTTTGGTGTGCTTTACACTGAAATGGTTATATACAGAGGGGGTGGAAATGGTTATTAATCATTTACTCTTCAACTATCCTTTTAATGGAAAACTAGAATTGACAGTATTTATTAAAATGAACAGTGCCACAAAACAGAAATGTATATAGAAAGCACTGAACCACAAACTTTTACAGTAGCAGGAATAAACTAGCATAGCATAAATACAGTCATAACATTGAAACATTTCAATCTGTTTCTGCAGTTTAAAACATAGCTGTGTCATGTTCATCAACTTTCACCTCCCACTTCAATTAGATTTGCCTAACATATAATGAACAAATCAGCAGTCAAGATAAATTTTCAAAAGGCTCAAGCCAACGTGAAAGGTTTAAGCTTAGTATTAGTAAACTCTCAGAATACTTAAAAATAAAACAAAACACAATAAAACTTAACACACATACATACATGAAACAGTGCAGTAAGAACTTCAGACAAGGGCAGTGCACTTCTGGTTTAAGGAAACCATATTTGTAAGCTTAATTATAACAAACGTCTACCTAAATAATGGTTTAATGGGATATCCAGCATTTGATATGCATTTAATATGTATGGTCAAAAAACCTGAAAAACCAATTCAACAGTAATGATACCATATCAGTAACAAATTCCTACTTTATTTCTATATTGCACATACTTCTACTGTCTACTGTTAAAATTTACTTCTTAATCTAAATATCAAAGGATTATACCTATAACCCTTGTAAAAATATTTACCTTGAATAAATATTCAGATTTTCCTTTCTTAACAAACCAGAATGAGAATGAATTCAGCTTTGTTAATCCAAAGCTATTTTAAAGAGAAGGGCAAAGGTATTGGAAACAGCATGTTAATCACAAAATTATTGGTTTAACAACCATTTCAGTTTTGAAAAATATTTCTGTGTTTGGAGTGTTTAAAGTCTGATCTTTTTTAAAACTAACACATATTCCCTAAAGAGATTAATCATATCCTTGACTGGTCTGGAGCACTGTTTGGAAAGTAGACACAGAAAAAATTTTAGATTAAATGGCATATAACACAAATGGCATTAAATAGGTCACCTGTTTCACATAAAATAAAATGACTAGCACCTCCTTTCTGCTCCCAAAGTAAAAAGGCCTAAAAGGCCACATGAAACATGAGTAATTACAGTAAGTTTCATTCGTAAAGTATTGAGAAATCCACTACATTAGAGGGTTCTCACATCTAAAGCCTTAGGTTCAAGGCTACTGTGTAAAAGTGAACTGAAGGGCCAAAGGAGAGAGACAGATGGGATTCAGTTCCAGGAAGGTCCTTATTTATGTAGGTTGTGGGGAGATTTTTCAGGGACTCTCCTGCATCCCATCCTCAGTTTCCAGTTCTGCCAACTGCCTCCTAAGTACATTTACTTTTGCTTGTAATTCCTTGTTATATTCAATGATGTTAACCATTTCTTCATATGCTTCATCCAAATACTTGGAGGATCTGTTCCAACGGAGGAAAATACCTATTGAATCCAGGAAAGGAAGACAGAAGGCAAAAAGATACATACAATGGATTAACATTATTCCATCATTATACATTCTTTTTTCTTCTTCTTAAAATTCACATCTGTGTTTTATTATACTCTGGAAGAAGCAGGAATCCTGAAGTACTGAAAGTGTAACTAAATACATTAAAACATCACTATTTCTATGTACATAATCATTCATTCTTCAACCTCTCCCCAACAAAATTATGAAATGGATTAAAACACTATTCTCTGATATATCCAGGATTATAAATAAGCTGGTAACTTACAATGCCATAAATTTTCCAGTTTCACAATACAGTGAATTACAGAATTTCAATTACAGAACTTTACTCAGAACCATAGGACCTCATACATGTGTAAAATCACTTTCACCAGAAAAGTGTGAGTTAGAGCAACCGCTGAACCATACATTGTTATTTAAAACCCTAAACTTCCCAACAAACAAAAGCTTAGGACCAGATGGCTTCACAGGTGAAATCTACCGAACATTTAGAGAAGAGTTAATACTTATTCTTCTCAAACTATTCCAGAAAGTTGAAGGGGAAGGAATGTTTCCAAACTCATTCCATGAGGCCACCATTACCCTGATACCAAAACCAAACAAACACACAAAACAAGAAAATTATAGGCCAACAGCCCTGATAAACATAGATGCAAAAATCCTGAACAAAATATCAGCAAAGTGAATTCAGCAATACATGAAAAGCATCATATACCATGATCAAGCAAGATTCATTCTAGAGATGCCAGGATGGTTCAACAGCCACAAGTCAATCAACACAACATGCCACATTAACAAAAAGAAGGATAAAATCATGTGATCATCTCAACAGATGCAGACAAAGCATATGATAAAATTCAACATTCATTTATGATTAAAAACTCACAACAAACTAAGTATAGAGGCCATATATGACAAACCAACAGCTAACATACACAACCATGAAAAGCTGAAAGCTTTTCCTCTAGATCACAAACAAGACAAAGAGGCCTAATCTTACTAATACTTTTACTCAACACAGTATCAGAGATCCTAGCCCAGAAATCAGACAAGAAAAAGAAATAAAAGGCTCCCAAATAGGAAAAGAAGCAACACTGCCACTATCTGCAGATGACATAATACTATATATTATAAAAAATCCTGAAGACTCCACCAAAAAACTACTGAGACTAATAAATTCAGTAAGGTTGAAGAATACAAAATTAATACACATAAGTTCACATTTTTATATAATAACCATGAACTATCAGAGAAATTAAGAAAAACAATCCCATTTATAATTGCATAAAAAATACCTAGGGATAGGAGGAAGATCTTTCACTAAAGAAGTAAAAGACCTATACTCTGAAAACTATAAGACATTGATAAAAGAAACTGAAACAGCACAAATAAATGGGAAGATATACCATGCTCATGGATTGGAAGACTATTGTAAAATGCCCATACTACCCAAAGCATCTACAGATTCAATGCAATCCCTATCAAAAGACATTTTTCACAGAAATAGAACAAATAATCCTACAATCTGTATGAAACCACAAAAGACCCCAAATAGCTAAAGCAATCTTGAGAAAAGAACAAAGCTGGAGGTATCACCTTCCCTGAGTTCAAGATATACTACAAAGCTACAGTGACCAAAACACTATGTTAACAGCACAAAAACAGACACACAGACCAACAAAACAGAGGGGAGTCCAGAAATAAACCCACACTTAAACAGTCAATTAATTTTCAACAAAGAAGGCAAGAATATATAGTGGGGGAAAAGATAGTCTCTTCAATAATTCAAGCTGGGATAACTGGATGGCTACATGCAAAACAATGTACTAGACCACTTTCTTACATCATATACAAAAGTAAACTCAAAATGGATTAAAGATTTAAATGTAAGAACAGAAACGATAAAACACGTAGAAGAAAGCATAGGCAGTATCTCTTTGACATCAGTTTTAGCAGTAATTTTTTGGATATGTCTCGTCAGGCAAAGGCTAACAAAAGCAAAAATGAACAAATGGGACCACATCAGACTAGAAAGCTTTTGCACAATGAAGGAAACCATCAACAAAAGGCAACCTACTGAATGGGAGAAGATATTTTGAAATGATATAACTGATAAAGGGTTAATATAAAAAATATAAAAGAATCACATAACTCAGTATCAAAAAAACCAATCCAATTAAAAAATAGGTACACGACTTGAATAGAAATTTCTCCAAAGAAGACATATAGCTGGCCAAGAGACACAGAAGAAGATGCTCAACATCACAAATTATCAGGGTAAAATGCAAATCAAAACCACATGAGGTATTAGCTCACACCTGTCAGAATGACTAGTATCAAAAAGACAAGAAATAACAGCCATTGGCAAGGATGCAGAGAAAAGGGAACCCTCATGCATTGTAGGTGGGAATGCAAAATTGTGTAGCCACTACGGAAAACAGTATGGAGGTTCCTCAGAATATTAAAAATAGACTACTATAGGATCTAGCATTTCCACTTCTGGGTATTTATCCAAAGAAAATGAACACACAAATTCAAAAAGACATATGCACCCCTATGTTAACTGCAGCATTATTTATGATAGCCAAGGTATGGAAGCAACCTAAGTGTCCATCAACAGATGAATGGATAAAGAAGATGTAGTATAGATACACCACAATGGAATACTACCCAGCCATAAAAAAGAATGACATCTTCCTATTTGCAACAATATAGATGGGCCCAGAGGGTATCATGCCAAGTGAAATAAGTCAGGTGGAGAATGATAAATCCCACATAATTTCACTTAGATGTGGAATCTAAAAAACAAAAACAAAACAAAACAAAACAAACAAAAGAAAACAGAAACACAGATACAGAGAACAATTTGATGGTTGCTACAGGGGAGGGAGATGGGGTGATGGACAACAGGGAAAGGGGATTAAAAGGCACAAACTTCTAGTTATAAATAAGACATGGGGATGCAATGTATAGCTTAGGGAACATAGTTAATAACAGTGTAACAACTCTGTATGGTGACAGGCTGTAGCTAGACTTACCATGGTGATCACTTTGTAATGTATGTAAATGTTGAATCACTATGCTGTACACCTGAAACTAATATATGTCAACTACACTTCAATTAAGGAAAATAATAAAAAGCCTAAACTTCAGTGTGCTCTCTCCCTATCTCTTAAGAGGTGGTCTTCCAATTCTACAGGCACATCCTTCTTTTCCCAATAACTATCCTTTTTTTATAGACTAAAAGGAAACATTTCCTCATCTGCATAGATCTACATTAGCTCTATCATCCCAACATCATGGCTTAAAGACATTCAAATAAGGAGGTACAAAAACTTTCCAGGCAGCAGTATTGTCAGTAGCTGGTAAGTTCACAAAGGTTTTATGATTCTTTAAAACACTTTCTATAAACCAAACTGCCAGAACCCTAAAGCTACTCTCTATCAGAAAGGGAAAACAGAAACATAGCTTAAAGAATGGACTTTGTTGATTTTTCTGTTATATGAGCCTGTATTTAAAATCCTGTTCTTCAATTCAGGAATTACTTAATACTAATGGCTAAATATGATGTAAATATAAACAGAAGAGAGACATTTTAAGCTCATTATACAACCCATATACCCACTATGAGAAGATTTTACCTCACACAGAATTTCTTCCATTTCTAAGCTGGGGCACTAAACACATATGGAAACTCTGTTCTTAATGGAATGGTAGGAATTCATTCATGTAACAACAAGATTTCCTCCAATCACTTCATCTCTAAACTCTCAATGAGGTTTGGTAAAAAACTAGTTAAATCGTCCATTAGGCCATTCAACTCCAAATCTGGCTTTTCTCCCAAGTAGCTAGTCTCTTACTTCAGTTACTAAACATGACAGTGGCTTCTAGGTAAACTGTCCCAGAAATCTTTAACGAAAAGTTTGGCTGTAATCTCTCATTTAAGAGATCACTTATCCTGTACCGGGGACTGTCTACAACAATGAAGAAAGTAAGCAAAGAGAAGTTCTGAGCAGCCAAAAATTCCCAAAGCACTAAACCTCAGACTCCGAGAACCTGGAGACTATCTGAGGCCACTTTCCCACAATTCTAACTTGCGGACACCTAAACAGATAAGATTAGAAGCATAAACTGAGGAGGAAGGAAGCAGCTAATGACAGATAAGCCAAGAGGAATGAGATGTGAGAGCTGACATCCAGAGAAGTGACAGAAACAGACTTAGTCTCAAACTGAGAGAGCAAAGCAATCTGAGGCCCTTTTACAGATAAAGGGCAAACAGTTTCCCACACATGAACTGCCCTTGTGGGCATAACATATTAAAATGTGGTATAATAACTGACATTTATGGTAATTCAGTTCAATTACCAAACAGCTAGCATTCTTTGTGTGTAGGTTTTGTGCCATTTAATACAGATGAGGGGCGCCTGGGTGGCTCAGTCAGTTAAGCGTCCGACTCTTGGTTTAGGCTCAGATCATGATCTTGGGGTCATGAGATCAAGTGCCTCATTGGGCTCAGTGCAAGAGTGCGCTTGAGATTCTCTCTCTCCCTCTCCCTCTACCACCCGGGTGGCTATGCTCTCTCTCAAATAAATAAATAAATATTAAAAAAAAATACAAAAATGAATAAAGATGTACTTAATACCTTCAAAATGATCAAAAAGAAATGGCACTTTGTAGTCTTTGTTTAAGGGATGGCTAATATAGTTTAGACAGATTTTGGTTAGATTTTTAAAGACAAGCTTTGGTATTTATGGAGATAAATTTCAGGAGTCTGAAAAATTTATGTAGGTTAAATACCTTCTTTAGAATGAACTGGAAAATTAAGTATGGATTATTGTTCCACATGAACAATGAGGTATGTGCATCACTGCACTGATAGCATTATGTTTGTTTATAGAACCTTACTAGAATGACTAGTTCATTAACCTTTCAGTAGCATTTAACAGAGGAACCTTTCCCAATGGCTGCTTAATAAAGGAAACAGAAACCATTTCCTTGGAGCTTACAATTTATTCCTATCCCAACTACCTACCAACTTTCTTACACAAAAAGTAATGTACTTTCCCTCATACCCATTAGAATGGCCACTACCAAAGGGGGGAAAAATCCGAAAATAACAAGTGTCGGCAAGGATGTGGAGAAATTGGAACCCTTGTGCACTGTTGGTGCAACTGTAAAATGGTGCAACTGTTATGGAAAATGGTATGGTAGTTCCTCAAAAATTAAACAGAATTATCATATGATCCAGCAATTCCACTCCTGGGTACATACCCAAAAGAATCAAAAGCAGTGTCTTGAAGAGATAACTGTGCACCTGTGTGCCAAAAGGTGGAAGCAACCCAAGTGGCCATCAGTGTATGAATGGGTAAACAAAATGTGCTAAACACATACGATGGAAAACTATTCAACCTTAGACATTCTGACACAGGCTACGATATGGATGTATCTTGAGGACATTATGTTAAGTGAAAGAAGTCAATTCACAAAAAGACAAATACTGTATGATCCCATTCATACGAGGTATCTAGAGTTGTCGAACTCATAGACACAGAAAGCAGAATAGTAGTTACCAGGGGCAATGGGAAGTTGTTTAGTAAGTATAGAGTCAGATTTGCAAGAAGAAAAGTTCTGGAGACCTGTTTTGCGACAATAGGAATATACTTGACAAGAATGAACTGTATACCTAAACATGGTTAAGTTGGTAAATTTGTAATCACAATTAAAAATAGTAATGTATCTTCCCACCTAGGGAAAATACCCAATATAAACAGCAGTATCCACTGAATAATCACTGTTCACTTCTGAAATGGGGACTGAACAAAAGAAGTGTGACTAGATAACGGATGTGAAGGAGAGAACCATGCCCACACTGAAAAAAACAGCAGTCACACACAGGTCTGAGGGTCAGGTCCACTCACCAGCTTCAAATACCAACAACAGCAAGTACTCAGAGGCAGTTCAGAGAGGGTCCTTGACTACTGATAAAAAGTCTGCAAAGGACGCAGAGCTTACCTTCCCATAGCTGAAGACTCTGTGGAGCAACTGAAGGCCAGATGACAAGATTGTTGGCTTCAAAGAGAGGATTGGTGAACTTCCTCAGTTCACTGGGCCGATTGACCCAGGACCACAGAGACATCGTTTTCTGCTGCAGCTTCAACTTACATCTGATTACAAGGAAGAAAACTGCATTAAAGCAATTAAATGATAACAACGACTATTAAATGCTCCTCCCAAGAGGACAGTTTCTTCTCTCTCTGTGTTAGAAGGCTGAACACAAAACTTTTAACAGATGAATAAAATAGTGTAAAATAAAAATATCTGTCAGAAAATTCAACCAGCATTATAACTCAATAACAGCAAAACTATTTCACAGGCTTTCAAGGCCAACCAGAAGGATAAAACCAGAATGTGGTGTTAAACATTAACCCAGAGAACAGACCATTTCTATATGCAAAATCCTTTATTGTATCTGGCACTGTATTTTATCTTATTTTTTAAAGATTTTATTTATTTATTTGATAGAGAGAGAGAGCGTGTGAACACAAGCACAGGGAGTGGCAGAGGAAGAGGGAGAAGCAGACTCCATGCTGAGCAGGGAGCTTGACATGGGTCTCGATCCCAGGACCCTGGGATCATGACCTGAGCCGAAGGCAGACATTACTTAACTGACTGAGCCACCCAGGTGCCCCGGCACTGTATTTTAATTTAAAATAACTAAATATAAAAATAACTTTCTTTTTTGTTTTGGAAAAGTCTAGAATGCAAAGAACAAAGATTACAGACATATTAAAAATAGAGGTTGAGTCAAATCTCAAAGCCTAAAATTTTTTAGAGACTTAGCTTTTAGGACAAATAAATTACATGTACATAAAATGCAGATGGACTGTCAAAGATTAAAAATGAATATGTATCTTGATGTAAATACAGATTCAATCTACATTTATATACAATGAACAGCCTTCACAATAACCCTGAAATTCTGTAACACTCTTTTATCATAGAATAAACTCACAGGGATAGAACATGAACTGATACATTTTGGAAAAAATAAATTTTAACAAGAACTGAAAGATAATTTGTGGTAAGCCTTACATTAACCAAAAAGATAACATATTCAATTTTCATAGGCTTCTACTCAAGTTGAAGTTTTGCTATAAAATTGGTTTTGTCTCTGAAACTACTTATTAGTTAATTATGTGCACCCTTCTTATGTTAGCAATAAAAAAAATCCACATAATCACAGAACTCCCATGTATACTGCAATTTAATTGCTAGGATAGCAAGTCCTATACTATGTCCCCAGGAACCAGGCATGGCAAGGATAGGAAACCGCTGTACCCACTGCTCCTGCAGTAAGTGGTTTGGCCCTGCCCCCCAAACCTATGGCTAGCCAGTCACTGAACTTTTTTCCACCAGAGCCCAACCCATACAGCTTCAGAATCCTTCTCAATCAGCCCTACTCATAGGATCTACCAAATGGCAATCAGAATGGGAGATAAAATGCATTTATGATCCCTTTATTAAAGGCTAGTTCTGGGGGCTGGGGGATATTAGTAAGAAGTCCATAGTCAAACGTATTATTTAAATGCTGAATTAAAGTTATATACGTTGCTTTACTGAAGAGTGTCTTAAAATCTTTAACAATTACTTTGTGACTTTTTGAGAGGGGACTACATTATACCACATTACCCAAATTTAACCAAGGTAAATCACCAATTCTCCCCCTCCCCCATAAGAGTATAGTCTAGGGGTTAAGTCGAACATGCCTTAAGAAATGGCAGGATTCGGAGTGCCTGGGTGGCTCAGTCGGTTAAGCATCCAACTTTTGATTTCAGTTCAGGTCAGGATCTCAGGGTCATGAGATCATAATCCACATCAGGCTCTATGCTAAGTGCAGAGCCTGCTTAAGTTTCTCTCTCCTCCTCTCCCTCTGCCTCTCCCCCCAGCTCCCGTGTGTGTGTGTGTGTGTGTGTGTGTGTGTATGTGTGTGTGCGCATGCATGACCCCCAATTTTCTCTAAAAAAAAAAAAAAAAAGAAATGGCAGGACAAGACCTAGATTTCTAACATATTTAAGTGCCATGAAGCGTTGCCTTTGTGATGATTATTTGTATGTAATTTTTTTTAAAATTTAGATTCAATTAGCCAACATGTGGTATATCATGTTTCAGATGTAGTGTTCAATAATTCATCAGTTGCATATAACCCCCAGTGCTCATATCACTGTATATAACCTTTACTCTCCTAAAAAACAAAAAACAAAAAAACCAAAACCAAAATATAACAGCAAAGCCTTGTTGACATATACAACTTTGTTTTGTTCAGCATTTCTAACCATTGGTGTAATACCTTTTAACACTGCTTGGTATTAGTATCTATCAAAGAAACTGTAAATATGCTTCATTTCACATGCTGACTCCCAACTGCTAAAGGCTACCAATTATCTTTCCTTTTTTAAAGCATCAGATGACATAGAACATGAAATACTTGCTGTCACATTCAGTAGAATCAATGTGCCAACCAGAGTAATACTGTAGTTCTGTGTCAAAATGCCATCAGTGGTTAAGTTCCAGGCTTGTGGCTAAGCAGGTGATAGAAGATTCAAGGAAGAATGAATGAATGAACTGACATTTTAAAAATGCCTATTATGTGACAGGTATTAGGCTAGTTTTCACATGTGTGTCATTTGATCCTCACTGTAACCCAGTGTGGCAGAGATTAATTTTTGCCTTTAACATGAGCAGAAATAGATTCAGAGAAGTCATATGGCTAGTAAGTGGCAATAGTAGAGATTCAAACTCAAATCTTCTAATTTCAAGTCTTGAATATTTTCCATGAAAGTACACTGGAGAGAATGAGGAAGGAGCTGATGACAGTAAAAAGGAAGGTACCTAAAGTTTCTCAGAGCATAGTTTAAAATGTTGCATGTAGCTGTGGGACTTCTGGAATGGTAGGGTAAGGACCTCTGTATATCTACTCCAAAAAGTAATGAAAACAGGGGCAAAAACAGTCAAAATAGGGGCGCCTGGGTGGCTCAGTTGGTTAAGCGACTGCCTTCGGCTCAGGTCATGATCCTGGAGTCCCGGGATCGAGTCCCGCATCGGGCTCCCTGCTCAGCAGGGGGTCTGCTTCTCCCTCTGCCCTCTTCCCTCTCGTGCTCTCTGTCTCTCATTCTCTCTGTCTCAAATAAATAAATAAAATCTTTAAAAAAAAAAAAACAGTCAAAATAAATACTTTCACGACTCTGGAAATTAACAAAAGGTTTGTGACAATCTGAGGAACACTCATTCAAGAAAAACTAATGAACCTCTGAAAGAACAGGATTCGGAGCATTTTAACTTGGCCAGTGCCAACACTCTTTCCCCAGCTCTGCACTATCACTGCAAACAAGCAGCCCTGTCTCCACTGGAGGGGCAGACCAGCTTTGGAGCTCCTCAAAAAATACCACCCCCAGAGCACTGTCACGATTTGATGTGTCTGGCAGCTCCCTGGTAAAGGCTCCTTGGTAGAGTCTTGTAGTTATTTGACAGGACTCACAGTCTGAGGTTCTCAGAGGGAAAGGCCCTATTCCCCAGGGTATTTGTCAAAAACAATGAGAGGAAACTATTTAACAGCACAGTTGCCTGAGGCTGTCATGCCAGTTGAGGCAAGTAAGACCCTAGGAAAAATAAAAGATCTGGGGAATGAGATGTCCCTGGGCAGCAGGGGGTGAGATGGGGCTTTGTAAAGCTCTGACATATTCCTGCAAATTCAAAACGGTATGCACATGCCTAGGAAATGCTTGAGATAGCCCCTATTCTTTCTCCTCTGGCTGAACCTGAGGCCCTGTATAAGCTGAAGGCTAAAACAAAGCTGTGAACTACCTGAGTGTTGAAGTCATGCCTAATACACACATAAGGTCCCTCAGCAAAGGAGGAAAAAGTTATTCATTCAGAAGGTAGAGGATCTAATTCCCAGATTTGCCATATTATCTAAAACATCAGTTTTCAAAAAAAGCAAATTACAACACACACAAAGAAACAGGAATGTGTGGTCCATACTCAGGGGGAAAAAAAGCAGTCAAAAGAAATTGTCCCTTGGAGAGGGAGGACATATTGAACTCACTAGACAAAGACTCTATTTTATTTAGGATTTTTATTTATTTAGTTGGGAGCAAGCAAGAGAGAGAGTGAGCACGAGTAGGGGGAGGGGCAGAAGGAGAGGGAGAAGCAGACTCCCCGCTGAGCAGGGAGTCCAAAGTGGGGCTCGAACCCAGGATCCCAGGATCCCAGGATCATGACCTGAGCTGAAGACAGATGCTTAACCAGCTAAGCCACCCAGGCACCCCACTAGACAAAGACTTTAAATTAGCTATCATAAATGGGTTCGAAGAGCTAAAGAAAAATGCCTGAGAAATTAAAGGAAAGTATGATAACAATGCTATACCAATGGACAATGTCAGTAAAGAGGTAAAAATTTTAAAAAGAACCAAAGAGAAATCCTAATTTGAAAGTATAACTGAAATGAAAAAATGACCATAGGAGCTCAACAGTAGATTTAAGCTGAAAGAAGAATCAGTGAATTTGAAGATAGGTCAATTGAGATTATTAATTTCTGAAGAAAAGAAAGAAAAATTGAAGAAAATTGAAAAGAATCTCCAAATCTATGGAATACCTCCAAACCTATGGAATACCAACATGCACAATGGGAGTTCCAGAAGGAGAAGAAAAAAGGGCAGAACGAATGTTTGAAAAATAATGTCTGAAAACTTCTCAAATGTGATTCTACACACCCTAGAAGATCAAGGAACTCCAAGTAGGATAAATTCAAAGTGTCCACACTAAGACACATCAGTGTCAAAAGCCAAAGAAAAAGATAATTGCAAAACCAGTAAGAGAAAAATGACCCATTACATACAGGGGACCCTCAGTGAAAGTAATGGCTCACTTATCAGAAACCATGAGGCCAGAAAGCAGTGGTATGACATATTCAGGGCACCTGGGTGACACAGTTGGCTGTGTCCAACTCTTGGTTCAGCTCAGGTCATGATCTCCAGGTCATGAGATCGAGCCCTGCGTTGGGCTCTGTGCTCAGTGCAAGTCAGCTTAAGATTCTCTTTTTCCTTATGCCTCTGCCCTTCCCCTCCACACTCTCTCTCTCTAAGATAAATAATCTTAAAAAAAAAAAAAAGACTATTGATCAAGATGTCTATATCAGCAAAACTATGCTTCAAAAATGAAGAAGACTGATGTCACCAAAAATGGAAGAGTAGGCAGCTCCAAATGCCCATCCCTCCAGAGAAACATTGAAAACAAAAGTAGAAACTGTTAGAACCCACTTTGTCAGATTTCTGGGAAATAGAAGTTTACAACACACAAGCAAATGAAGAATCAAGGAAAAGGAAACTTGAAAAACAATAAAAAAGCTTAATGATATTTTTATTTGCTCTTGCCCTACCCTTACCCTAGCTCATGGAAGTCTTGAAGATGGCAGCCCACGCTCTTAGTATGGGACCCTGGTCCCTGGCTTCAGAGGGAATAAAGCAGTCCTTATTCACAAAGAATTGTGTCTCTCTGTTCTAACTTGTCCAAGGGCTACCTGAAGCACCTGTCTTTGTTATATCTAACTTGGAAATCACCATGGGCAGAAAAGTGGTGGGCATTCCTAGAAAACATAAGGTGAATGGACAACCTGTAGCCATCTGGGGGAAAAGATTATGGTTGAGGGGTACAACAGAGCACCAAAAACCCAAGGAAAAAGATTCTTTGGAAAAGCAGTGTATTCACAGTTGCCCATGTATACTGAGGAATTAAGAAAGCCATATGCATGCCTAAGGCAGGAAACATGCTCTGAAAAGGCCCAAGAAGATCCCAAGATTTTGGTTTTGGCTGATCTCTAGGCTCAGTGAGGGCCAGTGAGGGTGAGAAGTGAAGGCTGAGGCCTGACTAAGCATTGAAGGAATATTCCAGCATAAAGCCCATCTGTAAAGACTGCAAAAGGATTTTTTTCCTTTGTCTTGAGTGGTTTTTCCTTTCACTTTTCCCTCCCTCTTTTGGCTCCAAGTATTCAAGGAAATCACTGCCAAAGACTAGCTGAACACAAACTAAAGAACAGATACTTCAGGGCGCCTGGGTGGCTCAGTTGTTAAGCGTCTGCCTTCGGCTCAGGTCATGATCCCAGGGTCCTGGGATCGAATCCCACATCAGGCTCCCTGCTCGGCAGGAAGCCTGCTTCTCCCTCTCCTACTCCCCCTGCTTGTGTTCCTGCTCTCGCGCTCTCTCTCTCTGTCAAATAAATAAATAAAATCTTTAAAAAAAAAAAAAAGAACAGATACTTCAGAAACTACACGTGAGAAAAAAATACACTTTACAAAAGTTTAGAAAAGTCTAAATAAATAGTTACAGCTTATGGCAAGCAACAAATACAAACTCCAAGGAGTGGGAAGAATCTAATTTCCAGAGAGCTACGTTTTAACATTTTAAATGTCCAGATTTAAAATTACAAATGATGCAAGAAAGACCCCTAGAAAGTATGGCCCAGTCATAGAAAAAAAATTAACAGAAATTGTCCCTAAGAAAGCACTGACTTTGCTTTTACTAGATGAAGACTTTAAATCAACAGTCTTAAATATGCTCAGAGCTAAAAAAAAAAAACAACCCCAACAAAACAAAACAAAACAAAAACAAAAACTAAGGACAAAGAACTAAAGGAAACAAGGAGAACAAGTCTCAAAACCTAGACTGTATCAATAAACAGACAAAATTATAAAACAGTACCAAACAGAAATTCTGGAACTGAGAAGTACAATATCTGAACAAAACAAAACAAAACAACTCACTAGATGGTTTTAATAACAGATCTGAGCAGGCACAAGAATAAGCAAATCTGAAGACGGGTCAACTTAAATTCCCCATTCTGAGAAGAACAAAAAAAGAATAAAGAAAAATGAACAGAGCCTAAGCAGCTTGTGGGTACCAACATATGCATAATGGGAATCCAAGAAAGAGAGAGAGAAAGCATGGGAACAAAAGAATATATAAAGAATTAACGGCCAACTGGTCAATTATACCTCAATACAAATAGAAAAAACTGAACACAAAAAGAACCACACACACAAAATTATTAAGGGCTGAAAACTCCCCAAACTTGATAAAAGACATGAATCTACACATTTAGAAGTTCAACAGGCTCCAAGAAGGATAAAGGCAAAGAGACCCATACTGAGACACATTATAATCAAATTTACAAAAGCCAGACAGAGAGAGAATCTTGAAAGCAGCAAGAGAGATGCAACTCCTCATGTAGAGGGATCCTACATCATCCTTCTACAACAGATTTCTATCAGAAACTATGGAGGCCAGAAGGGACAGCAATGACATTTCTCAAGTGCTAAAAGGAAAAAAAAAACAAAACCAAAACCAAAAACTACGTACCAAGAACTCTACATCCGGGAACACTATTCTTTAAAAATGAAGGAGAAATTAAGACATTTCCAGAAAAATAAAAATTGAGGGAGTTCATTGCTAGAAGACTTGCTTTACAAGAGAAATGCAAAAAGGAATCCTTCAAGCTAAAATGAAAGGACACTAGACAGTAACTCAAAGCCATATGAAGGAATAACTCAGAAAAGGTAACTAAAGGTATAAAAGTAAGTTATTATTGTATTTTTTGACTTGTAATTCCTCTTTTTATTTCCTACATAATTTAAAAGACAAACATATAAAAATAATAATAAATCCATGTCAATGGGCAAGTAAGAATATAATTATATATAAGAATGTAATTTGTGATAATAACATACAGGGGAGTGGAGCTATGGAAGAGCAAAGTTTTGTATGCCATTGAAGCTGAGTTTGTATTCAAAGTAGATTGTTATAAATTTGGGATATTAGTTGAAATCCACCTGGTAACCAGTAAAAAAAAAAAATTAATATACATAAAATAAGAAGGGAATCATGATAGTACACTATTAAAGTATCAAACATATAGGAAGGCAAGTAATGGAGGAGATGAAGAACAAAAGAGGTATAAGACAAACAACATAAATCTCACACTGGCAGAAATAGGCCATTCCTTTTCAGTAATCACTTTAAACATAAATGAAGTAAACTCTCCAATCAAAATGCAGAGATTGGCAGAATGGACTAAAACATGATCCAACTATATACTGTCTACAAAAGATTCACTTTTGATTCAAAGATGCAAACAGATTGAAAATAAAAGGATGAAAAAAGATTTTCCACACAAACATCCATTCCACACCACGAGAGAGCTGGAATGGATGAAATAAACTTTAGGACAAAAACTCTTACAAGAGACAAAGAAGGATATTTTAAACTGGAATAAAGAGTCAATCTATCAAGAAGATATAATAATTATAAACATATATGTACCTTGCAGCAGAGCCACAAAATACAGGAAGCAAAAATCAACATAACAAAATAGAGAAACTGACAATTCTACAATACAGTTGAGGACTGCAATATCCTACTTTTGATAATGTATCGAACTAGACAGAAGACCAATAAAGAAATACATGACTTGAACAAATGTAAGACAAATCTAGAATACTCTGCTCAACGACATCAGAGTACACATTCTTCTCAAGTGTACATGAAACATTCTTCAGGATAGATCACAGGTTAGGCCACAAAACAAATCTCAATACATTTTAAAAGACTGAAGTCATACAAATATCTTCTCCAACTACAACAGCATGCAGTTAGAAATCAGTAACAGAAGAAAAAACACAGATGAATGAAAACAAAAACACAACATGCTAATACAACGTATGGGGATTCAGTGAAAACAGTGCTCAGATGGAGATTTATAGCAGTAAAAACCTATATTAAAAAAGAAAGAACGGGGCGCCTGGGTGGCTCAGTCGTTAAGCGTCTGCCTTCGGCTCAGGTCCTGATCCCAGGGTCCTGGGATCGAGTCCCGCATCGGGCTCCCTGCTCCGCAGGAAGCCTGCTTCTCCCTCTCCCACTCCCCCTGCTTGTGTTCCCTCTCTCGCGCTCTCTCTCTCTCTGTCAAATAAATAAAATCTTTAAAAAAAAAAAAAATCTTAAATAAAAAAAAAAAAAAAGAAAGATCGGGGAGCCTGAGTGGCTCAGTCCATTAAGCATTTGCCTTTGGGTCAGGTCATGATCCCAGGGTCCTGGGATCAAGCCCTATATCTGGCTCCCTGATCAGCTGTGGGTCTGCTTCTCCCTCTCCCTCTGGCCCTCAACCCCCCTGCCCCACCCCCGCTTGTGCTCTCTCTCACTCACTGTCTCTCTCTCTCAAATAAATAAAATCTTTAAAAAAAAAAAAGAACAAAGATCTCACATCAATAACTTTTAAATCAGTAACTTTATACCTTAAGGAACTGGAAAAAGAAGGGCAAACTAAACCAGTGCTAGCAGAAAGAAGGAAAAAATAAGAGAAGAGAGTAGATAGATGAAATAGAAAATAGACAACAGAGAGCATCAGTGAAACCAAAAGTTGGTTCTCTGAAAAGACCAACAAAACTGTCCTTTAGCTAGGATGACAAAGGAAAAAAGAGAAGAGGAAGCCTTTTGACTGTACCCAATTGAGATGACCAGTTAAGCACCTTTAAAGATCATTATGATAGGTATCTTCTAAATAAACCTATAAACTTGATGGCGTCTGGACTGTGAAAGGAGGCCTGAGGACAGTTTCCAGGGGTAACAGACAAAGTCTGGGGCAGGAGTAGGAAGACCTGTATTATAGCCCTACTACTGGTGACCAACCAGCTGCGTGTCCCTGGTCAAGTCATTTAACTTTCTGGGTATTCCCCTCCCAATCTATAAAATTGGATGGAGGGCAGAGCTGGATTATATGTTAAGGATTCTTCCAGATGTAAGATTACTATGATCTTATATAAGGAAATTAACACTTAAAATGGTTGCCCAATTTACTCAAAGCTTTTAAATCAGTGTATGGACTAATTTTAATCTAATAGAACAAAGTCTAGGACATGCTCTCACCTAGCATGTGATAGGCTCACAAGAAGAACACACTTCATGTAATTTAATTTATACTAACTGTAACCTCTACCATCTTATAAATAACATTAATGTAGAACCAAATCCTGGTCTCTTTTAGGAAGTGACCAAAACAGCTACAAACAAAATGGCCCCCATCCCATGTAAGCAGTATACCCACCTTTCACTTTCATTGTTGCCCAGGAATGTTCCAAACTGTGAGGCATATGCATGCTCAAAGAGCATGATGAGGAAATTCTCATTAAATTCAAAAGAACAAGGAAACTGACGAAGTATCTGCCACACACAGTCCAAGAAGAGAAGAAATACAGGTGACTCCCACTTCTGCTTACTATTACAATAGGCTGACTGTGCACAGCGCTGTTGGAATGGGTGGCCAGCCTAAGACAGAAGATGGAAATGTGACAGTCACAGCCTAGTGAGAGCACATTTATAGCACATTCCATTAACATTATTTCACACAGTTGCAACAAAACTCTTATTAAATGGAACATCATATAATTTGGATGGCTGCTATTTAGATTAATGATTTCTTGGTTTAAAACAATTTTCAGCAGCTGAGGAAAAAAACACAACTTCCAAATATTTAACAAGGCTGTGCAGTTAAGGCATAACCATAAGAACTGCAATTATCCTTGGTGAACTTAAAGTAAAATTTTCTAGGTCTCTATAATTTGTAGCAAAGTCAAAGAATATAAGGTCTTTAGGTACCAAACAAAAGACAGCTATCACCTTTTATCTCTCCAAAGCGGTACAGATTATTGTAAACTACATAAGCCTCACCACTAAATGGAAATAAATATGGAGCTCTCACACACAGATTTTATAAGGTCACTCCTGATATTAAATTTTTAATTACATATGGAAAAGAGTTATTATCATGAAGAAATCTTTATGAATACTTTTATATTAGAGATAAAATTGTCCCTAGTTCCCCTCTTCTCTTGAAAAGAACTGGAAGAGTCTGACCCCTACTGACTAAAGGAAATTTAAGAATCATTTGGATCTCTGGCCCACCCAGAAACTGATTACTGACCTTATCCCAAATCACACCCTTTAGGTATTTCACACACTTGCTTTACCTTTAGGTCCTTATACTACCTCATCTGACAAAGAAAATGCTATGAACATTTTCCAGTGGCTAATGGTATTTTGATACCCATTAATATGGTGATATTTAAGTAAGTAAATCACATTCATTTATTTGTTTGCTATACATTATGAGGAATGTTTCTGAAGAGATTTTTACCAAATATTTGAGATGGTGTGACTTGAACAGAGCTACACGTTAGTCATCAGGCAGGGTAGATAGACATGGCATACATAACAGCATTAACACATAATAAATCTGAATTTTAACTAGAAGGGCCAGAAATGATTTTTCTCCAGAGATAATTCTACTTTCAAAATATATCTAAACGTTTTTCTTAATCACAATTATTTACTAAGTTACACAGTGTATATACATTTATAAGTTAACCTCTGACTTGGGAGGATTTCAATCTATTTTATGAGGCCTTTATTTCAGTTGTCATTCAGCATATGTAATAACACTGTATTATGTCCTAGGGATAAAAGAGAAATTGGGCATGGTTCCCTGACCTCAAAGGAGTCACTTTATTTGGGTCTGGTTTAGGGAACAAGGCATGAAGACAATGGATCGATTTTTAGCTGTGAAGAAGGTTAAGGTCCCAAAGACTTCACGAGAGTAGCGACATGTAGCTGTATCTTAAAGCATGAGAAGGATTTCACCTGGTGGGGCAAGAGGAGAGAGTGGAGCCCGACAAGCAAAAGGCAGAAAGTGCTAAAGCACATGCCTTATAATTACAAGTCCTCACACCCCCTTCCTGCCTTGTTTATGTTTTTTATCTCTAGACTGTTTTACATTCTTTGTTATTTCCCCTGTAGGTAACAAAGTACAATTAGTGAGAGTTTGTTGAGGGAATGAAATGCCAAATGAGCAAAATAAGGAAAGAGAGGCACAAAAATTGAGAGGCAGTAAAGATTATAAATGTGTACTGAGAGGAAGAGAGATTAACTGCTCCCAGAAAAGTAAACATACAATTTAAGCAGTTTAATCAATCAAAATTTCATACATTCTCTCCACTCCTGCAAACTGGGATCACATCAATTATTAGCAGTTCCTGTGCACACCAAGCAGCTTTTCTCACCTGTAGCCACTCTCTTTCTATCAGGGCCTCAAAACCACGGATGGTCCTGCTTCTTGGTTCCAAGATGATCTGGGCCAGGGAGGTAACCTGAAGTGTGGAATCAGTTCCTTCTGTTCCATGGATCAATATGGATGCCCCTTCCCTGATAGAAAAATCCAGAGTACAAATGGGATACTCCCAACACGGTCAATCAACTCTGTTAATAACAAACATTTATTGAGTACAGTATTTCCAACTCTTGCATTCTGCTCTGTCCAGTAGGGTTTAGAGTTGAAATAAGGCACATGAAGAGAGCTTCTCTTAGGAAAGAAAAACTATGGGTTCCAAATTTCACATGGCAAGAACCTCTTTAAGTTATAACAACCTTCACAAAACATTTTAGTTGAATTTTTTCTCCTTTAACAAAACCCAAAAGCAGTCCTTATCACCACAATAGGTGCTTATGTTTTCTGCCTTAATAGTTGATTAAAGCCCTTCTCATCAAACCTAGAAACATACACTTGAAGTTATTTTTCTGTATCTCTCTGACCTTGATTCTACCTTTTCACCATCAGCTGACTATAACGACGCCTTCATAAACTGTAATGTAATGGATCTAGGAAACAAGACCTGAACCACACTTTCAGAAACATGAAAACAAGAAGAAACATTTATTTTATTTTTTTAAGATTTTATTTACCTATTTGACAGAGAGAGACACAGCGAGAGAGAGAACACAAGCAGGGTGAGTGGGAGAGGGAGCTGGCCTCCTGCAGAGTGGAGAGCCCGATGCGGGGCTTGATCCCAGGACGCTGGGATCACGATCTGAGCTGAAGGCAGACGCCTATCAACTGAACCACCCAGACGCCCCAAGAAGAAACATTTAAAAAAAACCAAACAAACAAATAAAAAAAACAAGCATAAAACTGTCAATCTAGAAAGTCAGTGGCAATGATATTACTATACCATGATACTTAGAAGGAGTCTGGGACCCCATTATTCTAAAGACAGTAGAAGAAAACACCAAAAACTAAATTAAGTACATTTCCCATACCCTTCTTCCAACTCTCATATTGAAATGACAGTGAAGAAAATATTAAGAAAAAGGAAAATAACCTCACCACTTTCCCATAAGAATTTCAAGTTTGGTTATTGCTATTAATTCTTGTACTTATATCCTTTATGTAGCTATAACAAAAGGTAATTGCTTATTATTTCCACTTTTATTATGAACATTTTCCCATGTTTCCATATCACCTTTAGAAGTATTGTATTAATGGTTATATAATATTCTTAGGTGATCAACTAAAATTTACTTAAATGTCTTAGGAGTTATTTAGGTCATTGTTAATTTTTGTTACACTGTACTTAGCTTTTTGTCTTCTGTGGAATTATTTGAGAGTTCTTAATTTGAAAATAAGACTCTCTGTCATTCACCTAAGGTTAGGTTAACAGCCTCATTCTTAGGATGAAATCTTGTGACTAGGTAGCAGGGTATGAGCAAGTATTTTAAGGCTTCTGATGTATACATTGAATCGCTATATCTTAGTTATCTGTGGTATATTTTCAATTTAACTCAATTCATTCAAGGTCTAGTCTTACATTTTGAGCAATTAATTACAAAGGCAGATTTTTATGGAGGTATAAGTAATAAGCCAGTATATATCAGAAAAGGGAGCCCAAACATGGCAGAATAAACCAAAACCTTCAACTCTTAAGAGAATGTGGAAGTCCCTGTTTGTTTCCGGTGGCCAGCTGAGACTAAACAAAGGTGGAGTTAAATACTGTTCTGCACCTCGGTTTGCCTTGACCTGCAGCATCCCATTATTATGGCTGCAAACTCAGACAACATGGTGATAAGTGTTCATTGTCATTTACAGTTCATAAGAAACCAGAAGCCTCTGTATTCACCATGCAAGGGGAAATCTTTTTAACTTAGGTTAAAAAGAAACGAAACCCTTCAAATTAATGTCTCATTATTCCGTAATATTGATTTCTCTGCCTCAGAACTTCTTCTTTAACTCCCATATCCCGTAAAGCCTAAGACAAAAAACAGTGACAGCCTGAGAATCCCAACGCCAAAATCTCTACCCATTACTGGTTTTGTCATTAACTCACCACATAATCTTAAGCAACCTGTTCTATGATCAATTTCTCACTAACCATAAAAACATTACATGTGTATTTCCTTAGTTTGGAAGCATCAATAAAACAAATTACAGTCTCAAGGAAAAGTGCCATCCAACTATGTGGTGGCGATTCTTATACCTACCTATTGTTTCAGAGGAATCCCCTTCTTAAAAAGGGCATTCAAAGCTTCTGCAACAACTTATACCAATCCTTCTGCCTCTGTGTTCAAGTCTTCTGCCTCAAGTCTCAAGGATTAGCAACCTTCAACTGAGTGAATAAACTAAAATCACTCATATACTTCACATCACTGCCCTCAGGTTTGCTCAACTTGAGATCCTGATATAACTACACATATCAAGTAGTTTGTTAATAAGATAGCTGAGAAATTAGAAAGAATCATTTTACTGTGTAACAGAATTACATGTTCCTTTTCACCGATATTTCAAAAGTAAGAAGGCAGGTTGGGCCCTCTGAGAGCAAATAAGAAAACTTCTTTTCATTCTTTTTCATGGTTTAAGAAAAGGAAAATTGGTAGATTCACAATTCAAGGATTTTATAGAAAAAAAATAGTTCCTTTAGTACTTAAAAAAAAAGTTGTATCATTGAAGATGTGTGTATATATGTGGTTCATTAATCATCAATAAAATACCAGACTCTATACACATAGTTCATCGATAACTGAATGGCAATGACTATCTTATGTAGTAATTTATACAATGATCTGAACATAAGGTATAGACCAGGCGCAAACTTTCACGCAATATATAAACGTAGTCTGGATAAGAGCAAAGTCTAGTTAGCAGTACGTGTCCCATTCTGGAACACTGAAATACACTTTACCTGTCGATACACTGAGCTGCTAGACAAGCAGTTGTAAGAATCTCTTTGATGTGTGTCAGCCAGTTCGAAGCCTCCAATCTACCGAGCCATCGGTCCATGTTATGTGTTTGGTCATTACAAGCTTCCACGAGTTTGATTAAGCTCTCCTGAAGAATGTGATACCTTTAAAAAACAAGAAAAAGTAAAAAAGAAAATAGAAAATACAATGATGAAGGAGAAACCAAACCAAAACCCCAACCTCTACTATATCCAAGAGGCAAAGTAGCTCAAAATAGTATAAAAATATTTACCTTGCTATACAATAACTTGACCATTAAACCCTGAAAAACTAATATTTAAACATGGTTGCAAGGAAGCTTAACACGCCTGTCATGGTAAATCATTCCTCAGATGAACAGATTAAACCAGTTCACGCAGCTGAATTTCCTGACTAGGGAACTGGACAGAACACTGCATTTTGTGACAAGTCACGAGGCCACACCACTGACATCTGCCATCCTGTTCCCACAGATCCAACACTAGACACCCGGTACCTTCAGCAGGGATGGCCAAGGCCAGCTCAGACCCCATTGTTTTATTAGCTCCAACCCCCACCCACCCATTCCAGAAGCCCTGATAAACCTCTAACTGCAAACATAAACAAAAGATATTGGTGGAGGAAATACGATGTGAGAATAGGTGGGTGTGGGGGAAAGGAAGTCTCTAGTCAGAATTCTGACTTAGAAAAATATACTTATCTGTAGCATATCTGTTCACTAAGTGTGGTGACCAGTGATCTACTAACAGAGAAATAGACCTTGCGGTGATGAAATTGCAGAGTTCACTTAGAGAAAGCATGCTTTTGGGCAAGTCCAAGATTAAGTTTCCCCCTCATCTTATAAAACATGACAGGATATCCAGCCAATTTCTGACTTTAAGTTAATGGGTAGGTTCGTTTGAGAACTTGTGATCTTTGAACAGCTAAGGGCTCACTCACTCTAATTCGCTCCTAATAAGAGTCCATTACTGTCTCCAGAGTCTTTTACCTCTCAATGGACTTATGAATCCGCCTCCACTGGGGATAATGAGCTTCTTGTTCAAAGCCGCCGCCTTTGGCTCTAGCTTGCTGAGCTACATTTAAAGATCGGGTGTCAATGATGTAGCCTCGTTTTCCTGCCCTGAGGGTAGCATTTATCAGCTTTTCATCTTCTTTGCACCTTCTCCCATTTGTGCCAGTGAGTGGCTGACCACTTCGCATGATTACCTAGAAGCACAATGCAGTTTAAAATTGAAGAATAGCTGCTTTGAAAGTTTCTGAAGACAGAAATGAATTACCTAGATTGAGTATCTCAAAAACAATTGTGTGACACTTTGAAATGAATTTGATCCTGAAACAAAGAAACAGCTCTATATATTTGCAATAATTAATAACTGTAAAACAAAAATAAGCCCTGCACTGTAACAGTTTTTCTTCCTAATATCTCAAAATATTTCCACATAATACATTATAATTGCTAAAGAGATCAAACATTACAATTCATTTAGTCAGTAAATTGTTTACTGGACACAGCCTTGTAATACAAGAATAATGGCCTATGTGCCGGTAAACTTCTGTTTCAACTACATAAACAGGGTTGGCAGGTTTTATCAAGAATTATAGGGATGACTGGGTGGTTCAATCGGTTAAGCGTCTGCCTTTGGCTCAGGTCATGATAGTCCTGGGATCGAGTCCCGCATCAGGTTCCTTGCTCATTGGGGAGCCTGCTTCTCCCTCTGCTTGTGCTCTCTCTCTGACAAATAAATAAATAAAATCTTTAAAAGAATTGTAAAGGGCCACCTGGGTGGCTCAGTTGGTTAAGCGTCCAACTTTTGGTTTCAGCTCAGGTTATGATTTCAGGATCTTGAGACTGAGCCTCATGTCAGGCTCTGCATTCAGTGGGGAGTCTGCTTGAAATTCTCTCCCTCTGCCCCCCTCAAATAAATAAATCTTTTTAAAAAGGGAAAGAATTATAAAGCGAAAAGTCACCAATGGTAAGATAAAAAAGCTTATGTACTATTCTTCTTATGGGAATCATTTTTAGTATCTTGAAAGCTGCTTCTCTATTATTTATTCTCCTATGGCCCTCTTTCATCCTTTTCAGTATTTCAAGACCTAGAAACTTGTTTCCAAAGACCATCAACTATATATTTTGAAAGTTTGATTTTGAAACTTTTCTCAAGAAATCAGTATTATACTGATCTCTTCCCTGGTGAACAGTTTAGAGTTATTTCCATTTCATCCCATAATATACGCTGTTATATTAACTACCTTGAAATTTAACATGATGAAGAAAGGTCATCCAGAAGATGACAACAGTTAACTCCCAGTCTGTGCTAACCATGTAAATGGACACATAGTATATTTAATATTTTTTAAAATGTTTTGTAATGAACACTGATTAACAGAAATACTACTGAGCAAACAGGATAGATGACCTGATGTCAAAGTAGCAAATTTTTAGAAATCTTTTTATTCTAAATATCCGTATTTACTATCCAGGGAAAAAAGGGAAATGGAATATGACTATAACTTATGCACTAATTTACTACTGGTTTCAAAATGAGAAACAGAGTTACTGACTGAGAGAAAATAAGAGAACAGAAATGGATTTAGAAAATATTTAGGGGGCGGCTGGGTGGCTCAGTCAGTTAGGCATTCAACTCTTGATTTCGGCTCAGGTCATGATCTTAGGGTCGCAGGATCGAGCCCCACATCAGGCTCCATGCTCCTGCTTAGGATTCTCTCTCCCTCTGCTCTACCCTACCCTCACCCTCAACTCGTGCACTCTCTCTCAAAACAAAAAAAAAAAGAAAGAAAATATTTAGGAAACACACAGCAAGTGCTTGCCTATTCAAGTACTGACTCCTGTGTTTACTAAAGTTGTAACAATAACATGTGTCACTCTTCTCCATTTTGAAAATAAAAATGTCTGCTCAATTTACCTTTTACAGGGAAATTTAGTAAAGATAATTAAAATAAAGTATCTTACCACTATTTTGGTTGGAGAAATTTATTTTTCTACCTAACAGTATTATTTTAAGTGTCAAATGAACATTAGTTCCCTTTGTACTGAGTCCTGAAGATAAGCCTATCTGGCCTTTCTAATTTTGAGCAGCATCATGAAAAGAATTCAAAATCATATCCTAATCACAAAACATACTACTCCTGATTCCCTAAAGTTTAAAAGAAGGAAGTCATAGCAGGAGAGACTAATCACATCTATGAACAAGTACACAGAAAAGGGAATATTTCTAAGACAAGATCCGCAAACTAAGACTTTCACTGGATCAAGCAGCAGTACCATACACTTACTTACCATTCCATTTTTTTTATGGTAATAGCTGAGTACTGGGAAGCGTCCTCCATGTCGAAACATAGCTACCTTTCGAAGAGCTTCATCATCAATGGATCTGGGAACTATGACAATTGGCGGGTAAGAAGGGCAGACGGCAAATTCCTTATTGACATAGCTTAACCTCCATTCACTGGTCTGAAAAACACAAAATACTTCAAAGCTAAGCAAGTATCTCAATGTCACAAAATAATCTGAAAATTTTAAAAGGATCTTAGAGATCAACTTTCATACAATGAAGAAGCCATCTCTCAGGAATTTAATATAAGGATACCTAACCCATACTTGAAGGAGTTATATTCTTCAGAATCAGCTTCTTGCTATGCTAGGGATCCTCGGTTCCTAGAAAGTGTTTCCTTATATTGAGCAAAATGTGGATACTGTAACTTCCTCTATTGTTTTTACTGTGATTTCAGCACAAATGCCTATTTCACATGGCATCCTATTAGCTGACATCATCCCATTCATCTTTTTGGGTATCATTTACTTTTTTTTTTTTGGTACTCTTCAGTATAGCAACAGGAAGAGTATAATACTCTAGATAATGCTCAACCAGAACAGATGAGAATAGAGCTACTACATACATCAAATCCCTTGTTCTCTTCTGTTATTTGAAAAAAAAGGATATCTAGAAAGACTGGTAATATCTTTCTTAAAACAATAATGACTTAATACTAAAAAAAAGTTATACTTAGGAATCAATGAAATAATTTCTAACTCACTATACTAAGGACTAAAAGTATACAACATAAAATTATCCAATGACAACTTACTTCAAACATCAAAAATAAAAACCACTTGAAGACTGTAAAAAGCTTTACAGTTAAAAAAATAAAATTATGTATATGCACATTTTGATATATTCCGATAAATCAGAGCTGGCCTAACATGCTGGTCATGGGTTGCAGTACCAAGAAGATAAAATCGAAGTATGTTCAGCATACTGTAGAAAAAGAGAATTTTTTTAAAAAACCCTTTTACATGATACCATATATTTTTAAATTAAGCCATTTTCATTTTTCAGTTATTCTCTTTACCAATTTTAAAGAGAGTTTCTAAAAGATTTATTGTTTAAAAAAAGGAATTTACTGTTTCCTGCTCACCTCCATCTCATAATTCCCTTTCCCCAGAGGCAACCATTTTCAACTCTTTTAGCTTTAACTCTGGCGTTTACCTCCAAATTTCTAAATAATATGACTATACTATTAGTTCTTGAATTTCACGACCAGGCATTACTTATTTATTTCCTACTCTGGAGAATGGTATGATCGTCCACTGACCTGCAATACCACTTTCTGGCATATATTAAGTTTCCATACATAGAGGGCTCTCTATTCTGTCCCACTGGTTTATTTGTAGTAAGTCCCATAGCTTTTAGAATAGACTTGACATTTAGTAGGCTAAGTCTCCTCCTCCCTCTTTTTTTTGCTCTTCAAGAGTACCTGGGCTCCTCTCAGTCCTCTGCTTCTCTGTGCAACTTTTATCAAATTTCATGTAAAAACCCACAGCAGTTTTAACAAGACTACATTGACTCTACAGATTCATTTGAAGACAATTACATCTTTAAAATATTCAGTCTCCTTGTCCATGAGCACAGTGTCTCCTACCTTTTTAAAGCTTTCTTAATTTTTTCAATAAAGTTGTATAATTCTCTCAGTAAAAGCCTTGCATATCTTTTCTTTGATATATTCATAGAAACCTTATATTTTTGTTGCATTTTAGTTGTTTTCAAAATTGTGGTTGGTGTAGAGAAATGCTTACAATCTCAAGATTCTTTCAGCTTCCTGCGTACACAAGCATATAAGCAACAATGACAGTCTTGCTTCTTTCATTTCAATCCTTGTACTTCTTATTTTTCCTTCTTGTCTTACTGAACAAGCAAGGAGTAGTGGTTGGTGGGCATCTTGTCTCATTCTTGAACTTAAGGGAATAATATGTTTTGTATGTTTTTGTTTTGGGTGGCTTTATCAGATTTACCAGGTAGCACTTATCAGATTATGTAAATTCACTTCAAATCCAATTCTGCCAAGAGCTTTTATCAAGAATAGATGTTTAATTCTATCCTATTGGGTTTCTTTTCTATTTTAATTTTATTACACCATTTATGTAATTTGTCTTTCCTCTCTAATTTTGTGATATTCTCTTTGCCTTACTATTTAATAGCTATACTACAACACATTAAGTAAAGATTTCTTTTTTATTGTCTTGCATGGTGTTTGCTGAGACACTTTAATCTAAGAGCTTGTGACTTTCATGGATTCTGGAGAACTCTAGACCATTACCTATTTGAATAGTGCCTCTCTTCCATTTTCTCTATTATCTTCTTCCTGAACTCCCATTTAATAAATGTTGTTGGATCTCCTCCCTGTATTATCCATGCGTATCTAAATTCTCTATCATTTTTCCCATCTTCCTTGTTTCTCTGCTCTGTACTCTGAGCAATTACTTCAGATCTATATTTCGGATCATTGATTCTCTTTGTTTCTAATCAGCTACTTAACTTTACATTACGTTTTTTCTCTTCTTTTTAATCAACTTTGAGATTTTATTATTTGTATGAAAAATAAACTAGATCCATTTAGAGTGCATGATTTCCTGAGTCTTTGACAGTTGTATACACCCACGAAACCACCCCACCACAATCAAGATAACAAACATTTCAATCATCTCCCACAAAATCCCACGTGTATTTTTGTAATCTGTATCTTCCCCTCCACATCCCAAACTAGGAAGTCATTAATCTGCTTTCAGTCACTTTTGGTGTTTATCTAAAAAATCTTTGCCTAATCCAAGGTCATAAAGGTTTTCTCCTGTGTTGTCTTCAAGAAGTTTCACAGTTTTAGCTCTTATTTCATCCATATATAGGTCTACACTTATACCAATACGGTATAGCTCTTATTTCATCCAATAGGGTATTAGCTCTTATTTCATCCATGTATAGGTCTTCCTCATACCACATTCTCTTGATTATTGTAGCTTTATATTAAGTTTTAAAATCAACGCAAGTAAATCATTTATTTTTTTGAAGTTGTTTTGGCTATTCTAGTAACTTTGCATATTCACATACATTTTAGGATAGCTTTGTCAATTTAAACAAAACAGCTATTGGAATTTTGAGAGGATCTGCATTGAATCTATAAATCAATTTGGAGACAACTGTCATCTTTTTAAAAAAATTTCATTTATTTATTTGAAAGAGAGAGAGAGAGAGCACAAGCGGGGGAGAGGGGAGCGGCAGAGGAAGAGGGAGAAGCAGGCTCCCCGCTGAGCAGAGCGCAACATGGGGCTTGATCCCAGGACCCCAGGTATCATGACCTGAGCCAAAGGCAGACGCTTAACTGACTGAGCCACACAGGCACTCCAGAGACAATTGTCATCTTAATGAGAGGTCAGCAAAACAACAATCTGCAAGCCAAATCCAGCCTACTGCCCATTTTTATAAATAAAGTTTTACTGGAACATAGCACTACCAATTCATTGATGTGTTATCTATTGCTGTTTTCATGCTACAACAGCAGAGTGGTACAGTTGTAACAGAGACTGCATGACTCACAAAGCCTAAAATATTTACTTTGTTGTCCACTACATAAGTCAGCCCACTACTGATCTTTTTTTTTTTTTAAAGATTTTATTTATTTATTGGAGAGAGAGAATGAGAGAGAGCACATGAGAGGGGGGAGGGTCAGAGGGAGAAGCAGACTCCCTGCTCAGCAGGGAGCCTGATGTGGGACTCGATCCCGGGACTCCAGGATCATGACCTGAGCCGAAGGCAGTCGCTTAACCAACTGAGCCACCCAGGCGCCCAGCCCACTACTGATCTTAACCATACCGTCTTCTAATCCATGAACATGGTATATCTCTCCATTTATTTAGATATCTTTAACTTCTCTCTGCAATGTTTTGTGTTTTCCAGTGCACAGAATCTGCACTTCTTTTGTTAAATTTATTCCCAAGTGTTTTATTCATTTTCAGACTCCTTGTTGCCAATACAATTAGTTTTGGTATATTTATATCGAACAACCTTGCTAACCTTGCTTATGAGTTGTAAGTATTTTATTGATTTCTACTCTTATTTTTACTATTTCATTCTTTCCAGTTACTTTGTTCTTTTTTTCATAGCTTAAGTTGGTGATTTTGGACCTTTTCTCCTTTTTTAATCTAAGCATTCTAAAGCTGTAGGTTTCTCTTTAAACACTGCTTTAGCTGTATCCCACATATTTTGATGATGCATTTTTATTATCATTCAGTTCAAACTATTTTCTCATCTCCTTTATGATTTCATTTTTGACTCCCAGATTATTTACAAGTATTTTGTTTAATTTAGGATATTCTACTAAAAAAACTAATTACCTTAGTTTACTGATTTCTAATTTAACTTCTTTGGGCCTAGAGATTATACTTTGTATGCTTTCAATCTTTTTAATATTGAAATTTATTTAATAGCCCTGCATTCAGTCTCTCCTGGGGAACATACCATGTGCTCTTGAGTACTATATATTATACAGAAGTTGTGACTAGCATTCTATAAATATCAGTGTTGTTCAAATCTTCCATGTCTTGTTTTGTTGTTGTCTAGCTGTTGTTTTTAGCCTAGTTGTTCTATTAATTGCTGTGTTAACAATCTCATACCATGATCAAGAATTACTTATTTCTTCCTAACTTCTATCAATTTTTGTTATTAGGCACATATATATATATAGTTATATCTTCCTAAAAATTTTATTATTATGGAATGACCCTTTTTATTTGATGATATTTTGTGTCTTGAAATCTTTTTTTAAAATCCTTAATTAATGCAGCTACTTCTGTTTTTTTATCCACCGCATATTTTCCCATTTATTTATTTATTTTTCAATCTATGTCTTCATATTCAAAATGCATCTCTTGTACACAGCTTGTATTTGGATCTTGCCTTCTTTTTTTCTTTATGTCAGTCTGACGATCTTTGTCTTTCAATAGGAGTCTTTAGCTCATTGATACTAAAATAGTTGTTGATACTGCTGAAATAGAGTTTAACATTTATTTTCTGTTTATCCCTTCAGTTTTTATTCCTATTTTTTCTTTCCCACCTTCTGTCAGATTATTTAAATACTTTTTAGAATTGCATTTTAATGTACATATTAACTTTTAATTTATACCTCTTCCCATTTTTAAAAAAAGGATTGCTCTAGGACAGTGGTTCTCAACCAGGGATGATTTTGCATAGAGGTAACATCTGGCAATGTGTAGAGACAACCACAGGTTGGGGGGAGGAGAATTCTACTGGCATCTAGTGGTGTGAAAGATGCTGCCAAATATCCCACAATGCACAAGACAGATTCTCTCAACAAAGAATATAACTGTACAAGTATATTTATCCATTCAGCCACCCCACACCCAATCACCTTTAACATTATAGTTTCCATATTTAATATGTCTAAATACACTATAAACACCACAAAGGCAATGCTGTAGTCTAAATAGTCATGTATATTTTAAAGACATTAAAAAGGAAAAAAAATAGCCTGTTATATTTACCTAGGTATTTAGCATTTCCAATATTCTTCAATAATTCTAAATATTCAAGTTTCCCTCTGCTATTATTTCCCTTCAGTCTGAAAAACTTCCTTTAACATTTCTTATAGTAAAGGTCTCTTGGCAATAAATTCTTAGTTTCCTTTTATCTGAAAATGTTGTTTCACCTTCCTTCTTGAAAGATATTTTCACCACATACAAAACTCAAAGTTGGCAAGTTTTGTTCCTTTCAGCACTTTATAGTTTTCTCTTCTGGTTGCCAGGATTTCTGAGGAACAGTCCACACTCATTTGATTGTTGTCTCTGTGTATGTAATGTTTGGTTTTTACCTGGCAGCTTTCAAGATCTCTTTACTGTTGCTCTTTGACAGTTTAACTACCACGTGCCTATGCAGTGTTTTCTTCTCATTTATCCTGTCTGGGGCTTGCTGAACTTTTTGAATTTGTATCATTCCTCAAATTTGGAAAGTTTTTGAACATTATTTTTTAAAATATATTTTCTACCTTATTCTCTCTAGTCTCTGCTTCTGGTTCTCCAATTACACATATGCTAGACATTCTGATATGTTCCACAGGTCCCTGAGGCTCTGCTTATTTTACTATAACTTATCCCCTCCCCCTTCTTTCTACAAAATAATTTCTATTGCTCTAATTTCAAGTTCATTGGTTCTGTTTTCTGTCACCTCTTCTGCTTTTTAACTCCTCCAGTGAATTTTTAATTTCAGATATAATTTTCAAAAAGTTCTAAGAGTTCCATTTGGTTCTTTCTGTATTTTCTATTTCTCTGTTGGTATTTCCTATCTTTTCTTTGGTTAAAGTCCTTGTGTGATGGGTGCCTGGGTGGCTCAGTTGGTTGGGTGTCTGCCTTTGGCTCAGGTCATGATCCTAGGGTCCTGGGATTGAGCCCTGATGTTAGACTCCCTGCTCAGTGGGGAGTCTGCTTCTGCTTCTCCCTTTCACTCTGCTCCCCCTGCCCA
This sequence comes from Leptonychotes weddellii, assembly GCF_054177405.1. NCBI lineage: Eukaryota > Metazoa > Chordata > Mammalia > Carnivora > Phocidae > Leptonychotes > Leptonychotes weddellii. Next base: position 44,174,725 of record NC_138370.1, on the reverse strand, counting down.
GCCCCGCCCCACACTCCCTTGCACATGTTATCTCAAATAAATAAAATATTAAAAAAAAAAAATCCTTGTGTGATAATTTAAACATCTGAGTCACCCTGGGGTTGGTACTTGCCAACTTTTTCCTTCAGAATGGGTCACAATATCTTAGCTCAATTTTAGACTGTATCCTGGACATTGCAAATGTTATGCTGTGGAAGCTCTGCATTCCATTATACTCCTTTGAAGAGAGTTAATGTTTTTTGTTTTAGTAGGCAATTAACTTTGTTAGATTTAAATTGCAAACTCTGTTAACACCTGTGGTGCAACACAGCTCAGCTCTTGATTCTGACTGATCTCAGTCTGCTTCATGCAAGCACCACTCATGATCAGCTAGAGGTTCAAGGTTGTATACCACAAAATCAAGGTTCCCCTTCTCTAGCTCTCTGGTTGCCCCAAGACTTTCACCTGGTTCCTCCCACCAGACAGAAAGTGAGCTTTCAGTTGGAATGTTAGCGTTTCCACATTATCAATGCCACAACTATGATGACCTCAGGACAAAGCCCCCCAAATAGGAATTTCATTCTGCCATTCATTTTCTCTACACTTTGACCCCCTCCCAAATATGCTGCTTTCTGTTCAATTACCAGGGCTTTCAGGTGGTAGTTTTTTTGTGTTTTATTTATAGTTTGTCACTAATCTCTGCAGGAGATCGTCTCAGATAGGAGCTACTTAATCATAAGCAGAACCTTATCACCTTTTTTATATATAATTTCAAAAGTGGTAGATTGAGGGAGTACAGATATATTGTGTATGACTATTTCAACAAAGTACCTAAAATAATCTTTCATGATATCCTAGAATAAAAGCATGCTTAAAGTAGGAGAAACTTTAAAGATCAGTTTTGTTCAACACTTTCATTTTGTAGACATGGAAACTGAGTCCCAAAAAGTCAAGCAGCCAATAACATATCAGGGATGCAACACAAGATATCTTGATAGCTAGTTTTAGTACTGTCCTCTCAATACCACACATCTCTTTTGGACATAATAATGAAGTGGGGACTGGCTATTATAAAATTTTTCAGATGGTAAAAAAACAAAACACCTTACTCAAAGAATACTGATTAAGTGACAGAGGTGTAACCTGGCAGAGGATTTCTAATGATATAAAAAGACCTTACTACCCTTTTGCCCTGTCCTGAGTAAATACACACCTACATTCATTTACTCAACAAATATTTACCGTTTGCCTATCATGTGTTAGCAATACAGTAGGAAACAAGAATGACATGGTTCCCGCCCTTGTAAAGTTTATACCTAGCAGCTTACATTCTAGCCCAGGAAAGAGACAACAATGAATAAGAAGTTTTGCACACTGTTGACTCCCTCCTACTTGAAATTCACTCTTCCCTTGGATTTTTCCTCCATTCACCTCTTAAACGGTTCAATCCTTGGCATCCTTTTTACTTCAGATGCTTTCCTTAGGCAATCTCGGTCTCTCCTCATGGTTTCCACAGTGTATGTGCTGATTACCCTCAGTTTTTCATTTTTAACACAGACCTCTCAAATAAGCTCTAGACTATCTCTTGTAGATATTCAATGACATGTACCATACAGGCCCTTTGAATTGCCATCACCCAAACTGAACTTAACTCATTCCCTTTAAACACCTTTCTCTTTCTGTTTTTCCCATCTCAATGGTATATCCTAGATACCACTGTCTGTTTTACCTTTCACATCCAGTGAGTGGGTCACCAATGCCTTTTAATTCTACTTTATGAATCTTTCTGCACTATATCCAACCATCTTCTTTATATTATTCCAGTAGCTTCTTCAAGGAGTTTCTTAGCATTTTGCATCAGAATTGATTTTCTATAACACAAATCTAATAATGTCATTTTCCCTGTGCCTTGTGGATACTTTCGTCAGCACTTATTTCACTGTACTTGATTACTTAAATAACTGTTAGACTTTGAACAAATGGAAGGAAGGAACCATGCTTTGCTCATCTTAAATTTCCATCATCTAGTAATAGTACCTAAATACCTCAAACAAGGCATTAAAGATTTCTCATTACATCTGTGGATTACAAAATTTGCAGGAAAATACCAGAACTTCAAATATACAAATTGCTTAAATAATTAGCTAAACCAAAAAAAAAATGCCTACTAGGAAAAGTATTGACTCTAAATAAAAATTAGTAAGTAAATACAATAACAAAAACATAGGGCAGATCCCTTAGTAACACATATGAGAAGATGTATAAATTTTAGTTTATTTCATTAGTAACTTAATGCTCAAAAAAGCTAATGCACCTTTAAGCTGCCTTAAAGTCTCAGTAATAGTTCCAATCTATGCCAAGTGGTATGGGTACCATATTTTAAGAGAATAAATGACAAACTGAAGGCCCTGCTGGGAAGAGCAACCAGGACAGTGTGCGGCCCTGAGGTCATAGTTGTTAGAAAAAGTTGAAGTAAATACTGATATTTAATCTGCAGAAAAGAAAACTTAATGGGGACATAAGAGTTCCTAATTTGAAGAAGAGTTCATGGTAGAGGAATAAGATAAGTTGAATAACACAAGGTAACATCAGAAACATTGGCTCTATGTACAGGGAAACAGAGGTCAGCTCAGAATTAGAGCTGTCCCCAAATGGGACACCATTGTGTTTTTGCAAATTCTCCCACCCTAAGATTTCAAGCAGAGGCTAAACGACCACATCATGGACGTTTTTAGCACAGGGGATTTCTGCACAGAATAGGAGACTGATTTGAATGTTGACCTGTAGAATGCAGACTTAGACTGGTTCGCTTATGGCACCTAACTCCAAGATAAATCATGGGCAGGTCATTTATACAGACAGTTTTGGGTACCCAAACAAATCATCCAGACATCTCCCTTCCTGATCACCACGTGACTGCCATTTTCCACCTAGGAAATAATTCTTCTAAGGTAACCCGTTGGTGGTAGCTGATAACAGTACTGATAACAGTACTTAACTGCATAAAGTATCATGCATTTAAGAATGTTTACTATGCAGTTTTTAACGCAATAAAAACACTAAACTTAAGTGTAAATACAGGTAGTTATCCATGAACTATATAAAAATGCCCCATACAATAAGAATGTGAACTTCCTGTTCCTTTATCACTTCGCTGACATGGACATCTTTATTCTTTAAATTACATAGACTCTGGTCCCTACTTCTTGACACCCCCTCCCCCCCAAAACCAGGGCCCATTTACATAGGTGTGATGGAAGAAGAAAGAAGTAAAATTGCGAAGAATAAGAAAATCTGGTTCTAGTGACCTGGTCTTAATAACCCAAATTATAAAAACACAAAAATTATCCCACAGAAACAAATATGGTCTATGTTTCTCTACTGCTATCTTAAGCACACAGTGGGTTCAACAGACTTTTTTGGGATGGCTCAGAACCTAATTACTACATACAAAGTTGTTTCTATGGAGACGCTTTTAAAACAATCAACAATGAACTCAAAACATGTCAGGACTATCTTTATGAAGATCTTAATGTTTTACCAATGTCATTTTCAAAATTAAAAAAAGTAACATCTGGAATACACTGAAGAAAAAAGTAACATCTGAAATCCACTAGAAGAAAAATCCCTTGAGCTGAGCATTGAAAACAAACTGTGCAAATCCCTGAATGGCAGAAGCTGCAGTACTAACCGCTAACAAAATCTCTTTTAGGCATGGGTAAGCCAACAACACTTTATTAGTCATCAAAAGGAAGGGATCATTTCACAAGTAAGGTATTGGATTATTTCTTGTTACACATAGTTGTCTCAAACGTTACTCACAGCTGAAGAGTAGAGTTCAAACTCTTGCTCAGGAAGGAAAGAATGCCAGCCATCTTCTATCACTTCAAACATGGGCCGGTAAAAGAAAGGGTACATCAGAGTGATAGAGTCCAGGGTAGACAATGCCTAGGGCATAAAAAAGGAAACAGAAGAAAGATAAAGGAACATACTGCAATTTGAAACACTTTCTAACTGCCAAATTGGTATTAAACAAATACGGTCTAATAATGATGCACACCCAATATATTTTTCTCACATTGTATTTACCACTAGATACAATTATAGCTTACTGAAGCTAATTTCCATGCTTTTAGCATCTAACAAGGTACCTGGCACATAGCATACACTCAGTTAACACTTGCTGAATGAACAAAAGGACAAAAAAAGTGTGCACGCCTATTCTAGAAGAAAAATTAACTCCTTTGACACCACTTTACAAAGCCTAATATAAAGGTCCAAATATTTCTGGGAATCAGAAAACAAATGGGTTTTGGTTAGAAAGCAACTGAGCCACCCAGGCGCCCACAACCACAATTTTAAATGCAAGTAGCAGGCACTTTAGCAGGTACTAAGCATTCATATTCTGACTTGTGATCACATACTATGTCACCAGAGACAGGACTTTTCCTTTAAACACATTAATGCTGAAAGAACTGAAAACATTTCAATTCCAAAAGACAGTGGAAACTACATAGAAGTTTCATCAGACTTCCTGCTACATTTTAGAAAACTGAGCAATTGCCAGTTATTTTTCCAACAGGATTCTATTTGTGGCAGCAGATTATATTAGGGTATATGGATTCTTGATTAGAAAGAATAGCTCAACTGTTTTATATAAGAAATTCACTTATTACTCCCAAGTCATGTCAAGATGTATACAGGAGGTGGGGAAGGAACTGGATACCAGGAAAAGGCAAGAGACCAGGTTCACGATGTATATTTACTATATTATAAAACAATCAATAGAACATTCACTTCCTGAGGTCAGGGTTTCTATATATTCAGTTTCTTTTTTTTTTTTTTTTAACTTTTTTTTTTTTTTAAAGATTTTATTTATTTATTTGACAGAGAGAGACACAGCGAGAGAGGGAACACAAGCAGGGGGAGTGGGAGAGGGAGAAGCAGGCTTCCTGCTGAGCAGGGAGCCTGATGCGGGGCTCGATCCCAGGACCCTGGGATCATGACCTGAGCTGAAGGCAGACGCTTAACGACTGAGCCACCCAGGCGCCCCTATATATTCAGTTTCTAAAGTACTTTAGGTACTATATACAGCCAATTAAACAACTGATTAGTGTCAGATGTTAATGAAGCTAAATAAATGCAACCAGAAAGTGGGTAACAGGCTTTGCCCTATATTTCCTTTACCGTTATCCTTTACCGTATGCAACTTATATAACACCCACCAACCAGCTATCTCGTAAGTTGTAAAAGGGATAAGAAGAAACATGTAGACTGGTCAGTGAAAATCCAAACCCACAACTGAAAAAAAAAAAAACCAAAAACATGCTCAAATGAAATGGGTCAGTAGCATTCCACTGCCCAAACAGCAGGACAGTGTTTCAATTTAACAGCCTAGAAACCACAGTGCGTTTCTTACCCATGTTAACAAATTTGGCCAAATCAACGTTACTACATCACTTCCAAATGACAAGATATGTAGTTCAGCTCATCTTCTCATTTCCTCTAAGTAAAACTTAGCAAAGGCAGAAAGTAAACCAGTTCCATGCCATTTTTCTCAGCACAACAGTTGTTTTATTTCTCTATTCTTGTTTAAAAACCAAACAAGATCCTAATGACAGATTTTTAAACCTTTCTGCCTCCTTTTAATAGTTAAGTCAATAGCATTTGTTTTGGATACAAAGACCAGATTAGTCAAAGACCAAAGGAAAAAAAAAATCAATGTATCTATAATTATCTAGAAAATACTATAAACATAAAGTTAATTGCTGTAATTTAGTGGCAATGATTTAAAACAACGCAATTTAAAATTTGAGTGTAAACCAAAATAGTTGGTTTGAATGGGGAAGAAAATGGTGTGAGCTCCTCCATTTAAATATTAAATTATCCAAGTAAAATGTCTATTATTTGGAATCTAAGCAGATACTCAATATTGTTGATACAAATATAAAACAAACACACCCTGTCTTAAGCAAACCTGATGTATGGAAAATTCAGGCTTACTAAAGACAAACAAAAGACTATAATTATTGGTGATAATTGCTTACTTTTATAAAAGAAATAACTTTTTAGAAAAGCCTTACCATATATACATACAATGGACTATTATTGAGTTAAAAGAGAAGGAAATCCTGTCAAATGCTACAACAAGTGAGGCTGGAGGAATAAGTAACACTAAAAACTGTTATAAGTCAATAAAATCCTATTACATTCCTGTAACAATGCATCAGGGTGAGGCTTTTCCTGTCAATTTTCAATATGTGAGTCACAGAACATGACCAACTATCTACTAAAAAAACATATGAGCTATACTGAGTCAGAATATAAGGTTCTTCCTTATTACTATTTATTTTCATCAGATTTTGCTTCTGAAATATTTACCTCAATGGAACTGGCTATATTCAAACATTCTTCCATTCCAGGAATATCCAACTGAATTATTCGAAAATCTTTACATTTTATGATGATGGTACCCAGTGGTCCTACAAACCTGTAAAAAATTACAAATTATGCTTAGGAACATATATATTTCTATCTTTAAACATATGATTATTTCCAAATAATAATAAAAATAGATAAATCTTTCTTTTTCAATAAAAAAAGAATGTAATTGTAATTACCATCTATATTCAACTTTCTTCTCCCCAATTAGTCTAATTAAGGAAGAGTCAAGACTGTGTTATTAAAATGTGAGCCATAAATTACATTAAATACATATACTTAAAAATTTTCAAATTCATAAAGTAATTTGTACTAGGCCAACTCTTTTAATGAAGATTATTTGGGGCCTTACTTCATAGAGAAAAAAAAATCTGTAATTAATGTGTTAAGTGTTCATATAGCATAGGAAAATACTTCATTTCAGATTTTACTTACTTCTAAGCTTGTAGTAGTTGATTTTAAATATAAGTATCTCTTTTTCAGTCTTTAAAAACTATGAACTTACAATATCTATTCTAAATCAATGCCATATCTACTCATAAAAAAGTTTTGTATTGGTAAATTTTGTACAAATGTAATTTTACCTTAATTGGAATTTTTGTCTTCCTTTTATTACTGTTGTTTTGTCTATACTTGCTGACAGCTCTGAGTTTTCTTTTGCTTTGCCACTGGTTGGCTCCTTTCTTTTCCATTAATACTTCTGAGTATTCCCTAAACTAGGAATTCTTAGATTGACCAAATGCTATTCATTTTACTTACATTTTGCCCAGTTTAGAAAGACAACTCCTACAGCTACTCTTCCTGAGCTCCATCTCAAATTGAGTTAAGCATCCCTATGCCTCACATCACTGCATTGTTAATTTGGACAGGCAAACATTATCAGCATGGGTCAAATCCTACTAAAGATAATTCTACCAGACATCCACAACCTATCAACACATTGGAATGTCTCTTATAAAATTTATTCGGAAAACTCACACTCTTGGCACTTCTACTTCTGGCAAAGGTAGAACAACAGGGACCATATTTACCCTCCCACCTGAAACAACCAAAATTAACTGGACAAAATATAAAAAAGAACTGTTTTTAAGACACTGGACATCAAGCAACAAAGAACAGAGATCTCTGGGAGATGGGAAACAGGTGAATCTTACAATTACCCCAGTTTATGGTTTTGAGAATTTCTAGGCTACAGGAGGGGGAACCTGGAGGGGGGCTTATAGTCTGAGGAGAGCATCTATATTAAAAAAGAAAGTTTCATATTAGTGACTTCAGATTCCACTATGCTGAAAAAAGAAAAGCAAGTCAAATTCAAAGCAGAAGAAATTAAATAAAGATCAGAACCAAAATCAATGAAATAGAAAAAAGGAAATTATAGGGAATAATAAAAGCAATGATGATTGCTTGAAAATAATAAAAGCAATAAAGCATTAGCCGAAGTGATCAGGAAAAAAGAAAGTCAGTCTCAATTTACCAATATCAGAAATGAGGGAAATGAGAATCACTACAGATTGTATGGCATTAAAAAAATAAGGAGGGGCACCTGGGTGGCTCAGTCGTTAAGCGTCTGACTTCGGCTCAGGTCATGATCCCAGGGTCCTGGGATCGAGCCCCGCATCAGGCTCCCTGCTCAGCAGGAAGCCTGCTCCTCCCTCTCCCACTCCCCCTGCTTGTGTTCCCTCTCTCACTGTGTCTCTCTGTCAAATAAATAAATAAAATCTTAAAAAAAAAAAAAAAAAGGAAATACTACGAATAACTTTATGTCAATAAATTCAACAGGATAAATTGATATGGACTAATTCCTCAGAAGACACAAACTCAAGAAGAACATAATTAGTTCTATAGCTATTAAATAAACTGAAATTTTCATGAAAATCTTCCCCACCAAAAAACCCTCCAGGCCTAGGTGGCTTCACTGATGAATTCCATTAAACATTTAAGGAAAATATACTATCAATTCAAGACAAACCCTTCCAGAAAGCTGAAGAAGAGGCATTTATCAACTCATTCCATGGGGCCAGCATCACCCTAATACAAAAACCAAAGACATGATAAGAAAACTATAGACCAATATCCCTCATGAACCCAGGTGCAAAATTTCTAAACAAAATATTAGCAAATTAAATCCAACAATTTATAAAAAGGATAATATATCATGAACAGTTGGGGTTTATCATTTGAAAATCAAAGCGATTCATCATATTGCCAAACTGAAAAATAAAACCATATATATGATCATTGCAATAGATACAGAAAAAACATTTGGCAAAATTCAACATCTATTCCTGATCTTAAAAAACAAAAACAAAGAAAACCCTACTCTCAGCAAACCAGGAACAGAAGGAAACATCTTCAACCTGAGCCGAAGGCAGTCGCTTAACCAACTGAGCCACCCAGGCGCCCTACTTTTTGTTTTCTACATGATTTAACAAATATATTCGAAGAAAGAATATTATTAGTATTAAAGCTATTATTACTGTAACTTTTATTTATAGCTCCAAATTTTGTTTACTACATAATTTAAGAGACTAATGCATTTACAAGAATTATTAGTTTATGTTTGGGGGCATACAATGTATTAAGATATAATTCTGTGACATTAACAATGAAAAGCAGTAGGGACAGAGCTATAAAGGAGCAAACTTTTTGTACATTATTGAAGTTAAACTGGTATAAATTCAAATTAGAGTGTATAACTTTAGGATGTTAAGTGTAATCTCCATGGTAATCACAAAGAAAATAGATATAGGATATACATAAAGGTAAATGAGAAAGGAATTTAAACATTTCACTACAAAAAATCAACTACATACAAAACAGAACATTAAGGGACAAAAAAGCTATAAGGCATAGAGAAAACAAACAGCACAGTAACAGAAGTCCCTCCTTAACAATAATTACTTTAAACGCAAATGGATTAAAAAAACCGTCCAATCAAAAGACAGAGATTGGCAGAATGAATAAAAACACAAGATCCAACTATATGCTGTCTTACAAGAGACTCAAGATCCAAAGACACAAATGAGTTAAAAGTGAAAAGACAGGAAAAAAAAAAAAATTCCATGCAAACAGTAACCAAAAGACAGCAGGTGAGGTTATACTAATATCAGACAAAGTAGACTTTAAATCAAAAATGGTTACAAGAGACAAGGAAGGACATTATATACTAATAAAAGATTCAATACAGCAAGCAGATATAACAATTATAGATAATTACACACTTAACTACAGGCAATCAAAATATATGAAGCAAAAACTGACAGAACTGAAAGAAAAAATAGTTCTACAATAATAGTTGGGAGACTTTAATACCCCATTCATGATAATGGCTAGAACAATCAGACTGAAGATAATTAAGCAAACACTTAACACAATAAACTAACTAGATATAACAGACATATACACACTAGCTACCCAACAAAGGAGTACACATTCTGCTCAAGTGCTCCAGGACAGACTGTATGTTAGGCCACAAATCAAAGTCTCAGTAGATTTAAAAAGATAGCTATCTTACAAAGTATCTTCTCTGAACACAATGGGATGAAGTTAGAAATCTACAACAAAAGGAAAACTGAAAAATTCACAAAATTATGGAAATTAACAATGCACTTTTAAACAACCAAGTGATCAAAGAAAAAAATCACATGGTAAATTAGAAAACTGAGACAAATGGAAACAAACACATTACAAAACCTATGGGACAGAGAGAAAGCTATACATATATGAAACCAATTGATATATGATGGATCAGTCAAGAATGGGTTACTAGATAATGGTATTAGGAAAACTGGCTTGCTACCTGGCGAAAAACACCTGAAACAAAGGTAGAATCCAAATGAATTAAAGACCTAAAAGTGAAGGGTAAAACTATAAAGCTAATATGGAAGAAAATGTAGAATTCATCCTAGTGATCTTGGGATAAGGAAGGACAAACAATAAAGTAAAAAAGGCACAAACAATAAAGTAAAAAACTGATGAATTCTGAATTAAAATTAAGGCCTTCTGTTCAACAAAGAACACCACAGAAAAGTCAACAAATGGGTGAGAGACTAAGAGAAGACGTCTAATGTCTAAGTAAAGAATTAAAACCTAGAGAGTATACAAGGAACTGGTGCAAATCAATGCTAGAAAGACAACAAAACCCAATTTTTAAAAGTGGGTCAAGAAACTCATAGAAAGGAAAAAGAATTAATTGAATTGCTAGTAAGTCTATACAGGGATACTCAGACTCATCAGTAATCAGAGAAATACAAATTAAAATAAAGATATTATTCATAGTCATCAGACTAGCAAAACTTAAAAAAAATAACAAAGGTTGGTAATAACGTGGTGGAAATAGGGACCGTGGTGGGAAGGCCAAAGGGACTAGTCATTTGGAGAGTTCTTAGCATTACTTGGTGAAGTGAATTAATTTTATGTTATCTGCTTTCCGCCTCGATCCCATCCTGGACACAATCTCAGAGAAATTCTTGTATAAGATGATAAGTGGACCCAAACAAGTATGTTTTTCAGTTATGTTGTGATAGCAGGGAGTTGGAAGTTATCTAGAGGGTCAGGTAAGTAAAATGTTGTAGACAATTTGGAATTCTATGCTGCAGTCAGAAGCAGTGAAATGGATGTACACACAGCAGTATGAAGAGTACTGAGTTAATGCTGAGAAACAGAAGATCTGCAACATAATCCTACCAGGGGAAATTAAACTCACACATGATAGTGCTATGTATTTTATAGGGATATACATATATCCACGGACAAATAGCAACACTTAACATACTTGCCTGCAGGGATTGAGGATAAGGTGGAAAATAGGGGTGAAAATTAGGGCTTGAAGAAGAATAAAATGTAAAAAACCAAGAAAACCTTGCAATGAATCAATCATGAAAATGACCAGTTCTCAACTGAGTAGGATCAACTCAACTTTCTACATCTGGGGTCCATGAAAAGAAAAATGTATAACTGTAAAACTTACGTAAAACCTTGTGTGCTGAAAGATCTAATAAAATTGTATATGCAGTGCACATAACAGCATTCGATGAGCTTGTAAAGCATCACTCAAATAGAAGTTACGACTAGATATGAGAAGGGTTGTCGTCCTCTACGTGATAGAACTGAGAGGTTCAGAGAGGTTAAGTGGCTTGCCCAAGGACACCTGTGCAGGAAGAGGTAGCACTAAAGGAGTCATCCTCAATACTGTGCTTCCTCTCACATCCCATTTACGATTCACGAACAAGGCATGGCAGCTCAGCCTTCAAAATACATCCCAAACCTGACCGCTTCTGAGCTCACTTCTACCGTTTCCACTCTTAAGTCACCGTCGCCTTCTCCCTGAGCTACTCAACAGTCTCCTAACGGGGCCTGCTGTTTCCATCTGGTGCCCCTCGGCAATCCGTCTTCTGCCAGTGGCCAGAACCAGCTTCTAAAAAGTCTATCGGCTCTTACTTCCTTGCTTTCAACTCTCCAGAGGGCTTCCTTTGAAAACCATCACAATGGCAAATAAAGCCCTACACCACCTGCCCCCTGCTTATCCCTCCGACCAGTTTCTGCTACATCCCTAGCCTCTACCCTTGCTCACTGCCCTCCAGCCACACTGGCCTCTTTGTTCTTCCCAGTACATGCCAGGCCAGTTCCTGTCTTTGCATTGGCTGTTCCCTCTGGCTGGAATGCTCTTTCTTCTGATATTCACATTGCTAGCTTCCTCTTTTCCTTCAGATGTCATTCATTCATTTATTTTTAAAGTGTTTATTTGACAGAGAGAGTGAACAAGAGAGAGCACAAGCAGGGGGAGTGGCAGGCAGAGGGAGAAGCAGGCTCCCCGCCGAGCAGGGGCTCTATCCCAGGACTCTGGGATCATGACCTGAGCCGAAGGCAGACACTTAACCGACTCAGCCACCCAGGCGTCCCGGATGTCATTCATTTAAATGTCACTTGTCTTTTCTGAAATTCCTTCAAAGAACACTGCCTCCTGGCATTCTCTATCCTCCCATCTTCCTCTATTTTCCCTCCTGGCACTTATTACCTGACACTGTTATTTACTTATTTTCCAATTTATTTGAACGTCTATCTCCTCCACTACTACACAAGCTCTTCAACCCTCTTAGTCACCACTGTACCTGCAGAGCCCAGACGGTGCCCAGCACACAGAAGACACATGGAAGTATTTCTTGAGAGCAATAATTAAACTCTAATCTGACCACCTAGCTCATGCTCTTTCCATCACATCATGCTGCTTCTGGGAAAAAGATAAATGTATATACAGTTTGTCATTTCTCCCCTAACAGATTAAAAGGTCACGTCTTATATATATTTTTTAAGCTCTACCAGGCCTAGCATGTAGTAAATGCTGGGTAAATATGAAATGAAAGCGTGAAAAGCAACCATAAAATAAGAAAAAAAGAAAAGGGAGCTGGTGGTAAGGAGAAACTCTAATTTGTATTCTGTGGCATCACTGATCATTTGGGAGTCAATGCTTCTTATACTCCCTATGTGCCTATCTGCCCAAGTTAGAGGAGTTTTGAAAGAGATAAAAATTAACCAAATATAAGTCCTGGCTTCAAGGATCTAACATATGTGTAAATATCAAAATTCAAATTTTAATACATACTTATTAAAAAGGCATAATTAAAGAGTTATAGGATTTCAAGGTGAGGAGAATTACTTCTAGTTGTGGAAATTAACAGAAGAAACTATAAAAGAGGGGGCAGTTAAAATGGTTATACTACATATTGATAAATGAGTAGTGATTAGATGATAGCCTATGAACTCCTGAAAGATAAGAACTATATTTTATTCATCTTGGTGTTCTTCATGCCTCACAAAATGCCGAGAACATAACGATATTAAATAAATCTTTAACAAACTTGGGAGGAACAAGGCATTCCAGGCAGAAGGAAGAGCATCAGTAAGATACAGACATGAGAATGCAGGACATAGTGAGCAAAAATAAAAGAGTGAGGACTGGCTAATAGAAAGGGTTCATGAGGGGCGCCTGGGGGGCTCAGTCAGTTAAGCATCTGCCTTGGGCTCAGGTCATGATCCCAGGGTCCTGGGAAGGAGCCCAGCATTCAGCCTCCTTGCTCAGCAGGGAGCCTGCCTCTCCCTTTGCCCCCCCACCCCCGTTGTGCTCTCTTTCAAATAAATAAATAAAATCTTAAAAAAAAAAAAAAGGGTTCATGAAAGGGAATGGCAAGAACTAAGGTGGGAAAAGTAAGTTAGGACCAGACATGGGAGTACCACAAATGACAGAGTAGAAGGTTTATATTCTGCAGGCCAGGAGAGACCACTGAAAACTTTTACATGGGAGAAGGTGATCCGAGGAGTCTAGTAGGAGTCCTCTGCTTGAAAAAATAAATAAATCTGTCAACAATTCGTCCATACCGTTTTCAATTCTATCACTGGAAATTACCATCTTTTAAGGCATAACCTCTCTAGGAATCTACTTAATATCCAAATTCTCCTGAGAGATAATAAAAAAAGCTGTTGTCATTCATTTATACTTTAGTGTAAACTGGATAATCAATTCACCTTCTCCTAGCTAGAGTTAAGTACACAGAGCCATTGGGAAAATAAGAATTTTGACTGCAGACAGAAGTATAACTTTTTGACTCTGAGACACCACCCCATTGGAAAGACAGAGTCTGGGGTGCAAACAAAACAAAACAAAAAGAGATTATCTAATTAATACCCTTACTTAAGAGCCAATTCTGTTTTTTTTTTTTTTTTCCAAAAGCAGAACTTAGTAAGGATAAATAAAAGATATTATAATCTCCCATAGTAGGAAGTATTCAACTGATGACAAGGAAGGTGAGAAATATGATAAACTAACCATTTTTGAAGGAAAGAAAAAAAAGTTTTGTGGAATTTAGACACTACATACTAAGTTCTTTGAGTTTTCCTCAAAAGAGGCAAGTAAAGACTTTACCTAGATCACATTCAACCACTTTATGGAACTGTGGCGAACAGTTAATAATCCAAGGAATATGATGCTGCAAGAATATTTTTTTAAAAAGGTTAAAAATCCACCCAAATGATGTTATGTACCAAAAGTGATCATCAAGCTGATAATAACAACCATATGATAACCCTGGGAATTCCATTCAGATGTAATGGAAATCAGGCATCTCATTGGGATGGTTTTCTGCTTTCTAAAATTCATATCCTCAATCTAGGCCGGGGAACGCTCATTTTGCTGGCGGGTTAGGCGATGGGGCGCAAGGAAAACCCTGGGACGCGTGGCCGCAGACGTCCACCAGGTTCCCTACGTAAAGCGGGTAGAATAGGCACTCACCGCTTGTCGATGGCGTCGATGTTTGAATGGAGGAGCCATAGCTCCTCCGTGTTGTCCTGCCGGGAGGACAGGATCAGGTGGTGACCAGTCAGACACAAGGTCCCTTCGACGGCGGGATAGAAAGGCCGGTGCAGCACCACATTGTCCACCCGTGGGGTCTTAATCAGCTCCGCAAACTCCATGTTCCCCCGCGGCCGGAGCCACGGGACTGCGGAGGCCCGGAGGTCCGAGGCGGTCACGCCGCCGCAGGACTGGGGAGGAGAATGACCCGGCTCCCGGCCGACCGGAGGGGCGGGGAAGGGGCGGGGAGGCCGGGCCCCGCCCCAGGCTCGGGTGGGCGCGGCGAGGCCTGCGGTCACAATCACTGGCCGCGGGAAGACGAGGGCTGGGGCTGGGCCAGGCCCGGGCGTCCCTCTCGCACTCCCGGTGCCCCCAGGCCCAGGTCTCGGGCGAAGAGAACGCTCCGCGACAGGCCCAGCAGCCGCCGCCGCCACCTGGAGACCCGGCCTCTGCTGGGCAGGCTGAAGGGAGAAAGAGGAGGCCGCTTTGTGGCCAGTTTCCAGCACCGAGCTGCTGGGGACTCCTGGCGGAAGTAGCTGCTGGGAGCCGGAGCCTAGGGTAACTGTGGGCGGAAGCGGTGGAGCTCGAAACTCGGAAGACAGGGAAGTCAGAGCCGGAAGTCAGTCCCCTCCCCAAGAGGGTGCTTCCGGAAACACAGACCTACAAGATTTGTGTTCCTACCAGGAAAAGGCTCTTTACGTTCATGTCCACCGCCGTACCTCCCATTCCTCCAAATATTCCATATCAGAAAAGGCCGGGGAAGATGGAACGACGAGAAGAGATCCTTGTCTGCCTCCCTGCACTTGAGTAGTAATCCCTC
Source organism: Leptonychotes weddellii (assembly GCF_054177405.1). Lineage (NCBI taxonomy): Eukaryota > Metazoa > Chordata > Mammalia > Carnivora > Phocidae > Leptonychotes > Leptonychotes weddellii. The sequence continues at coordinate 44,159,141 of NC_138370.1, read as the reverse complement.
CTCCAAGGGCTCTTCATAGCGTGGAGCTGTCGTTAATTGTGATGATTTTCGTCCATTCGCCGTGAGATGACAAGTGTGGGATCGAATGAGTGATTGTGACCGTAGAGAATCCTACAGGTGTAAGGGAGAAACCCAGCGCCGGGCGCTGCTGACTCCCAGAGAGCGCCGCGCCAAGGTTCTGTGACCTTGAGCAAGGAAAAGGAAAAGCATGCAAACACCTATGAGAGGGACCTTGGTAGAAATAACATACAATGCACAGAAGAGGAAAAGATTAATCTTATCCAGTGAGGAAGCTCAAGTGACTTGCTAAAACCGTTAATCTGTAGCAGAGACTGGACTTTAGTCTAGATCTATGAAATCAAGGTACTGGGGCATTGACACCACCACACAGCCTCCCCATTAGATACAGTGCCACCGAACTACTCCCAGATACCTAAATTATGCCGGAAATTTACTTAAATTAGTTCTCTTTGCTTAGTGCCCTCCCCCAAACTATTTTCATTATAAAATAGAGAATTAGAGGGGAAATATGCAAGGGTTTGAGTCCTGGTCTGCTGTCAGTCCATTAACCTTTGAAATCCCCACCATCTAGTACCTAAGGACAGCTAGTAAGCTAAAGTCTCACAGCAATCAAAGACAAAGTTAATCGCCTAAAATCTCACCAGATCAACCACCAACAGTGTCCTTGCGTGTGCCCTTGCCCTTCCTAAAATCTTCCCTTATTAAAACAAAAACACTTTATAAGATTGTTACAGCTGAGAGGCCAGCTTTATTTGTCCGCAAAAGAAAAAAGGAACCAACAGAAAAAGGAGAATGAGGGAATTGGTTTATAAAGCTATTTTTTAAACTGGGATTTTTGTTGTCCTTCCACTTTGTGGCTCGTTATAACAATTACCAATTGAGAATTTACTTCCAGAATAAAGAATCAGGGAAAGTTTTGTGGAGAAGGTATCATTTGAAACAATGACCTTGAAGGATGAGTAAGATTTACACCCTGAATGGAATGTAGCCAATATGTCTTGTCTTAATTTAATGATGTCTACTAGAGGTAGGGGAAAATTCTCCAAAAATTCCGTGACCTTTTCTTTTAGTTTAACTGAAAACAAACAAACAAAAAAGCCTATGAAAAAACCATTGTGTCATTACATTTAAAAATGTTTAATATTCCATAAAGGCATAAACTTTCTGCCCACAAGAGAAAATTGTGAGTATCATGCTGGATTGCTATAAGGAAACACTGGAAACTATTAGAAAATTGCATCTACTCTGGGTTTAAGCTCAAAGCAAAGGAAGCCCCTGAGATCTGCAGAAAACAAATATTCAGTAGCAAAGAATAGAGGGGATGCAGATCATGTGAATTTAGTAAGTACATGAACAGTAGATGGCAGTAGAGCTCGACGGTAATAGGGTAGGCTTCCATTCTATTAATTCAATGAGGCTGTAGTCAAACAAGTTTTTTTTCCTTAAGATTTTTATTTATTTATTAGAGAGAGAGAGCATGAGAGCGGGGAGGGTCAGAGGGAGAAGCAGACACCCCACACCGAGCAGGGAGCCTGATGTGGGACTCGATCCCAGGACTCCAGGATCATGACCTGAGCCAAAGGCAGTCGCTTAACCAACTGAGCCACCCAGGCGCCCCAAGTCAAACAAGTTTATTATCCAAACTGCCTGGATGCGAGGGTCTCAGATGATTCAGATAAATAAAAGAAGATGATGGCATTTATTTCTTTTGAAAGATGTACTTGTTTATTTTAGAGAGCGCAAACGGGAGGGAGGGGAAGAGAAAGAATCCTCAAGTAGACTCCCCACTGAGCATGGGGCCCAACATGAGGCCCAAGAGTCCATCCCAGGACCCCCGAGATCATGACCTGAGCCAAAGTCACGAGCTGCCCACCCAACCGACTGAGCTACCCAGGTGCCCCAATGATGGCATTTATAATGCAAGTAAAACACTCAACACCTTACAGGCATTATTATTTTAATCATTTTATGAGATAATAAATGGCATTAGTGTGTAATCATCTTATTCTATCAAATAGTCACCTAGCATGTATTAAGTGCCTACTTGGTCATCAGCACTCCGGGGAAGAGAAACAATAGATCTGACACAGCCCTTGCCCTCAAAAAATAATAGCTACTTTGGGAAGGCCAACACACTCTACACAACTAATGAACAAAAAATAAGAGAGTAAGTGCTAACTTTTGAAGTACAGATTTACTTTCCTGGCTCTGTGTTTCTCTACTAGAAGTTGGTAGAAATTGAGAGTTTGAAGGTAGTTTGAAGAAAGCAGGTCAACAATTGCCAAAAGTAGCAAGAGCATCTAAGATGGAGAAGACATTGCCCATATGTGCCACTGGTGAGCAGTTGTTCTCCATATGCTTGACTGTTAGCGGCTGCATCGAACTTAATAACCTCGTGCCTGTCTTCCTTGTGTTCTCCATCCTTCACCCTCCAATCAAATCAATCACCAAGTTGTTGATCTGATCTTCTGATAGTTCTTGAATCCCCCACTTCTCCCCATCCCCAAGGCCATTGCCATAGTTCAGGCCACCACCATCTCTCACTGTACTTAAGGGGGAAAGCCTCTCAGTTGGTCTCATTTCTTCCAGTGGGGTTTCCCTCCAGACTCTTTTCTCCATTGGCAGCTGAAGCCCTTTATACTGTTCTAAATTTTGTTTTTCTTTTCTTGTAAGTCCCTTTATGATCTAGCTCCTTAGGTGGGGATCAGTATCACAGTTACCTCTTCTGCTCTCTCTCTCTCTACCTGGCACCACAGCTCCCAACCATTTCCAGCAGTTTGCACACTAACTCTCCCTAAATAGCTTACAGTTTCCTTTTGAGATTTTGCACCCAGTTAGAACCTTGCTACCGAGTGGAAGCGTAGAACAGAGACCAGCATCATTAGCATTCCCTGGGAACTTTGTTAGAAATGTTTCACTCCAGAGCAACTGAATCAGAGTCTGCACTTGAACAAGATTCCTAGATGATTTTTCTGCACATGAAAGTTTGAGAAAGCAGTGTTTTAAAGAATCTGGTTGTTCTTTCTGCCTGGTATACATCTACCTCACTCGCAATACCTTGCCCCTTGACCTGCTAATTCCTATCATCCTTCAGATCTCCTCTGAGATGTCACTGCCTCTAGGACGCCTCTCCTGATTCCACACCTCATGGGCTCCACAGCACTATGTAATAATAATAACAGTTCTGGGATGCCTGGGTGCTCTGTCAGTTAAGCGACCAACTCTTGATTTCAGCTCAGGTCATGATCTCAGGGTCCTAGGATGGAGCCCCATGTCACACTCCGAGCTCAGCACAGAGTCTGCTTGTCCCTCTCCCTATGCTCCTCCTCCCACTCTCTCTCAAATAAATAAATAAAATCTTTAAAAAATAATAATAATACTTCACACTTTTGAGTGTTTATTCTGTGTTTCAGACATTGTGCTAAATGCTTTGCATGCATTGGCCCATGTAGCTCTTGCACAATTCTCTGAGATTAGTTAGTATTCTCCTTTTACCAATGAGAAAACTGATGCACAGGATCTTAATAGCTTTTCCAAGGTCAGAGAGCAATAAGTGGTAGAAGCAGGATTCAGACCCAAACAGTTGGGTGCAGACTCTGAGCTCTTCACCACCATGCTACATTGGCACCCATGAGAACTGAGCCCACCTTCGTTGCTCTCTCTAATCTTACCTCTTAATAAACTATATTGAAATAGACTCCTTACATGTCATAACATTCCACTAGACAATAACCTCCTTGAGAGTAAGGACCATTTCTTGATAGTAGTATGCTCAGCATCCAGCTTAGTGCCTAGACATAGTAGCCACTCAATATACATTTGTTGAAAAGACACCCTGTATTTTACTGAACACATTTCACCCTGGCCTCTCCTCCCACCACCCCAATCTGACTGACTTTAGATATTTTTTTATTATGTTCAGTTAGCCAGCATACAGTACATCATTAGTTTTTGATGTAGTGTTCTATGATTTATTTGCGTATAACACCAAGCACTCATTACAACACATGCCCTCCTTAGTACCCATCACCAGGCTTACTCTATCCTCCCACCCCCCTCCCCTCTGAAACCCTCAGATTGTTTCCCAGAGTCCATAGTCTCTCATGGTTCGTCTCGCCCTCTGATTTCTCCCCCTTCAGTTTTCCCTTCCTTCCCCTAATGTCCTCCGTCCACATATGAGTGAACCCATATGATAATTGTCTTTCTCTGCTTGACCTATTTCACTTAACATAATCCCCTCCAGTTCCATCCATGTCAGTGCAAATGGTGGGTATTCATCCTTTCTGATGGCTGAGTAATATTCTATTGTATATATGAACCACATCTTTTTTTTTTTTTTTAAGATTTTGTATTTATTTATTCGGGAGAAAGACAGAGATAGGGAGAGAGAGCACAAGCAGGGAGGAGAGGGAGAAGCAGACTCCCCGCTGAGCAGGGAGCCTGACAGGGGCTCAATCCCAGGACCCTGAGATCATGACCCGAACCAAGGGCAGACGCCTAACCGACTGAGCCACCCAGGCGCCCTGAACCACATCTTCTTTATTGCAGATGTTTGTAGCAGTGTTCTGACGAGAGTAGGAGGGAGGTGGTGCTATGTTTTTCCCACCTTGCAGCTGAGGAAATTAAAGCGGATGAATAACTTGTCAGCAATGATGATCATCTCTTACATTTAGTCACTATGTTACAATTCACAAAATATGTTCAAATACATTATCACATATGCCTTTCTCAATGACCTGGTGAAATAGGTAGGAGAGCTATTGTTCCCAGCTCAGAGAGGAAGAACTGAGGCTCAAGGGATGGTGATGTCCTTCCAATGAAAAAACCAAGCAGAGAGGCAGAGACTTAAAGGCAACACTTCTGAGGCCAAAATTCAGCCCCTTGCCATCACACTAATTTAAATTAGACTTATTCTTCACTGTTCTTGTCTGTTCAGATTCTGACCTGTGGGTGTTAGGAGAAGATAGTCACTGCTAAGTAAGCAAAGGCGGGCTAAAGTTTCAAGACACAACCACAACAAAAGGAGAGCTCTGGGGACAATGGTTTGATCAATGGACCTGTATTCAGATACATTCTAATAGTCACATTCCCTATGTCTGGTTCACTAGGCCACTTTAGCTTTTGAAACCAATCAGAACAGCAACCTAGCATTTTAGAAGGTGACAAACTGGAAGGACGAGGGACTGTTGCTATTGCACATACAATAAATCAGCCCAAGCATAATTGCTTAAAGCAACATCCAGCAGTTGGTAGCTAGAGCTGGAGTAGTAGGAGGGGAGAGGCTGAGGTATCTGGGGGCTGCCTAGGCACCCCTCTCGGCAATCTCAGGGCCTCTCCCATGGTCTCCTCGGGAGTTGATTTGATATTCCTGCTAGTACAGTGGCCTCAGGGTTGTCGGGCTGCATACAAAGCAGCTGGAGGTGTCAAGAGTGAATATTCCCAAGGGCAAATCAGAAGCTGCATCAATTTTTATGACCTACACTCGGATGTCGCATAATGTCACTTCCACTGCACTCTCTTGATTTTAAACAGTCGCAAAAACCCACTCAGTTTCAAGGGGAGAGGACATAGACCCCACCTCTCAATAGGAGCAATGTCAAAGAATATATGCCACAGTGATGCATTTGATAGTGGGAAACATATATGTATGAACTCAACCACCCCTGCACACACTGGCAGCTGGAAAGAGGAATAAAGAGAATATTCAGAAAGTCAACACATTCTTTTTGGCAAAGTGCTTCTCTGCTCATAGCCATAATGAAATGAGCTAAGAATATGCAATTACATATAATTGGATATAATTAAAATAAAGAGTCACATCTAAAATAAAGGCATAATTAAGAAGTAGGAAAATTTACTAGGTGGGAATGTCAACAATGTTAATTCAGTGATTACTGTTGCAGTTTATTTTATCGTCACTGAACCTAAGTCAGGGTCAGTGTCCAATAAAGTAGGGAAGCAACCTCAGTCTGCCCTCAGCTCTTTTATTCACAGCTCCCTAGCTTCCATTTTTTCCTTTCCCCACACTATTTACAGGAAGCTTTACATTTAATTTTAAATATGACATAATAGTTTTGTTTTCAATCCTTTAATTTGCTCAAGACTATGAAAACTGTTCCAATTTCCCCTTCTGTGTCTTCCCTTAGTTTTCTTCCTTTGGCTTTCCTCCACCATCCTTTCCTTTCCCATCCTATTCTGCTTTTCTCACCACCCCCATCCGTTTCTTTCAGAGACGACCACCTGAAAAGGACAGATCCACAAGTGTCACCCTGCAGATGACTGAGGAATTACAGAACGAAAAGCATATCTTTACAATGGATGAGATTTGGTGATCATCCCTATAACCAAGTGATCATCAAAGTAACATCCAGATATTCTGTGCTTCCTGATGTGAGTCAATAACAGATATGCAACATCACCTGGGGTGTGCACTAGCCAGACATGCTTAGCATGAGGAAACCATCAGACACATCCATAGAATGGGATATTCTACAAGGCAATTGGCTTGGACTCCCTTACAAAGTCAGTGCCATGGAAAACCAAAACAGAAGCAAAAGGCAAGAGGACCATTCCAGATTTGAAGAAACGAAAGGGATGTAATAACCAAATGCAAGTCAAGAAACTTGATTAAATCCCTGATCAGGAAAAAAAAAATACTATGAAAGACATTTTGGGGGAGGTGTGAACATGGATTGCATACTAGATGATATTATTGAGTTAATGTTAATTTTTTCAGATGGGATAATAATAATGTGGTTGTGTAGGAGGAAACTATTTTTCTCAAGAGATGCATGCTGAAAGATTTAAAGATGAAGTGTCACAATGTCTGCAGCTTTCGAATGTTTCAGAAAAATATATTGATTATATCTGTGTACATATACACACATATATATACACGTACACACATTGAATACACATATACATAGAGAATACACACAAACAGCATGAAAGTGGCAAATTATTGATAATTGGTTAATTTGGGTGAAGTGTTTAAGGATATGTAGTGCACCAATCATCCAACTTTTCTATATTTGAATATTTTTTCAAAATTAGGATTGAAAGAATTAAAATAAAAAAGACCTGCAACAGTATGATGGTCATCGATGGAAGTTTTGGCAGCTAAACACAACAGCAGACCTGGAGCTGTGGCTTAGCATCATATGTAGTCTGGAGCAGCCTAGCTGGGCAATTCAATGTTAATACAGCACTGACACAGAGAAGCAAAACTGCAGACCCTTCTGAGAAAGTTTAGATTCTGAAAGATCATCAAAGACCACCGAAAGACTGGCCACCAGTGACTACCGCTGTGAATTTTGTTTTATCATAAGGGGTTACTGGTAGGAGCTCAAATATGAGTTGCTAAATCAGACATTCAAAATTTAAAGTCCATGCAATGTAATCTTGTCACCAGCCAGAATTTCTCTACACCTGGAATTTTCAAATCCCAAAATTCCCCCTTCTGACCAGTTTCCTTTTCCTGACCTTCATGTACGCTAACCCTGCCCTGCTTGGGTAGACTCTGAGTCCCTTCTAGCCTTCTTTAACTCACATCCCTCTGTGCTCAGGCCCCATGCGCTGATCAGTAGCTCCCGTGACACTCTCTAGCACTCACTCCCTCACCTGCATTGAAGGCAAGAACTGGGTTCTACTGATCTTTGTAGCCCCAGAGTTGAGCACTGTGACAGGTACATAGTAAATATTTGATAAATACATCTGAATGAAATGGAATCATCTAATCCAACCCTCTCATTTTACAAATGAAGAAACTGAGGCTCAGATGCAAAACAACTTACCTAAAATCACATGGCTGGTGAGTGGCAGACTGGGAAGGAAAACCCATTTCCTTGTCACTTTCTGATCGGAGATCTTTGTACTGCCAATGCTTCCTTTCCCATCATTTGTTAAGTCTAGTTTAGTTTTTAATTTTTGAGATAGGATGGATGGGGAACAGGGAAAGAATAAAAAGCCAGTTTGTCTACAAATACCAGCTAATGGCCCAGAGCATGTCTCTTGGTCTGGCCTCTGCTCTCCTCTTCCTCCACCTACTCATCCCCGGGGCATGGAGGTAGATGTGGCTAGACACGAGGAAAGATGGGGTAGTTCCCTCCTCTGCTGGTTTTCTGCTGCATTTTTAATCAGTTCCTCCCTAGTGGAAAGTCTCTGGTCCCTTGATTCACTTTCACTTTTTCTCCTTGGTTTCAGTGTGTGTGTGTGTGTGTGTGTCTGTATGTGTGTGTCTGTGTGTGTGTGTCTGTGTATGTATCCCTCAGAATTTTGTTTCTAAGGAGCAATGAAAACCTATCTTTCATGACTTTCCATTTGAGAACATCCCCTATCCTAAGACTTAAGAGGACATTTTGTCATCATCAGTGTCAAAGATTAAAAAAGCCAGACATGAGTTAAAACGGTCAGGACAGATTGTAATCAGTAATACACTATTGCAGTAGGGAAGGGTCCACAGTGAATGGAGTTCAAGTTCAATTTGTTCAGAGGTGACTGGGCATTTCAAAGGGAGAATGGGGGAATAAGGAGGAGAAATGGCTGGTGGGGGAGGGAGGAAGCTTGAATAGGACCAAAGGCAGGTACAAGCTGAATTGTGTCCTCCCCAAATTCATATGTTGAAGTTCTAACCCCAGTGCCTCAGAATATGACTGTATTTGGACATAGGGTCTTTTAAGAGGTAATTAAAGTTAAGTGAGGTCATTAGGTGGGCTCCAATCCCATATAACTAATGTCTTTATAGGAAGAGGACATTAGGACACAGACACACTCAGAAGAAAGACCATGTGAGGACACAGGGAGAAGGTGGCCATCTACAAGCCAAGGAGAGAGGCCTTAGCAGAAACCAACTCTGCTAACCCTTTGATCTTGGACTTCCAGCCTCCAGAACTATGAGAAAATAAACTTCTGTTGTTTAAGTCTCCCACTCTGGTATTTCGTTATGGCAGCCCTAGCAAACTAATACAGATGGTCATCTTTTTATTTAAAAACAGAAACTATATAACACCAAAGATTATGAAATAATTGACAAACACAGATGGCTCTGGTGTCCCTCACTCCTCCATCATGGTTCTCCATGCAACATGATTCTCATATCTGTCTCACGTTTAGGCCACAGCTCATCAGTTTGTCCTCCCAGCTTCCCACCCTGGTAGTAGCCTTATCCTGGACACAAACTTCCATGTCCGTCCACCAGGGGAGAAGCAAATCTATGAAGGAACCTGGGGAATACTGTGGATTTAGAAGAGGTTGGATCCCTAGGTCCATTGCTACTTTACCAGAGGGCATTCCCCAGGAACACCAGTTGACCCTGGCAGAGAATTGCTGCTGTTTGGGTCAGGTCGTACCCTGTGGTGATCGAGAATTCTTCCATGGGCAGTCAACTCATAGAATGTGGAGCCCTGCCTTAGCACTTATCAACTGTGTGACCTCAAGCAATTTACTGAACCTCTCTGAGCTTCAGTTTTCCTACCTATAAAATGAAAAATAACCAACCTCCCGGCTGTCAAGAAGATTAAATGAAATTATATAATTATTTAAAGTACATAAAGTGCCCAGTAAAGGCTATGTCCTTAGCACCCCATATAACTAATCTCAAGTAGGAATAAAGTCATAAAGTTGAAAACAGGGCATTGTTGTTTGCAGTTCAGTTGGGCACCTTCTCTTTGACTCCAAGACTGTTCGCGTATATTTGAACTATGTTTGTGATTGAAAGAAATGTAGATTCCATCTGTTCTTAGGAGGATTGCCAATGCTTTGCCTGTGACCATTTTTATAGATTTCAGGAAAAGACATTTTGATAGTCCGCCTCATTCCTAGGAGTGTCCTGTACAGTCCCTCTAGAAAGACAGGTCTGGGATATAGGAGGATGCCCCTAATGAAGACAGATTTCTACAGCTTTTCTCTTTTTTTTTGTTTAATTTTTTTATTGTTATGTTAATCACCATACATTACATCATTAGTTTTTGATGTAGTGTTCCATGATTCATTGTTTGTGCATAACACCCAGTGCTCCATGCAGAACGTGCCCTCTTTAATACCCATCACCCGGC